>NW_026909158.1:6421222-7113889 GCF_033115175.1 Lepus europaeus | reverse complement strand
GAAATGCGGCAAACAAACATGATATTTCTGTTTGTATAGATGACATTTTATGCACTTGCCTAACGAAAAGACTTTGCTATTCTTCAAAACCATTTTTACTGTGATTTTCTCTGTCCATTGCATACGAATTCCACACCAGTTTGTGGGGATATGACTGGATGAACAAGAAATATCCGGTTGTGTTTTGGCTACTCAATCCCAGATATTGCTACAGACTCTATGTTTGTGTTTTCTGGATATTATCCACGGACTTTATTATTTTGAATGTTTTTATCGGGGAATATTTTGTTTTGAGCTTGGATACAGTAATTGGTTCCACATGGAGACACCAGCTCTATATATTCGTATTTTCTAGGGAGAAAGCTAGAGGAACTGCGACAAACAAACATGATATTTCTGTTTCTATTGATGATATTATATGCACTTGCCTAACGAAAAGACTTTGCTTTTCTCTAAAACCATTTTACTAGATTTTCTAGATCCATTGCATATGAAATCCACACGTTTTTGTCTGGATATGCCTGGATAAAACCAGAAATATCCGGTTTTGTTGTGGCTAACTCAATCCGAAATATTGTGAAAGCCTCCGTTTCGTGTTTTCTGGAAATTATCGATGTACTTTATTGTTTTCTATGTTTTCATCAGGGAACATTTAATTTTGTGCTTAGAAACACTAATTGTTCCACATGGAGACACCAGTTCTACACATTCATATTTTCTAGGGAGAAAGCTAGAGGAACTGCAATAAACAAACATATTTCTGTTTGTATAGATGACATTTTATGCACTTCCCTAACGAAAAGACTTTGCTTTTCTCCAAAATCATTTTACTGTGATTTTCTCGGTCCATTGAATACGAATTCCACAACAGTTTGTCGTGATATGACTGGATGAAACCAGAAATATCCTGTTGTGTTTTGGCTAACTCAATCCCAGATATTGCTACAGACTCTGTGTTTGTGTATTCTTGATATTATCGACGGACTTTATTGTTTTGAATGTTTTTTTATCAGGGAACTATTAATTTTGTGCTTGGGATCAATAATTGGTTCAACAGGCAGACACCAGCTATGCACCTTCGTATTTTCTAGGGAGAAAATTAGAGGAACTGCGGCAATCGAACATGATATTTCTGTTTGTATAGATGACATTTTATGCACTTGCCTAATGAAAATACGTTGCTTATCTCCAAAACCATTTTTACTGTGATTTTCTCGGTCCATTGCATACGAATTCCACACCAGTTTGTTCTTTGTTCGGATATGACTAGATGAAAATGGAAATATATGGTTGTCTTTTCGGTAACTCAATCCAAAATATTGTGAAAGCCTCTGTGTTTGTGTTTTCTGGATATTATCGATGGACTTTATTGTTTTCAATGTTTTTATCGGGAACAGTTAATTTTGTACTGTTGAAACACTAATTTGTTCATCATGGGAACACCAGCTATACACATTCGTATATTCGAGGGAGAAAGCTAGAGGAACTACGGCAAACAAACATGATATTTCTGTTTCTATCGATGACATTTTATGCACTTGCCTAGCAAAAAGACTTTGCTTTTCTCAAAAACCAAATTTACTGTCTTTTCTCGGTTCATTGCATGCGAATTCCACATCACTTTGTCTGGATATGACTGGATGAAACAGGAAATATCCCATTTTGTTTTGTCTAACTCAATCCCAAATATTGCTACAGCCTTTGTGTTTGTGTTTTCAGGATATTATCAACGGACTTTCTTGTTTTGAATGTTTTTTTATCGGGGAACATTTTATTTTGAGCTTAGGTACACTAATTGGTTCCATATGGAGACACCAGCTCTACATATTTGTATTTTCTAGCGGGAAATCTAGAGGAACTGCGACAAACATGATATTTCTGTTTGTTTACATGACATTTTATGCATTGCCTAATGAGAAGACTTTCCTTTTCCCCAAAACCATTTTTACTGTGATTTTCTCAGTCCATTACATACGAATTCCACACCAGTTTGTCTGGATATAACTGGATGAAACCAGAAATATCCGGTTGTGTTTTGGCTAACTCAATCCGAAATATTGTGAAAGTTTATATGTTTGTGTTTTCTGGATATTATCGATGGACTTTATTGTTTTGAATGTTTTTATCAGGGAACATTTAATTTTTACAATAGAAACACTAATTGTTTCACATGGAGACACCAGCTCTACACATTTGTATTTTATAGGGAGAAACCTAGAGGAACTGTGGCAAACAAACATGATATTTCTGTTTGTCTATATGACATTTTATGCACTTGCCTAACGAAAAGACATTGCTTTTCTCCAAAACCATTTTTACTCTGATTTTCTCGGTTCATTGCATACGAATTCCACACCAGTTTGTCTGGATATGACTGGATGAAACGAGAAATATCCGGTTTTTCTTTGGCTAACTCAATTTGAAATATTATGAAAGTTTCTGTGTTTGTGTTTTCTGGATTTTATCGATGGACTTTATTGTTTTGAATATTTTTATCCGGGAAGAATTTTCTTTGTACTGTAGAAACACTAACTTGTTCATCATGGGGATACCAGCTCTACACATTCGTATTTTCGAGGGAGAAATGTGGAGGAACTGCTTCAAACAAACATGATATTTCTGTTTGTATCGATGACATTTGATGCACTTGCCTAACGAAAAGACTTTGCTTTTCTCCAAAATCATTTTTACTGTGATTTTCTCGGTCCATTGCATACGTATTGCACACCAGTGTGTCCGGATATGACTGGATGAAACCAGAAGTATCTGGTTGAGTTTTGGCTAACTCAATGCGAAATATTGTGAAAGCCTCTGTGTTTGTGTTTCTGGATATTATCTATGGACTTTATTGTTTTGAGTGTTTTTATCAGGGAACATTTAATTTTGTACCGTAGAAACAGTAATTGGTTCATCATGGGTACAACAGCTCTACATATTCCTGTTTTCTAGGGCAAAATCTAGAGGAACTGCGGCAAATAAACATGATATTTCGGTTTGTATCGATGACATTTCATGCTCTTGCTATCGAAAATACTTTCCTGTTCTCCAAAACCATTTTTTCTGTGATTTTCTCAGCACACTGCATATGAATTCCACACCAGTTTGTCGGAATATGACTGGATGAAACCAGAAATATCCGGCTGTGTTTTGGCAAACTCAATCCCAGATATTGCTACAGCCTCTGTGTTTGTGTTTTTCGGATATTATCCACGGACTTTACTGTTTTGAATGTTTTTTATTAGGGAACATTTAATTTTGATCTTAGATAAACTAATAGGTTCCACATGGAGACACCAGCTCTACACATTTGTATTTTCTAGGGAAAAAGCTAGAGGAACTGTGACAAACAAACATGATATTTCTGTTTGCATAGATGACATTTTATGCACTTGCATAGCGAAAAGACTTTGCTTTTCTCCAAAACCATTTTTACTGTGATTGTCTCGTTCCATTGCATACGAATTCTAAACCACTTTTTCCAGATATGACTGGATGAAACCAGAAATATCCAGTTGTGTTTTCGCTAACTCAATCCGAAATATTGTGAAAGACTCTGTGCTTTTGTATTCCTGATATTATCCATGGACTTTATTGTTTTGAATGTTTTTTATAAGGGGACATTTAATTTTGTGCTTGGAATCACTAATTAGTTGCATATGGAGACAGCAGCTCTACACATTCGTATTTTCTAGGGAGAAAGCTAGAGGAACTGCCCCAAAAAAACATGATATTTCTGTTTGTATAGATGACATTTTATGCACTTGCCTAACGAAAAGACTTTGCTTTTCTCCAAAACCATTCTTACTTTGATTTTTTTGGTTCATTGCATACGAATTATACACCAGTTTTTCTGAATATGACTGGATGAAACCAGAAATATGCGGTTGTGTTTTGGCTAACTCAGTCCGAAATATTGTGAAAGCCTCGGTGTTTGTGTTTTCTGGATATTATCGATTGACTTTATTTTTTTTCCTTTTTTTTAAACTTTTGTTTAATGAATATAAATTTCCAGTGTACAGCATATGCATTACAATGGCTTCCCCCTCCCATAATTTCCCTCCCACCTGCAACCCTCCCCTCTCCCGCTCCCTCTCCCCTTCCATTTGCATCAAGATTCATTTTCAATTCTCTTTATATACAGGAGATCAAGTTAGTATATATGAAGTAAAGGTTTCAACAGTTCGCACCCACATAAAAACACAAAGTGAAACATACTGTTTGAGTACTAGTTATAGCATTAAATCACAATGTATAGCACATGAAGGACAGACATCCCACATGAGGAGCAAGTGCACAGTGGCTCCTGTTGTTGACCCAACAAATTGACACTCTAGTTTATGGTGCCAGTAACCACCCTAGGCTCTCGTCATGAGTTGCCAAGTCTATGGAAGCCTTCCAAGTTTACTGACTCTGATCATATTTAGACAAGGTCATAAAAGACAGAGTGAGGATATTAACCAATGATCTTAAGAGTGGCATTTACCAGGTTTGAACAATTGTACAGCATTAAGTGGGGAAGAGGACCATCAGTACACACAGGTTGGGAGTAGAGCCATTGGTGGTAGAGTAGAGGATATGATTACAAAGGAATGAGGCTCAATTGCACTAGACAGGGTCTAGAACAAAGGACAATGTCATTATTAGAGGAGCTAAGAAAGGTGCTGTCTAAGCTACAAGTAATTTTTCTGATTGAGAGGCAAATAGAACCTGATAGAAGGGGCTTGATAATAATCTGGTGGGCTTTAGGCCTTGTAAATTCAGAGGCCCAGACCTATCTATCTCTTCACATGGGGTATATCCTAAGGGAGGTGTGAACCTCCTGAGGGAAGGCACTCTGTTGACTTTCATTACTTGGCTGGCCTGGGAGGAGAGCTGGCCAGGTAAAGGCAGGGGGCATCTCTAACAAGAAATTTACAGTTCTGCCTGCAATGTTGCTGACCCTACTTGACCAAACCCTCAGCTGCAGTGGTCACTTTGGAAGTTGTGCTGAGTGAAGGGCTTTTCAGCTTAGAGCCAATAAGATCTGTGGCTCTGACCTGGGCATCCTTCGACTCCAGGGCAGGTCCATTTCCAGTGATCCAACTCTTGGCAGAGCTGCCAAGGCTCTTCACAATCTGACTTCTGCTGAAGCCCAGGCTTACCACTTTGAAAGCCACTGTAGTGGACTGGCCTGTTGGGTCTCCTTGAGGGCAGATCACTGTACAGATCAGCCATTAATAGGCCTGCCACCCATTGCTTCTGATGCCTAGCTTTCTTTTCCTCCTGGTTTGTGTTAAAGCAGACCAGAGGATGCAAGTCAAGGGAGTGCCCGTGTCCCATCTCTAATCTTCTGCGGCCTGAACTACAAGTCTATAGTCACAGGCATGTTCTGCAGTAGTCTTTCTAAGGTAGACAATGCCCATGAGGAAAATTATATTCTCACTTTCAAACTTTCTTTCCCTTTGGTCTGAAAGGGAGGTTTTTTCTACTTACTGCATACTTCGCTGATGGCGAAGTGAATCTAGCTATCAGATTATTATTTAAGTTCTTATTTTGGCTATGCTATTACAGAAAAATGTTAGCCATCTCTTCTATAAGGTCTAAAGATTAAATTGTGCATCCACAGATTCCTTCCTAATAGAATTAGTTTCCTACCTTGAAGAGAATAAAGAAATGAAAGAACAAGTTGGGCTTAGAATAGAGAAATGAGGGAGGAAGTCCTAGATCGCTTGCTGACAATAGCAATATTACCTGAATACTTAGCAAACAGTTTCAACCATTAGATAACAACTGAAGAAAACATTTGCCAGAAGGTCCAATGCCTTCTATAAATTTTAAGAATCATGTATTTGAAAACACCTCTTAAATATCTAACATGGTGTAGTTTGTTTAAACAGTAAACTTAAGCACAAACATATAAAATGTTTTTAGTTTCTTTCTACCAACACGTTTAAAACATATGATACACAGATTCAGGTCACACCAATTAAAATGTATCTTTGATTGATTTTAGCAGCTTAAATTTATGGACAATCTTATCTATAAGCCATTTAAAATAAAACTCTTAATAAAATTTCCCCACGTGGACATACAATATGTACACACATATAACATAGCATAATAGACCAATATAGCAATTTTAATAATAGCTTTTAAAATCTTTAACTCTTTTTCTAGATTGCCAATGGATTTGAATTGCTTTTTGTTTTTAGTAACCTCAGATAACAATACTTTCTCTCAGTTGGTACTGTTAATACATTATTGGCTTCATCTGTTTACAGAGCGATCCCAAAGTACTGAATACAATAAAAGTAGCTGGAAAAAGTCCCGAGAACCTATAGGAGGACAGCTAAACACAGAACCAACAACACTTTAGTTTTATGAGCAGCACATCATATATAACTATGGATGACAAAAGACTTTAAGTCGCCATGTTTAAAATTATAAACTCATCAACCAACCAGAGGCACTTGCTTACTTCACAGTATTTTTGAAAGCACCTGTAGGATTTGACAAGTATTTAACCCTTTAGGCCTCTGGGACTTTCTCATTAAGATAACTATCATGTCTAGTAATACAAGATCATTAGACTTTTTAATTCTCAAACATTTGTATTAATAGCATTTTCCATTATGGAAACTTAAATTCTGGTACCACATCACATCCTGACAGTCCTTCTAATATAATCCAAATAGCCTGCTTAGTTGGTGTCTCTATAAGATGAGAGACATAGGTCCTTCGATTTTTTCAGTTGGGCCCAAACTGGACAAACCAAAGTCCAGGATTTACTGGAAATTTTAGAGACCAGATTGTTTGAAACTTTGATTTTTTGAATGCCTGTCAAGAATGCCAAGAAGGCTCAAAATCCAAAATATCTGGTTGAAATAAGATTCCTTAAAATCATGACATAACATAGACCAAATTTGATCATTGTTACAAGGTGACTATTCAAACTTTGAAAATAAGCACATATTTACATAACCCATAGCTCTTAATAAAAATTCAGCTGTTTTTGAACAATTAGAATTTAACAGACATCAAGAGCACATAATAGATTACTTTAACACATTGCTTTAACAGAGCATCAGAGTTTAATTCTATGTCAAAGAGAAACTGAGCTTCCTGTGATCTTTTGCTGTGAGGTTTCCTTCCTTTACCTTCTTTCATATTGGTGACCGTGTTTCTGTGTTTCTGTGTGTAACACATCTTTAAGCATCTTTTGCAGGGCAGGATGAGTGGCAACAAATTCTTTCAGTTTCTGTTTGCTATGAAAAGTCTTAATTTCACCTTCATTCACAAATGAGAGCTTTGCAGCATATAGTATTCTGAGCTGGCATTTTTTGTCTCTTAATACCTGGGCTATGTCTCGCCCTTCCCTTCTAGCTTGTAGGGTTTCTGATGAGAAGTCTGCTGTGAGTCTAATTGGAGATCCTCTAAGAGTAATCTGACATTTCTCTCTTGCACATTTTAGGATCTTTTCTTTATGTTTCACTGTGGTGAGTTTGATTACAACATGTCGTGGTGAGGATCTCTTTTGGTCATGTTTACTAGGGGTTCTATAAGCTTCCTGTACTAAGATGCCTCTGTCCTTCTCCAAACCTGGGAAATTTTCTGCTAGTATCTCACTGAAAAAGCCTTCTAATCCTTTCTCCCTCTCCATGCCTTCAGGAACACCTAGAACGCGAATGTTGGGTTTTTTAATAGTATCCTGTAGATTCCTGACAATATTATTTAGATCTGATTTCTTCTTCTTTTCTTTGGTTTGCCCGTTTCCTTTCCTGTTCTCCGTCTTCTCAGTCTGATATTCTCTCTTCTGCTTCGCCCATTCTGTTTTTAAGGCTCTCTAAAGTGTTTGTCATTTGATCAATTGAATTCTTCATTTCATTATGATTTCTCGTCACTATCACAGTTTCTTGTTCCACTAGTTGTTTCATTTCATTTTGATTCCTCCTTAATATTTCTATTTTTTTTCCCTTCTTTATTTTTTATTTTTTTTAACTTTTATTTAATGAATATAAATTTCCAGTGTACAGCTTATGGATTACAATGGCTTCCCCCTCCCATAACTTCCCTCCCACCCGCAACCCTCCCCTCTCCCGCTCCCTCTCCCCTTCCATTTGCAGCAAGATTCATTTTCAATTCTCTTATATACAGAAGATCAATTTAGTATAAAGGTTTCAACAGTTTGTACCCACATAGACACACAAAGTGAAACATACTGTTTGAGTACTAGTTATAGCATCAAATCAAAATGTACAGCACATGAAGGACAGAGATCCCACATGAGGAGCAAGTGCACAGTGGCTCCTGTTGTTGACCCAACAAATTGACACTCTAGTTTATGGTGCCAGTAACCACCCTAGGCTCTTGTCATGAGTTGCCAAGTCTATGGAAGCCTTCCAAGAATACCAACTCTGATCATATTTAGACAAGGTCATGAAAGACAGGGTGAGGATAGTAACCAATGATCCTAAGAGTGGCATTTAACAGGTTTGTAATATTGTACAACATTAAGTGGGGAAGAGGACCATCAGTACACACAGGTTGGGAGTAGAGCCATTGGTGGTAGAGTACAGGTTATGATTACAAAGGAATGAGGCCCAAGTACGCTAGACCGGGTCTAGAACAAAGGACAGAGTCATTATTAGAGGAGCTAAGAAAGGTGCTGTCTAAGCTACAATTAAGTTTTCTGATTGAGAGGCAAATAGAACCTGATAGAAGGGGCTTGATAATAATCTGGTGGGCTTTAGGCCTTGTAAGTTAAGAGGCCCAGACCTATCTATCTCTTCACATGGGGTATATCCTAAGGGAGGTGTGAACCTCCTGAGGGAAGGCACTCTGTTGACTTTCATTACTTGGCTGGCCTGGGAGGAGAGCTGGCCAGGTAAAGGCAGGGGGCATCTCTAACAAGAAATTTACAGTTCTGCCTGCAATGTTGCTGACCCTACTTGACCATACCCTCAGCTGCAGTGGTCACTTTGGAAGTTGTGCTGAGTGAAGGGCTTTTCAGCTTAGAGCCAATAAGATCTGTGGCTCTGACCTGGGCATCCTTCGACTCCAGGGCAGGTCCATTTCCAGTGATCCAACTCTTGGCAGAGCTGCCAGGGCTCTTCACAAGCTGACTTCCGCTGAAGCCCAGGCTTACCACTTTGAAAGCTACTGCAGTGGACTGGCCTGTTGGGTCTCCTTGAGGGCAGATCACTGTACAGATCAGCCATTAATAGGCCTGCCACCCATTGCTTCTGATGCCTAGCTTTCTTTTCCTCCTGGTTTGTGTTAAAGCAGACCAGAGGATGCAAGTCAAGGGAGTGCCCATGTCCCATCTCTAATCTTCTGCGGCCTGAACTACAAGTTTATAATCACAGGCATGTTCTGCAGTAGTTTTTCTAAGGTAGACAATGCCCATGAAGAAAATTATATTCTCACTTTCAAACTTTCTTTCCCTTTGGTTTGAAAGGGAGGTTTTTTCTACTTACTGTATACTTGGCTGATGGCGAAGTGAATCTAGCTATCTGATTATTATTTAAGTTCTTATTTTGGCTATGCTATTACAGAAAAATGTTAGCCATCTCTTTTATAAGGTCTAAAGCTTAAATTGTGCGTCCTACAGATTCCTTCCTAATAGAATTAGTTTCCTACCTTGAAGAGAATAGAGAAATGAAAGAACAAGTTGGGCTTAGAATAGAGAAATGAGGGAGCAAGTCCTAGATCGCTTGCTCTCAATAGCAATATCACATGAATACTTAGCAAACAGTTTCAACCATTAGATAACAACTTAAGAAAACATTTGCCAGAAGGTCCAATGCCTTCTATAAATTTTAAGAATCATGTATTTGAAAACACCTCTTAAATATCTAACATGGTGTAGTTTGTTTAACCAGTAAACTTAAGCACAACCATATAAAATGTTTTTAGTTTCTTTCTACCAACAAGTTTAAAATATATGATACACAGATTCAGGTCACACCAATAAAAATGTATCTTTGATTGATTTTAGCAGCTTAAATTTATGGAAAATCTTATCGATAAGCCATTTAAAATAAAACTCTTAATAAAATTTCCCCATGTGGACATACAATATGTACACACATATAACATAGCATAATAGACCAATATAGCAATTTTAATAATAGCTTTTAAAATCTTTAACTCTTTTTCTAGATTGCCAATGGATTTGAATTGCTTTTTCTTTTTAGTAACCTCAGTTAACCATACTTTCTCTCAGTTGGTACTGTTAATATATTATTGGCTTCATCTGTTTACAGAGCCATCCCAAAGTACTGAATACAATAAAAGTAGCTGGAAAAAGTCCTGAGAACCTATAGGAGGACAGCTAAACACAGAACCAACAACACTTTAGTTTTATGAGCAGCACATCATATATAACTATGGATGACAAAAGACTTTAAGTCGCCATGTTTAAAATTATAAACTCATCAACCAACCAGAGGCACTTGCTTACTTCACAGTATTTTTGAAAGCACCTGTAGGATTTGACAAGTATTTAACCCTTTAGGCCTCTGGGGCTTTCTCATTAAGATAACTATCATGTCTAGTAATACAAGATCATTAGACTTTTTAATTCTCAAACATTTGTATTAATAGCATTTTCCATTACAGAAACTAAAGTTTGGTACCACATCACACCTTGACAGTTCTTCTAATATAATCCAAATAGCCTGTTTGGTTGGTGTCTCTATAAGATGAGAGACATAGGTCCTTCGATTTTTTCAGTTGGGCCCAAACTGGACAAACCAAAGTCCAGGATTTACTGGAAATTTTAGAGACCAGATTGTTTGAAACTTTGATTTTTTGAATGCATGTCAAGAATGCCAAGAAGGCTCAAAATCCAAAATATCTGGTTGAAATAAGATTCCTTAAAATCATGACATAATATAGACCAAATTTGATCATTGTTACAAGGTGATTATTCAAATCTTTGAAAATAAGCACATATTTACATAACCCATAGCTCTTAATAAAAATTCAGCTGTTTTTGAACAATTAGAATTTAACAGACATCAAGAGCACATAATAGATTACTTTAACACATTGTTTTAACAGAGCATCAGAGTTTAATTCTATGTCAAAGAGAAACTGAGCTTCCTGTGATCTTTTGCTGTGAGGTTTCCTTCCTTTACCTTCTTTCATATTGGTGACCGTGTTTCTGTGTTTCTGTGTGTAACACATCTTTAAGCATCTTTTGCAGGGCAGGATGAGTGGCAACAAATTCTTTCAGTTTCTGTTTGCTATGAAAAGTCTTAATTTCACCTTCATTCACAAATGAGAGCTTTGCAGAATATAATATTCTGGGCTGGCAGTTTTTCTCTCTTAGTACCTGGGCTATGTCTCGCCCTTCCCTGCTAGCTTGTAGGGTTTCTGATGAGAAGTCTGCTGTGAGTCTAATTGGAGATCCTCTAAGAGTAATCTGACATTTCTCTCTTGCACATTTTAGGATCTTTTCTTTATGTTTCACTGTGGTGAGTTTGATTACAACATGTCGTGGTGAGGATTTCTTTTGGTCATGTTTCTTAGGGGTTCTATAAGCTTCCTGTACTAAGATGCCTCTGTCCTTCTCCAAACCTGGGAAATTTTCTGCTAGTATCCCACTGAAAATGCCTTCTAATCCTTTCTCCCTCTCCATGCCTTCAGGAACTCCTAGAACCCAAATGTTGGGTTTTTTAATAGTATCCTGTAGATTCCTGACAATATTATTTAGATCTGATTTCTTCTTCTTTTCTTTGGTTTGCCTGTTTCCTTTCCTGTTCTCCGTCTTCTAAGTCTGATATTCTATCTTCTGCTTCGCCCATTCTGTTTTTAAGGCTCTCTAATGTGTTTGTCATTTGATCTATTGAATTCTTCATTTCATTATGATTTCTCGTCACTATCACAGTTTCTTGTTCCACTAGTTGTTTCATTTCATTTTGATTCCTCCTTAATATTTCTTTTTTTTATTATTTATTTTTATTTTTTTATTTTTTGACAGGCATAGTCGATAGTGAGAGAGAGACAGAGAGAAAGGTCTTCCTTTTGCCTTTGGTTCACCCTCCAATGGCCACCGCGGTAGCGCGCTGCGGCCGGCGCACTGCGCTGATTCGATGGCAGGAGCCAGGTGTTTATCCTGGTCTCCCATGGGGTGCAGGGCCCCAGGACTTTGGCCATCCTCCACTGCACTCCCTGGCCACAGCAGAAAGCAGGCCTGGAAGAGGGGCAACCGGGACAGGATCGGTGCCCCGACCGGGACTAGAACCCGGTGTGCCGGCACCGCAAGGCGGAGGATTACCCTAGTGAGCCGCAGCGCCGGCCAATATTTCTTTTTTTTTGCCCTTCTTTTTTTATTTTTTTTAAACTTTTATTTAATGAATATAAATTTCCAGTGTACAGCTTATGGATTACAATGGCTTCCCCCTCCCATAACTTCCCTCCCACCCGCAACCCTCCCCTCTCCCGCTCCCTCTCCCCTTCCATTTGCAGCAAGATTCATTTTCAATTCTCTTTATATACAGAAGATCAATTTAGTATAAAGGTTTCAACAGTTTGCACCCACATAGACACACAAAGTGAAACATACTGTTTGAGTACTAGTTATAGCATCAAATCAAAATGTACAGCACATGAAGGACAGAGATCCCACATGAGGAGCTAGTGCACAGTGGCTCCTGTTGTTGACCCAACAAATTGACACTCTAGTTTATGGTGCCAGTAACCACCCTAGGCTCTCGTCATGAGTTGCCAAGTCTATGGAAGCCTTCCAAGTTTAACAACTCTGATCATATTTAGACAAGGTCATAAAAGACAGAGTGAGGATAGTAACCAATGATCCTAAGAGTGGCATTTACCAGGTTTGAACAATTGTACAGCATTAAGTGGGGAAGAGGACCATCAGTACACACAGGTTGGGAGTAGAGCCATTGGTGGTAGAGTACAGGTTATGATTACAAAGGAATGAGGCCCAAGTACGCTAGACAGGGCCTAGAACAAAGGACAGAGTCATTATTAGAGGAGCTAAGAAAGGTGCTGTCTAAGCTACAATTAAGTTTTCTGATTGAGAGGCAAATAGAACCTGATAGAAGGGGCTTGATAATAATCTGGTGGGCTTTAGGCCTTGTAAATTCAGAGGCCCAGACCTATCTATCTCTTCACATGGGGTATATCCTAAGGGAGGTGTGAACCTCCTGAGGGAAGGCACTCTGTTGACTTTCATTACTTGGCTGGCCTGGGAGGAGAGCTGGCCAGGTCAAGGCAGGGGGCATCTCTAACAAGAAATTTACAGTTCTGCCTGCAATGTTGCTGACCCTACTTGACCATACCCTCAGCTGCAATGGTCACTTTGGAAGTTGTGCTGAGTGAAGGGCTTTTCAGCTTAGAGCCAATAAGATCTGTGGCTCTGACCTGGGCATCCTTCGACTCCAGGGCAGGTCCATTTCCAGTGATCCAACTCTTGGCAGAGCTGCCAGGGCTCTTCACAAGCTGACTTCCGCTGAAGCCCAGGCTTACCACTTTGAAAGCTACTGCAGTGGACTGGCCTGTTGGGTCTCCTTGAGGGCAGATCACTGTACAGATCAGCCATTAATAGGCCTGCCACCCATTGCTTCTGATGCCTAGCTTTCTTTTCCTCCTGGTTTGTGTTAAAGCAGACCAGAGGATGCAAGTCAAGGGAGTGCCCATGTCCCATCTCTAATCTTCTGCGGCCTGAACTACAAGTCTATAGTCACAGGCATGTTCTGCAGTAGTTTTTCTAAGGTAGACAATGCCCATGAGGAAAATTATATTCTCACTTTCAAACTTGCTTTCCCTTTGGTCTGAAAGGGAGGTTTTTTCTACTTACTGTATACTTGGCTGATGGCGAAATGAATCTAGCTATCAGATTATTATTTAAGTTCTTATTTTGGCTATGCTATTACAGAAAAATGTTAGCCATCTCTTTTATAAGGTCTAAAGCTTAAATTGTGCGTCCTACAGATTCCTTCCTAATAGAATTAGTTTCCTACCTTGAAGAGAATAGAGAAATGAAAGAACAAGTTGGGCTTAGAATAGAGAAATGAGGGAGCAAGTCCTAGATCGCTTGCTCTCAATAGCAATATCACATGAATACTTAGCAAACAGTTTCAACCATTAGATAACAACTGAAGAAAACATTTGCCAGAAGGTCCAATGCCTTCTATAAATTTTAAGAATCATGTATTTGAAAACACCTCTTAAATATCTAACATGGTGTAGTTTGTTTAGCCAGTAAACTTAAGCACAACCATATAAAATGTTTTTAGTTTCTTTCTACCAACAAGTTTAAAATATATGATACACAGATTCAGGTCACAACAATTAAAATGTATCTTTGATTGATTTTAGCAGCTTAAATTTATGGACAATCTTATCGATAAGCCATTTAAAATAAAACTCTTAATAAAATTTCCCCATGTGGACATACAGTATGTACACACATATAACATAGCATAATAGACCAATATAGCAATTTTAATAATAGCTTTTAAAATCTTTAACTCTTTTTCTAGATTGCCAATGGATTTGAATTGCTTTTTGTTTTTAGTAACATCAGTTAACCATACTTTCTCTCAGTTGGTACTGTTAATACATTATTGGCTTCATCTGTTTACAGATCCATCCCAAAGTACTGAATACAATGGAAGTGGCTGGAAAAAGTCCTTAGGAACCTATAGGACAGCTAAACACAGAACCAACAACATTTTAGTTTTATGAGCAGCACATCATATATAACTGTGGATGACAAAAGACTTTAAGTCGCCATGTTTAAAATTATAAACTCATCAACCAACAAGAGGCACTTGCTTACTTCACAGTATTTTTGAAAGCACCTGTAGGATTTGACAAGTATTTAACCCTTTAGGCCTCTGGGGCTTTCTCATTAAGATAACTATCATGTCTAGTAATACAAGATCATTAGACTTTTTAATTCTCAAACATTTGTATTAATAGCATTTTCCATTATAGACACTAAAGTCTGGTACCACATCACATCTTGACAGTTCTTCTAATATAATCCAAATAGCCTGTTTGGTTGGTGTCTCTATAAGATGAGAGACATAGGACCTTCGATTTTTTCAGTTGGGCCCAAACTGGACAAACCAAAGTCCAGGATTTAGTGGAAATTTTAGAGACCAGATTGTTTGAAACTTTGATTTTTTGAATGCCTGTCAAGAATGCGAAGAAGGCTCAAAATCCAAAATATCTGGTTGAAATAAGATTCCTTAAAATCATGACATAATATAGACCAAATTTGATCATTGTTACAAGGTGATTATTCAAATCTTTGAAAATAAGCACATATTTACAAAACCCATAGCTCTTAATAAAAATTCAGCTGTTTTTGAACAATTAGAATTTAACAGACATCAAGAGCACATAATAGATTACTTTAACACATTGCTTTAACAGAGCATCAGAGTTTAATTCTATGTCAAAGAGAAACTGAGCTTCCTGTGATCTTTTGCTGTGAGGTTTCCTTCCTTTACCTTCTTTCATATTGGTGACCGTGTTTCTGTGTTTCTGTGTGTAACACATCTTTAAGCATCTTTGGCAGGGCAGGATGAGTGGCAACAAATTCTTTCAGTTTCTGTTTGCTATGAAAAGTCTTAATTTCACCTTCATGCACAAATGAGAGCTTTGCAGGATATAATATTCTGGGCTGGCAGATTTCTCTCTTAGTACCTGGGCTATGTCTCGCCCTTCCCTGCTAGCTTGTAGGGTTTCTGATGAGAAGTCTGCTGTGAGTCTAATTGGAGATCCTCTAAGAGTAATCTGACATTTCTCTCTTGCACATTTTAGGATCTTTTCTTTATGTTTCACTGTGGTGAGTTTGATTACAACATGTCGTGGTGAGGATCTCTTTTGGTCATGTTTATTAGGGGTTCTATAAGGTTCCTGTACTAAGATGCCTCTGTCCTTCTCCAAACCTGGGAAATTTTCTGCTAGTATCCCACTGAAAATGCCTTCTAATCCTTTCTCCCTCTCCATGCCTTCAGGAACTCCTAGAACCCTAATGTTGGGTTTTTTAATAGTATCCTGTAGATTCCTGACAATATTATTTAGATTTGATTTCTTCTTCTTTTCTTTGGTTTGCCTGTTTCCTTTCCTGTTCTCCATCTTCTAAGTCTGATATTCTCTCTTCTGCTTCGCCCATTCTGTTTTTAAGGCTCTCTAAATTGTTTGTCATCTGATCTATTGAATTCTTCATTTCATTATGATTTCTCGTCACTATCACAGTTTCTTGTTCCACTAGTTGTTTCATTTCATTTTGATTCCTCCTTAATATTTCATTTTCATGAGAAAGATTTTCTATCTTGTCCATTATGGATTTCTGTATTCAAGAATTTGTTTTTGAGAACTTCTTAATGTTCTTATGAATTTTTTAGATCTGCCTCTTGCATTTCTTCTATCTCATCATCTTCATAATCTTGCATTGGGGTGCTTTTTCATTTGGGGGCGTCATAGTTTCTTCCTTGTTCTTGTTACCTCGGTTTTTGCATTTGTTGTTTGGCATGTTGGAGATATTTGGATTCTTCACTGTGGTGTTTTTTCTTGTTACACTATGGCTCTATATTAAGTGGACTGTCTGCTTTCAGTGGAGCCTTAGAGGCTTGAGATGAGTGTGGACTGAGAGCAGTGTTTGGTTCCTCAGGGCTGAGGGTGTGTCAAAGTTGACACTCCCAGGTTAGGTGTGGTAAATCTCACTTTCTTTCTTTCTTTTTTTGATTCAAAAGGGAAGTAATTCCGCACAGCTGAACGTAATTGGAGGTAGTTAGCAGGCAAATGATATACCCACAGGAGCAAGTGATTGGAAGCTCTTTGCCAAGGACCACACAGGGAATCTGTGCTGCCCTCAGTGTGGGCTCCAATTCTCCTGCAGTCTCCCACTGGGTTGCCAAGTTAGATCCTAATCTCCTGTTATTTCACCCCTCCCCCCAGAGTCAGGTTTTTCTGCTAGGCTCAGGGCCGGTGCAGACATGAGGTCGCCCTGCTTATGATGTATGTCCAAAATGGCGCCTGCTCTTTGTTTTGCTCACCTTCGAGAGGTGAGCGGAGAGAGAGAAACTCGTGTCCGTATCGGTCACTTTTTTTTTCCTCTCTCTCTTCTAGTTAGCCTGGTGAACTTTTCCCCACGGAGTTTCAAGCCTCGTTCCCTCTAGCCTCCTCTATCCGCTTGCCCGCTAGTGTCTCGGGCTATTGAGGTTCGGCTCACCTCGTGTTCCAGCGCTGGTGCGTTGAGTCTGCCGCTGGTGTCCCGAACTTGAGCTCCCACGCTTTCCACGCAGGTCCACTGTGAATCACTAGTTCCAGAAGTGTTTCCTCTGCTGTTTCATCCCCTACTCTTCCTTGACCCTGCAGTATCTCCACTTATATTAAACTGTCTCTCCCCCGGACTAATAGTGTGCTCCCTGCCAATTCTGCCATCTTTACGCTCTCTTAATTTCCTATCCTGACTTTATTCTTTTGAATGTTTTTTATTGGGGAACATTTTATTTAGAGCTTGGATACAGTAATTGGTTCCACATGGAGACACCAGCTCTACATATTCGAATTTTCCAGGGAGAAAGCTAGAGGAAATGCGGAAACAAACATGATATTTCTGTTTGTATAGACAACATTTTATGCACTTGCCTAAGGAAAAGACTTTGCTTTTCTCCATAACCATTTTTACTCTTATTTTCTCAGTCCATTACATACGAATTCAACTCCAGTTTGTCCAGATATGACTGGATGAAACCGGAAATTTTAGTTTTATTTTTGCTAACTCAATCCCAAATATTGCTACAGCCTCTGTGTTTGTGTTTTCTGGATATTATCAACGGACTTTATTTTTTTGAAAGTTTTTTATCAGGGTACATTTAATTTTGAGCTTGGATACAGTAATTGGTTCCACATGGAGACACCAGCTATACACATTCGTATTTTCTAGAGAGAAAGCTAGAGGAACTGCGGCAAACAAACATGAAATTTCTGTTTGTATAGATGACATTTTATGCACTTGCCTAACGAAAAGACTTTGCTTTTCTCCAAAACCATTTTTACTGTGATTTTCACGGTCCATTGCATCCGAATTCCAAACGACTTTTTCCAGATACGACTGCATGAAATCTGAAATATCCGGTTGAATGTTGGCTAACTCAAACCGAATTATTGTGGAAGCCTCTGTGTTTGTATTTTCTGGATATTATCAAAGGATTTTATTGTTTTGAATATTTTTATCAGGGAACATTTCATTGTGTACCGTAGAAACACTAATTGGTTCATCATGGAGACACCAGCTCTACACATTCATATTTTCTAGGGAGAAAGCTAGAGGAACTGTGGCAAACAAAATGATACTTCTGTTTGTATCGATGACATTTTATGCACTTGCCTAACGAAAAGACTTTGCTTTTCTCCAAAATCATTTTTCTGTGATTTTCTTGGTAGTCTTCATATGAATTCCACAGCAGGTTTTCCAGATATTACTGGATGAAACCGGAAATATCCGGTTTTGTTTTGGCTAACTCAATCCCAGATATTTCTACAGCCTCTGTGTTTTTGTATTACTGAAATTATCCATGGACTTCATTTTTTGAATGTTTTTCATCATGGAAGATTTTATTTTGATCTTGGAAACACTAATTGGTTAAACATGGAAACACCAGCTCTACACATTTGTATTTTCTAGGGAGAAAGCTAGAGGAACTGTGGCAAACAAATATGATACTTCTGTTTGTATAGATGATATTTTATGCACTTGCCTAACGAAAAGCCTTTGCTTTTCTCCAAAACCGTTTTTACTGTGATTTTTTTCGGTCCATTGTATACGAATTCCACACCAGTTTGTCCATTTATGACTGGATGAAACCGGAAATATCCGGTTTTTTTTTTTTTGGCTAACTCAATCCGAAATATTCTGAAAGCATCTATGTTTGTGTTTTCTGGATATTATCGATGGACCTTATTTTTTTGAATGTTTTTTTTTTCAGGGAACATTTAATTTTGTGCCTTAGAAACACTAATTCATTCATCATGGGGACACAAGCTCTAAACATTCGCATTATCTAGGGAGAAAGCTAGAGGAACTGCAGCAAACAAACATGATATTTCTCTTTGTAGAGATGACATTTTATGCACTTGGCTAACGAAGACACTTTGCTTTGCTCCAAAACCATTTTTACTGTGATTTTCTCAGTCCATTGCATATGAATTCCAACCAGTTTACCGGATATGAATGGATGAAACCGGAAATATCCGGTTTTGCTTTGGCTAACTCAATCCGAGATATTGCTACAGCCTCTGTGTTTGTGTATTCCTGATATTATCCATGGACTTTATTGTTTTGAATGTTTTTCATCAGGGAAGATTTTATTTTGATCTTGGAAACACTAATTGGTTAAACATGGAAACACCAGCTCTACACATTCGTATTTTCTAGGGAGAAAGCTAGAGAAACTGTTGGAAACAAACATGAGATTTCTGTTTGTATCGATGACATTTTATGCACTTGCCTAACGAAGAGACTTTGCTTTTCTCCAAAACCATTTTTACTGTGATTTTCTCGGTCCATTGCAAGTGAATTCCACTCCACGTTGTCCGGTATGACAGGATGAAACCAGAAATATCCAGTTGTGTTTAGGCTAAGTCAATGTGAAATATTGTGAAAGCCTCCGTGTTTGTGTTTTCTGGAAATTATCGTTGGACTTTATTGTTTTGAATGTTTTTATCTGGGAACATTTAATTTTGTACCGTAGAAACATGAATTGGTTCATCATGGGGACACGAGCTCTACACATTCGTATTTTCTAGGGAGAAAGCTAGGGGAACTGCGACAAACTAACATGATATTTCTGTTTGTATAGATGACATTTTATTCATTTGCCTAACGAAAAGACTTTGCTTTTCTCCAAAACCATTTCTACTGTGATTTTCTCGGTCCATTTCATAAGAATTCCACACAAGTTTGTCCGGATAGGACTGCATGAAACCAGAAATATCCGGTTGTTTTTTCGCTAACTCAATCCGAAATAGTCTGAAATGTTTTGTGTGATTCTCCAAAACCATTTTTACATTCTGATTTTCTCCAAAACCATTTTTACAGTGATTTTCTCAGTCCATTGCATATGAATTCCACAACAGTTTGTCCGGATATGATTGGTTGAAACCGGAAATATATGGTTTTGTTTTGGCTAACTCAATCCCAGATATTGTTACAGCCTCTGTGTTTGTGTTTTCTGGATATTATCCACAGACTTTATTGTTTTGAATGTTTTTTATCGGAGAACATTTTATTTTGTGCTTGGATACATTAATTGGTTCCACATGGAGACACCAGCTCTACATATTCGTATTTTCTAGGGAGAAAGCTAGAGGAACTGCGAGAAACAAACATGATCTTTCTGTTTGTATGGATGACATTTTATGCTCTTGGCTAATGAAAAAATATTGCTTTTCTCCAAAACCATTTTTACTCTGATTTTCTCGGTCCATTGCATATGATTTGCAAACCACTTTGTCCAGATATGACCCGATGAAACCGGAAATATCCGGTTGTGTTTTGGCTAACTAAATCTGAAATATTGCTACAGCCTCTGTGTTTGTGTTTTCTGGATATTATTCATGGATTTTTTATTTTTCAATGTTTTTTTTTCAGGGAACATTTAATTTTGTGCTTGGAAACACTAACTGGTTCCACATGGAGACACCAGCTCTACACATTCATACTTTCTATGGAGAAAGCTAGAGGAACTGCAACAAACAAGCATGATATTTCTCTTTGTATCAATGATATTTTATGGACTTGCTTAATGAAAATACATAGCTTTTCGCCAAAACCTTTTTTACTGTGATTTTCTCAGTCCATTGCATAGAAATACCAGACCAGTTTTTCCAGATATGTCTGGATGAATCCGGAAATATCCTGTTTTGTTTTGGCTGACTCAATCCCAGATATTGCTACAGTCTCTGAGATTCTGCATTCCTGATATTACCAACACACTTCATTGTTTTGAATGTTTTTAATTTTGTACCATTGAAATACTAATTGTTTCCACATGGAGACTCCAGCTCTACACATTCGTATTTTCTAGGGAGAAAGCTAGAGGAACTGCGGCAAACAAACATGATATTTCTGTTTGTATCGATGACATTTTATGCACTTGCCTAACGTAAAGACTTTGCTTTTCTCCAAAACCATTTTTACAGTGATTTTCTCGGCCCATTGCATACGAATTCCACACCAGGTTACTGGATATGACCGGATGAAACCGGAAATATCCGGTTGTGTTTTGGCTAACTCAATCCCAGATATTGCTGCAGCCTCTGTGTTTGTGTATTCCTGATATTACCACAGACTTTATTGATTTGAATATTTTTAGGGAATATTTACTTTTGTGCTTGGAATCACGAATTGGTTCCACATGGAGACACCAGCTCTACAAATTGCTATTTTTTAAGGAAAAAGCTAGAGGAACTACGGCAAAGAAACATGATATTTCTGTTTGTATCGATGACATTTTATGCACTTGCCTAACGTAAAGACTTTAATTTTTTCCAAAACTATTTTTACTGTGATTTTCTCGGTCCATTGCATACGAATTCCACACCATGTTGTACGGATATGACTGGATGAAACCGGACATATCCGGTTTTGTTTTGGCTAACTCAATCCCAGATATTGATCCAGCCTCTGTGTTTGTGTTTTCTGCGTATTATCAGTGGACTTTATTGTTTTGAATGTTTTTATCAGGGAACATTTCATTTTGTAGCGTTGAAACACTAATTGGTTCATCATGGGAACACCAGCTCTACACATTCGTATTTTCTAGGGAGAAAGCTAGAGGAACTGCCGCAAACAAACATGATATTTCTGTTTGTATCGATGACATTTTATGCACTTGCCTAACGAAAAGACTTTGATTTTCTCCAAAACCATTTTTACTGTGATTTTCTCGGTCCATTGCATACGAATTCCACACAAGTTTTTCCGGATATGAATGGTTGAAACCGGAAATATCCAGTTTTGTTTTGGCTAACTCAATCCCAGATATTGCTACAGCCTCTGTGTTTGTGTTTTCTGGATATTATCCACAGACTTTATTGTTTTGAATGTTTTTTATCTGAGAACACTTTATTTAGAGCTTGGATAGAGTAATTATTTCCACATGGAGACACCAGCTCTACACATTTGTATTTTCTAGGGAGAAAGCTAGAGGAACTGCAACAAACAAGCATGATATTACTGTTTGTATCGATGACATTTTATGGACTGCATAAGAATTCTACACCAGAAATATCCGGTTGTGTTTTGGTTAACTAAATGCGAAATATTTTGAAAGCCTCTGTATTTGTGTTTTCTGGATATTATCGATGGAGTTTATTGTTTTGAATGTTTTTATCAGGGAACATTTGATTTTGTTCCGTAGAAACAGTAATTGGTTCCACATGGAGACACCAGCTCTACACATTCGTATTTTCTAGGGAAAATTTAGAGGAACTGCCGGAAAACAAAGGTGATATTTCTGTTTGTGTAGATGACATTTTATGCACTTGCCTAAAAAAAAGACTTTCCTTTTCTCCAAAACCATTTTTACTATGATTTTCTTGGTCCATTCCATACAAGTTTGTCTGTATATGACTGGATCAAACCAGAAATATCCAGTTGTGTTTTGGCTAACTCAATCCATAATATTGTAAAACTCTCTGTGTTTGTGTTTTCTGGATATTATCGTTGGACTTTATTGTTTTGAATGTTTTTGTCAGGGAACATTTAAGTTTGTACCGTAGAAACACTAATGGTTCCACATGGAGACACCAGTTCTACACTTACGTATTTTCTATGGAGAATGCTAGAGGAACTGCGGCAAGCAAGCATGATATTTCTGTTTCTATAGATGACATTTTATGCTGAAGTAGCACCTTGACAGAAGGGACTCCATTTTGGAGCACTTAAGACTCCATTCTGGGAAAGCACCCCCCCCCCCACTGTGAGACTCTGGTCTGAAACTATGATCTAAAACAGTAGAACAATAGCAGTCCACTACCGCACACTTGGCAGAGCATAGGAACCCCCTAGCATAATTGTTCAAGCTTGAAAGAAGAAAGGTTGCACCTGGGTTAATGATACAAATGTAATTTGTCTATGTCCTACATATAATTAAAACCAATACCTGGATTAATGTCAGGATTATAAGATTGTCACTGGTATTGTCAAGATTATAATTGATACTAGTTTCGCATAGGTGTTAGGTCGGCTTGAACCAGGTAACCATGTATTCCCCCCTGTTCCTAGCAACCATGAATTCCCCTCCCGATTTTGTGGTTTTTGCCTTTATAAACCCTATTGGTTTAGGCTTCGGGGTCGAGAGTTCTTTAGGGCATGAGCCCCCTCTCCACCGCTGGCAAATAAAGGACCGTCAAATTTTATTAATGTGTGGAGCTCCTTTGTTCATACTCGCTTAGGTACAACATTTTGGAGGCCCCAGCGAGATATGGAGACCACCTCTGGGAAGACCTCGCTCCAAACCTTCCAGGTTGGTGCTCTGGCCATTGGGAGGGGCCCCCTGATGATGTTCCAGGGCCCCGTGTCCCGATTCATCAACCTGGGAGTCTCGGCTCGACCTCTTCACCGACCAATTGGCCTTAGGTCCTCTGGTAAGTCGACTCCTGTTTTCTGGTGGTGCCTTCTGGGTATTGGAGGTCTGACGAGACGCCAATACAGTCTCCGTTCCATTTGAGCGTGACGGCGTTAGGACGGGAGACTCTGGTCTGGTTAAAGAAAGGCCTGTCCTGGATGTACTGGTTTCTGTTCCTGTCTCATGGCCACTTTCTGATGCACCGTCTGCATCCATAATCCTGGGAGGTAAACTCTTCTCCCTGTGCTGCCTGTTTGTCTCCTTTATTTCCTTGTCTCTGTAGTCTCTGTCCCTTCCCTGAGCATGGGCTCTGCTCAGTCTAAGGGACACCTTTTCAATGTATGTTCAAAATTTTCTCTCTTTTAAATCTAAAAAGATTGCTGCCTTTACAATTGCCTTGTAACTTGCCAACGTTTTGTGACTTGGTTTTTACAGATCTGGATGAAACATAACAATGGGTGATCAGCCCTGATGTGGATTTTTCAATCTCTGGTTTACGTCATTAATTTCTAGCTGGAGTTTTATAAACAAAGTAAAATTCCATGTAAATGTAATTTTGACCCTAATTCAGATAAAGGTATGATACAATATCAACATGTTAAGTCACTGAGGTGTAACTGCTAAATATAAATTGGGTAAAGGTAAATGAGATAAATGTGTCTAACAAAAATGTCTTCATTAGAGTCCATATATAAAAAATAATTCAAAACTGCTTAAAAGTAACTAAGGTTAAAATTTGATGTGTTAGGCCGGCGCCGTGGCTCAACAGGCTAATCCTCCGCCTTGCGGCGCCGGCACACCGGGTTCTAGTCCCGGTCGGGGCACCGATCCTGTCCCGGTTGCCCCTCTTCCAGGCCAGCTCTCTGCTGTGGCCAGGGAGTGCAGTGGAGGATGACCCAAGTGCTTGGGCCCTGCACCCCATGGGAGACCAGGAGAAGCACCTGGCTCCTGCCATCGGAACAGCGCGGTGCGCCGGCCGCAGCGCGCTACCGCGGCGGCCATTGGAGGGTGAACCAACGGCAAAAGGAAGACCTTTCTCTCTGTCTCTCTCTCACTGTCCACTCTGCCTGTCAAAAAAATAAAAAAAAAAAAAATTTGATGTGTTATCTTATTCTAAAAAAGTTGTCTTAATTTACAAATTTTTAAAAAATTATTTACTGAATTCAGGACTTATATTAAAATAAAAAGGCCACAAGTATAAAACTGTTCTTGGTAAGAAAAAAAAAAAACAGGTTTCAATTGTAAAAAGAGGTTTTAAATTTAAGTTGTAAAAAGTGTAAAAAGGTCACAAAAGGTAATAAAAATTTTCTAAATACAAAAACTATTAATTAAAATATTCTTTTAGTATTTTTTATTTAATTGGTGACTCTGCCATTTTCTAGCTGGATCCAGTAAGCTCTCTTCTTTTTCCTGGTTCTGACTCTGTTACAGTTGTTCCAAGTTATGAAATGAGTCCATGGTCTACCTTGTATTTAAGGATTTTATTTCCCATTTTATTGACAAAGAAACATCAATTTTGTATCCTATTGGTGTTCTGTCTCTCTTTTAATTCTGATAGTTTAAAAACAGCTGTGTTTTTATTAAAAAAATATGGTTTAAATATATACTCATTCTAAAACATTTAAATGTTCACTTTGTAACAAAATCAGGTCTACTCATACAAATGTGCAAAAGTTACAAATGTCTAATAATTTTGCTGTGTTATCAGTCACGATGGCTATCTTAATAAAAGGAGGCCCAAAGAACTAAAAAGAAATAAATTATTAATAAAATCTTACAGGTACTTTCTAAAATAGTGTGTAAAGTAAACAAGTGCCTCTTCTTGTTGTCTAGTAAGTTTTATAATTTTAACCATGACCACTTAAAGCCTTTTGTCAGTCACAGTTACTACTCATAAAAATTAAAACATTGTTGGTTGTGTGTTTAAATGTGTTCTCTTTTAGGTTTCAAAGGACTTCTTTTTCCTACCTTTATTATATTCAGTACTTTAGTATGGCTCTACAAATAGATAAAGCCAAAGTTTAACAGGTTCCAACTAAAAAAGTATGGTTAACTCAGGTTACTAAAAACAAAAAGCAATTCTAATTAATTGGTAATAAAAAACAGTTAAAGATGTTAAAAAGCTGTTACTAAGACTACTTTATTGTTCTATCCTGTAATATATGCTACATGTTATTTGTGTGTACATATTGTATGTCTACATACATAATTTATTAATAGCTAAGATTGCTCATAAATTTAAACTACTAGGTTAACCCAAAATACATTTTTGACCTAAATAAATCTCTGTCTCAGGTGTTTTAAACTTGGTGTTTCAGAGAAATCAAAAATTTTTAAAGTCATTGACATGTTTATGCTTGGGTTGGCTCGTCAAATAAGTTACTCTTATAATTTAAAAAAAGACTTTAAACTTTTTGGTAAATACTTTCATAAGTTGTTATTTAACAATTAAAATTACTTACTAATATTAAATTATTAACAGTAAGTAATCTAAAAAGCCTGTATTCTCTTCAAGATGAGAAACTGATTCTATTTTGAATTCTCCATCAGGACATACAGTTTGATCTTCAAAACTTATTAAAGTAATGGCTAACATTTTTCATTGTGCCTGGCCACAAAATAAACTGCTAGATTTATTTTGCTATGAATACAGTAAACAGGCAAAACCTCCCTTTTCAAACCAAACTAATGTAGAAATGCTAATTGGTTAAAAATGGTTTGGATGAAGTGGTCTTCATGTTTGATCTTATACATGCCTGTGACAACACATTTCTAGCCCAGGCCACCAAAGCTTAGTGATCGGATTGAGCACCCCCTTGGCTAAAGTAGACTCTGTGGTCTACTTTAACAAGGACAGGAAAAAGGAGTGAGCTGGACAACAGGAGCAACCTAAGGACAGGTGACAGCCAATTAATAACAGCTGTACACAGTGATCTGCCATCAAGGAGACCCAACAGGCCAGTCCACCCTAAATGGCATTGGTTTTCGATGTGGAAAGCCAGGGCTTTGGACAGACAGCAGTCACGACAGAAGCCAGCCTCTAGAGAGCTCCAGCAGCTCTGCCAGCTGAGAGCTGGGTCACTAGAAACGGAACTGCCCTGGAGTCGAAGGACTCCTAGGTCAGAGCCGCAGACCTTGTTGGCTCTAAGCTGAAAAGCCCTTCACTCTGCTCAGCTTCCAAAGTAACCACCGCCATCAGGGGGACAGCCCAGGGTCAGTAACATTGTAGACAAAGTTATAGATTTGCTTTCAGAGATTCTGCCTATTCCATACTGACCTCCTATTCAGTCCCGCTCTGCTCCCAGGCCAGCTAGGAACTGGGAGTCAACAGGGTGCCTGCCCTAAGGAGGTTCACACCTCCTTTATGATGAGTCTTCCTGTACCCCATGTAATTAATAATGACCCTGTCCTTTGTTTTAGATCCTGTGTATTTAATCTGCTTGTTAGATTTGTTTTCTCCAGGTTTAAAGCAGTACAACTCTTGATGGCCATGCACATGAAATCTTGGATGGAAGCAGTTTCTACAAGCTGCCACTGCAGCCTCCTCAAAGACCACCTCCTGTTGAAACCCTGTTTCGACTGCCACTCCCTACTCCACACCCTAAGGGGCCCCCAGGACAATGACCCCCTGTCAGCAGGAAGTAGCCAAAATGAGATCGACGCCCTGGGTCCCTACTATAGTAGGGTGTGGATTTAAAGAAGGGGAGGACTGAGGCTCTCTGGTTGGGCTAAGTGTCTGTGGGCCTCTCAGGCTTTAACAAAATGTCTTGTACATACAGACTGTAAGCTGTAAAGAAAAGATTTACTCTGAGACCTGATACCAACTCTTCCCACTGTGATATTCTGTACCCAAAACTAGCAATAGGGGGACTGGGTCCACCAAAGCAAGCATCAGCTCTTAGCACCTCCCATTCCATTGTCACCAAAAGGCCCCCGGTTACTTCTGGTCCTAGTTGGGTTCAGTGTGGAAGGCACTGCTGCCCTCAGCACAGCATCCTTGGTTCTGGGTGAGCTAAGTACTTCCCAGATGCCAAAATCAGCCAGCACCAAATCTGTTACCTATTACTCTACTGTGAATATCCTTCCTAATCCATATAATGTAACTAAATGAAGGATTTGAATAGTCTCAAAAGAAAAAGGGGGGAATGAAGTGGCATCGTGACAGAAGAGACTCCATTTTGGAGCACTTAAGACTCCATTCTGGGAAAGCACCCCCCCCCACTGTGAGACTCTGGTCTGAAACTATGATCTAAAACAGTAGAACAATAGCAGTTCACTACCTCACACTTGGCAGAGCATAGGAACCCCCTACCATAATTGTTCAAGCTTGGAAGTAGAAAGGTTGCACCTGGGTTAATGATACAAATGTAATTTGTCTATGTCCTACATATAATTAAAACCAATACCTGGATTAATGTCAGGATTATAAGATTGTCACTGGTATTGTCAAGATTATAATTGATACTAGTTTCGCATAGGTGTTAGGTCGGCTTGAACCAGGTAACCATGTATTCCCCCCTGTTCCTAGCAACCATGAATTCCCCTCCCAATTTTGTGGTTTTTGCCTTTATAAGCCCTGTTGCTTTAGGCTTCAGGGTCGAGAGTTCTTTAGGGAATGTGCCCACTCTCCACCGCCGGCAAATAAAGGACCATCAAATTTTATTAATGTTTGGAGCTCCTTTGTTCATACTCGCTCAGGAACAACAATGCACTTGCCTAACGAAAAGACTTTGCTTTTCTCCAAAAGCATTTTTAACTGTGATTTTCTCGGTCCATTGCATACGAAATCCACACCACTTTGTCCAGATATAACTGGATGAAAACAGAAATATCCAGTTGTGTTTTGGCTCACTCAATCCGAAATATTGTGAAAGCCTCTGTGTTTGTGTTTTCCTGATATTATCGATGGACTTTATTGTTTTGAATGTTTTTTCAGGGAACATTTAATTTTGTAACTTGAAACACTAATTGGTTCATCATGGGGACACCAGCTCTACTCATTCCTATTTTATAGAGAGAAAGCTAGAGGAACTACGACAAACAAACATGATATTTCTGTTTGTATAGATGACATTTTCTGCACTTGCCTAAAGAAATGACGTTGCTTTTCTCCAAAACCATTTTTACTGTGATTTTCTCGGTCCATTACATACGAACTCCACACCACTTTCTGTGCATATGCCTGGATGAAACCAGAAATATCCGGTTGTGTTTTGGCTAACTCAATCCCAGATATTGCTACAGGCTCTATGTTTCTGTTTTCCCGATATTATCGAAAGACTTTATTGTTTTGAATGTTTTTTATCAGGGAACATTTTAATTTGAGCTTAGATACAGTAATTGGTCCACTTGGAGACACCAGTTCCACACATTCGTATTTTATAGGGAGAAAGCAAGAGGAAATGCGGGAAACAAACATGAAATTTCGGTTTGTATAGATGATATTTTATGCACTTGCCTAAATAAAACACTTTGCTTTTCTCCAAAACAATTTTACTGTGATTTTCTCGGTCCATTGCATACGAATTCCAAACCACTTTGTCCGGGTATAACTGGAAGAAAACAGAAATATCCGGTTGTGTTTTGGCTAAATCAATCCCAGATATTGCAACAGCCTCTGTGTTTGTGTTTTCCGGATATTATCAACAGACTTCATTGTTTTGAATGTTTTTATCAGGGAACATTTGATTTTGTTCCGTAGGAACACTAATTGGTTCATCATGGAGACACCAGGTCTACATATTCGTATTTTCTAGGGAGAAAGCTAGAGGAACTACGGCAAACAAACATGACATTTCTGTTTGTATCGATGACATTTTATGCACTTGCCGAACAAAAAGACTTTGCTTTTCTCCAAAACAATTTCTACTGTGATTTTCTCGGTCCATTGCATACGAATTCCACACCACTTTGTCCAGATATGACTGGATGAAATCGGAAATATCCGGTTTTGTTTTGGCTAACTCAATCCCAGATATTGCTACAGCCTCTGTGTTTGTGTTTTCCTGATATTATCCACAGACTTTATTGTTTTGAATGTTTTTTATAGGGGAACATTTAAATTTGTGCTTGGAAACACTAATTGGTTCCACATGGAGACACCAGCTCTACATATTCGTACTTTCTAGGGAGAAAGCTAGAGGAACTGCGACAAACAAACATAATATTTCTGTTTGTATAAATGACATTTTATGCACTTGCCGAAGGAAAAGACATTTCTTTTCTTCAAAATCATTTTTACTGTGATGTTCTCGGTCCATTGCATACGAATTCCAAACGACTTTTTCCGGATATGACTGGATGAAACCAGAAATATCCCATTTTGTTTTGGCTCACTCTATCCAACATATTGTGAAAGCCTCTGTGTTTGTGTTTTCCTGATATTATCCACGGACTTTATTGTTTTGAATGTTTTTATAAGGAAACATTTAAATTTGTACCTCAGAAACACTAATTGGTTCCACATGGAGACACCAGCTCTACACATTCGTAATTTCTAGGGAGAAAGCTAGAGGAACTGCGGCAAGTAAACATGATATTTCTGTGTGTATAGATGACATTTTATGCCCTGGCCTAAAGAAATGACTTTGCTTTTCTCCAAAACCATTTTTACTGTGATTTTCTCGGTCCATTGCATACGAAATCCACACCACTTACTCTACATATGCCTGGATGAAATCAGAAATATCCGGTTGTGTTTTGGATAACTCAAACCCATATATTGCTACAGGCCCTGTGTTTCTGTTTCCCAATTATTATTAATGGACTTTATTGTTTTAAATATTTTTTCTCGGGGAACATTTAATTTTGTGCTTGGAAAACAAATTGGTTCCACATGGAGACACCAGTTGAACATATTCGTATTTTCTAGGCAGAAAGCTAGAGGAACTGCGGCAAACAAACATGATATTTCTGTTTGTATAGATGACATTTTATGCACTTGCCTAACGAAAAGACTTTGCTTTTCTCCAAAACCAATTTTACTGTGATTTTCTCGGTCCATTGCATATGAACTCCACACGATTTTCTCAGGATATGACTGGATGAACCGGAAATATCCATTTGTTTTGGCTAACTCAATTCCAGATATTGCTACAGCCTCTGTGTTTGTGTTTTCCTGATATTATCGATGGACTTTATTGTTTTGAATGTTTTTTATCGGGCAACATTAAATTTTGTGCTTGGAAACACTAATTGTTTCCACATGGACACAACAGCTCTACACATTCGTATTTTCTAGGGAGAAAGCTAGAGGAACTACGGCAAACAAATATGATATTTCTCTTTGTCTAGATGACATTTTATGCACTTACCTAATGAAAAGACTTTGCTTTTCTCCAAAACCATTTTTACTGTGATTTTCTTAGTCCATTCCATACGAATTCCACACCAGTTTGTCCGGATATAACTGGATGAAAACAGAAATATCCGGGGATGTTTTGGCTAACTTGATCCCAGATATTGCTACAGGTTCTATGTTTCTGTTTTCCCGATATTATCGACAGACTTTATTGTTTTGAATGTTTTTTATTGGGGAACATTTTAATTTGAGCTTGGATACAGTAATTGGTTCCACATGGAGACACCAGCTCTACACATTCGTATATTCTAGGGAGAAAGCTAGAGGAACTGTGGCAAACAAACATGATATTTCTGTATGTATAGATGATATTTTATGCACATGCATAAAGAAAAGACTTTGCTTTTCTCCAAACCATTTTTACTGTGATTTTCTCGGTCCACTGCATACGAATTCCACACCACTTTGTCCGGATATAACAGGATGAAAACAGAAATACCCGGTTGTGTTTTGGCTAACTCAATCCCAGATATTGCTACAGCCTCTGTGTTTGTGTTTTCTGGATATTATCAATGGACTTTATTGTTTTGAATGCTTTTATCAGGGAACATTTAATTTTGTACCGTTGAAACACTAATTAGTTCATCATGGAGACACCAGCTCTACACATTTGTGTTTTCTAGGGAGAAAGCTAGAGGAACTACGGCAAACAAACATGACATTTCTGTTTGTATCAATGACATTTTATGCACTTGCCGAACAAAAAGACTTTGCTTTTCTCCAAAACAATTTCTACTGTGATTTTCTCGATCCATTGCATACGAATTCCACACCACTTTGTCCAGATATGACTGGATGAAATCGGAAATATCCGGTTTTGTTTTGGCTAACTCAATCCCAGATATTGCTACAGCCTCTGTGTTTGTGTTTTCCTGATATTATCCACAGACTTTATTGTTTTGAATGTTTTTAATCGGGGAACATTTAATTTTGTGCTTCGAAACACTAATTGGTTCCACATGGAGACACCAGCTCTACATATTCGTACTTTCTAGGGAGAATGCTAGAGGAACAGCGAGAAACCAACATGATATTTCTGTTTGTATAGATGACATTTTATGCACTTGCCGAAGGAAAAGACTTTGCTTTTCTTCAAAACCATTTGTACTGTGATTTTCTCGGTCCATTGCATACGAATTCCAAACGAATTTTTCCGGATATGACTGGATGAACCCAGAAATATCCCGTTGCGTTTTGGCTCCCTCTATCCAACATATTGTGAAAGCCTCTGTGTTTGTGTTTTCCTGATATTATCCACGGACTTTATTGTTTTGAATGTTTTTATAATGTAACATTTAATTTTGTACCATTAAAACACTAATTGTTTCCCCATGGAGACACCAGCTCTACACATTCGTATTTTCTAGGGAGAAAGCTAGAGGAACTGCGGCAAACAAACATGATATTTCTGTGTGTATAGATGACATTTTATGCACTGGCCTAAAGAAATGACTTTGCTTTTCTCCAAAACCATTTTTACTGTGATTTTCTCGGTCCATTGCATACGAACTCCACTCACTTTCTCTACATATGCCTGCATGAAACCAGAAATATCTGCTTGTGTTTTGGCTAACTCAAACCCATAGGTTGCTACAGGCTCTGTGTTTCTGTTAGCCAATTATTATTAATGGACTTTATTGTTTTAAACATTTTCTCGGGGAACATTTAATTTTCTTCGTGGAAACACTAATTGGTTCCACATGGAGACACCAGCTCTACACATTCGTATTTTCTAGGCAGAAAGCTAGAGGAACTGCGGCAAACAAACATGATATTTCTGTGTATAGATGACATTGTATGCACTTGCCTAACAAAAACACTTTGCTTTTCCCCAAAACCATTTTACTGTGATTTTCTCGGTCCATTGCATACGAACTCCACACCACTTTCTCTACATATGCCTGGATGAAACCAGAAATATCCGGTTGAGTTCTGGCTAACTCAATCCCAGATATTGCTACAGCCTCTGTGTTTGTGTTTTCCTGATATTATCGATGGACTTTATTGTTTTGAATGTTTTTTATCGGGGAACATTTAATTTTGTGCCGGGAAACACTAATTCGTGCCACATGGAGACACCAGCTCTACACATTCATATTTCCTAGGGAGAAAGTTACAGGAACTACGGCAAACAAACATGATATTTCTGTTTTATGCACTTCCCTAACGAAAAGACTTTGCTTTTCTCCAAAACCATTTTTACTGTGGATTTTTGGTTCATTGCATACGAATTCCACACCACTTTGTCCGGATATGACTGGATGAAACCGGAAATATCCAGTTGTGTTTTCGCTAACTCAATCCGAAATATTGTGAATGCATCTGTCTTTGTGTTTTCTAGATATTATCAACGGACTTTATTTTTTGAAAGTTTTTTATCGGTGAACATTTTATTTGGAGCTTGGATACAGTAATTGGTTCCAAATGGAGACACCAGCTCTACACATTCGTATTTTCTAGAGAGAAAGCTAGAGGAACTGCGATAAACAAACATGATATTTCTGTTTGTATCGATGACATTTTATGCAATTGGCTAACGAAAAGACTGCTTTTCTCCAAAAGCATTTTTACTGTGATTTTCTCGGTCCATTGCATACGAATTCCACACCAGTTTGTCCGGATATGACTGGATGAAACCGGAAATTTTTGGTATTTTTTTGCTAACTCATTCCGAAATATTGTGAAAGCCTCTGTGTTTGTGTTTTCTGGATATTATCAACAGACTTTATTTTTTTGAAAGTTTTTTATCGGTGAACATTTTATTTTGAGCTTGGATACAGTAATTGGTTCCACATGGAGACACCAGCTCTACACATTCCTATTTTCTAGGAAGAAAGCTAGAGGAACTGCGGCAAACAAAGATGATATTTCTTTTTATATAGATGACATTTTATGCACTTGCCTAACGAAAAGACTTTGCTTTTCTCCAAAACCATTTTTACTGTGATTTTCTCGGTCCATTGCATCCGAATTCCTAGCGACTTTTTCCAGATATGACTGGATGAAACCTGAAGTATCTGGTTGTGTTTTGGCTAACTCAATCCGAAATATTGTGAAAGCCTCTGTGTTTGTGTTTTCTGGATATTATCGATTTACTTTAGTGTTTTGAATATTTTTATCAGGGAACATTTCATTTTGTACCGTAGAAACACTAATTGGTTCTTCATGGGGACACCTGCTCTACTCATTCGTATTTTCTAGGGAGATAGCTAGAGGAACTAGGCAAACAAACATGATATTTCTGTTTGTATAAATGACATTTTATGCACTTGCCTAACAAAAAGACTTCTTTTCTACAAAACCATTTTTACTTGTTTTTCTCAGTCCATTGCAAACAAATTCCATACCAGTTTGTCCGGATATGACTGGATGAAACCAGAAATATCCGGTTGTGTTTTGGCTAACTCAATCCCAGATATTGCTAAAGATTATGTGTTTGTGTATTCCTGATATGATCCACGGAATTAATTGATTTGAATGTTTTTATCCGGGAATATTTAATTTTCTCCTTGGAATCACTACTTGGTTCCACATGGAGACACCAGCTCTACACATTCGTATTTTCTAGAGAGAAATCTAGAGGAACTGCGGCAAACAAACATGATATTTCTGTTTCTATAGATGAGATTTTATGAACTTGCCTAACGAAAAGACTTTGCTTTTCTCCAAAACCGTTTTTACTGTGATTTTCTCGGTCCATTGCATATGATTTCCACACCACTTTGTCCGGATATGACTGGATTAACCAGAAATATCCGGTTATATTTTGGATAACTGAATCCGAAATATTGTGAAAGCCTCCGTGTTTGTGTTTTCTGGATATGATTGATGGACTCTATTGTTTTGAATTTTTTAATCAGGTAACATTTAATTTTGTGCTTGGAAACACTAATTGGTTCCACATGGAGACACGAGCTCTACAAATTCGTATTTTCTAGATAGAAGCTAGAGGAACTGCGGCAAACAAACATGATATTTTTTTTTTGTATAGATGACATTTTATGCACTTGGCCAACGAAAAGACTTTGCTTTTCTCCAAAACCATTCTTTACTCTGATTTTTTTGGACATTGCATACGAATTCCACACCAGTTTGTCCGGATATGACTGGATGAAAACAGAAATATCCAGTTGTTTTTTGGCTAACTCAATCCGAAATATTGGGAAGGCTTCTGTGTTTGTGTTTTCTAGATATTATCGATGGAGTTTATTGTTTTGAATGTTTTTATCAGGGAACATTTAATTTTGTACCTTAGAAACACTAATTGGTTCATCATGGGGAAACCAACTCTACACATTCGTATTTTCAAGGGAGAAAGCTAGAGGAACTAGGCAAACAAACATGATATTTCTGTTTGTATAGATGACATTTTATGCACTTGCCTAATGAAAAGACTGCTGTTCTACAAAACCATTTTTACTTGGTTTTCTCAGTCCATTGCATATGAATTGCATACCAGTTTGTCCGGATATGACTGGATGAAAACAGAAATATCCGGTTGTGTTTTGGTTAACTCTATCCGAAATATTGTGAAAGCCTCTGTGTTTGTGTTTTCTGGATATTATCGATGGACTTTAGTGTTTTGAATATTTTTATCAGGGAATATTTCATTTTGTACATTAGAAACACTAATTGGTTCTTCATGGCGACACCTGCTCTACTCATTCGTATTTTCTAGGGAGATAGCTAGAGGAACTAGGCAAACAAACATGATATTTCTGTTTGTATAAATGACATTTTATGCACTTGCCTAACAAAAAGACTTCTTTTCTACAAAACCATTTTTACTTGTTTTTCTCAGTCCATTGCAAACAAATTCCATACCAGTTTTGAAAGAATTAGGCAGGTTAGGTTTGAAATGGAGTTGCTTGAGCTAACTGCATATTGTTTTGCTTCTGTGCAAATTGGCTGGGCTTGCAATAATTTTTGCAAAAAATAAAAATGCTTTCATAAGATGGCTGAGCTTGCGATATGTAACCGTTTTTAGGAACTATAAAGGCCAAAGTTAACAGAAAATGTACCCAACTTATATCCTGTTACAACACTACAAGTTGTTACACACTACATTGGCCCCTGCCCTTGCTTGCTCAAGCTAAAAATGAAAACCACAAGGCACGTACGGCATGTAACTTCTTCCCTTTTACCCTGGAAACCCCCTTTTACCCTGTAATCCTTTAGGTTACCAAATGAAATTGTAACACTGTGGAAATATGCTAATGTTGTGGTTTTAAGCCTTAAATACTCTGTGAAATTGATGATCGGGGCCGCTCTCTCTGCACGTCACTAGAGTGTGCTGTTGAGACGGCCCATTTGCAAATGCAATAAACTTCCTCTTGCTCTTGCAGCGATTGGAGTGGAGTCTGTGTTTCTGGGGGTCCGGATTGTGGGACACCTGCTTAAGGGGTCTTACATTTCTTGGGGGTCGTCCGGGATTCAGACCCCCCCAGATTCACCCTCCATCTCCCAATCGGAGGTAAGTCTCTTCTGTTTCGTGTATTTTTGTGTGTTTTACTGTCCATTTCCCCGGGGCGCCTGGCATACCGGTGTTTATGTTTACAGGTGGTAGAATATAAGAGCCAGTAGTAGGTGAGGACAGACATGTCCGGACCCCTGGCTCGAGCCTCTGGAGGATGCTCCAGTGGCATTCTGGGAGGAAAAGGAGGTGGATTTCGTCTCCCTCCTTCTTCGAGAGAGCCTGGCTGCTAGCAGCCGCTCCGGGAGCCTGCCTGTTAGGCGGCTGCTCCCATCTGAAGTTCTGGTTTTAGTTTTGTCTCGGTCCGTTGTCGCGCGCAGTGTCTTTGTGAGTCTTGTAATTGTCTTTTGCGTTATAATTTACTTACCTTTTTCTAACATGGGACAGGGACTAACTACACCTTTGAGCCTTACTTTAGATCATTTGAAAGAGGTCCGCGAGCGGGCCCGGAACTTGTCCATGGGGGTGCGGAAGAAAAATTGGACGGTCTTTTGCACCACCGATTGGCCAGCCTTCGATATTGGGTGGCCACGGGATGGGACTTTTGACTCATGTATTATTTTACAGGTGAAGAACCAGGTCTGTAAGGGAGGGAAAGAGGGGCACCCGGATCAAGTGCCCTACATCTTTGTGTGGGAGGACCTGGCGCAAAACCCCCCAAAATGGGTAAAACCCTTCCTCTTTTCTAACGGGGTGGTGGCGGAGTTTGATCCCGCTACCCCTGCCGCCGCCCTAAGGAGGGAGCCCAGTCCTGAGTTGCCAGCAGCTGCCCTGGTGGTGGAGTCGAGCCCCAAACTCGCTCCGTCCCTACCGGCGACACCCCTAGTATCCAAACTTGTGAAGCAAGGCAGATACCCCACCTCAACTCTTTACCCATTAAAGGAATCAGACTCCCTCAAATCTAAAAAACCCCTAGTTCCCCCAGGCGAGCAGGAGGACCTTTTACTTTTGGATATCCCACCACCTTATGCCCCCCGTCTTCCCAAAAGGCCCGTGGCACTTTTTCTGGAGTTTGTGCAGGAAGAAAGGGAGGAGGAACCTCTGATTCATTCAAGCTGGCCGTCTTCCTCCTCCGTGTAATTAGAAAACATATAACCTGTCTTCTGTCTTTTTCATGGGATCCACACGCCCTGATGGGACTTATAGGGCTTATATACTAATACATCAGCTTTTTTTTTGGAATTTACTAACCACTGAAGAGGGGCATGGGTTGAGCCCGACTGGGACTTGAATACGGTGGAGGGAAGGGAAAGGCTCAGACTCTACAGCCAGGTTCTCCTGACGGGCTGCTTGCCCGAAGTCTCGAGGATGGCTGGGTTGAGGGTGGACACCACGCCATTATCTGAACTGTTAATTCGGATGGTGGTGCGGATGGTGGTGTGGTGTTCATTATTGACTCAGTGTATTAAGCCATCAAAGTATTGGTGCTAGGCACAATGTGGAAAAATGTATAAATCTAAACATGTCCTTTTTCAGTTGCTCCAGTCTCTGGCTCAGAAGCCAGACCCTCTAAAGAGGGACTGACTGGGATCCTGGCCACCATAGTTAACAAAAGCAGAGCAGGGGAGGATCAGGTCAGGAAGGGACCCGGGAGACCGAAAAAGGCCCCGTCTCAATTGAGAACAATGTGCACTGGGCAAAAGAGTGCCTAAAGAAACAAACTTGTTTAAGATCCGATTGGCAAGGGGGATCCAGTGGTGCATGCCTGCCACACGGGACTCGAGCCGACCTGACCGACATCCCCCTGCCAAATGCGGACCTGGCATACCGACGGAAACAGCTTTCTGCAAGACAGCGAGAGAAGAGTCAGGGGCAGCGGTGGTAGACGGCCGAACAAGGTCAGTGGTCTGGGTTTCTGCCCCCCCCCCGGAGGACTCCGCTCAGCGGACAGAGCCGATCGCTCTGACCCAAGTACTCCGCGCGGACAGGTGATCATCTATATGGACAGCAGGTACGCTTTCGCCACTGCCCAGGGGAAAAAAAATCTATAAGCGAAGGGGGTACTTGACCTCCACGGAAGGACTATTTGTAAACACCTTCTCAAAATGGACAGAAGCCTTCCCAACCAAGGAAGAAACCGCACCAATATTTCCCTGATTTAGACTACTAAAAGGGGCTGAGGTCAGACAATGGACCCACATTCGTCTCCCGGGCAAGTCAGTTGGTGGCCAGGGTGCTGGGGATTTAGTTGGGTAAAATGCATAAATAAGACAGTCTCTGCTGTTGGTTTGGGGCAGGGTCTCTTTAATTATTTTGTTCGTATGGTTGAGGAGGCGTTGACCGAGCAGATAGTAGAGACCTGGCTTTGGAGACTGAGTCAAGTTGCTGCCGATGGCTTTGTTCGGGGCTTGTAATGTTGCCGTTGCTAGATTTTAAATTGTCGGAGGACGGAATTGGAAAAAAAAAAAAGGGGAGGGTGTTTAAAGTAAGTTAAAGAGGGTGTGTGGAGGTCGCGGATGCCCCCTGGAGCAGCGGTTAGCATGTTTAATATCCTTTTTGGGCATGCTGGCTGCCGGTCCAGAGGGTATCTGGGTCAAATCAATTGGACAGACCCGGATTTGTACTTTTCCTGGATGGCACAGTGTTTCTAGGACTACTGTCACATACCATAAAACAGATAGCAAGAGGAGGAGACGCCCAAATCTCCCTCGACGCCCACATGCCAGCTTTGAAGTTATGGGCTTGTGTGTGTGTGACAGGCCTAAAGGAAGGACATTTAAATACACCTGCATCTCAAACACCCTGCCCTCCTTCGTTTCAGACTCTTAAGAAAACTGAGACAGGGGTTTCGCGCTCCCGCACTCGTTCCAGATTGGGGACGCCGTCTATGTCCGCAGGTACCAGACTGGGACATTTGAGCCACACTGGAAAGGACCCTACACGGTACTGCTGACCACACCGACAGCGGCAAAGGTAGACGGAATCGCCGCCTGGATCCACGTGTCACACATCAAAAGGGCGGCAGCTGAACAAAATCAAGAGACTGACAGCCCTGCCGACGAGCCGACATCGGAATGGGTGCTACAACGCTCTCAAAACCTACTCAAGATAAGACTCTTAAAAATTGTTCAGTACTTGTAATACTTATGATTCTTCTTACCCCGATTATGGGCAACCCGCATGCCAGCCCGCATGCCCCAAGGAGGCTCACGTGGGAGGTGCAATCTGGTACCACTGAGGTCGTGTGGTCCGTTTCCCGTGAGGCCCCTCCTGGGACATGGTGGCCTTCGTTACACCCTGATGTGTGTAAGTTGGTAGCAGGGATAGACACCTGGGATATACCAGATCGGGACCCAGCCTCATACCTCCAGGAAGGAGCCCCCGCTAGCGCCGTTGGAGGGTTTGTTCCCATGGTTGCTGGTGCCGGGTGGCTTGGGTGCAGTTATAAAGCAAAAAGGTGCACGTTACAACAACAAGAGTTTTATGTGTGCCCTAGGGATGGCAGGATTACGAAAGAAAGGTGGCGATGCGGGGGGCCAGAATCCTTCTACTGTAAAGCCTGGGGGTGTGAGACCACGGGTCACGCATATTGGAAACCCTCCTCTAGTTGGGATTGGATTACTGTGCATCGTAATTTTACCCCTGGGAGAGATCCCAGCTGTTCTATGCCCCTAAACATTTCCTTTACAGAAAAAGGGAAAAAGGCCAACATTGCGGACTGGAAAAGAGGAAGGGCTTGGGGTTTAAGGTTTTATGTTACCGACTACGATCCTGGGTTCCAATTTACCATTCGACTTAAAGAACAAACCATCTCTCAATCTATAGGCCCCAACCTAGTATTGGCAGGGTCGGCAGATCAGAGGCCAAGGCCTGCGTTGTCAGGACAAAGGCTTGTGTCTAGAGTCATAACCCCAACACCCCAGCAAAGGCCCGTATCTAGAGCCACAACTACAGGATCCCGGGGCCGACCCTCGACCTTTACACCTTCCCTGACGACAGGGGCAGCTGAGAGCCCAGGCACAGGGGGCTGCCTCTTAGGCCTAATACATGGGGCCTTTCAAGCACTAAATGGCTCTGACCCCGATAGGACCCGGGATTGCTGGCTGTGCCTAGCCTCACCTCCCCCTTATTATGAAGGAGTAGCTGTCATTGGGAATTGGACCAACCATACTATTGTCCCTCCCCAGTGCACCAATTTGCCATCCCACCGCCTAACTCTTCCAGAAGTATCAGGACAGGGACTCTGTGTAGGCTCCATTCCCCCTCAATATCAGGGCCTCTGTAATAAAACTATGACTCTTAAACCAGGCACCTATTATTTAACAGGACCAAATGGGACATTTTGGGCATGCAATACAGGCCTAACCCCCTGCTTGGCAGGACAAGCTCATAATCAAACTCATGAATGGTGCGTCATGGTTGAAGTATGGCCTCGGGTCACACTACATGACCCTGAGGAAGTCTACCGACAATATGAGGGAAATCTCCGGCTCCCTAGGGAACCCCTATCCATAACGCTAGCCCTCATATTGGGAGGACTCACAGTCGGGGGCATCGGAGCAGGCATAGGTACCGGAGCCACTGCTCTGTCAAAGACAAATCAGTTTCACCTGTTACAGCAAGCTATGCATTCAGATTTACAAGCTTTAGAAGAATCCGTCAGTGCTTTGGAAAAGTCCCTAACTTCACTTTCCGAGGTAGTATTACAAAATAGAAGGGGGCTGGACCTGGTATTTTTAAAGGAAGGAGGACTCTGTGCAGCCCTAAAGGAAGAGTGTTGTTTCCATGCGGATCACACTGGCGTGGTCAGAGACAGCATGGCAAAATTAAGGGAGAGACTAAAACAGCGACAGAGCCATTTTGAGGCGGGACAGTCCTGGTTTCAGAGCTGGTTTAACTCATCCCCTTGGTTAACAACCCTAATTTCCACTATCACAGGGCCCTTGATAATATTACATTTAATTTTAACCTTTGGACCCTGCATAATAAATAGGCTTCTCCAGTTTATTAACAGTAGACTTTCGATCACCCATGCCCTGGTCCTGACCCAGCAGTACCAAAGTTTAAAAACAGAAGACATAGAACAAAAATTTTAGGATGCGGCTATTCCTTAAATTTTAAGATTAAAATTTGCCAAGAAAAAGAGGAGGGAGTGAAAGAATTAGGCAGGTTAGGTTTGAAATGGAGTTGCTTGAGCTAACTGCATATTGTTTTGCTTCTGTGCAAATTGGCTGGGCTTGCAATAATTTTTGCAAAAAATAAAAATGCTTTCATAAGATGGCTGAGCTTGCGATATGTAACCGTTTTTAGGAACTATAAAGGCCAAAGTTAACAGAAAATGTACCCAACTTATATCCTGTTACAACACTACAAGTTGTTACACACTACATTGGCCCCTGCCCTTGCTTGCTCAAGCTAAAAATGAAAACCACAAGGCACGTACGGCATGTAACTTCTTCCCTTTTACCCTGGAAACCCCCTTTTACCCTGTAATCCTTTAGGTTACCAAATGAAATTGTAACACTGTGGAAATATGCTAATGTTGTGGTTTTAAGCCTTAAATACTCTGTGAAATTGATGATCGGGGCCGCTCTCTCTGCACGTCACTAGAGTGTGCTGTTGAGACGGCCCATTTGCAAATGCAATAAACTTCCTCTTGCTCTTGCAGCGATTGGAGTGGAGTCTGTGTTTCTGGGGGTCCGGATTGTGGGACACCTGCTTAAGGGGTCTTACATTTCGTCCGGATATGACTGGATGAAACCAGAAATATCCGGTTGTGTTTTGGCTAACTCAATCCCAGATATTGCTAAAGATTATGTGTTTGTGTATTCCTGATATGATCCACGGAATTAATTGATTTGAATGTTTTTATCCGGGAATATTTAATTTTCTCCTTGGAATCACTACTTGGTTCCACATGGAGACACCAGCTCTACACATTCGTATTTTCTAGAGAGAAATCTAGAGGAACTGCGGCAAACAAACATGATATTTCTGTTTCTATAGATGACATTTTATGAACTTGCCTAACGAAAAGACTTTGCTTTTCTCCAAAACCGTTTTTACTGTGATTTTCTCGGTCCATTGCATATGATTTCCACACCACTTTGTCCGGATATGACTGGATTAACCAGAAATATCCGGTTATATTTTGGCTAACTGAATCCGAAATATTGTGAAAGCCTCCGTGTTTGTGTTTTCTGGATATGATTGATGGACTCTATTGTTTTGAATTTTTTTATCAGGTAACATTTAATTTTGTGCTTGGAAACACTAATTGGTTCCACATGGAGACACGAGCTCTACAAATTCGTATTTTCTAGATAGAAGCTAGAGGAACTGCGGCAAACAAACATGATATTTTTTTTGTATAGATGACATTTTATGCACTTGGCCAACGAAAAGACTTTGCTTTTCTCCAAAACCATTCTTTACTCTGATTTTTTTGGACATTGCATACGAATTCCACACCAGTTTGTCCGGATATGACTGGATGAAAACAGAAATATCCAGTTGTTTTTTGGCTAACTCAATCCGAAATATTGGGAAGGCTTCTGTGTTTGTGTTTTCTAGATATTATCGATGGAGTTTATTGTTTTGAATGTTTTTATCAGGGAACATTTAATTTTGTACCTTAGAAACACTAATTGGTTCATCATGGGGAAACCAACTCTACACATTCGTATTTTCAAGGGAGAAAGCTAGAGGAACTAGGCAAACAAACATGATATTTCTGTTTGTATAGATGACATTTTATGCACTTGCCTAATGAAAAGACTGCTGTTCTACAAAACCATTTTTACTTGGTTTTCTCAGTCCATTGCATATGAATTGCATACCAGTTTGTCCGGATATGACTGGATGAAAACAGAAATATCCGGTTGTGTTTTGGTTAACTCTATCCGAAATATTATGAAAGCCTCTGTGTTTGTGTTTTCTGGATATTATCGATGGAGTTTATTGTTTTGAATTTTTTTTATCAGGGAACATTTATTTTTGTACATTAGAAACACTAATTGGTTCATCATGGGGACACCAGCTCTACACATTCGTATTTTCTAGGCAGAAAGCTAGAGGAACTAGGCAAACAAACATGATATTTCTGTTTGTACAGATGACATTTTATGCACTTGCCTAACAAGAAGACTTTGCTTTTTCCAAAACCATTTTTACTGTGATTTTCTCGGTCCATTGCATCCGAATTCCAAACAACTTTTTCCAGATATGACTGGATGATACCAGAAATATCTGGTTGTGTGTTCGCTAACTCAATCCGTAATATTCTGAAAGCATCTGTGTTTGTGTTTTCTGGATATTATCGATGGACTTTATTGTTTTGAATGTTTTTACAGGGAACATTTAATTTTGTACCATTGAATCACTACTTGGTTCCTCATGGAGACACCAGCTCTACACATTCGTATTTTCTAGGGAGAAAGCTAGAGGAACTGCGGCAAACAAACATGATATTTCTGTGTGTATAGATGACATTTTATGCACTTGCCTAACGAAAAGACTTTGCTTTTCTCCAATCCCCTTTTAACTGTGATTTTTTTGTTTCATTGCATACGAATTGCACACCACTTTGTCCGGATATGACTGGATGAAAACAGAAATATCTGGTTTTGTTTTGGCTAACTCAATCCCAGATATTGCTACAGCTTCTGTGTTTGTGTATTCCTGATATTATCCACGAACTTTATTGTTTTGAATGTTTTTTATGGGAACATTTAATTTTGTGCTTGGAAACACTAATTGGTCCACATGGAGACACCAGCTCTAAACATTCGTATTTTCTAGGAAGAAATCTAGAGGAACTGTGGCAAACAAACATGATATTTATGTTTGTATCGATGATATTTTATCTACTTGCCTAATGAAAAGACTTTGCTTTTATCCAAAACCATTTTTACTCTGATGTTTTCGGTCCATTGCATACAAATTCCACACCAGTTTGTCGGATATGACTGCATGAAAATGGAAATATCTGGTTGTGTTTTGCCTAACTCAATGCCAGATATTGCTACAGCCTCTGTGTTTGTGTATTCCTGATATTGTCCACAGACTTTATTGTTTTGAATATTTTTTTCAGGGAACATTTAATTTTGTACCCTTGAATCACTAATTGTTTCCATGTCGGAACACCAGCTCTACACATTTGTAATTTCTTTTTTTATTAAACTTTTATTTAATGAATATACATTTCCAAAGTACAGCTCATTGGTTACAATGGGTTCCCTCTCCCAAAACTTCCCTCCCACCCACAACCCTCCCCTTTCCCACTCCCTCTCCCCTTCCAATCACATCATGATTCATTTTCAATTCTCTTTATATACAAAAGATCAGTTTAGTATAAATTAGGTAACGGTTTCAACAGTTTGCCCCCATATAGCAACACAAACTGAAAAAAAAATACTGTTGGAGTACTAGTTATAGCATTAAATAAGAGTGTACAGCACATTAAAGGCAGAGATCCTACATAATATTTTTTTAAAAATTAATTAATTTTCTATGCCATTTCCAATTTAACACCAGGTTTTTCTTTTCATTTCCAATTATCTTTATATACAGAAGATCGATTCAGTATATAATTAGTAAAGATCTCATCAGTTTGTACCCATGCAGAATCACAAAGCGTAAAAATACTGTTTCAGTACTAGTTATAGCATCACTGCACATTAGACAACACATTAAGGACAGATCCCACATGAGCTGTAAGTACACAGTGACTCCTGTTGCTGACTTAACAATTTGACACTCTTGTTCATGGCGTCAGTAATTACATTCGTAATTTCTACGGAGAAACCTATAGGAATTGCGGAAAACAAACATGATTTTTCTATTTCTATAGCTGACATTTTATGCACTTGCCTAACGAAAATACTTGCTTTTCTCCAAAACCATTTGTACTGTGATTTTCTAGGTACATTGCATACAAATTCCACACGACGTTGTCCAGATATGACTGGATGAAACCAGAAATATCTGGTTGTGTTTTGGCTAACTCAATCCGAAATATTGCTACAGCCACTGTGTTTGTGTATTCCTGATATTATCAATGGACTTTATTGTTTTGAATGTTTTTTTTTTTCAGGGAACATTTAGTTTTGTGGGTTTTTTTGGCTAACTCAATCCCAGATACTGTTACCGCCTCTGTGTTTCTGTATTTCTGATATTATCCACTGATTTTATTGTTTTAAATATTTTTTATCAGGGAACATTTAATTTTCTGCTTGGAAACTCTAATTGTTTCGACATGGAGACACCAGCTCTACACATTCGTATTTTCTAGGGAGAAAGCTAGAGGAACTGCCCCAAACAAACATGATATTTCTGTTTGTATCGATGACATTTTATGCACTTCCCTAACGAAAAGACTTTACTTTTCTACAAAACCATTTTTACTGGGATTTCTTTGGTTCATTGCATACGAATTCCACACCAGTTGTCCGGATATGACTGGATTAAACCAGAAATATCCGGTTGTGTTTTGGCTAACTCAATCCGAAATATTGTGAAAGCCTCTGTGTTTGTGTTTTCTGGATATTATCTACGGACTTTATTTTTTTTCTCTTTTTTTAACTTTTATTTAATGAATGTAAATTTCCAGTGTACAGCTTATGGATTACAATTGCTTCCCCCTCCCATAACTTCCCTCCCACCCGCAACCCTCCCCTCTCCAGCTCTCTCTCCCCTTTCATTTGCATCAAGATTCGTTTTCAATTCTCTTTATATACAGAAGATCAAGTTAGTATATATGAAATAAAGATTTCAACAGTTTGCACCCACATGGAAACACAAAGTGAAACATACTGTTTGAGTTGTAGTTATAGCATTAAATCGCAATGTACAGCATATTAAGGACAGAGATCCCACATGAGGAGCAAGTGCACAGTGGCTCCTGTTGTTGACCCAACAAATTGACACTCTAGTTTATGGCGCCAGTAACCATCCTAGGCTGACATCATGAGTTGCCAAGGCTATGGAAACCTTCCAAGTTTACCAACTCTGATCATATTTAGAAAAGGTCATAAAAGACAGAGTGAGTATAGTAACTAATGATCCAAAGAGTGGCATTTACCAGGTTTGAACAATTGTACAGCATTAAGTGGGGAAGAGGACCATCAGTACACAGAGGTTGGGAGTAGAGCCATTGGTGGTAGAGTAGAGGTTATGATTACAAAGGAATGAGGCCCAAGTGCACTAGACAGGACCGAGAACAAAGGACAGAGTCATTATTAGAGGAGCTAAGAAAGGTGCTGTCTAAGCTACAAGTAATTTTTCTGATTGAGAGGCAAATAGAACCAGATAGAAGGGGCTTGATAATAATCTGGTGGGCTTTAGGCCTTGTAAATTCAAAGGCCCAGACCTATCTATCTCTTCACATGGGGTATATCCTAAGGGAGGTGTGAACCTCCTAGGCGAATGCACTCTGTTGACTTTCATTACTGGGCTGGCCTGGGAGGAGTGCTGGCCAGGTAAATGCAGGGGGCATCTCTAACAAGAAATTTACAGCTCTGCCTGCAATGTTGCTGACCCTACTTGACCATCCCCTCAGCTGCAGTGGTCACTTCGGAAGTTGTGCTGAGTGAGGGGCTTTTCAGCTTAGAGCCAGTAAGATCTGTGGCTCTGACCTGGGCATCCTTCGACTCCAGGGCAGGTCCATTTCCAGTGATCCAACTCTTGGCAGAGCTGCCAAGGCTCTTCACAATCTGACTTCTGCTGAAGCCCAGGCTTACCACATTGAAAGCCACTGCAGTGGACTGGCCTGTTGGGTCTCCTTGAGGGCAGATCACTGTACAGATCAGCCATTAATAGGCCTGCCACCCATTGCTTCTGATGCCTAGCTTTCTTTTCCTCCTGGTTTGTGTTAAAGCAGACCAGAGGATGCAAGTCAAGGGAGTGCCCAAGTCCCATCTCTAATCTTCTGCGGCCTGAACTACAAGTCTATAGTCACAGGCATGTTCTGCAGTAGTTTTTCTAAGGTAGACAATGCCCATGAGGAAAATGATATTCTCATTTTAAAACTTTCTTTCCCTCTGGTGTGAAAGGGAGGATTTTCTACAAGCTAGAAGGGAATGGCGAGACATAGCCATTAGATCATTAGACTTTTTAATTCTCAAACATTTGTATTAATAGCATTTTCCATTATAGAAACTAAAGTTTGGTACCACATCACATCTTGACAGTTCTTCTAATATAATCCAAATAGCCTGCTTAGTTGGTGTCTCTATAAGATGAGAGACATAGGTCCTTCGATTTTTTCAGTTGGGCCCAAACTGGACAAACCAAAGTCCAGGATTTACTGGAAATTTTAGAGACCAGATTGTTTGAAACTTTGATTTTTTGAATGCCTGTCAAGAATGCCAAGAAGGCTCAAAATCCAAAATATCTGGTTGAAATAAGATTCCTTAAAATCATGACATAACATAGACCAAATTTGATCATTGTTACAAGGTGACTATTCAAACTTTGAAAATAAGCACCTATTTACATAACCCATAGCTCTTAATAAAAATTCAGCTGTTTTTGAACAATTAGAATTTAACAGACATCAAGAGCACATAATAGATTACTTTAACACATTGCTTTAACAGAGCATCAGAGTTTAATTCTATGTCAAAGAGAAACTGAGCTTCCTGTGATCTTTTGCTGTGAGGTTTCCTTCTTTTACCTTCTTTCATATTGGTGACCATGTTTCTGTGTTTCTGTGTGTAACACATCTTTAAGCATCGTTTGCAGGGCAGGATGAGTGGCAACAAATTCTTTCAGTTTCTATTTGCTATGAAAAGTCTTAATTTCACCTTCATTCACAAATGAGAGCTTTGCAGGATATAGTATTCTGAGCTGGCATTTTTTCTCTCTTAATACCTGGGCTATTTCTTGCCATTCCCTTCTTGCTTGTAGGGTTTCTGATGAGAAGTCTGCTGTGAGTCTAATTGGAGATCCTCTAAGAGTAATCTGACATTTCTCTCTTGCACATTTTAAGATCTTTTCTTTATGTTTCACTGTGGTGAGTTTGATTACAACATGTCGTGGTGAGGATCTCTTTTGGTCATGTTTATTAGGGGTTCTATAAGCTTCCTGTACTAAGATGCCTCTGTCCTTCTCCAAACCTGGGAAATTTTCTGCTAGTATCTCACTGAAAATGCCTTCTAATCCTTTCTCCCTCTCCATGCCTTCAGGAACTCCTAGAACCCGAATGTTGGGTTTTTTAATGGTATCCTGTAGATTCCCGACAATATTTTTTAGATTTCTGATTTCTTCTTCTTTTCTTTGGTTTGCCTGTTTCCTTTCCTGTTCTCCGTCTTCTAAGTCTGATATTCTCTCTTCTGCTTCGCCAATTCTGTTTTTAAGACTCTCTAATGTGTTTGTCATTTGATCTATTGAATTCTTCATTTCATTATGATTTCTCGTCACTATCACAGTTTCTTGTTCCACTAGTTGTTTCATTTCATTTTGATTCCTCCTTAATATTTCATTTTCACGAGAGAGATTTTCTATCTTGTCCATTAAGGATGTCTGTAGTTCAAGAATTTGTTTTTGAGAACTTCTTAATGTTCTTATCAATTTTTTGAGATCTGCTTCTTGCATTTCTTCTATCTCATCATCTTCATAATCTTGCATTGGGGTGTCTTTCATTTGGGGGCGTCATAGTGTCTTCCTTGTTCTTGTTACCTCGGGTTTTGCATTTGTTGTTTGGCATGTTGGAGATATTTGGATTCTTCACTGTGGTGTTTTTTCTTGTTACACTATGGCTCTATATTAAGTGGACTGTCTGCTTTCGGTGGAGTCTTAGAGGCTTGAGATGAGTGTGGACTGAGAGCTGTGTTTGGTTCCTCAGGGCTGAGGGTGTGTCAGAGATGACACTCCCAGGTTGGGTGTGGTAAATCTCACTTTCTTTCTTTCTTTCTTTGATTCAAAAGGGAAGTAATTCCGCAGAGCTGAACGTAATTGGAGGTAGTTAGCAGGCAAATGATATACCCACAGGAGCCCGTGATTGGAAGCTCTTTGCCAAGGACCACACAGGGAATCTGTGCTGCCCTCAGTGTGGGCTCCAATTCTCCCGCAGTCTCCCACTGGGTTGCCAAGTTAGATCCTAATCTCTTGTTATTTCACCCCTCCCCCCAGAGTCAGGTGTTTCTGCTATGCTCAGGGCCAGTGCAGACATGAGGTCACACTGCTTATGAAGTACCTCTACAATGGTGCCTGCTCTTTGTCTTGCTCGCCTTCGAGAGGTGAGCAGAGAGAAACTCGTGTCCATATCGGTCACTTTTTTATTTCCTCTCTCTCTTCTAGTTAGCCTGGTGAACTTTTCCCCATGGAGTTTCAAGCCTCGTTCCCTCTAGTCTCCTCTTTCCGCTTGCCCGCTGGTGTCTCAGGCTATTGAGGTTCAGCTCACCTCGCGTTCCAGTGCTGGTGCGTTGAGTCTGCCACTGGTGTCCCAAACTTGGGCTCCCACGCTCTCCACGCAGGTCCACTTGAATCACTAGTTCCAGAAGTGTTTCCTCTGCTGTTTCTTCCCCTACTCTTCCTTGACCCTGCAGTATCTCCACTTTTATTAACGTGTGTCTTGACGAACTATCAATGTGCTCCCTTCCTATTCCCTCCTCCTTAATATTTCATTTTCATGAGATATTTTCTATCTTGTCCATTAAGGATTTCTGTAGTTCAAGAATTTGTTTATGAGAACTTCTTAATGTTCTTATCAATTTTTTGAGATCTGCTTATTGCATTTCTTCGATCTCATCGTCTTCATAATCTTGAATTGGGGTGTCTTTTTCATTTGGGGGCGTCATAGTGTCTTCCTTGTTCTTGTTAGCTTGGTTTTTGTGTTTGTTGTTTGGCATGTTGGAGATATTTGGTTTCCTCACTGTGGTGTTTTTTCTTGTTACACTATGGCTCTATATTAAGTGGACTGTCTGCTTTCAGTGGAGTCTTAGAGGCTTGAGATGAGTGTGGACTGAGAGCTGTGTTTGGTTCCTCAGGGCTGAGGGTGTGTCAGAGATGACACTCACACTCCCAGGTTGGGTGTGGTAAATCTCACTTTCTTTCTTTCTTTTTTTGATTCAAAAGGGAAGTAATTCCGCACAGCTGAACGTAATTGGAGGTAGTTAGCAGGCAAATGATATACCCACAGGAGCCAGAGATCGGAAGCTCTTTCCCAAGGACCACACAGGGAATCTGTGCTGCACTCAGTGTGGGTTCCAATTCTCCTGCAGTCTCCCACTGGGTTGCCAAGTTATATCCTAACCTAATGTTATTTAACCCCTCCCCCCAGAGTCAGATTTTTCTGCTAGGCTCAGGGCCGGTGCAGACCTGAGGTTGACCTGCTTATGACGTATGTCCAAAATGGCGCCTGCTCTGTCTTGCTCACCTTTGAGAGGTGAGCGGAGAGAGAGAAACTTCTGTCCGTATCGGTCACTTTTTTTATTTTTTTCCTCTCTCTCTTCTAGTTAGCCTGGTGAATTTTTCCCCATGGAGTTTCAAGCCTCGTTCCCTCTAGCCACCTCTTTCCACTTGCCCGCTGGTGTCTCGGTCTATTGATGTTCGGCTCACCTCACGTTCCAGTGCTGGTGTGTTGAGTCTGCCACTGGTGTCCCGAACTTGGACTCCCACGCTTTCCACACAGGTCCACTGTGAATCACTATTTCCAGAAGTACATCCTCTGCTATTTCATCCCCTACTCTTCCTTGACCCTGCAGTATCTCCACTTATATTAAACTGTCTCTCCCCCGGACAAATAGTGTGCACCCTGCCTATTACGCCATCTTGCCGCTCTCCTAATTTCCTATCCGGACTTTATTCTTTTGAATGTTTTTTATCTGGGAACATTTTATTTAGAGCTTGGATACAGTAATTGGTTCAACATGGAGACACCAGCTCTACATATTCGTATTTTCTAGGGAGAAAGCTAGAGGAACTGCGGCAAACAAACATGATATTTCTGTTTGTATCGATGACATTTTATGCACTTGGCTAACAAAAAGATTTTGCTTTTCTCCAAAACCATTTTTACTGTGATTTTCTTGGTCCATTGCATACGAATTCCACACTACTTTCTCCAGATATGACTGGATGAAACCGGAAATATCCGGTTTTGTTTTGGCTAACTCAATCCCAGATATTGCTACAGCCTCTGTGTTTGTGTATTCCTGATATTATCCACGGACTTTATTGATTTGAATGTTTTTTATCCGGGAATATTTAATTTTGTCCTTGGAATCACTAATTGGTTCCACATGGAGACACCAGCTCTACACATTCATATTTTCTAGGGAGAAAGCTAGAGGAACTGCGGAAAACAAACATGATATTTCTGTTTACATAGATGATATTTTATGCACTTGCCTAACGAAAAGACTTTGCTTTTCTCCAAAATCATTTTTACTGTGATTTTCTAGGTCCATTGCATACAACTTCCATAGACTTTGTCCGGATACGAAAGATGAAAACAGAAATATCCGGTTGTGTTTTGGCTAACTCAATCCGAAATATTGTGAAAGCCTCTGTGTTTGTGTTTTCTGGATATTATCGATGGACTTTATTGTGTTGAATATTTTCATCAGGGAGCATTTAATTTTGTCCTGTAGAAACACAAATTGGTTCCACATTTATACACCAGCTCTACACATTCATATTTTCTAGGGAGACTGCTAGAGGAAATGCGGCAAACAAACATGATATTTCTGTTTGTATAGATGACATTTTATGCACTTGCCTAACGAAAAGACTTTGCTTTTATCGAATATATTTTTTTGTGATTTTCTCGGTACACTTCATATGAATTCCACACAAGTTTGTCTGGATATGACTGGATGAAAGCAGAAATATCCGTTTTTGTTTTGGCTAACTCAATCCCAGATATTGCTACAGCCTCTGTGTTTGTGTATTCCTGATATTATCCACGGACTTTATTGTTTTGAATGTTTTTTATCAGGGAACATTTAATTTTGATCTTGGAAACACTAATTGGTTCCACATGGAGACACTAGCTCTACACATTCGTATTTTCTAGGGAGAAAGCTAGAGGAACTGCAACAAACAAACATGATGTTTCTGTTTGTATAGATGACATTTTATGCACTTGCGTAACGAAAATACTTTCCTTTTCTCCAAAACCATTTTACTGTGATTTTCTCAGTCCATTGCATACGAAACCACACAAGTTTGTCCGGATATGACTGGATGAAACCTGAAATATCCGTTTGTGTTTTGGCTAATTCAATCCCACATATTGCTACAGCCTCTGTGTTTGTGTTTTCTGGATATTATCAATGGACTTTATTGTTTTGAATGTTTTATCAGGGAACATTTCTTTTTTATCATAGGAACACTAATTGGTTCATCATGGGAACACCAGAGCTACACATTCGTATTTGCTAGGGAGAAAGATAGAGGAACTGCAGCAAACTAACATGATATTTCTGTTTGTATAGATGACATTTTATACACTTGCCGAATGAAAAGACTTTGATTTTGTCCAAAACCATTTTAACTGTGATTTTCTCGGACCATTGCATACGAATTCCACACCAGTTTTTCCGGATATGACTGGATGAAACCAGAAATATCCGATTTTGTTTTGGATAACTCAAACCCAGATATGGCTACAGCCACTCTGTTTGTTTTTTCTGGATATTATCAAGGGACTTTATTGTTTTAAAGGTTTTTTATCAGAGAACATTTAATTTTGTGCTTGAAAACATTAATTGGTTCCACATGGAGACAACAGCTCTACACATTCATATTTTCTAGGGAGAATGCTAGAGGAACTTCGGGAAACAAACATGATATTTCTGTTTGTATCGATGACAATTTATGCACTTGCCTAACGAAAAGACTTTGCTTTTCTCCAAAAACATTTTTACTGTGATTTTTGGTTCATTGAATCCGAATTCCACACTAGTTTGTACGGATATGACTGGATGCATACAGAATTATCAGATTTTGTTTTGGCTAACTCAATCCGAAATATTATGAAAGCCTCTGTGTTTGTGTTTTCTGGATATTATCAACGGACATTATTTTTTTGAATGTTTTTAATCCAGGACCATATTATTTTGAGCTTGCATTCAGTAATTGGTTCCACATGGAGACACCAGCTGATCATATTCGAATTTTCTAGGGAGAAAGCTAGAGGAACTGCGGCAAAGAAACATGATATTTCTGTTTGTATAGATGACATTTTATGCACTTGCCTAACGAAATACTTTGCTATTCTCCAAAACCATTTTTACTGTGATTTTCTCGGTCCATTTCATACAAACTCCACAAGAGTTTACTGGATATAACGGGATGAAACAGGAAATATGCGGTTTTGTTTTGGCTTACACAATCCCAGATATTGCTAAAGCTTCTGTGTTTGTGTTTTCTGGATATTATCAATGGACTTTATTGTTTTGAATGTTTTTTATCAGGGAACATTTTATTTTGAGCTTGGATACAGTACTTGGTTCCACATGGAGACACCAGCTCTACACATTCGTATTTTCTAGGTAGAAAGCTAGAGGAACTGCGGCCAACAAACATGATATTTCTGTTTGTATAGATGACATTTTATGCACTTGCCTAACGTAAAGACTTTGCTTTTCACCAAAACCATTTCTACTGTGATTTCCTCGGTCCATTGAATACGAATTCCAAACCACTTTGTCCGGATATGACTGGATAAAACCAGAAATATCGGGTTGTGTTTTGGCTAACTCAATCCAAAATATTGTGAAAGCCTCTGTGTTTGTGTTTTCTGCATATTATCAACGGACTTTATTGTTTTGAATGTTTTTAATCGGGGAACATTTTATTTTGAGCTTGGATACAGTAATTTTTTCCACATGGAGAAACCAGCTCTACACTTTCGTATTTTCTACGGAAAAGTAGAGGAACTGTGGCAAACAAACATGATATTTCTGTTTGTATAGATGACATTTTATGCAGTTGCCTAACGAAAAGACTTTGCTTTTCTCCAAAACCATTTTTACTGTGAGTTTCTCGGTCCATTGCATACGAATTCCACACCACATTGTCCGGATATGACTGGATGAAAGCAGAAATATCTGGTTTTGTTTTGGCTAACTCAATCCCAAATATTGCTACAGCCTCTGTGTTTGTGTTTTCTGGATATTATCAACAGACTTTATTGTTTTGAATGTTTTCTATCACGGAACATTTTATTTTGATGTTGGAAACACTAAAGGGTTCCACATGGAGACACCAGTTCTACACATTCCTATTTTCTAGGTAGAAAGCTAGAGGAACTGAAGCAAACACATATGATATTTCTGTTTGTACAGACGACATTTTATGCACTTGCCTAACGAAAAGACTTTGCTATTCTCCAAAACCGTGTTTACTGTGAAGTTCTCAGTCCATTGCATAGGAATTCCACAGCAGTTTGTCCGGATATGGCTGGATGAAACTGGAAATATCTGGTTTTGTTTAGCTAACTCAATCGCAGATATTGCTACAGCCTCTGTATTTGTGTATTCCTGATATTATCTACGGACTTTATTGCTTTGATTTTTTTTTTATCGGGGAACATTTAATTTGTGCTTGGAAACACTAATTGGTTCCACATGGAGATACTAGTTCCACACATTCGTATTTTCTAGGGAGAAAGCTAGAGGAACTGCGGCAAACAAACATGATATTTCTGTTTGTATCGATGACATTTTATGCACTTGCCTAACGAAAAGACTTTGATTTTCTCCAAAACCATTTGTACTGTGATTTTCCCTGCCCATTGCATACAAATTCCACACCACTTTGTCCGGATATGACTGGATGAAACCAGAAATATCCGGTTATGTTTTGGCTAACTCAATCCAAAATATTGTGAAAGTTTCTGTGTTTGTGTTTTCTGGATATTATATATGGACTTTATTGTTTTGAATGCTTTGATCAGGGAACATTTAATTTTGTACCTTAGAAACACTAATTGGTTCATCATGGGGACACGAGCTCTACACATTCGTATTTTCTAGAGAGAAAGCTAGAGGAACTGCGACAAACAAACATGATATTTCTGTTTGTATAGATGGCATTTTATGCACTTGCCTAACGAAAATACTTTGCTTTTCTCCAAAACCATTTTTCTCTGATTTTCTCGGTACATGTCATCTGAATTCCACACCAGTTTGTCCGGATATGAGTGGATGAAACCGGAAATATCTGGTTGTCTTTTGGCTAACTCAATCCCAAATATTGCTACAGCCTCTGTGTTTGTGTTTTCTGGATATTATCCACTGACTCTATTGTTTTGAATGTTTTTCATCGGGGAACTTTTTATTTTGATCGTGGATACAGTACTTGGTTTCACATGGAGACACCAGCTCTACGTATTCGTATTTTCTAGGTAGAAAGCTAGAGGAACTGTGGCAAACAAACATGATATTTCTGTTTGTATAGATGTCATTTTATACAGTTGCCTAACGAAAAGACATTGCTTTTCTCCAAAGCCATTTTTACTGTGAATATCTCGGTGCATTGCATACGAATTTCACACCAGTTTACTGGATATGACGAGATAAACGGAAATATACGGTTTTGTTTTGGCTAACTCAATCCCAGATATTGCTACAGCCTCTGGGTGTGTGTATTCCTGATATTATCCACGGACTTTATTGTTTTGAATGTTTTTTTATCAGAGAACATTTAATTTTGTACCGTTGAAACACTAATTGGTTCATCATGGGGACACCAGCTCTACACTTTCATATTTTCTAGGGAGAAACCTAGAGGAACTGCGGCAAACAAACATGATATTTCTGTTTGTATAGATGACATTTTATGCACTTGCGTGATGAAAAGACATTGGTTTTCTCCAGAGCCATTTTAACTGTGAATTTCTCTGTGCATTGCATACGAATTGCACACCAGTTTACTGGATATGACAGGATGAAACCTAAAATATACAGTATCATTTTGGCTAACTCAATCCCAAATATTGCTACAGCCTCTGTGTTTGTGTTTTCTGGATATTATCAACAGACTTTATTGTTTTGAATGTTTTCTATCATGGAACATTTTATTTTGATGTTGGAAACACTAAAGGGTTCCACATGGAGACACCAGTTCTACACATTCCTATTTTCTAGGTAGAAAGCTAGAGGAACTGAAGCAAACACATATGATATTTCTGTTTGTACAGACGACATTTTATGCACTTGCCTAACGAAAAGACTTTGCTATTCTCCAAAACCGTGTTTACTGTGAAGTTCTCGGTCCATTGCATAGGAATTCCACAGCAGTTTGTCCAGATATGGCTGGATGAAACCGGAAATATCTGGTTTTGTTTAGCTAACTCAATCGCAGATATTGCTACAGCCTCTGTATTTGTGTATTCCTGATATTATCCACGGACTTTGTTGCTTTGAATTTTTTTTATCGGGGAACATTTAATTTGTGCTTGGAAACAATAATCGGTTCCACATGGAGATACTAGTTCCACACATTCGTATTTTCTAGGGAGAAAGCTAGAGGAACTGCGGCAAACAAACATGATATTTCTGTTTGTATCGATGACATTTTATGCACTAGCCTAACAAAAAGACTTTGATTTTCTCCAAAACCATTTGTACTGTGATTTTCTCAGCCCATTGCATACGAATTCCACACCACTTAGTCCGGATATGACTGGATTAAACCAGAAATATCCGGTTGTGTTTTGGCTAACTCAATCCGAAATATTGTGAAAGTTTCTGTGTTTGTGTTTTCTGGATATTATATATGGACTTTATAGTTTTGAATGTTTTGATCAGGGAACATTTAATTTTGTACCTTAGAAACACTAATTGGTTCATCATGGGGACACGAGCTCTACACATTCGTATTTTCTAGAGAGAAAGCTAGAGGAACTGCGACAAACAAACATGATATTTCTATTCGTATAGATGGCATTTTATGCACTTGCCTAACGAAAAGCCTTTGCTTTTCTCCAAAACCATTTGTACTGTGATTTTCTCGGTCAATTGCATACAAATTCCACAGCAGTTTGTCCAGATATGACTTGTTGAAACCAGAAATATCCAGTTTTGTTTTGGCTAACTCAATCCCAGATATTGCTACAGACTCTATGTTTGTGTTTTCTGGATATTATCCACGGACTTTATTATTTTGAATGTTTTTATCAGGGAATATTTTGTTTTGATCTTGGATACAGTAATTGGTTCCACATGGAGACACCAGCTCTATATATTCGTATTTTCTAGGGAGAAAGCTAGAGGAACTGCGGCAAACAAACATGACATTTCTGTTTGTATCGATGATATTTTATGTACTTGCCTAACCAAACGACTTTGCTTTTCTCAAAAACCATTTTTACTGTGATTTTCTCAGTCCATTGTATACGAATTCCAGACCACGTTGTCTCGATTTGACTGGATGAAACCGGAAATATCCGGTTGTGTTTTGGCTAACTTTATCCGAAATATTGTGAAAGCCTCCGTGTTTGTGTTTTCTGGATACTATCAACGGAATTTGTTGTTTTGAATGTTTTTATCAGGGAACATTTCATTTTCTACCGTTGAAATACTAATTGGTTCATCATGGGGACACCAGCTCTACATATTTGTATTTTCTAGGGAAAAAGCTAGAGGAACTGCGGCAAACAAACTTGATATTTCTGTTTGTAGCGATGATATTTTATGCACTTGGCTAACGAAAAGACTGCTTTTCTCCAAAACCATTTTTACTGTGATTTTTTCGATCCATTGCATACAAATTCCACACCGGTTTGTCCGTATATGACTGGATGAAACCAGAAATATCCGGTTGTGTATTGGCTTACTCAATCCGAAATATTGTGAAAGCTTCTGTGTTTGTGTTCTCTGGATATTAATGATGGACTTTATTGTTTTCAATGCTTTTTATCAGGGAACATTTAATTTTGTACCATAGAAACACTAATTCGTTCATCATGGGGACACCAGCTCTACATTTTCTTAATTTCTAGGGAGAAAGCTAGAGGAACTGCGGCCAACAAACGTGATATTTCTGTTTGTATAGATGACATTTTCTGCACTTGCCTAACGAAAAGTTTTGCTATACCCCAAAACCATTTTTACTGTGATTTTATTGGACCATTACATACAAATTCCACACCAGTTTGTCCGGATATGACTGGATGAAACCGGAAATGTCTGGTTTTGTTTTGGCGAACTGAATCCGAAACATTTTGAAAGCTTCTGTGTTTGTGTTTTCTGGATATTATCAACGGACTTTAATGTTTTGAATGTTTTTTTATCAGGAAACATTTTATTTTGAGTTTGGATACACTAATTGGTTCCACATGGAGACACCAGCTGAACATATTCATATTTTCTAGGGAGAAATCTAGAGGAACTGCTGCAAAGAAACATGATATTTCAGTTTGTATAGATGACATTTTATGCACTTGCCTAACGAAAAGACTTTGCTTTTCTCCAAAACCATTTTTGCTGTGATTTTCTCGGTCCATTGCTTACGAATTCCACACCACTTTGTCCGGATATACTGGATGAAAGCGGAAATATCTGGTTTTGTTTTGGCTAACTCAATCCCAGATATTGCTACAGCCTCTGTGTTTGTGTTTTCAAGATATTATTGATGGACTTTTCTGTTTTGAATGTTTTTATCTGGTAACATATAATGTTGTACCGTAGAAACACTAATTGGTTCCTCATGGGGACACCAGCTCTACACATCCGTATTTTCTAGGGAGAAAGCTAGAGGAACTGCGTCAAACAAACATGATATTTCTGTTTGTATAGATGACATTTTATGCACTTGCCTAACGAAAAGACTTTGCTTTTCTCAAAAACCATTTTTCTGTGATTTTCTGGATACACTGCATATGAATTCCACAGCAGTTTGTTCAGATATGACTGGATGAAACTGGAAATATCCGGTTGTGTTTTGGCTAACTCAATCCCAGATATTGCTAGAGCCTCTGTGTTTGTGTATTTCTGATATTATCCACGGACTTTTTGTTTTTAATTTTTTTATCAGGGAACATTTAATTTTGTGCTTGAAAACACTAATTTGTTCCTCATGGAGACTCCGGCTCTATGTATTTGTATTTTCTACGGAGAAAGCTAAAGGAACTGCAGCAAACAAACATGATATTTCTGTTTCTATCAATGATATTTTATCTATTTCCCTAATGAAAAGTATTTTCTTTTCTCCAAAACCATTTTTACTCTCATTTTCTCGTTCCCTTGCATACGAATTCCACACCACTTTGTCCGGATATGACTGGATGAAAACAGAAATATCCGGTTGTGTTTTGGCTGACTCAATCTGAAATATTGTGAAAGCCTCTGTGTTTGTGTTCTGGATATTATCGATGGGCTTTATGGTTTTGAATGGTTTTATCAGGTAACATTTCATTTTGTACCATTGAAACACTAATTTGTTCATCATGGGTACACCAGCTCCACACATTCGTATTTTCTAGGGAGAAAGCTAGAGGAACTGTGGCAAACAAACATGATATTTCTGTATGTGTAGATGATATTTTATGCACTTATCTAACGAAAAGACTTTGCTTTTCTCCAAAACCATTTGTACTGTGAATATCTCTACCCATTGCAAACCAATTCCACACCAGTTTACTGGATATGACTGGATGAAACCGGAAATATTCAGTTTTGTTTTGGCTAACTCATTCCCAAATATTGCTACAGCCTTTGTGTTTGTGTTTTCTGGATATTATCAATGGACTTCATTGTTTTCAATGTTTTTTATCGGTGAACTTTTTATTTTGAGCTTGCATACAGTAATTGCACCCACATGGAGACACCAGCTCTACACATTCCTATTTTCTAGGGAGAAAGCTAGAGGAACTGCGGCAAACAAACATGATATTTCTGTTTGTGTAGATGACATTTTATGCACTTGCCTAACGAAAAGACTTTTCTTTTCTCCAAAAGCATTTCTACTCTGATTTTCTAAGCCCATTCCATACGAATTCCACACCACTTTTTCCGGATATGACTGGATGAAACCGGAAATATCCGTTGTGTTTTGGCTAACTCAATCCCAGATATTGCTACAGCCTCTGTGTTTGTGTATTCCTGATATATCCACAGACTTTATTGTTTTGAATGTTTTTTTTCGGGTAACATATAATTTTGTACCGTTGAAACACAAACTTGTTCCACATGGAGACACGAGCTCTATATATTCGTATTTTCTAGAGAGAAAGCTAGAGGAACTGCGAAAAACAAACATGATATTTCTGTTTGTATCAATGGTATTTTATGCACTTGCCTAACGAAAAGACTTTGCTTTTCTCCAAAACCATTTTTACTGTGATTTTCTCGGTCCATTGCATACGAATTCCACACTTTGTCCCTATATGACTGGACGAAACTGGAAATATCCGGGTTTTTTTTGGCTAACTCAATCCCAGATATTGTTACCGCCTCTGTGTTTCTGTATTTCTGATATTATACACAGATTTTATTGTTTTGAATATTTTTTCTCAGGGAACGTTTAATATTGTGCTGCGAAACACTAGTTGGTTCTACATGGAGACACCAGCTCTACATATTTGTATTTTCTAGAGAGAAAGCTAGAGGAAATGCAGCAAACATGAAATTTCTGTTTTTATCGATCACATTTTATGCAATTGCCTAACGAAAAGACTTTGCTTTTCTCCAAAATCATTTGTACTGTGAAGTTCTCGGTCCATTGCATATGAATAGCACACAAGTTTGTCCTGGTATGACTGGATGAAAGCGGAAATATCCGGTTGTGTTTTGGCTAACTCAATCCGAAATATTGCTAAAGACTCTGTTTTTGTGTATTCCTGATATTATCCACTGACTTTATTGTTTTGAATATTTTTCATCAGGGAACATTTAATTTTGTGCTTCGAATCACTAGTTGGTTACACATGGAGACACCAGCTCTACACATTCGTGTTTTCTGGGGAGTAAGCTAGAGGAACTGCGACAAACAAAGATGATATTTCTTTTTGTATGGATGACATTTTTTGCACTTGCCTAACGAAAAGACTTTGCCTTTCTCCAAAACCATTTTACTGTGATTTTTTGGTTCATTGCATACAAATTCCACACCAGTTTGTCCGGATATGACTGGATGAAACCAGAAATATACGGTTGTGTTTTGGCTAACTCCATCTGAAATATTGGGAAAGCCTCTGTGTTTGTGTTTTCTGGATATTATCAATGGACTTTCTTGTTTTGAATGTTTTTAATTGGGGAACATTTTATTTTGAAGTTGGATACAGTAATTGGTTCCACATGGAGACACAAGCTCTACATATTCGTACTTTCTAGGTAGAAAGCTAGAGGAACTGCGACAAACAAACATGATATTTCTGTTTGTATAGATGACATTTTATGCACTTGCCTAACGAAAAGACTTTACTTTTCTCCAAAACCATTTATACTGTGATTTTCTCGGTCCATTGCATACGAATTCCAAACGACTTTTTCCGGATATGACTGGATGAAACCAGAAATATCCGGTTGTGTTTTTGCTAACTTAATCTGAAATATTGTGAAAGCCACTGTGTTTGTGTTTCTGGATATTATCGATGGACTTTATTGTTTTAAATATTTTTATCAGGGAACATTTAATTTTGTACCATAGAAACACTAATTCGTTCTACATTTAGACACCAGCTCTACACATTCCAATTTTCTAGGGAGAAAGCTAGAGGAACTGCGAAAAACAAACATGATATTTCTGTTTGTATCAGTGGTATTTTATGCACTTGCCTAACGAAAAGACTTTGTTTTCTCCAAAACCATATTTACTGTGATTTTTTTGGTTCATTTCATACGAATTCCACACACAGACTGAGAGCTGTGTTTGGTTCCTCAGGGCTGAGGGCGTGTCAAAGATGACACTCCCAGGTTAGGTGTGGTAAATCTCACTTTCTTTCTTTCTTTTTTTGATTCAAAAGGGAAGTAATTCCGCACAGCTAAACGTAATTGGAGGTAGTTAGCAGGCAAATGATATACCCACAGGAGCCAGTGATTGGAAGCTCTTTGCCAAGGACCACACAGGGAATCTGTGCTGCCCTCAGGGTGGGCTCCAATTCTCCTGCAGTCTCCCACTGGGTTGCCAAGTTAGATGCTAATCTCCTGTTATTTCACCCCTCCCCCCAGAGTCAGGTTTTTCTGCTAGGCTCAGGGCCGGTGCAGACATGAGGTCACCCTGCTTATGACGTATCTCCAAAATGGCGCCTGCTCTTTGTTTTGCTCGCCTTCGAGAGGTGAGCGGAGAGAGAGAAACTCGTGTCCGTATCGGTCACTTTTTTTTCCTCTCTCTCTTCTAGTTAGCCTGGTGAAATTTTCCCCACGGAGTTTCAAGCCTTGTTCCCTCTAGTCTCCTCTTTCCGCTTCCCCGCTGGTGTCTCGGGCTATTGAGGTTCGGCTCACCTCACGTTCCAGCGCTGGTGGGTTGAGTCTGCCACTGGTGTCCCGAACTTGGGCTCCCACGCTCTCCATGCAGGTCCACTGTGAATCACTAGTTCTGGAAGAGTTTCCTCTGCTGTTTCTTCCCCTACTCTTCCTTGACCCTGCAGTATCTCCACTTTTATTAACATGTGTCTTGACGAACTATCAATGTGCTCCCTTCCTATTCCCTCCTCCTTAATATTTCATTTTCACGAGAGAGATTTTCTATCTTGTCCATTAAGGATTTCTGTAGTTCAAGAATTTGTTTTTGAGAACTTCTTAATGTTCTTATCAATTTTTTGAGATCTGCTTCTTGCATTTCTTTGATCTCATCATCTTCACAATCTTGAATTGGGGTGTCTTTTTCATTTGGGTCGTCATAGTGTCTTCCTTGTTCTCGTTAGCTTGGTTTTTGTGTTTGTTGTTTGGCATGTTGGAGATATTTGGTTTCTTCACTGTGGTGTTTTTTCTTGTTACACTATGGCTCTCTATTAAGTGGACTGTCTGCTTTCAGTGGAGCCTTAGAGGCTTGAGATGAGTGTGGACTGAGAGCTGTGTTTGGTTCCTCAGGGTTGAGGGTGTGTCAAAGATGACACTCCTAGGTTAGGTCTGGCAAATGTCTCTTTCTTTTTTTGATTCAAAAGGGAAGTAATTCCGCACAGCTGAACGTAATTGGAGGTAGTTAGCAGGCAAATGATATACCCACAGGAGCCAGAGATCGGAAGCTCTTTGCCAAGGACCACACAGGGAATCTGTGCTGCCCTCAGTGTGGGCTCCAATTCTCCTGCAGTCTCCCACTGGGTTGCCAAGTTAGATCCTAAACTCCTGTTATTTCACCCCTCCCCCCAGAGTCAGGTGTTTCTGCGAGGCTCAGGGCCGGTGCAGACCTGAGGTCACCCTGCTTATGACATATGTCCAAAATGGCGCCTGCTCTGTCTTGCTCACCTTTGAGAGGTGAGCGGAGAGAGAGAAACTTGTGTACGTATCGGTCACTTTTTTATTTTTTTCCTCTCTCTCTTCTAGTTAGCCTGGTGAAATTTTCCCCACGGAGTTTCAAGCCTCGTTCCCTCTAGCCTCCTCTTTCCACTTGCCCGCTAGTGTCTCGGGCTATTGATGTTCGGCTCACCTCATGTTCCAGCACTGGTGTGTTGAGTCAGCCGCTGGTGTCCCGAACTTGGGCTCCCATGCTTTCCATGCAGGTCCCTGTGAATCACTAGTTCCAGAAGTGTTTCAAATGCTGTTTCATCCCCTACTCTTCCTTGACCCTGCAGTATCTCCACTTATATTAAACTGTCTCTCCCCCGGACTAATATTGTGCTCCCTGCCAATTCCGCCATCTTGCCGCTCTCCTAATTTCCTATCCGGACTTTATTCTTTTGAATGTTTTTTATTGGAGACAATTTTATTTAGAACTTGGATACAGTAATTGGTTCCACATGGAGACACCAGCTCTACATATTCGTATTTCTAGGGAGAAAGCAGTAGGAACTGCGGCAATCAAAAATGATATTTCTGTTTGTATAGACAACATTTTATGCACTTGCCTAAGGAAAAGATTTTGCTTTTCTCCATAACCGTTTGTACTGTGATTTTCTTGGTCCATTGCATCCAAATTCCAAACAACCTTTTCCGGATATGACTGGATGAAACCAGAAATATCCGGTTGTGTTTTGGCTAACTCAATCCGAAATATTGTGAAAGCCTCTCTGTTTGTGTTTTCTGGATATTATCAATGGACTTTCTTGTTTTGAAAGTTTTTATCAGGGAACATTTACTTTTGTACCGTAGAAACACTAATTGGTTCATCATGGGAACACCAGCTCTACACATTCGTATTTTCTAGGGAGAAAGCTAGAGGAACTGCGGCAAACAAACATGATATTTCTGTTTGTATCGATGACAGTTTATGCACTTGCCTAATGAAAAGAGTTTGCTTTTCTCCAAAACCATGTTTACTGTGATTTTCTCAGTCCATTGCATATGAATTCCACACCAGTTTGTCCTGGATATCACTGCATGAAACCGGAAATATCTGGTTGTGTTTTGCCTAACTCAATGCCAGATATTGCTACAGTCTCTGTGTTTGTATATTCCTGGTATTATCCGCAGACTTTATTGTTTTGAATGTTTTTTATCAGGGAACATTTAATTTTGTACCGTAGAAACACTAATTGTTTCCACATGGAGACACCAGCTCTACACATTCGTAATTTCTTTTTTTAAGCTTTTATTTAATGAATATAAATTTCCAAAGTACAGCTCATGGGTTTCAATGGGTTCCCTCTCCCAAAACTTCCCTCCCACCCACAACCCTCCCCTTTCCCGCTCCCTCTCCCCTTCCTATCACATCATGATTCATTTTCAATTCTCTTTATATACAAAAGATCAGTTTAGTATAAATTAGGTAACGATTTCAACAGTTTGCTCCAATATAGCAACACAAAGTGAAAAAAAATACTGTTAGAATACTAGTTATAGCATTAAATAAGAGTTTACAGCACATTAAAGGCAGAGATCCTACATTATATTTTTTTTAAATTAATTAATTTTCTATGCCATTTCCAATTTAACACCAGGTTTTTTTTTTCATTTCCAATTATCTTTATATACAGAAGATCGATTCAGTATATAATTAGTAAAGATCTCATCAGTTTGTACCCATGCAGAAACACAAAGTGTAAAAACACTGTTTCAGTACTAGTTATAGCATCACTGCACATTAGACAACACATTAAGGACAGATCCCACATGGGATGTAAGTACACAGTGACTCCTGTTGCTGACTTAACAATTTGACGCTCTTGTTCATGGCGTCAGTAATTACATTCTTAATTTCTACGGAGAATCCTACAGGAATTGCAGCAAAGAAACATGATATTTCTGTTTCTATAGCTGACATTTTATGCACTTGCCTAACGAAAATACTTGCTTTTCTCCAAAACATTTTACTGTGATTTTCTCGGTCCATTGCATACGAATTCAACACCACTTTGTCCGGATATGACTGGATGAAACCAGAAATATCCGGTTTTTTTTTTTGGCTAACTCACTCCCAGATATTGCTACAGCCTCTGTGTTTGTGTATTCCTGATATTATCCGCAGCCTTTATTGTTTTGAATGTTTTTTATCAGGGAACATTTAATTTTGTACTGTAGAAACACTAATTGTTTCCACATGGAGACACCAGCTCTACACATTCGTAATTTCTTTTTTTTTATTAAACTTTTATTTAATGATTATAAATTTCCACAGTACAGCTCATGGGTTTCAATGGGTTCCCTCTCCCAAAACTTCCCTCCCACCCACAACCCTCCCCTTTCCCGCTCCCTCTCCCCTTCCAATCACATCATGATTCATTTTCAATTCTCTTTATATACAAAAGATCAGTTTAGTATAAATTAGGTAATGATTTCAACAGTTTGCCCCCATATAGCAACACAAAGTGAAAAAAAATACTGTTGGAGTACTAGTTATAGCATTAAATAAGAGTGTACAGCACATTAAAGGCAGAGATCCTACATAATTTTTTTTAAATTAATTAATTTTCTATGCCATTTCCAATTTAACACCAGGTTTTTTTTTTCATTTCCAATTATCTTTATATACAGAAGATTGGTTCAGTATATAATTAGTAAAGATCTCATCAGTTTGTACCCATGCAGAAACACAAAGTGTAAAAATACTGTTTCAGTACTAGTTATAGCATCACTGCACATTAGACAACACATTAAGGACAGATCCCACATGATGTAAGTACACAGTGACTCCTGTTGCTGACTTAACAATTTGACGCTCTTGTTCATGGCGTCAGTAATTACATTCGTAATTTCTACGGAGAACCCTACAGGAATTGCGGCAAACAAACATGATATTTCTGTTTGTATCGATGATATTTTATCTCTTTGCCTAATTAAAAGACTTTGATTTTCTCCAAAACCATTTTTACTGTGATATTCTTAGTTCCTTGCATGCGAATTCCAAACCAGTTTGGCCGGATATGACTGGATGAAACCAGAAATATCCGGTTGTGTTTTGGCTAACTCAATCTGAAATATTGTGAAAGCCTCTGTGTTTGTGTTTTCCGGATATTATCAACGGACTTTATTATTTTGAATTTTTTTTATCGGGGAACATTTTATTTTGATCTTGCATACAGTAATTGGTTCCACATGGAGACACCAACTCTACATATTCGTATTTTCTAAGGAGAAAGCTAGAGGAACTGTGGCAAACAAACATGATATTTCTCTTTGCATAGATGACATTTTATACTGTTGCCTAATGAAAAGAGTTTGCTTTTCTCCAAAACCATTTTTACTGTGATTTTCCCGGTCCATTGCACACGAATTCCACACCACTTTGACCGGTTATGACTGGATGAAACCAGAAATATCCGGTTGTGTTTTGGCTAAATCAATCCGAAATATTGTGAAAGCCTCTGTGTTTGGGTTTTCCTTATATTATCAATGGACTTTATTGTTTTGAATTTTTTTTACCGGGGAACATTTTATTTTGAGCTTGGATACAGTAATTGGTTCCACATGGAGACACCGGCTCTACACATTTGTATTTTCTAGGAAGTAAACTAGAGGAACTGTGGCAAACAAAGATGATATTTCTGTTTCTATCGATGACATTTTATGCACTTTCCTAACGATAAGACTTTGCTTTTCTCCAAAACCATTTTTACTGTGATATTCTTGGCCGATTGCATACCAATTCCACACAAGTTTGTACGGATATGATGGGATGAAACCAGAAATATCCGGTTGTGTTTTGGCTAGCTCAATCTGAAATATTGTGAATGCCTCTGTGTTTGTGTTTTCCGGATATTATCAATGGACTTTATTGCTTTGAAAGTTTTTTATCGAGGAACATTTTATTTTGAGCTTGGATAGAGTAATTGGTTCCACATGGAGACACCAGCTCTACATACTCGTATTTTCTAGGGATAAAGCTAGAGGACCTGTGGCAAACAAACATGATATTTCTTTTTTTATCAATGCTATTTTATGCACTTGCCTAACGAAAAGACTTTGCTTTTCTCCAAAACCATTTTTGCTGTGATTTTCTCATCCATTGCATATGAATTCCACACCCGTTTGTCCTGAAATGACTAGGTGAAACCGGAAATATCCGGATTTGTTTTGGCTAACTCAATCCCAGATATTGCAACAGCCTCTGTATTTGTGTTTTCTGGATATTATCAACGAAATTTATTGTTTTCAATGTTTTTTATCGGGGAACATATTATTTTGAGCTTGGATAGAGTAACTGGTTCCACATGGAGACAGCACCTCTACGTATTCGTATTTTCTAGGTAGAAAGCTAGAGGAACTGCGGCAAACAAACATGATATTTCTGTTTGTATAGATGACATTTTATACAGTTGCCTAATGAACAGACTTTGCTTTTCTCCAAAACCATTTTTACTGTGATTTTCTTGGTCCGTTTCATATGAATTCCACAGCAGTTTGTCCGGATATGACTGGATGAACCCAGAAATATCCGTTGTTGTTTTGGTTAACTCAATCCCAGATATTGCTACCGCCTCTGAGTATTTGTATTCCTGATATTATCCACGGACTTCATTGATTTGAATATTTTTTATCAGGGAACATTTAATTTTGTGCTTGTAAACACTAATTGGTTCCACATGGAGACAGGAGCTCTATACATTCGTATTTTCTAGGGAGAAAGCTAGAGGAACTGGGGCAAACAAACATGATATTTCTGTTTGTATCGATGACATTTTATGCACTTGCCTAACGAACAGACTAGGCTTTTCTCCAAAACCATTTGTACTGTGATTTTCTCGGTCCCTTGCATACGAATTCCACACCAGTTTGTGCGGATATGACTGGATGAACCCGGAAATATCCGGTTTTGTTTTGGCTAACTCAATCCCAGATATTGCTGCAGGCTCGGTGTTTGTGTATTCCTGATATTATCAACAGACTTTATTGATTTGAATGTTTTTTAACAAGGTACATTTTATTTTGAGCTTGGAAACACTAATTGGTTCCACATGGAGAAAGCAGCTCTACACATTCGTATTTTCTAGGGAGAAAGCTAGAAGAACTGCGGCAAACAAACATGATATTTCTGTTTGTATCGATGACATTTTATGCACTTGCCTCACGTAAAGACTGGTTTAATCCAAAACCGTTTTTACTGTGATTTTCTTGGTCCATTGCATACGAATTCCACACTACTTTGTCCGGATATGACTGGATGAAACCGGAAATATTCGGTTTTGTTTTGGCTAACTGAATCCCAGATATTGCTACAGCCTCTGTGTTTGTGTATTACTGATATTATCCACGGACTTTATTGATTTGAATATTTTTTTCGGGAATATTTAATTTTGTGCTTGGAATCACGAATTCTTCCACATGGAGACTCCAGCTCTAAACATTCCTATTTTCTAGGGAGAAAGCTAGAGGAACTATGGCAAACACACATGATATTTCTGTTTCTATAGATGACATTTTATGCACTAGCCTAACGAAAAGACTTTGCTTTTCTCCAAAACTATTTTTACTGTGATTTTCTCGGTCCATTGCAATTGAATTCCACACCACGTTGTCTGGATATGACTGGATGAAACCGGACATATCCGGTTTCGTTTTGGCTAACTCAATCCCAGATATTGATCCAGCCTCTGTGTTTGTTTTCTGGGTATTATCGATAGACTTAACTGTTTTGAATGTTTTTATCAGGGAACATTTAATTTTGTACTGTTGAAACAGTTATTGGTTCATCATGGGAACACCAGCTCTACACATTCGTATTTTCTATGGAGAAAGCTAGAGGAACTGCGACAAACAAACATGATATTTCTGTTTGTATAGATGACATTTTATGCAATTGCCTAACGAAAAGTCTTTGCTTTTCTCCAAAACCATTTTTACTATGATTTTCTCGGTCCATTGCATCCGAATTCCACATCAGTTTGTCTGAATATGACTGGATGAAACCAGAAATATCCGGGTTTTTTTTGGCTAACACAATCCCAGATATTGTTACCGCCTCTGTGTTTCTGTATTTCTGATATTATACACAGACTTTATTGTTTTGAATATTTTTTCTCAGGGAACATTTAATATTGTGCTGCGAAACACTAGTTGGTTCTACATGGAGACACCAGCTCTACATATTTGTATTTTCTAGAGAGAAAGCTAGAGGAAATGCGGCAAACATGAAATTTCTGTTTATATCGATGACATTTTATGCAATTGCCTAACGAAAAGACTTTGCTTTTCTCCAAAATCATTTGTACTGTGATGTTCTCGGTCCATTGCATATGAATAGAACACAAGTTTGTCCTGGTATGACTGGATGAAAGCGGAAATATCCGGTTGTGTTTTGGCTAACTCAATCCGAAATATTGTGAAAGACTCTGTGTTTGTGTTTTCTGGATATTATCGATGGACTTTATTTTTTTTCCTTTTTTTTAACTTTTGTTCAATGAATATAAATTTCCAGTGTACAGCTTATGCATTACAATGGATTCCCCCTCCCATAATTTCCCTCCCACCCGCAACCCTCCCCTCTCCAGCTCCCTCTCCCCTTCCATTTGCATCAAGATTCATTTTCAATTCTCTTATATACAGAAGATCAATTTAGTATATATGAAGTAAAGCTTTCAACAGTTCGTACCCACATAGAAACAAAAAGTGAAACATACTGTTTGAGTACTAGTTATATCATCAAATCAAAATGTACAGCACATTAAGGACAGACATCCCACATGAGGAGCAAGTGCACAGTGGCTCCTGTTGTTGACCCAACAAATTGACACTCTAGTTTATGGCGCCAGTAACCATCCTAGGCTGTCATCATGAGTTGCCAAGGCTATGGAAGCCTTCCAAGTTTGCCGACTCTGATCATATTTAGACAAGGTCATAAAAGACAGGTTGAGGATAGTAACCAATGATCCTAAGAGTGGCATTTACCAGGTTTGAACAATTGTACAGCATTAAGTGGGGAACAGGACCATCAGTACACAGAGGTTGGTAGTAGAGCCATTGGTGGTAGAGTAGAGGTTATGATTACAAAGGAATGAGGCTCAAGTGCACTAGACAGGGCCTAGAACAAAGGACAATGTCATTATTAGAGGAGCTAAGAAAGGTGCTGTCTAAGCTACAAGTAATTTTTCTGATTGAGAGGCAAATAGAGCCTGATAGAAGGGGCTTGATAATAATCTGTTGGGCTTTAGGCCTTGTAAATTCAGAGGCCCAGACCTATCTATCTCTTCACATGGGGTATATCCTAAGGGAGGTGTGAGCCTCCTGAGGGAAGGCACTCTGTTGATTTTCATTACTTGGCTGGCCTGGGAGGAGAGCTGGCCAGGTAAATGCAGGGGAAATCTCTAACAAGAAATTTACAGTTCTGCCTGCAATGATGCTGACCCTACTTGACCATACCCTCAGCTGCAGTGGTCACTTTGGAAGTTGTGCTGAGTGAAGGACTTTTCAGCTTAGAGCCAATAAGATCTGTGGCTCCGACCTGGGTATCCTTCGACTCCAGGGCAGGTCCATTTCCAGTGATCCAACTCTTGGCAGAGCTACCAAGGCTCTTCACAAGCTGACTTCTGCTGAAGCCCAGGCTTACCACTTTGAAAGCCACTGCAGTGGACTGGCCTGTTGGGTCTCCTTGAGGGCAGATCACTGTACAGATCAGCCATTAATAGGCCTGCCACCCATTGCTTCTGATGCCGAGCTTTCTTTTCCTCCTGGTTTGTGTTCAAGCAGACCAGAGGATGCAAGTCAAGGGAGTGCCCAAGTCCCATCTCTAATCTTCTGCGGCCTGAACTACAAGTCTATAGTCACAGGCATGTTCTGCAGTAGTTTTTCTAAGGTAGACAATGCCCATGAGGAAAATGATATTCTCACTTTCAAACTTTCTTTCCCTTTGGTCTGAAAGGGAGGTTTTTTCTACTTTCTGTATACTTCCCTGATGGCAAACTGAATCTGCTATGAGATTATTATTTAAGTTCTAATTTTGGCTATGCTATTACAGAAAAATGTTAGCCATCTCTTCTATAAGGTCTAAAGATTAAATTGTGCGTCCACAGATTCCTTTATAATAGAATTAGTTTCCTACCTTGAAGAGAATAGAGAAATGAAAGAACAAGTTGGGCTTAGAATAGAGAAATGAGGGAGCAAGTCCTAGATCGCTTACTGACAATAGCAATATTACATGAATACTTAGCAAACCGTTTCAACCATTAGATAACAACTTAAGAAAACATTTACCAGAAGGTCCAATGCCTTCTATAAATTTTAAGAATCATGTATTTGAAAACACCTCTTAAATATCTAACATGGTGTAGTTTGTTTAGCCAGTAAATTTAAGCACAACCATCTAAAATGTTTTAAGTTTCTTTCTACCAACACGTTTAAAATATATGGTACACAGATTCAGGTCACACCAATTAAAATATATCTTTGATTGATTTTAGCAGCTTAAATTTATGGACAATCGTATCGATAAGCCATTTAAAATATAACTCTTAATAAAATTTCCCCATGTGGACATACAATATGTACACACATATAACATAGCAAAATAGACCAATATAGCAATTTTAATAATAGCTTTTAAAATCTTTAACTCTTTTTCTAGATTGCCAATGGATTTGAATTGCTTTTTCTTTTTAGTAACCTCAGTTAACAATACTTTCTCTCAGTTGGTACTCTTAATACATTATTGGCTTCATCTGTTTACAGAGCCATCCCAAAGTACTGAATACAATAAAAGTAGCTGGAAGAAGTCCTTAGGAACTTATAGGAGGACAGCTAAACACAGAACCAACACCGCTTTAGTTTTATGAGCAGCACATCATATATAACTATGGATGACAAAAGACTTTAAGTCGCCATGTTTAAAATTATAAACTCATCAACCAACAAGAGGCACTTGCTTACTTCACAGTATTTTTGAAAGCACCTGTAGGATTTGACAAGTATTTAACCCTTTAGGCCTCTGGGGCTTTCTCATTAAGATAACTATCATGTCTAGTAACACAAGATCATTAGACTTTTTAATTCTCAAACATTTGTATTAATAGCATTTTCCATTATAGAAACTTAAAGTCTGGTACCACATCACATCCTGACAGCCCTTCTAATATAATCCAAACAGCCTGCTTAGTTGGTGTCTCTATAAGATGAGAGACATAGGTCCTTCGATTTTTTCAGTTGGGCCCAAACTGGACAAACCAAAGTCCAGGATTTACTGGAAATTTTAGAGACCAGATTGTTTGAAACTTTGATTTTTTGAATGCCTGTCAAGAATGCCAAGAAGGCTCAAAATCCAAAATGTCTGGTTGAAATAAGATTCCTTAAAAGCATGACATAACATAGACCAAATTTGATCATTGTTACAAGGTGACTATTCAAATCTTTGAAAATAAGCACATATTTACATAACCCATAGCTCTTAATAAAAATTCAGCTGTTTTTGAACAATTAGAATTTAACAGACATCAAGAGCACATAATAGATTACTTTAACACATTGCTTTAACAGAGCATCAGAGTTTAATTCTATGTCAAAGAGAAACTGAGCTTCCTGTGATCTTTTGCTGTGAGGTTTCCTTCCTTTACCTTCTTTCATATTGGTGACCGTGTTTCTGTGTTTCTGTGTGTAACACATCTTTAAGCATCGTTTGCAGGGCAGGATGAGTGGCAACAAATTCTTTCAGTTTCTGTTTGCTATGAAAAGTCTTAATTTCACCTTCATTCACAAATGAGAGCTTTGCAGGATATAGTATTCTGAGCTGGCATTTTTTCTCTCTTAATACCTGGGCTATGTCTCGCCATTCCCTTCTAGCTTGTAGGGTTTCTGATGAGAAGTCTGCTGTGAGTCTAATTGGAGATCCTCTAAGAGTAATCTGACGTTTCTCTCTTGCACATTTTAGGATCTTTTCTTTATGTTTCACTGTGATGAGTTTGATTACAACATGTCGTGATGAGGATCTCTTTTGGTCATGTTTATTAGGGGTTCTATAAGCTTCCTGTACTAAGATGCCTCTGTCCTTCTCCAAACCTGGGAAATTTTCTGCTAGTATCTCACTGAAAATGCCTTCTAATCCTTTCTCCCTCTCCATGCCTTCAGGAACTCCTAGAACCCGAATGTTGGGTGTTTTAATAGTATCCTGTAGATTCCTGACAATATTTTTTTAGATTTCTGATTTCTACTTCTTTTCTTTGGTTTGCCTGTTTCCTTTCCTGTTCTCCATCTTCTAAGTCTGATATTCTCTCTTCTGCTTCGCCTATTCTGTTTTTAAGGCTCTCTAATGTGTTTGTCATTTGATCTATTGAATTCTTCATTTCATTATGATTTCTCGTCACTATCACGGTTTCTTGTTCCACTAGTCGTTTCATTTCATTTTGATTCCTCCTTAATATTTCATTTTCACGAGAGAGATTTTCTATCTTGTCCATTAAGGATTTCTGTAGTTCAAGAATTTGTTTTTGAGAACTTCTTAATGTTCTTATCAATTTTTTGAGATCCGCTTCTTGCATTTCTTCGATCTCAAGATCTTCATAATCTTGAATTGGGGTGCCTTTTTCATTTGGGAGCATCATAGTGTCCTCCTTGTTCTTGTTAGCTTGGTTTTTGTGTTTGTTGTTTCCATGTTGGAGATATTTGGTTTCTTCACTGTGGTGTTTTTTCTTGTTACACTATGGCTCTATATTAAGTGGACTGTCTGCTTTCAGTGGAATCTTAGAGGCTTGAGATGAGTGTTGACTGAGAGCTGTGTTTGGTTCCTCAGGGTTGAGGGTGTGTCAAAGATGACACTCCCAGGTTAGGTGTGGTAAATGTCTCTTTCTTTTTTTGATTCAAAAGGGAAGTAATTCTGCACAGCTGAACATAATTGGAGGTAGTTAGCAGGCAAATGATATACCCACAGGAGCCAGAGATCGGAAGCTCTTTCCCAAGGACCACACAGGAAATCTGTGCTGCCCTCAGTGTGGGCTCCAATTCTCCTGCAGTCTCCCACTGGGTTGCCAAGTTAGATCCTAAACTCCTGTTATTTCACCCCTCCCCCCAGAGTCAGGTGTTTCTGCGAGGCTCAGGGCCGGTGCAGACCTGAGGTCACCCTGCTTATGACGTATGTCCAAAATGGCGCCTGCTCTGTCTTGCTCACCTTTGAGAGGTGAGCGGAGAGAGAGAAACTTGTGTCCGTATCGGTCACTTTTTTTTATTTTTTCCTCTCTCTCTTCTAGTTAGCCTGGTGAATTTTTCCCCATGGAGTTTCAAGCCTCGTTCCCTCTAGCCTCCTCTTTCCACTTGCCCGCTGGTGTCTCGGGCTATTGAGGTTCGGCTCACCTCACGTTCCAGCGATGGTAGGTTGAGTCTGCCGCTGGTGTCCTGAACTTGGGCTCCCACGCTCTCCACGCAGGTCCACTGTGAATCACTAGTTCCAGAAGTGTTTCCTCTGCTGTTTCATCCCCTACTCTTCCTTGACCCTGCAGTATCTCCTTTTATATTAAACTGTCTCTCACCCGGACTAATAGTGTGCTCCCTGCCTATGTCGACATTTTGCCGCTCTCCTAATTTCCTATCTGGACTTTATTACTTAGAATGTTTTTCATTGGGGATCATTTTATTTTGAGCTTGGATACAGTAATTGGTTCCATATGGAGACACCAGCTGAACATATTCGTATTTTCTAGGGAGAAAGCTATAGGAACTGCGGCAAACAAACATGATATTTCTGTTTGTATAGATGACATTTTATGCACTTGCCTAACGAAAAGACTTTGCTTTTCTCCAAAACCATTTTTACTGTGATTTTCTCGGTCCATTGCATCCGACTTCCAAACGACTTTTTCCGGATATGACTGGATGGAACCAGAAATATCCGGTTGCGTTTTGGCTAACACAATCTGAAATATTGTGACAGCCTCTGTGTTTGTGTTTTCTGGATATTATCGATGGACTTTATTGTTTTGAATATTTTTATCAGGGAACATTTAATTTTGTACCGTAGAAACACTAATTGGTTCATCATGGGGACACCAGCTCTACAAATTCGTATTTTCTAGGGAGAAAGCTAGAGGAACTGCGAAAAACAAACATGATATTTCTGTTTGTATCGCTGACATTTTATGCACTTGCCTAACGAAAAGACTTTGCTTTTCTCCAAAACCATTTTTCTGTGATTTTCTCGGTACACTTCATACAATTCCACAACAGTTTGTCCGGATAAGACTGGATGAAACCGGAAATATCCGGTTTTGTTTTGGCTAACTCAATCCCAGATAGCGCTACAGCCTCTGTGTTTGTGTATTCCTGATATTATCCACGGACTTTATTGTTTTGAATGTTTTTTATCAGGGAACATTTTATTTTGATCTTGGAAAAACTAATTGGTTCCACATGGAGACACCAGATGTTCACCTTCCTATTTCTAGGGAGAAAGCTAGAGGAACTGTGGCAAACAAACATGATATTTCTGTTTGTATAGATGACATTTTATACAGTTGCCTAATGAACAGACTTTGCTTTTCTCCAAAACCATTTTTACTGTGATTTTCTTGGTCCGTTTCATATGAATTCCACAGCAGTTTGTCCGGATATGACTGGATGAACCCAGAAATATCCGTTGTTGTTTTGGCTAACTCAATCCCAGATATTGCTACCGCCTCTGAGTATTTGTATTCCTGATATTATCCACGGACTTCATTGATTTGAATATTTTTTATCAGGGAACATTTAATTTTGTGCTTGTAAACACTAATTGGTTCCACATGGAGACAGGAGCTCTATACATTCGTATTTTCTAGGGAGAAAGCTAGAGGAACTGGGGCAAACAAACATGATATTTCTGTTTGTATCGATGACATTTTATGCACTTGCCTAACGAACAGACTAGGCTTTTCTCCAAAACCATTTGTACTGTGATTTTCTCGGTCCCTTGCATACGAATTCTACACCAGTTTGTCCGGATATGACTGGATGAACCCGGAAATATCCGGTTTTGTTTTGGCTAACTCAATCCCAGATATTCCTACAGCCTCTGTGTTTGTGTATTCCTGATATTATCAACAGACTTTATTGATTTGAATGTTTTTTAACAAGGTGCATTTTATTTTGAGCTTGGAAACACTAATTGGTTCCACATGGAGAAACCAGCTCTACACATTCGTATTTTCTAGGGAGAAAGCTAGAAGAACTGCGGCAAACAAACATGATATTTCTGTTTGTATCGATGACATTTTATGCACTTGCCTCACGTAAAGACTGGTTTAATCCAAAACCGTTTTTACTGTGATTTTCTTGGTCCATTGCATATGAATTCCACACTACATTGTCCGGATATGACTGGATGAAACCGGAAATATCCGGTTTTGTTTTGGCTAACTGAATCCCAGATATTGCTACAGCCTCTGTGTTTGTGTATTACTGATATTATCCACGGACTTTATTGATTTGAATATTTTTTTCGGGAATATTTAATTTTGTGCTTGGAATCACGTATTGGTTCCACATGGAGACACCAGCTCTAAACATTCCTATTTTCTAGGGAGAAAGCTAGAGGAACTACGGCAAACACACATGATATTTCTGTTTCTATAGATGACATTTTATGCACTAGCCTAACGTAAAGACTTTGCTTTTCTCCAAAACTATTTTTACTGTGATTTTCTCGGTCCATTGCAATTGAATTCCACACCACGTTGTCTGGATATGACTGCATGAAACCGGACATATCCGGTTTCGTTTTGGCTAACTCAATCCCAGATATTGATCCAGCCTCTGTGTTTGTTTTCTGGGTATTATTGATAGACTTAACTGTTTTGAATGTTTTTATCAGGGAACATTTAATTTTGTACTGTTGAAACAGTAATTGGTTCATCATGGGAACACCAGCTCTACACATTCGTATTTTCTATGGAGAAAGCTAGAGGAACTGCGACAAACAAACATGATATTTCTGTTTGTATCGATGACATTTTATGCACTTGCCTCACGTATAGACTGGTTTAATCCAAAACCGTTTTTACTGTGATTTTCTTGGTCCATTGCATATGAATTCCACACTACTTTGTCCGGATATGACTGGATGAAACTGGAAATATCCGGTTTTGTTTTGGCTAACTGAATCCCAGATATTGCTACAGCCTCTGTGTTTGTGTATTCCTGATATTATCCATGAACTTTATTGTTTTGAATGTTTTTTTATCAGGGAACATTTAATTTTGATCTTGGAAACACTAACTGGTTCCAAATGGAGACACCAGCTCTACACATTCCTATTTTCTAGGGAGAAAGCTAGAGGAATTGCGACAAACAAATATGATATTTCTGTTTGTATAGATGACATTTTATGCACTTGCCTAACGAAAAGCCTTTGCTTTTCTCCAAAACCATTTTTACTGTGAATTTCTCAGTCCATTGCATACGAATTCCACACCACTTTTCCGGATATGACAAGATGAACCCGGAAATATCCGGTTTTGTTTTGGCTAACTCAATCACAGATATTGCTGCAGCCTCTATGTTTGTGTTTTCTGGATGTTATCGATGGACTTTATTGTTTTGAATGTTTTTATCAGGGAACATTTAATTTTATACCATTGAAACACTAATTGGTTCATCATTGGAACACTAGCTGTACACATTCATATTTTCTAGGGAGAAAGCTAGAGGAATTGCGGCAAACAAACATAATATTTCTGTTTGTATCGATGACATTTTATGCACTTGCCTAACGAGAAGACTTTGCTTTTCTCCAAAACCATTTTTACTATGAATATCTGGGTGCATTGCATACGAATTCCACACCTGTTTATGGGATATGATGGGATGAAACCGGAAATATCCGGGTTTTTTTTGGCTAACTCAATCCCAGATATTGTTACAGCCTCTGTGTTTGTGCATTCCTGATACTATCCACGGACTTTATTGTTTTGAATGCTTTTTATCAGGGAACATTTAAGTTTGTGCTAGGAAACACTAATTGGTTCCACATGGAGATGCCAGCTCTACACATTCTTATTTTTTTGGGAGAATGCTAGAGGAACTGTGACAAACAAACATGATATTTCTGTTTGTATCGATGACATTTTATGCACTTGCCTAACGAGAAGACTTTGCTTTTCTCCAAAACCATTCTTACTGTGATTTTCTCGGTGCATTGCATACGAATTCCACACCACGTTGTCCGGATATGACTGGATGAAACCGGACATATCCGGTTTTGTTTTGGCTAAGTCAATCCCAGATATTACTACAGCCTCTGTGTTTGTGTATTCCTGATATTACCACAGACTTTATTGATTTGAATATTTTTTTCGGGAATATTTAATTTTGTGCTTGGAATCACGAATTGGTTCCACATGGAGACACCAGCTCTAAACATTCCTATTTTCTAGGGAGAAAGCTAGAGGAACTACGGCAAACACACATGATATTTCTGTTTCTATAGATGACATTTTATGCACTAGCCTAACGAAAAGACTTTGCTTTTCTCCAAAACTATTTTTACTGTGATTTTCTCGGTCCATTGCAATTGAATTCCACACCACGTTGTCTGGATATGACTGGATGAAACCGGACATATCCGGTTTCGTTTTGGCTAACTCAATCCCAGATATTGATCCAGCCTCTGTGTTTGTTTTCTGGGTATTATCGATAGACTTAATTGTTTTGAATGTTTTTATCAGGGAACATTTAATTTTGTACTGTTGAAACAGTAATTGGTTCATCATGGGAACACCAGCTCTACACATTCGTATTTTCTATGGAGAAAGCTAGAGGAACTGCGACAAACAAACATGATATTTCTGTTTGTATAGATGACATTTTATGCACTTGCCTAACGAAAAGTCTTTGCTTTTCTCCAAAACCATTTTTACTATGATTTTCTCGGTCCATTGCATCCGAATTCCACATCAGTTTGTCTGGATATGACTGGAAGAAAACAGATATATCCGGGTTTTTTTTGGCTAACTCAATCCCAGATATTGTTACAGCCTCTGTGTTTGTGCATTCCTGATATTATCCACGGACTTTATTGTTTTGAATGCTTTTTATCAGGGAACATTTAAGTTTGTGCTAGGAAACACTAATTGGTTCCACATGGAGACGCCAGCTCTACACATTCTTATTTTTTTGAGGGAATGCTAGAGGAACTGTGACAAACAAACATGATATTTCTGTTTGTATCGATGACATTTTATGCACTTGCCTAACGAGAAGACTTTGCTTTTCTCCAAAACCATTTTTACTGTGATTTTTTTGGTTCATTGCATATGAATTCCACACCACTTTGTCCGGATATGACTGGATGAAACCTGAAATATACGGTTGTGTTATGGCTAACTCAATCCGAAATATTGTGAAAGCCTCTGTGTTTGTGTTTTCTGGATATTATCAACGGACTTTATTTTTTTATTTTTTTTTAACTTTTATTTAATGAATATAAATTTCCAGTGTACAGCTTATGCATTACAATGGCTTCCTCCTCCCATAACTTCCCTCCCACCCGCAACCCTCCCCTCTCCCGCTCCTTCTCCGCTTTCATTTGCATCAAGATTCATTTTCAATTCTCTTTATATACAGTAGATCAATTTAGTATATATGAAGTAAAGATTTCAACAGTTTGCACCCACATGGAAACACAAAGTGAAACATACTGTTGGAGTACTAGTTATAGCATTAAGTCACAATGTACAGCATATTAAGGACAGAGATCCCACATCAGGAGCAAGCGCACAGTGGCTCCTGTTGTTGACCCAACAAATTGACACTCTAGTTTATGGCGCCAGTAACCATCCTAGGCTGTCATCATGAGTTGCCAAGGCTATGGAAGCCTTCCAAGTTTACCAACTCTGATCATATTTAGGCAAGGTCATAAAAGACAGGTTGAGGATAGTAACCAATGATCCAAAGAGTGGCATTTACCAGGTTTGAACAAATTATACAGCATGAAGTGGGGAAGAGGACCATCAGTACACACAGGTTGGGAGGTACACACATTGGTGGTAGAGTAGAGGTTATGATTACAAAGGAATGAGGCCCAAGTGCACTAGACAGGGTCTAGAACAAAGGACAGAGTCATTATTAGATGTGCTAAGAAAGGTGCTGTCTAAGCTACAAGTAATTTTTCTGATTGAGAGGCAAATAGAACCTGATAGAAGGGGCTTGATAATAATCTGGTTGGCTTTAGGCCTTGTAAGTTAAGAGGCCCAGACCTATCTATCTCTTCACATGGGGTATATCCTAAGGGAGGTGTGAACCTCCTGAGGGAAGGCACTCTGTTGACTTTCATTACTTGGCTGGCCTGGGAGGAGCGCTGGCCAGGTAAATGCAGGGGGCATCTCTAACAAGAAATTTACAGTTCTGCCTCCAATGATGCTGACCCTACTTGACCAAACCCTCAGCTGCAGTGGTCACTTTGGAAGTTGGGCTGAGTGAAGGGCTTTTCAGCTTAGAGCCAATAAGATCTGTGGCTCTGACCTGGGTATCGTTCGACTCCAGGGCAGGTCCATTTCCAGTGATCCAACTCTTGGCAGAGCTACCAAGGCTCTTCACAAGCTGCCTTCTGCTGAAGCCCAGGCTTACCACATTGAAAGCCACTGCAGTGGACTGGCCTGTTGGGTCTCCTTGAGGGCAGATCACTGTACAGATCAGCCATTAATAGGCCTGCCACCCATTGCTTCTGATGCCTAGCTTTCTTTTCCTCCTGGTTTGTGTTAAAGCAGACCAGAGGATGCAAGTCAAGGGAGTGCCCAAGTCCCATCTCTAATCTTCTGCGGCCTGAACTACAAGTCTATAGTCACAGGCATGTTCTGTAGTAGTTTTTCTAAGGTAGACAATGCCCATGAGGAAAATGATATTCTCACTTTCAAACTTTCTTTCCCTTTGGTCTGAAAGGGAGGTTTTTTCTACTTACTGTATACTTCGCTGATGGCAAAGTGAATCTACTATCAGATTATTATTTAAGTTCTTATTTTGGCTATGCTATTACAGAAAAATGTTAGCCATCTCTTCTATAAGGTCTAAAGATTAAATTGTGCGTCCACAGATTCCTTTATAATAGAATTAGTTTCCTACCTTGAAGAGAATAGAGAAATGAAAGAACAAGTTGGGCTTAGAATAGAGAAATGAGGGAGCAAGTCCTAGATCGCTTACTGACAATAGCAATATTACATGAATACTTAGCAAACCATTTCAACCATTAGATAACAACTTAAGAAAACATTTACCAGAAGGTCCAATGCCTTCTATAAATTTTAAGAATCATGTATTTGAAAACACCTCTTGAATATCTAACATGGTGTAGTTTGTTTAGCCAGTAAACTTAAGCACAACCATATAAAATGTTTTTAGTTTCTTTCTACCAACAAGTATAAAACATATGATACAGAGATTCAGGTCACACCAATAAAAATGTATCTTTGATTGATTTTAGCAGCTTAAATTTATGGACAATCTTATCGATAAGCCATTTAAAATAAAAATCTTAATAAAATATCCCCATGTGGACATACAGTATGTACACACATATAACATAGCGTAATAGACCAATATAGCAATTTTAATAATAGCTTTTAAAATCTTTAACTCTTTTTCTAGATTGCCAATGGATTTGAATTGCTTTTTGTTTTTAGTAACGTCAGTTAACCATACTTTCTCTCAGTTGGTACTGTTAATACATTATTGGCTTCATCTGTTTACAGAGCCATCCCAAAGTACTGAATACAATAAAAGTAGCTGGAAAAAGTCCTTAGGAACCTATAGGAGGACAGCTAAACACAGAACCAACAATGCTTTAGTTTTATGAGCAGCACAGCATATATAACTGTGGATGACAAAAGACTTTAAGTCGCCATGTTTAAAATTATAAACTCATCAACCAACAAGAGGCACTTGCTTACTTCACAGTATTTTTTGAAAGCACCTGTAGGATTTGACAAGTATTTAACCCTTTAGGCCTCTGGGGCTTTCTCATTAAGACAACTATCATGTCTAGTAACACAAGATCATTAGACTTTTTAATTCTCAAACATTTGTCTTAATAGCATTTTCCATTATAGAAACTTAAAGTCTGGTACCACATCACATCCTGACAGTCCTTCTAATATAATCCAAATAGCCTGCTTAGTTGGTGTCTCTATAAGATGAGAGACATAGGTCCTTCGATTTTTTCAGTTGGGCCCAAACTGGACAAACCAAAGTCCAGGATTTACTGGAAATTTTAGAGACCAGATTGTTTGAAACTTTGATTTTTTGAATGCCTGTCAAGAATGCCAAGAAGGCTCAAAATCCAAAATGTCTGGTTGAAATAAGATTCCTTAAAATCATGACATAACATAGACCAAATTTGATCATTGTTACAAGGTGACTATTATATCTTTGAAAATAAGCACATATTTACATAACCCATAGCTCTTAATAAAAATTCAGCTGTTTTTGAACAATTAGAATTTAACAGACATCAAGAGCACATAATAGATTACTTTAACACATTGCTTTAACAGAGCATCAGAGTTTAATTCTATGTCAAAGAGAAACTGAGCTTCCTGTGATCTTTTGCTGTGAGGTTTCCTTCCTTTACCTTCTTTCATATTGGTGACCGTGTTTCTGTGTTTCTGTGTGTAACACATCTTTAAGCATCGTTTGCAGGGCAGGATGAGTGGCAACAAATTCTTTCAGTTTCTGTTTGCTATGAAAAGTCTTAATTTCACCTTCATTCACAAATGAGAGCTTTGCAGGATATAGTATTCTGGGCTGGCAGTTTTTCTCTCTTAATACCTGGGCTATGTCTCGCCATTCCCTTCTAGCTTGTAGGGTTTCTGATGAGAAGTCTGCTGTGAGTCTAATTGGAGATCCTCTAAGAGTAATCTGACGTTTCTCTCTTGCACATTTTAGGATCTTTTCTTTATGTTTCACTGTGATGAGTTTGATTACAACATGTCGTGATGAGGATCTCTTTTGGTCATGTTTATTAAGGGTTCTATAAGCTTCCTGTACTAAGATGCCTCTGTCCTTCTCCAAACCTGGGAAATTTTCTGCTAGTATCTCACTGAAAATGCCTTCTAATCCTTTCTCCCTCTCCATGCCTTCAGGAACTCCTAGAACCCGAATGTTGGGTGTTTTAATAGTATCCTGTAGATTCCTGACAATATTTTTTTAGATTTCTGATTTCTACTTCTTTTCTTTGGTTTGCCTGTTTCCTTTCCTGTTCTCCATCTTCTAAGTCTGATATTCTCTCTTCTGCTTCGCCTATTCTGTTTTTAAGGCTCTCTAATGTGTTTGTCATTTGATCTATTGAATTCTTCATTTCATTATGATTTCTCGTCACTATCACAGTTTCTTGTTCCACTAGTCGTTTCATTTCATTTTGATTCCTCCTTAATATTTCATTTTCACGAGAGAGATTTTCTATCTTGTCCATTAAGGATTTCTGTAGTTCAAGAATTTGTTTTTGAGAACTTCTTAATGTTCTTATCAATTTTTTGAGATCCGCTTCTTGCATTTCTTCGATCTCAAGATCTTCATAATCTTGAATTGGGGTGCCTTTTTCATTTGGGAGCATCATAGTGTCCTCCTTGTTCTTGTTAGCTTGGTTTTTGTGTTTGTTGTTTCCATGTTGGAGATATTTGGTTTCTTCACTGTGGTGTTTTTTCTTGTTACACTATGGCTCTATATTAAGTGGACTGTCTGCTTTCAGTGGAATCTTAGAGGCTTGAGATGAGTGTTGACTGAGAGCTGTGTTTGGTTCCTCAGGGTTGAGGGTGTGTCAAAGATGACACTCCCAGGTTAGGTGTGGTAAATGTCTCTTTCTTTTTTTGATTCAAAAGGGAAGTAATTCTGCACAGCTGAACATAATTGGAGGTAGTTAGCAGGCAAATGATATACCCACAGGAGCCAGAGGTCGGAAGCTCTTTCCCAAGGACCACACAGGAAATCTGTGCTGCCCTCAGTGTGGGCTCCAATTCTCCTGCAGTCTCCCACTGGGTTGCCAAGTTAGATCCTAAACTCCTGTTATTTCACCCCTCCCCCCAGAGTCAGGTGTTTCTGCGAGGCTCAGGGCCGGTGCAGACCTGAGGTCACCCTGCTTATGACGTATGTCCAAAATGGCGCCTGCTCTGTCTTGCTCACTTTGAGAGGTGAGCGGAGAGAGAGAAATTTGTGTCCGTATCGGTCACTTTTTTTTATTTTTTCCTCTCTCTCTTCTAGTTAGCCTGGTGAATTTTTCCCCATGGAGTTTCAAGCCTCGTTCCCTCTAGCCTCCTCTTTCCGCTTGCCCGCTGGTGTCTCGGGCTATTGAGGTTCGGCTCACCTCACGTTCCAGCGATGGTAGGTTGAGTCTGCCGCTGGTGTCCTGAACTTGGGCTCCCACGCTCTCCACGCAGGTCCACTGTGAATCACTAGTTCCAGAAGTGTTTCCTCTGCTGTTTCATCCCCTACTCTTCCTTGACCCTGCAGTATCTCCTTTTATATTAAACTGTCTCTCACCCGGACTAATAGTGTGCTCCCTGCCTATGTCGACATTTTGCCGCTCTCCTAATTTCCTATCTGGACTTTATTACTTAGAATGTTTTTCATTGGGGATCATTTTATTTTGAGCTTGGATACAGTAATTGGTTCCATATGGAGACACCAGCTGAACATATTCGTATTTTCTAGGGAGAAAGCTATAGGAACTGCGGCAAACAAACATGATATTTCTGTTTGTATAGATGACATTTTATGCACTTGCCTAACGAAAAGACTTTGCTTTTCTCCAAAACCATTTTTACTGTGATTTTCTCGGTCCATTGCATCCGACTTCCAAACGACTTTTTCCGGATATGACTGGATGGAACCAGAAATATCCGGTTGCGTTTTGGCTAACACAATCTGAAAATTTGTGACAGCCTCTGTGTTTGTGTTTTCTGGATATTATCGATGGACTTTATTGTTTTGAATATTTTTATCAGGGAACATTTAATTTTGTACCGTAGAAACACTAATTGGTTCATCATGGGAACACCAGCTCTACAAATTCGTATTTTCTAGGGAGAAAGCTAGAGGAACTGCGAAAAACAAACATGATATTTCTGTTTTTATCGCTGACATTTTATGCACTTGCCTAACGAAAAGACTTTGCTTTTCTCCAAAACCATTTTTCTGTGATTTTCTCGGTACACTTCATACAATTCCACAACAGTTTGTCCGGATAAGACTGGATGAAACCGGAAATATCCGGTTTTGTTTTGGCTAACTCAATCCCAGATAGCGCTACAGCCTCTGTGTTTTTGTATTCCTGATATTATCCACAGACTTTATTGTTTTGAATGTTTTTTATCAGGGAACATTTTATTTTGATCTTGGAAAAACTAATTGGTTCCACATGGAGACACCAGATGTTCACCTTCCTATTTCTAGGGAGAAAGCTAGAGGAACTGTGGCAAACAAACATGATATTTCTGTTTGTATAGATGACATTTTATACAGTTGCCTAATGAACAGACTTTGCTTTTCTCCAAAACCATTTTTACTGTGATTTTCTTGGTCCGTTTCATATGAATTCCACAGCAGTTTGTCCGGATATGACTGGATGAACCCAGAAATATCCGTTGTTGTTTTGGCTAACTCAATCCCAGATATTGCTACCGCCTCTGAGTATTTGTATTCCTGATATTATCCACGGACTTCATTGATTTGAATATTTTTTATCAGGGAACATTTAATTTTGTGCTTGTAAACACTAATTGGTTCCACATGGAGACAGGAGCTCTATACATTCGTATTTTCTAGGGAGAAAGCTAGAGGAACTGGGGCAAACAAACATGATATTTCTGTTTGTATCGATGACATTTTATGCACTTGCCTAACGAACAGACTAGGCTTTTCTCCAAAACCATTTGTACTGTGATTTTCTCGGTCCCTTGCATACGAATTCCACACCAGTTTGTCCGGATATGACTGGATGAACCCGGAAATATCCGGTTTTGTTTTGGCTAACTCAATCCCAGATATTCCTACAGCCTCTGTGTTTGTGTATTCCTGATATTATCAACAGACTTTATTGATTTGAATGTTTTTTAACAAGGTGCATTTTATTTTGAGCTTGGAAACACTAATTGGTTCCACATGGAGAAACCAGCTCTACACATTCGTATTTTCTAGGGAGAAAGCTAGAAGAACTGCGGCAAACAAACATGATATTTCTGTTTGTATCGATGACATTTTATGCACTTGCCTCACGTAAAGACTGGTTTAATCCAAAACCGTTTTTACTGTGATTTTCTTGGTCCATTGCATATGAATTCCACACTACATTGTCCGGATATGACTGGATGAAACCGGAAATATCCGGTTTTGTTTTGGCTAACTGAATCCCAGATATTGCTACAGCCTCTGTGTTTGTGTATTACTGATATTATCCACGGACTTTATTGATTTGAATATTTTTTTCGGGAATATTTAATTTTGTGCTTGGAATCACGTATTGGTTCCACATGGAGACACCAGCTCTAAACATTCCTATTTTCTAGGGAGAAAGCTAGAGGAACTACGGCAAACACACATGATATTTCTGTTTCTATAGATGACATTTTATGCACTAGCCTAACGAAAAGACTTTGCTTTTCTCCAAAACTATTTTTACTGGGATTTTCTCAGTCCATTGCAATTGAATTCCACACCACGTTGTCTGGATATGACTGGATGAAACCGGACATATCCGGTTTCGTTTTGGCTAACTCAATCCCAGATATTGATCCAGCCTCTGTGTTTGTTTTCTGGGTATTATCGATAGACTTAACTGTTTTGAATGTTTTTATCAGGGAACATTTAATTTTGTACTGTTGAAACAGTAATTGGTTCATCATGGGAACACCAGCTCTACACATTCGTATTTTCTATGGAGAAATCTAGAGGAACTGCGACAAACAAACATGATATTTCTGTTTGTATCGATGACATTTTATGCACTTGCCTCACGTAAAGACTGGTTTAATCCAAAACCGTTTTTACTGTGATTTTCTTGGTCCATTGCATATGAATTCCACACTACTTTGTCCGGATATGACTGGATGAAACCGGAAATATCCGGTTTTGTTTTGGTTAACTGAATCCCAGATATTGCTACAGCCTCTGTGTTTGTGTATTCCTGATATTATCCATGAACTTTATTGTTTTGAATGTTTTTTTATCAGGGAACATTTAATTTTGATCTTGGAAACACTAACTGGTTCCAAATGGAGACACCAGCTCTACACATTCCTATTTTCTAGGGAGAAAGCTAGAGGAATTGCGACAAACAAATATGATATTTCTGTTTGTATAGATGACATTTTATGCACTTGCCTAACGAAAAGCCTTTGCTTTTCTCCAAAACCATTTTTACTGTGAATTTCTCAGTCCATTGCATACGAATTCCACATCACTTTTCCGGATATGACAAGATGAACCCGGAAATATCCGGTTTTGTTTTGGCTAACTCAATCACAGATATTGCTGCAGCCTCTATGTTTGTGTTTTCTGGATGTTATCGATGGACTTTATTGTTTTGAATGTTTTTATCAGGGAACATTTAATTTTATACCATTGAAACACTAATTGGTTCATCATTGGAACACTAGCTGTACACATTCATATTTTCTAGGGAGAAAGCTAGAGGAATTGCGGCAAACAAACATAATATTTCTGTTTGTATCGATGACATTTTATGCACTTGCCTAATGAGAAGACTTTGCTTTTCTCCAAAACCATTTTTACTATGAATATCTGGGTGCATTGCATACGAATTCCACACCTGTTTATGGGATATGATGGGATGAAACCGGAAATATCCGGGTTTTTTTTGGCTAACTCAATCCCAGATATTGTTACAGCCTCTGTGTTTGTGCATTCCTGATATTATCCACGGACTTTATTGTTTTGAATGCTTTTTATCAGGGAACATTTAAGTTTGTGCTAGGAAACACTAATTGGTTCCACATGGAGACGCCAGCTCTACACATTCTTATTTTTTTGGGAGAATGCTAGAGGAACTGTGACAAACAAACATGATATTTCTGTTTGTATCGATGACATTTTATGCACTTGCCTAACGAGAAGACTTTGCTTTTCTCCAAAACCATTCTTACTGTGATTTTCTCGGTGCATTGCATACGAATTCCACACCACGTTGTCCGGATATGACTGGATGAAACCGGACATATCCGGTTTTGTTTTGGCTAAGTCAATCCCAGATATTACTACAGCCTCTGTGTTTGTGTATTCCTGATATTACCACAGACTTTATTGATTTGAATATTTTTTTCGGGAATATTTAATTTTGTGCTTGGAATCACGAATTGGTTCCACATGGAGACACCAGCTCTAAACATTCCTATTTTCTAGGGAGAAAGCTAGAGGAACTACGGCAAACACACATGATATTTCTGTTTCTATAGATGACATTTTATGCACTAACCTAACGAAAAGACTTTGCTTTTCTCCAAAACTATTTTTACTGTGATTTTCTCGGTCCATTGCAATTGAATTCCACACCACGTTGTCTGGATATGACTGGATGAAACCGGACATATCCGGTTTCGTTTTGGCTAACTCAATCCCAGATATTGATCCAGCCTCTGTGTTTGTTTTCTGGGTATTATCGATAGACTTAATTGTTTTGAATGTTTTTATCAGGGAACATTTAATTTTGTACTGTTGAAACAGTAATTGGTTCATCATGGGAACACCAGCTCTACACATTCGTATTTTCTATGGAGAAAGCTAGAGGAACTGCGACAAACAAACATGATATTTCTGTTTGTATAGATGACATTTTATGCACTTGCCTAACGAAAAGTCTTTGCTTTTCTCCAAAACCATTTTTACTATGATTTTCTCGGTCCATTGCATCCGAATTCCACATCAGTTTGTCTGGATATGACTGGAAGAAAACAGATATATCCGGGTTTTTTTTGGCTAACTCAATCCCAGATATTGTTACAGCCTCTGTGTTTGTGCATTCCTGATATTATCCACGGACTTTATTGTTTTGAATGCTTTTTATCAGGGAACATTTAAGTTTGTGCTAGGAAACACTAATTGGTTCCACATGGAGACGCCAGCTCTACACATTCTTATTTTTTTGGGAGAATGCTAGAGGAACTGTGACAAACAAACATGATATTTCTGTTTGTATCGATGACATTTTATGCACTTGCCTAACGAGAAGACTTTGCTTTTCTCCAAAACCATTTTTACTGTGATTTTTTTGGTTCATTGCATATGAATTCCACACCACTTTGTCCGGATATGACTGGATGAAACCTGAAATATACGGTTGTGTTATGGCTAACTCAATCCGAAATATTGTGAAAGCCTCTGTGTTTGTGTTTTCTGGATATTATCAACGGACTTTATTTTTTTATTTTTTTTTTAACTTTTATTTAATGAATATAAATTTCCAGTGTACAGCTTATGCATTACAATGGCTTCCTCCTCCCATAACTTCCCTCCCACCCGCAACCCTCCCCTCTCCCGCTCCTTCTCCGCTTTCATTTGCATCAAGATTCATTTTCAATTCTCTTTATATACAGTAGATCAATTTAGTATATATGAAGTAAAGATTTCAACAGTTTGCACCCACATGGAAACACAAAGTGAAACATACTGTTGGAGTACTAGTTATAGCATTAAGTCACAATGTACAGCATATTAAGGACAGAGATCCCACATGAGGAGCAAGTGCACAGTGGCTCCTGTTGTTGACCCAACAAATTGACACTCTAGTTTATGGCGCCAGTAACCCTCCTAGGCTGTCATCATGAGTTGCCAAGGCTATGGAAGCCTTCCAAGTTTACCAACTCTGATCATATTTAGGCAAGGTCATAAAAGACAGAGTGAGGATAGTAACCAATGATCCAAAGAGTGGCATTTACCAGGTTTGAACAAAATATACAGCATTAAGTGGGGAAGAGGACCATCAGTACACACAGGTTGGGAGGTACACACATTGGTGGTAGAGTAGAGGTTATGATTACAAAGGAATGAGGCCCAAGTGCACTAGACAGGGTCTAGAACAAAGGACAGAGTCATTATTAGATGTGCTAAGAAAGGTGCTGTCTAAGCTACAAGTAATTTTTCTGATTGAGAGGCAAATAGAACCTGATAGAAGGGGCTTGATAATAATCTGGTTGGCTTTAGGCCTTGTAAGTTAAGAGGCCCAGACCTATCTATCTCTTCACATGGGGTATATCCTAAGGGAGGTGTGAACCTCCTGAGGGAAGGCACTCTGTTGACTTTCATTACTTGGCTGGCCTGGGAGGAGCGCTGGCCAGGTAAATGCAGGGGGCATCTCTAACAAGAAATTTACAGTTCTGCCTCCAATGATGCTGACCCTACTTGACCAAACCCTCAGCTGCAGTGGTCACTTTGGAAGTTGGGCTGAGTGAAGGGCTTTTCAGCTTAGAGCCAATAAGATCTGTGGCTCTGACCTGGGTATCGTTCGACTCCAGGGCAGGTCCATTTCCAGTGATCCAACTCTTGGCAGAGCTACCAAGGCTCTTCACAAGCTGACTTCTGCTGAAGCCCAGGCTTACCACATTGAAAGCCACTGCAGTGGACTGGCCTGTTGGGTCTCCTTGAGGGCAGATCACTGTACAGATCAGCCATTAATAGGCCTGCCACCCATTGCTTCTGATGCCTAGCTTTCTTTTCCTCCTGGTTTGTGTTAAAGCAGACCAGAGGATGCAAGTCAAGGGAGTGCCCAAGTCCCATCTCTAATCTTCTGCGGCCTGAACTACAAGTCTATAGTCACAGGCATGTTCTGTAGTAGTTTTTCTAAGGTAGACAATGCCCATGAGGAAAATGATATTCTCACTTTCAAACTTTCTTTCCCTTTGGTCTGAAAGGGAGGTTTTTTCTACTTACTGTATACTTCGCTGATGGCAAAGTGAATCTACTATCAGATTATTATTTAAGTTCTTATTTTGGCTATGCTATTACAGAAAAATGTTAGCCATCTCTTCTATAAGGTCTAAAGATTAAATTGTGCGTCCACAGATTCCTTTATAATAGAATTAGTTTCCTACCTTGAAGAGAATAGAGAAATGAAAGAACAAGTTGGGCTTAGAATAGAGAAATGAGGGAGCAAGTCCTAGATCGCTTACTGACAATAGCAATATTACATGAATACTTAGCAAACCGTTTCAACCATTAGATAACAACTTAAGAAAACATTTACCAGAAGGTCCAATGCCTTCTATAAATTTTAAGAATCATGTATTTGAAAACACCTCTTGAATATCTAACATGGTGTAGTTTGTTTAGCCAGTAAACTTAAGCACAACCATATAAAATGTTTTTAGTTTCTTTCTACCAACAAGTATAAAACATATGATACAGAGATTCAGGTCACACCAATTAAAATGTATCTTTGATTGATTTTAGCAGCTTAAATTTATGGACAATCTTATCGATAAGCCATTTAAAATAAAAATCTTAATAAAATATCCCCATGTGGACATACAGTATGTACACACATATAACATAGCGTAATAGACCAATATAGCAATTTTAATAATAGCTTTTAAAATCTTTAACTCTTTTTCTAGATTGCCAATGGATTTGAATTGCTTTTTGTTTTTAGTAACGTCAGTTAACCATACTTTCTCTCAGTTGGTACTGTTAATACATTATTGGCTTCATCTGTTTACAGAGCCATCCCAAAGTACTGAATACAATAAAAGTAGCTGGAAAAAGTCCTTAGGAACCTATAGGAGGACAGCTAAACACAGAACCAACAATGCTTTAGTTTTATGAGCAGCACAGCATATATAACTGTGGATGACAAAAGACTTTAAGTCGCCATGTTTAAAATTATAAACTCATCAACCAACCAGAGGCACTTGCTTACTTCACAGTATTTTTTGAAAGCACCTGTAGGATTTGACAAGTATTTAACCCTTTAGGCCTCTGGGGCTTTCTCATTAAGACAACTATCATGTCTAGTAACACAAGATCATTAGACTTTTTAATTCTCAAACATTTGTCTTAATAGCATTTTCCATTATAGAAACTTAAAGTCTGGTACCACATCACATCCTGACAGTCCTTCTAATATAATCCAAATAGCCTGCTTAGTTGGTGTCTCTATAAGATGAGAGACATAGGTCCTTCGATTTTTTCAGTTGGGCCCAAACTGGACAAACCAAAGTCCAGGATTTACTGGAAATTTTAGAGACCAGATTGTTTGAAACTTTGATTTTTTGAATGCCTGTCAAGAATGCCAAGAAGGCTCAAAATCCAAAATATCTGGTTGAAATAAGATTCCTTAAAATCATGACATAACATAGACCAAATTTGATCATTGTTACAAGGTGATTATTCAAATCTTTGAAAATAAGCACATATTTACAAAACCCATAGCTCTTAATAAAAATTCAGCTGTTTTTGAACAATTAGAATTTAACAGACATCAAGAGCACATAATAGATTACTTTAACACATTGCTTTAACAGAGCATCAGAGTTTAATTCTATGTCAAAGAGAAACTGAGCTTCCTGTGATCTTTTGCTGTGAGGTTTCCTTCCTTTACCTTCTTTCATATTGGTGACCGTGTTTCTGTGTTTCTGTGTGTAACACATCTTTAAGCATCGTTTGCAGGGCAGGATGAGTGGCAACAAATTCTTTCAGTTTCTGTTTGCTATGAAAAGTCTTAATTTCACCTTCATTCACAAATGAGAGCTTTGCAGGATATAGTATTCTGGGCTGGCAGTTTTTCTCTCTTAATACCTGGGCTATGTCTCGCCATTCCCTTCTAGCTTGTAGGGTTTCTGATGAGAAGTCTGCTGTGAGTCTAATTGGAGATCCTCTAAGAGTAATCTGACGTTTCTCTCTTGCACATTTTAGGATCTTTTCTTTATGTTTCACTGTGATGAGTTTGATTACAACATGTCGTGATGAGGATCTCTTTTGGTCATGTTTATTAGGGGTTCTATAAGCTTCCTGTACTAAGATGCCTCTGTTGTTGGGTGTTTTAATAGTATCCTGTAGATTCCTGACAATATTTTTTTAGATTTCTGATTTCTACTTCTTTTCTTTGGTTTGCCTGTTTCCTTTCCTGTTCTCCATCTTCTAAGTCTGATATTCTCTCTTCTGCTTCGCCTATTCTGTTTTTAAGGCTCTCTAATATGTTTGTCATTTGATCTATTGAATTCTTCATTTCATTATGATTTCTCATCACTATCACAGTTTCTTGTTCCACTAGTCGTTTAATTTCATTTTGATTCCTCCTTAATATTTCATTTTCACGAGAGAGATTTTCTATCTTGTCCATTAAGGATTTCTGTAGTTCAAGAATTTGTTTTTGAGAACTTCTTAATGTTCTTATCAATTTTTTGAGATCCGCTTCTTGCATTTCTTCGATCTCAAGATCTTCATAATCTTGAATTGGGGTGCCTTTTTCATTTGGGGGCATCATAGTGTCCTCCTTGTTCTTGTTAGCTTGGTTTTTGTGTTTGTTGTTTCCATGTTGGAGATATTTGGTTTCTTCACTGTGGTGTTTTTTCTTGTTACACTATGGCTCTATATTAAGTGGACTGTCTGCTTTCAGTGGAATCTTAGAGGCTTGAGAAGAGTGTTGACTGAGAGCTGTGTTTGGTTCCTCAGGGTTGAGGGTGTGTCAAAGATGACACTCCCAGGTTAGGTGTGGTAAATGTCTCTTTCTTTTTTTGATTCAAAAGGGAAGTAATTCTGCACAGCTGAACATAATTGGAGGTAGTTAGCAGGCAAATGATATACCCACAGGAGCCAGAGATCGGAAGCTCTTTCCCAAGGACCACACAGGAAATCTGTGCTGCCCTCAGTGTGGGCTCCAATTCTCCTGCAGTCTCCCACTGGGTTGCCAAGTTAGATCCTAAACTCCTGTTATTTCACCCCTCCCCCCAGAGTCAGGTGTTTCTGCTAGGCTCAGGGCCGGTGCAGACCTGAGGTCACCCTGCTTATGACGTATGTCCAAAATGGCGCCTGCTCTGTCTTGCTCACTTTGAGAGGTGAGCGGAGAGAGAGAAATTTGTGTCCGTATCGGTCACTTTTTTTTATTTTTTCCTCTCTCTCTTCTAGTTAGCCTGGTGAATTTTTCCCCATGGAGTTTCAAGCCTCGTTCCCTCTAGCCTCCTCTTTCTGCTTGCCCGCTGGTGTCTCAGGCTATTGAGGTTCGGCTCACCTCACGTTCCAGCGATGGTAGGTTGAGTCTGCCGCTGGTGTCCTGAACTTGGGCTCCCACGCTCTCCACGCAGGTCCACTGTGAATCACTAGTTCCAGAAGTGTTTCCTCTGCTGTTTCATCCCCTACTCTTCCCTGCAGTATCTCCTTTTATATTAAACTGTCTCTCACCCGGACTAATAGTGTGCTCCCTGCCTATGTCGACATTTTGCCGCTCTCCTAATTTCCTATATGGACTTTATTACTTAGAATGTTTTTCATTGGGGATCATTTTATTTTGAGCTTGGATACAGTAATTGGTTCCATATGGAGACACCAGCTGAACATATTCGTATTTTCTAGGGAGAAAGCTATAGGAACTGCGGCAAACAAACATGATATTTCTGTTTGTATAGATGACATTTTATGCACTTGCCTAACGAAAAGACTTTGCTTTTCTCCAAAACCATTTTTACTGTGATTTTCTCGGTCCATTGCATCCGACTTCCAAACGACTTTTTCCGGATATGACTGGATGGAACCAGAAATATCCGGTTGCGTTTTGGCTAACACAATCTGAAAATTTGTGACAGCCTCTGTGTTTGTGTTTTCTGGATATTATCGATGGACTTTATTGTTTTGAATATTTTTATCAGGGAACATTTAATTTTGTACCGTAGAAACACTAATTGGTTCATCATGGGGACACCAGCTCTACAAATTCGTATTTTCTAGGGAGAAAGCTAGAGGAACTGCGAAAAACAAACATGATATTTCTGTTTGTATCGCTGACATTTTATGCACTTGCCTAACGAAAAGACTTTGCTTTTCTCCAAAACCATTTTTCTGTGATTTTCTCGGTACACTTCATACAATTCCCCACCAGTTTGTCCGGATAAGACTGGATGAAACCGGAAATATCCGGTTTTGTTTTGGCTAACTCAATCCCAGATAGCGCATATTATCCACGGACTTTATTGTTTTGAATGTTTTTTATCAGGGAACATTTTATTTGATCTTGGAAAAACTAATTGGTTCCACATGGAGACACCAGATGTTCACCTTCCTATTTTCTAGGGAGAAAGCTATAGGAACTGCGGCAAACAAACATGATATTTCTGTTTGTATCGATGACAGTTATGCACTTGCCTAATGAAAAGACTTTGCTTTTCTCCAAAATCATTTGTACTGTGATTTTCTCAGTCCTTTGCATACAAATTCCCCACCAGTTTGTCCTGATATGACTGGATGAAACCGGAAATATCCGGTTTTGTTTTGGCTAACTCAATCCCAGATATTGTTACCGCCTCTGTGTTTGTGTATTCCTGATATTATCCACAGAATTTATTGTTTTGAATGTTCCTTATAGGGAACATTTAATTTTTTGCTTGTAAACACTAATTGGTTCCACATGGAGACAGGAGCTCTATACATTCGTATTTTCTAGGGAGAAAGCTAGAGGAACTGCGGCAAACAAACATGATATTTCTGTTTGTATAGATGATATTTTATGCACTAGCCTCATGAAAAGACTTTGATTTTCTCCAAAACCATTTTTACTGTGATTTTCTCCGTCCATTGCATATGAATTCCACACCAGTTTGTCCGGATATGACTGGATGAAATGAGAAGTATCCGGTTGTGTTTTCGCTAACTCAATCCGAAATATTGTGAAAGCCTCTGTTTTTGTGTTTTCTGGATATTATCAATGGAATTTATTGTTTTGAATGTTTTTATCAGGGAACATTTAATTTTGTACCGTTGAAACACTAATTGGTTCATCATGGGGACACCAGCTCTACACATTCGTATTTTAAAGGGAGAATGCTTGAGGAACTGCAGCAAACAAGCATGATATTTCTGTTTGTATCGATGACATTTTATGCACTTGCCTAACGAAAAGACTTTGCTTTTCTCCAAACCATTTGTATTGTGATTTTCTCGGTCCATTGCATACAAATTCCAGACAAGTTTACTGGATATGATGGATGAAACCGGAAATATCCGGTTTTGTTTTGGCTGACTCATTCCCAGATATTGCTACAGCCTCTGTGTTTGTGTTCCTGATAAAATCCACGGACTTTATTGTTTTGAATGTTTTTTATCAGGGAACATTTAATTTTGTGCTTCTAATCTCTAATTGGTTCCACATGGAGACACCAGCTCCACATATTTGTATTTTCTAGGGAGAAAGCTAGAGGAACTGCGGCAAGCAAACATGTTATTTCAGTTTGTATCGATGATATTTTATCTACTTTCCTAATGAAAAGACTTTGCTTTTCTCCAAAACCATTTTTACTCTGATTTTCTCGTTCCATTGCATACGAATTACACACCAGTTTGTCCGGATATGACGGCATGTAACCAGAAATATCTGGTTTTCTTTGGGCTAACTCAATCCGAAATACTGCTACAGCCTCTGTGTTTGTGTATTCCTGATATAATCCACGGTCTTCACTTTGTGTATTTTTTTTTCAGGGAATATTTTAGTTTGTGCTTGTAAACACTAATTGGTTCCACATGGAGACACCAGCTCTACACATTCCTATTTTCTAGGGAGAAAGCTAGATGACCTGCGGCAAACAAACATGATATTTCTGTTTTTATAGATGACATTTTATGCACTTGCCTAACGAAAAGAATTTGCTTTTCTCCAAAACCATTTTAATGTGATTTTCTCTCTCCATTGCATACGAATTCCACACCACTTTGTCTGGATATGACTGGATGATACCGGAAATATCTGGTTTCGTTTTGGATAACTCAATCCCAGATATTGCTACAGCCTCTGTGTTTGTGCTTTCCTGATATTATCCACAGACTTTATTGTTTTGAATGTTCTTTATCAGGGAACATTTAATTTTGTGCTGTGAAACACTATTTGGTTCCACATGGAGACACCAACTCTACACATTGTAATTTCCAGGGAGAAAGCTAGAGGACTGTGTCAAACCAACATAATATTTCTGTTTGTATAGATGACACTTTATGCATTTCCCTAACGAAAAGACTTTGCTTTTCTCCAAAACCATTTGTACTGTGATTTTCCCCGTCCCTTGCATACGAATTCCACACCACTTTGTCCGGATATGACTGGATGAAACCGGAAATATCCTGTTGTGTTTTGGCTAACTCAATCCGAAATATTGTGAAAGCCTCTGTGTTTGTTTTTTCTGGATATTATCGATGGACTTTATTGCTTTGAATGTTTTTATCAGGGAACATTTAATTTTGTACTGTTGAAACACTCATTGGTTCATAATGGGAACACCAGCTCTAAACATTCGTATTTTCTAGGGAGAAAGCTAGAGGAATTGCAGCAAACAAACATGACATTTCTGTTTCTATAGATGAAAATGTGTGCACTTGATTAACTTAAAGACTTTGCTTTTCTCCAAAACCATTTCTAATGTGATTTTCTTGGTCCATTTACTACGAATTCCACACCACTTTGTCCGTATATGACTGGATGAAACCAGAAATATCCGGTTTTGATTTGGCTAACACAATCCCAGATATTGTTACCGCCTCTGTGTTTGTGTATTCCTGATATTATCCACAGACTTTATTGTTTTGAATGTTCTTTATCAGGGAACATTAATTTTGTGCTGTGAAACACTATTTGGTTCCACATTGAGACACCAACTCTACACATTGTAATTTCCAGGGAGAAAGCTAGAGGACTGTGTCAAACCAACATAATATTTCTGTTTGTATAGATGAAATTTTATGCATTTCCCTAATGAAAACAGTTTGCTTTTCTCCAAAACCATTTTTACTGTGAATATCTCGGTCCATTGCTTACGAATTCCACACAAATTTTTCCACATATGAATGGATGAAAACAGAAATATCCGGTTGTGTTTTGGCTAACTCAATCGGAAACATTGTGAAAGCATCTGTGTTTGTGTTTCTGGATATTATCGATGGACTTTATTGTTTTGAATATTTTTATAAGGGAACATTTAATATTGTACCATGGAAACACTAAATTGTTCCACATGGGGATAAGCTCTACACATTCATATTTTCTAAGGAGAAAGCTAGAGGGACTGCAGCAATCAAACATCATATTTCTGTTAGTATAGATGACATTTTAGGCACTTGCCTAATGAAAAGACTTTGCTTTTCACCAGAACCATTTTTACTGTGATTTTCTCCGTCCATTGTATACAAATTCCATACCACTTTGTCTGGATACGACTGGATGAAACCAGAAATATCCGGTTTTTTAATTGCTTACTCAATCCCAGATATTGCTACAGCCTCTTTGTTTGTGTATTCCTGATATTGCCCATGGACTTTATTTTTTTTCAATGTTTTTTTTTTCATGGAAGTTTTAATTTTGTGCTTAGAAACACTAATTGGTTCCACATGGAGACAACAGCTCTACACATTCGTATTTTCTAGGGAGAAAGCTAGAGGAACTGCGGCAAACAAACATGATATTTCTGTTTGTATCGATGACATTTTATGCACTTGCCTAATGAAAAGACTTTGCTTGTCTCCAAAATCATTTGTACGGTGATTTACTCGGTCCATTCCATACGAATTCCACACCAGTTTCTCCAGATATGACTGGAAGAAACCGGAAATGTCCGGTTTTGTTTTGGCTTACTTAATTCCAGGTATTGCTACAGCCTCTGAGTTTGTGCATTCCTGATATTATCTACGGACTTTATTGTTTTGAATGTTTTTTTATCAGGGAACATTAAATTTTGTGCTTGGAAACACTAATTGTTTCCACATGGAGACACCAGCTCTACACATTCATATTTTCTATGGAGAAATGTATAGGAACTGCGACAAACAAACATGATATTTCTCTTTGTATAGATGACATTTTATGCACTTGCCTCACGAAAAGACTTTGCTTTTCCCCAAAATCATTTTTACTGTGATTTTCTCCGTCCATTGGATACGAATACCACACCACTTTGTCCGGATATGACTGGAGGTAACCAGAAATATCCGGTTGTGTTTTGGCTAACTCAATCCGAAATATTGTGAAAGCTTCTGTGTTTGTCTTTTCTGGATATTATCGTAGGACTTTATGTTTTTATCGGGGAACATTTATTTTTGTACAGTAGAAACACTAATTGGTTCATCATGGGGACACCAGCTCTACACATTCGTAATTTCTAGGGACAAAGCTAGAGGAACTGCGGCAAACAAACATGATATTTCTATTTATATAGATGACATTTTATGCACTTGCCTAATGAAAAGTCTTTGCTTTTCTCCAAAACCATTAGTACTGTGATTTTCTCAGTCCATTGCATACGAATTCCCCACCAGTTTGTCCGGATATGACTGGATGAAACCAAAAATATCCGGTTTTGTTTTTGCTAACTCTATCCCTGATATTGTTACCGCCTCTGTGTTTGTATATTCCTGATATTATCCACAAACTTTATTGTTTTGAATGTTCCTTATCAGGGAACATTTAATTTTGTGCTGTTAAACACTAATTGTTTCCACATGGAAACACCAGCTCTACACATTCGCATTTTCTAGGGAGAAAGCTAGAGGAACTGCGGCAAGCAAACATGATATTTCTGTTTCTATAGATGACATTTTATGCACTTGCCTAACGAAACGACTTTGCTTTTCTCCAAAACCATTTTTACTCTGATTTTTTTGGTTCATTGCATACGAATTCCACTCCAGTTTTCCGGATATAAATGGATTTTCTCGGTCCATTGCATATGAATTCCACACCAGTTTGTCTGGATATGACTGCATGAAACCGGAAATATCCGGTTTGGTTTTGCCTAACTCAATCCCAGATATTGATACAACCTCTGTGTTTGTGTATTCCTGATATTATCCACGGACCTTATATTTTTGAATGTTTTTTTTCAGGGAACATTTAATTTTTGCTTGGAAACCCTAATTGGTTCATCATGGGGACACCAGGTCTACACATTCGTATTCTCTAGGGAGAAAGATAGAGGAACTGCGACAAACAAAGATGATATTTCTGTTTGTATCGATGACATTTTATGCACTTGTCTAACGAAAAGACTTTGCTTTTCTCCGAAACCATTTTGCTGTGATTTTCTCAGTCCATTGCATCGGAATTCCAAACGACTTTTTCCGGATGTGACTGGATCAAACCAGAAATATCTGGTTGTGTTTTTGCTAACTCAATGGAAAATATTGTGAAAGCCTCTGAGTTTTTGTTTTCTGGATATTATCGATGGACTTTATTGTTTTGAATATTTTTATCAGGGAACATTAATTTTGTACCTTAGAAACACTAATTGGTTCATCTGGGGATACCAGCTCTACAGATTCATATTTTCTAGGGAGAAAGCTAGAGGAACTGCAGTAAACAAACATGATATTTCTGTTTGTATAGTTGACTTTTTATGCACTTGCCTAACGAATAGACTTTGCATTCTCCAAAACCATTTTTCTGTGATTTTCTCTGTCCATTAGATAGGAATTCCACACCAGTTTGTCCGGATATGACTGGATGAAAACAGAAACATCTGGGTTTGTTTTGGCTAACTCAACCCCAGATATTGCTACAGCCTCTGTTTGTGTTTTCTGAATACTATCCATGGACTTTATTGTTTTGAATGTTTTTATCAGGGAACATTTAATTTTGTGCTTGGAATCACTCACTGGTTCCACATGGAGACACCAATCTACACATTCGTATTTTCTAGCGAGAAAGCTAGAGGATCTGCTGCAAACAAACATGATATTTCTGTTTGTATAGATGATATTTTATGCACTTGCCTAACGAAAAGACTTTGCTTTTCTCCAAAACAATTTTTACTGTGATATTATCGGTCCATACCATATGAATTCCACACCACTTTTTCCGGATATTACTGGATGAAACTGGAAATATCCAATTCTATTTTATCTAACTGAATCCCAGATATTCTACAGCCTCTGTGTATGAGTATTATTGATATTATCCACGGACTTTATTTTTTTGAATGTTTTTTATCGGGGAACATTTTATTTTGAGCTTGGATACAGTAATTGGTTACACATGGAGACACCAGCTCTACACATTTGTATTTTCTAGGGAAAAGCTAGAGAAACTTCGCTAAACAAACATGATATTTCTGTTTGTATAGATGACATTATATGCACTTGCCTAACGAAAAGACTTTGCTTTTTTCCACAACCATTTGTACTGTGATTTTCTCAGTCCATTGCATATGAATTCCACACCAGTTATTCCCGGATATGACTGGATGAAAACAGAAAATCCGGGTGTGTTTTGGCTAACTCAATCACAGATATTGCTACAGCCTCTGTATTTGTGTTTTCTGGATGTTATCAACGGACTTTATTTTTTTGAATGTTTTTTATCGGGGAACATTTTATTTTGAGCTTGGATACAATAATGAGTCCCACATGGAGACACCAGCTGAACATATTCGTATTTTCTAGGGAGAAAGCTAGAGGAACTGCGGCAAACAAACATGATACTTCTGATTTTCTCAGTCCATTGCATACGAATTCCACATGAGTTATTCCCGGATATGACTGGATGAAAGCAGAAATATCCGGGTGTGTTTTGGCTAACTCAATCCCAAGTATTACTACAGCTTCTGTGTTTGTGTTTTCCGGATATTATCTACGGACTTTATTTTTTTGAATGATTTTTTCTTGGGGAACATATTATTTTGAGCTTGGATACAGTAATTGGTTCCACATGGAGACACCAGCTGAACATATTCGTATTATCTAGGGAGAAAGCTAGAAGAACTGCGGCAACAAACATGATATTTCTGTTTGTATAGATGAGATTTTATGCACTTGCCTAACATAAAGACTTTGCTCTTCTCCAAAACCATTTTTACTGTGATTTTCAGGGTCCATTGCATATGAATTCCAAACCAGTTTGTCCGGATATGACTGGATGAAACCGGAAATAACCGGTTCTGTTTTTGCTAACTCAATCCCAGATATTGTTACAACCTCTGTGTATGAGTATTCCTGATATTATCCACGGAGTATATTGTTTTGAATTTTTTTTTATCGGGGAACATTTTATTTTGAGCTTTGATACACTAATTGGTTCCACATGGAGACACCAGCTCTACACATTCGTATTGTCTAGGGAGAAACCTAGAGGAACTGCGGCAAACAAACATGATATTTCTCTTTGTATAGAAGACATTTTATGCACTTGCCTCACGAAAAGACTTTGCTTTTCTTCAAAACCATTTTACTGTGATTTTCTCCGTCCATTGCATACGAATTCCACACCAGTTTGTCAGGATATGACTGGATGAAACCGGAAATATCCGGTTGTGTTTTGGCTAACTCAATCCGAAATATTGCTACAGCCTCTGTGTTTGTCTTTTCTGGATACTTTCGATGGACTTTATTGTTTTGAATGTTTTTTTTATAGGGGAATATTTTATTTTAAGCTTGGATACAGTAATCGGTTCCACATGGACACACCAGCTCTACACATTTGTATTTTCTAGTTAGAAAGCTAGAGGAACTGCGGCAAACAAACATGATATTTCTGTTTGTATAGATGACATTTTATGCACTTGCCGAACGTAAAGACATTGGTTTTCTCCAAAGCCATTTTACTGTGATTTTCTCGGTCCATTGCATATGAATCCCACACCAGTTTACCGGATATGACTGGATGAAACCAGAAATATCCGGTTTTGTTTCGCCTAACTCAATCCCAGATATTGCTACAGCCTCTGTGTTTTTGTAATCCTGATATTGTCCATGGACTTTATTATTTTGAATGTTTTTTATCAGGAACATTTACTTTGTGCTTGGATCACAAAGTGGTTCCATATGCAGACACTAGCTCTACACATTCGTAATTTCTAGGGAGAAAGCTAGAGGAACTCGGCATTAGAGAGCCTTAAAAACAGAATGGGCGAAGCAGAAGAGAGAACATCAGACTTAGAAGACAGAGAACAGGAAAGGAAACAGGCAAACCAAAGAAAAGAAGAAGAAGTTAGAAATCTAAAAAATATTGTCGGGAATCTACAGGATACTATTAAAACACCCAACATTCGGGTTCTAGGAGTTCCTGAAGGCATGGAGAGGGAGAAAGGATTAGAAGGCATTTTCAGTGAGATACTAGCAGAAAATTTCCCAGGTTTGGAGAAGGACAGAGGCATCTTAGTACAGGAAGCTTATAGAACCCCTAATAAACATGACCAAAAGAGATCCTCACCACGACATGTTGTAATCAAACTCACCAGAGTGAAACACAAAGAAAAGATCCTAAAAGGTGCAAGAGAGAAATGTCAGATCACTCTTAGAGGATCTCCAATTAGACTCACAGCAGACTTCTCATCAGAAACCCTACAAGCTAGAAGGGAATGGTGAGACATAGCCCATTGCATATGAATTCCACATGAGTTTGTCCGGATATTACTGGATGATATCAGATATATCTGGTTTTTCTTTGGCTAACTCAATGCGAAATATTATGAAAGTTTCTGTGTTTGTGTTTTCTGGATTTTATCGATGGACTTATTTGTTTTGAATGTTTTTATCAGGGAACAATTTTCTTTGTACCGTAGAAACACTAATTGTTCCACATGGGGATACCAGCTCTACACATTCGTATTTTCGAGGGAGAAATGTAGAGGAACTGCGGCAAACAAACATGATATTTCTGTTTGTATCGATGACATTTGATGCACTTGCCTAACAAAAAGACTTTGCTTTTCTCCAAAACCATTTTACTCTGATTTTCTCTGTCCATTGCATACGAATTCCACACCCTTTTGTCCGGATATCACTGGATGAAAACAGAAATATCCAGTTTTGTTTTGACTAACTCAATCCCTATATTGCTACAGCCTCTGTGTTTGTGTATTCCTGATATTATCCACAGACTTTATTGTTTTCAATGTTTTTATCAGGCAATTTTTAATTTTGTGCTTGGAAACACTAACTGCTTCATCAGGGGAACACCAGCTCTACATATTCATATTTCTAGGGAGAAAGCTAGAGGAACTGCAGCAAACATGATATTTATGTTTGTGTAGATGACTTTTTAGGCACTTGCCTATCAAAAAGACTTTGCTTTTCTCCAAAACCATTTTTACTGTGATGTTCTCGGTCCAGTGCATCTGAATTCCCCACCAGTTTAACGGATATGACTGGATGAAACCGGAAATATCCGGTTTTGTTTTGGCTAACTCAATCCAAGATATTGCGACAGCCTCTGTGTTTGTGTATTCCTGATATGATCCACGGATTCTATTGTTTTGAATGTTTTTTTTTTAGGGAACATTTAATTTTGTGCTTGGAAACAATAAATGGTTCCACATGGAGACACCAGCTCTACACATTCGTATTTTCTAGGGAGAAAGCTAGAAGAACTGCGACAAACAAACATGATATTTCTGTTTGTAATGATGGCATTTTATGCACTTGCCTTACGAAAAGACTTTGCTTTCTCCAAACCCATTTTTACTGTGATTTTCTCGGTCCATTGCATATGAATTCCACACCAGTTTGTCCGAATATGACTGGAAGAAACCGGAAATATCCGGTTTTGTATTGGCTAAGTCAATCCCAGATATTGCTACAAATCTGTAGTTGTGTTTTTCGGATATTATCAAGGGACTTTATTGTTTTCATTGTTTTTTCTTGGGGAACATTTAATTTTGAACTTAGATACACTAATTGGTTCCACATGGAGACACCAGCTCTACATATTTGTATTTTCTAGGGAGAAAGCTACAGGAACTGTGGCAAACAAACATGATATTTCTGTTTGTATAGATGACATTTTATGCACTTGCCTAACGAAAAGTCTTTGCTTTTCTCTGAAACCATGTTTACTCTAATTTTCTCGGGCCATTACATACGAATTCCACATGAGTTTGTCCGGATATGACTGGATGAAACCAGAAATATCCGGTTGTTCTTTGGCTAACTCAATGCGAAATATTATGAAAGTTTCTGTGTCTGTGTTTTCTGGATTTTATCGATAGACTTTATTGTTTTGAATGTTTTTGTCAGGGAACATATAATTTTTAACCATAGAAAAACTAATTGGTTCATCATGGGGACACCAGCTCTACAGATTCGTATTTTCTAGGGAGAAAGCTAGAGGAACTCCGGCAAACAAACATGATATTTCGGTTTGTATCGATGACATTTTATGCACTTGCCTACGAAAAAATGTTCCCGTTCTCCAAAACCATTTTTATTGTGATTTTCTCAGTACACTGCATACGAATTCCACACCAGTTTGTCGGAATATGACTGGATGAAACCAGAAATATCTGGTTGTGTTTTGGCTAACTCAGTCCCAGATATTGCGACAGCCTCTGTGTTTGTGTTTTTCAGGTATTATCCACGGACTTTATTGTTTTGAATGTTTTTTATCAGGGAACATTTAATTTTGAACTTAGATACACTAATTGGTTCATCATGGAGACACCAGCTCTACACATTCGTATTTTCTAGGGAGAAAGCTAGAGGCACTGTGACAAACAAACATGATATTTCTGTTTGTATAGATGACATTTTATGCACTTGCATAGCGAAAAGACTTGGCTTTTCTCCAAAATCATTTTTACTGTGATTTTCTCGGTCCATTGCATACGAATTCCACACCAGTTTGTCTGGATATGACTGGATGAAACCAGAAATATCCGGTTGTGTTTTGGCTAACTCAATCCGAAATATTGTGAAAGACTCTGTGTTTGTGTTTTCTGGATATTATTGATGGACTTTATTTTTTTGAATGTTTTTATCAGGGAACATTTAATTTTGTACCGTTGTAGCACTAATTGGTTCACTATGGGAACACCAAATCTACAGATTCATATTTTCTAGGGAGAAAGCTAGAGGAACTACGGCAAACAAACAAGATATTTTTGTTTGTATCGGTGACATTTTATGCACTTGCCTAACGAAAAGACTTTGCTTTTCTCCAATATCATATTTACTGTGATTTTCTCTTTCCATAGCATATGAATGTCACACCAGTTTGTCCGGATATGACTGGACAAAACCGGAAATATCCGGTTCTGTTTTGGCTAACTCAATCCCAGATACTGCTACAGCCTCTGTGTTTGTGTTTTCTGGATATTATCCATGGACTTTATTGTTTTGAATGTTTTTTATCGGGGAACATTTTGTTTTGATCTTGGATACAGTAATTGTTTCCAGAAGGAGACACCAGCCCTACATATTCATTTTTTCTAGGGAGAAAGCTAGAGGAACTGCGGCAAACAAACAGGATATTTATGTTTGTATCGATGACATTTTATGCACTTGCCTAAGGAAAAGACTTTGCTTTTCTCCAAAACCTTTTCTACTGTGATTTTCTCGGTCCATTGCATACGAATTCCACACCACTTTGTACGGATATGACTGGATGACACCGGAAATATCCAATTTTGTTTTGACTAACTCAATCCCAGATATTGATACAGCCTCTGTGTTTGTGTATTCCTGATATTATCCACAGACTTTATTGTTTTGAATGTTGTTTATCAGGGAATTTTAAATTTTGAGCTTGGAAGCACTAATTGCTTCATCAGGGGAACACCAGCTCTACATATTCATAGTTTCTAGGGAGAAAGCTAGAGGAACTGTGGCAAACAAACATGATATTTCTGTATGTATAGATGACATTTTATGCACTTGCCTAATGAAAAGATTTGCTTTACTCCAAAACCATTTTACTGTGATTTTCTCGGTGCATTGCATATGAATTCCACACGACTTTGTCCGTATTTGACTGGATGAAAGCGGAAACATCCGGTTCTGTTTTGGCTAACTCAATCCGAAATATTGTGAAAGCCTCTGTGTTTGTGTGTTCTGGATATTATTGATGGACTTTATTGTTTTTAATCTTTTTATCAGAGAACATTTATTTTTGTACCGTTGAAACACTAATTGGTTCCACATGGAGACACCAGCTCTACGCATTCCTATTTTCCAGGGAGAAAGCTAGAGGAAAGGTGGTAAACAAACAGGATAATTCTGTTTGTATTGATGACATTTTATGCACTTGCCTAACGAATAGACTTTGCTTTTCTCCAAAACCATTTGTACTGTGATTTTCTTGGTCCATTGCATACGAATTCCACACCAGTTTACCGGATATGACTGGATGAAACCGGAAATATCCGGGTGTTTTTTGGCTAACACAATCCCAGATATTGCTACAGACTCTGTGTTTGTTATTCCTGATATTATCCACAGACTTCATTGTTTTGAATGTTTTTTCTCACGGAATTTTTAATTTTGTGCTTGGAAACACTAATTGCTTTATCAGGGGAACACCAGCTCTACATATTCAAAATTTCTAGGAAGAAAGCTAGAGGAACTGCGGCAAACAAACATGATATTTTTGTTGGTATAGATGACATTTTATGCACTTGCCTAACGAAAAGACTTTGCTTTTCTCCAAAACCATTTTTACTGTGATTGTCTCAGTCCATTGCATATGAATTCTAAAGCACTTTGTCCAGATATGACTGGATGACTCCGGAAATATCCGGTTTTGTTTTGGCTAAATCAATCCCAGAAATTGTTACAGCCTCTGTGTTTGTTTTTTTCTGGATGCTATCAATGGAATTTATTGTTTTGAATGTTTTTTATTGGGGGACATTTTATTTTGATTTTGGATACAGTAATTGGTTCCACATGGGACACCAGCTATACATATTCCTATTTTCTAGGGAGAAAGCCAGAGGAACTGCGGCAAACAAACATGATATTTCTGTTTGTATCGATGACATTTTATGCACTTGCCTAATGAAAATACTTTGCTTTTCTCCAAAACCATTTGTACTGTGATTTTCTCGGTCCATTGCATACTAATTCCAAACCAGTTTCTCCGTATATGACTCGGTGAAACCAGAAATATCCAGTTGTGTTTTGACTAACTCAATCCGAAATACTGCTACAGCCTCTGTGTTTGTGTTTTCTGGATATTATCGAGGGACTTATTGTTTTGAATGTGTTTATCAGGGAACATTTAATTTTGTACCGTTGAAACACTGATTGATTCATCATGGGGACACCAGCTCTACAGATTCGTATTTTCTAGGGAGAAAGCTAGAGGAACTGCCGCAAAGAAACATGATATTTCTATTTGTATCGGTGACATTTTATGCAATTCCCTAATGAAAAGACTTTACTTTTCTACAAAACCATTTTTACTGTGATTTTCTCTGTCCTTTGCATACGAATTCCACACCACTTTGTCCGGATATGACTGGATGCAAACAGATATATCCGGTTGTGTTTTGGCTAACTCAATCCCAGATATTGCTACAGCCTCTGTGTTTGTGTATTCCTGATATTATCCACGGATTTTATTGTTTTGAAATTTTTTTATCAGTGAATTTTTAATTTTGTGCTTGGAAACACTAGTTGCTTCATCAGGGGAACACCAGCTCTACACATTCATATTTTCTAGGGAGAAAGCTAGAGGAACTGCGGCAAACAAACATGATATTTCTTTTTGTATCGATGACATTTTATGCACTTGCCTAACGAAAAGACTTTGCTTTTCTCCAAAACCATTTTTACTGTGATTTTCTCAGTCCATTGGATATGAATTCTAAAGCAGTTTGTCCAGATATGACTGGATGAAACCAGAAATATCCAGTTGCATTTTGGCTAACTCAATCCGAAATATTGCTAACGCCTCTGTGTTTGTTTTTTCCAGATCTTATCGATGGACTTTATTTTTTTGAATATTTTCATGAGGGAACATTTAATTTTGTACCGTTGAAACACTAATTGGTTCATCATGTGAACACCATCTCTAAACTTTCCTATTTTCTACGGAGAAAGCTAGAGGAACTGCGGCAAACAAACATGATATTTCTCTTTGTATAGATGACACTTTATGCACTTGCCTAACGAAAAGACTTTGCTTTTCTCCAAAACCATCTTTACTATGATTTTATCGGTCCATTGCATACGAATTCCACACTGCTTTGTCCGGAAATGTCTGGATGAAACCAGAAATAACCGGTTGTTTTTTGGCTAACTCAATTGGAAATATTTAAAAGACTCTGTGTTTGTGTTTTCTGGATATTATCGATGGACTTTCTTGTTTTGAATGACTTTATCAGGGAACATTTAATTTTGTACCATTGAAACACTAATTGGTTCATCATGGGAGCACCAGCTCTACATATTCGTATTTTCTAGGGAGAAAGCTAGAGGAACTGCGGCAAACATACATGATATTTCTGTTTGTATCGATGAAATTTTATGCACTTGCCTAACGAAAAGACTTTGCTTTTCTCCAAAATCATTTTTACTGTGATATTCTCGGTCCATTGCATACGAATCCCACACCACGTTGACTGGATATGACTGGATGAAAACAGAAATAAACCTTTGTGTTTTGGCTAATTCAATCCCAGATATTGCTACAGCCTCTATATTTGTGTTTTCTTGACATTATCAATGGACTTTCTTGTTGTGAATGTTTTTATCAGGGAACATTTGATTTTGTACCGTTGAAACACCAATTGCTTCACTATGAGAACACCAGCTCTACAGATCCTATTTTCTAGGGGGAAAGCTAAAGGAACTACGGCAAACAAATATGATATTTCTGTTTGTATAGATGTCATTTAATGCACTTGACTAACGAAAAGACTTTGCTTTTCTCCAAAATCATTTATACTGTGATTTTCTCGGAAAATCGCATACGATTCCACACTAGTTCGTCCGGATATGACTGGATGAAACCGGAAATGTGCGGTTTTGTTTTGGGTAACTCAATCTCAGATATTTCTACAGTCTCTGTGTTTGTGTTTTCTGGATAATATATATGGACTTTATTGTTTGGAATGTTTTTTTAACGGGGCATATTTTATTTTGAGTTTGGATACAGTAATTGGTTCCACATGGAGACACCAGCTCTACATATTCGTATTTTCTAGGGAGAAAGCTAGAAGAACTGTGGCAAACAAACATGATATTTCTGTTTGTATAGATGACATTTTATGCACTTGCCTAACGAAAAGACTTTGCTTTCCTCCAAACCCATTTTTACTGTGATTTTCTCGATACACTGGATACGAATTCCACACCACTTTGTCCACATTTGACTGGATGAAACCTGAAATATCTGGTTTTGTTTTGGCTGACTCAATCACAGATATTGCTACAGCCTCTGTGTTTGTGTATTCCTGATATTATAAACAGACTTTATTGTTTTGAATGTTGTTTATCAGGGAATTTTTAATTTTGTTCTTGGAAGCACTAATTGGTTCCACATGGAGACACCAGCTATACACATTCTTATTTTCTAGGGAGAAAGCTAGAGGAACTGTGGCAAACAAACATGATATTTCTGTATGTATAGATGACATTTTATGCACTGGCCTAATGAAAAGACTTTGCTTTTCTCCAATCCCCTTTTTACTGTTATTTTTTTGGTCCATTGCATACGAATTCCACACCACTTTGTCCGGATATTACTGGATGAAAACAGAAATATACGTTTGTGTTTTGGCTAACTCAATCCTAAATATTGCTACAGCCTCTGTGTTTGTGTTTTCTGGATATTATCGATGGACTGTATTGTTTTTAATGTATTTATAGGGAACATTTCATTTTGTACCGTAGAAATACTAATTGGTTCATCATGGGGACACCAGCTGTACACATTCGTATTTTCTAGGGAGAAAGTTAGAGGAACTGTGGCAAACAAGCATGATATTATGTTTTGTATAGATGACATTTTATGCACTTGGCTAATGAAAAGACTTTGCTTTTCTCCAAAACCATTTTCACTGTGATTTTCTCGGTCAATCACATACGAATTCCAAATCAGTTTGTCCTGATATGACTGGATGAAACTGGAAATATCCATTTGTGTTTTGGCTAACTCAATCCCAGATATTGCTACAGCCTCTGTGTTTGTGTATTCCTGATATTATCCAGGCACTTTATTCTCTTGAATTTTTTTATCGGGGACATTAATTTTCAGCTTGGATACAGTACTTGGTTCCACATGGACACTCCAGATCTACACATTTGGATTTTCTAGGGAGTAAGCTAGAGGAACTGCGGCAAACAAACATGATATTTCTGTTTCTATAGATGACAATTTATGCACTTGCCTAACGAAAATACTTTGCTTTTTCCAAAACCATTTGTACTGTGATTTTCTCGGTCCATTGCATACGAATTCCACACCATTTTGTCTGGATATGACTGGATGAAAACAAAAAGATCCGGTTGTGTTTTCGCTATCTCAATCCTAAATATTGCTACAGCCTCTGTTTTTTGTGTTTTCTGGATATTATCGATGGACTGTATTGTTTTGAATGTTTTTATCAGGGATCATTTAATTTTGTACCATTGAAACAATAATTGGATCATCATGGGGACACCAGCTCTACACATTCGTATTTTCTAGGGAGAAAGCTAGAGGAACTGTGGCAAACAAACATGATATTACTGTTTGTACACATGACATTTTGTGCACTTTCCTAATGAAAATACTTTGCTTTTCTCCAAAACCATTTTTACTGTGATTTTCTCGGTCCATTGCATACAAATTCCAAATGACTTTGTCCAGATATGACAGGATAAAACCGGAAATATCCAGTTGTGTATTGTTTAACTCAATCCCAGATATTGCTACAGCCTCTGTGTTTTTGTATTCCTGATATTATCCACGGACTTTATTGTTTTGAATGTTTTTTATCAGGGAACATTTTATTTTGTACCGTTGAAACACTAATTGGTTCCACATGGAGACTCCAGCTCTGCACATTTGTATTTTCTGGGGTGAAAGCTAGAGGAACTGTGAAAAACAAACATGATATTTCTGTATGTATAGATGACATTTTATGCACTTGACTAACGAAAAGACTTTGCTTTTTCCAAAAATATTTGTACTATGATTTTCTCGGTCCATTGCATACGAATTCCACACCAGTTTGTCTGGATATGACTGGATGAAAACAGAAATATCTGGTTGTGTTTTCGCTAACTCAATCCTAAATATTGCTACAGCCTCTGTTTTTGTGTTTTCTGGATATTATCGATGGACTGTATTGTTTTGAATGTTTTTATCAGGGATCATTTAATTTTGTACCATTGAAACACTAATTGTTTCATCATGGGGACACCAGCTCTACACATTCGTATTTTCTGGGGGGAAAGCTAGAGGAACTAGGCACACAAACATGATATTACTGTTTGTATACATGACATTTTGTGCACTTGCCTAACGAAAAGACTTTGCTTTTCTCCAAAACCATTTTTACTGTGATTTTCTCGGCCCATTGAATACAAATTCCACAGCAGTTTGTACGGATATGACTGGATGTAACCGGAAATATCCGGTTTTGTTTTGGCTAACTCAATCCCAGATATTGCTACATCCTCTGTGTTTGGTTTTCTTCATATTATCAACGGAATATATTGTTTTGAAAGTTTTTTATCGGAAACATTTAATTTTGAGCTTGGATACAGTAATTGTTTCCACATGGAAAATCCACCTCTATACATTTGTATTTTCTAGGGAGAAAGCTAGAGGAACTGCGACAAACAAACATGATATTTCTGTTTCTATAGATGACAATTTATGCACTTGACTAACAAAAAGATTTTGCTTTTTCCAAAACCATTTTCACTGTGATTTTCTCGGTCCATTGCATACAAATTCCACACCAGTTTGTCTGGATATGACTGGATGAAAACATAAATATCCGGTTGTTTTGGCTAACTCAATCCGAAATATTGTGAAAGCCTCTGTGTTTGTGTTTTCTGGATATTATCAATGGACTTTATTGTTTTGAATGTTTTTTTTATTAAACTTTTATTTAATGAATATAAATTTCCAAAGTACAGCTTATGGGTTACAATGGCTTCCCCCCTCCCATAACTTCCCTCCCGTCCGCAACCCTCCCCTTTCCCGCTCTCTTTCCCGTTCCATTCATGTAAAGATTCATTTTCAATTCTCTTTCTATACAGAAGATCAGTTTAGTATATATTAGGTAAAGATTTCAACATTTTGCCCATATAGCAACATAAAGTGAAAAAACTACCATTGGATTACTAATTATAGCATTAAATAGCAATATACAACACATTAAAGGCAGAGAATCTACATAATTTTTTTTCAAATTAATTAATTTTCTATGCCATTTCCATTTTAAAACCAGGTTGTTTTTTTTTTGTTTCATTTCCAATTCTCTTTATATACAGAAGATCACTTCAGTATATAATTAGTAAAGACCTCATCAGTTTGTGCCCACACAGAAACGCAAAGTATAAAAATACTGTTTCAGTACTAGTTATAGCATCACTTTGCTTTAGACAACACATTAGGGACAGATCCCACATGGGGTGTAAGTACACAGTGACTACTGTTGCTGAATGTTTTTTATCAGGGAACATTTAATTTTCTGCTTGGAAACACTAATTGGTACTACATGGAGACACTAGCTCAACATATTTGTATTTTATAGGGAGAAAGCTATAGGAACTGCAGCAAACAAACATGATATTTCTGTTTGTATCGATGACATTTTATCTACTTACCTAATGAAAAGACTTTGCTTTTTTCCAAAACCATTTTTACTGTGATTTTCTCCGTCCATTGCAAAAGAATTCAACACCAGTTTATCCGGATATGACTGGATGAAAATGGAAATATCCGGTTGTGTTTTGGCTAACTCAATCTGAAATATTGCGAAAGCCTCTGTGTTTGTGTTTCCTGGATATTATCGATGGACTTTATTGTTTTGAATGTTTTCATAAAGAAACATTTAATTTTGTACCGTAGAAACACTAATTGGTTCCACATGGACACACCAGCTCTACACATTCGTATTTTCTAGGGAGAAAGCTAGAGGAACTGCGGGAAACAAATATGATATTTCTGTTTGTCTAGATGACATTTTAACACTTGCCTAAAGAAATGACTTTGCTTTTCTCCAAAACCATTTGTGCTGTGATTTAATCGGTACATTGCATATGAGCTCCACAGCACAATATCTGGATATGCCTGGATGTAACCAGAAATATCCAGTTGTGTTTTGGCTAACTCAATCCCAGATATTGCTACAGGCTCTGTGTTTCTGTTTCCCGATTATTTAACGGACTTTATGGTTTTGAATGTTTTTTTTATCTGGGAACATTTAATTTTCTGCTTGGATACACGAATTGGTTCCACATGGAGACACCAGCTCTACACATTCGTATTTTCTAGGGAGAAAGCTAGAGGAACTGCGGCAAACTAACATACATTTCTGTTTGTATCGATGACATTTTATGCTCTTAGCTAAAGAAATGACTTTGCTTTTCTCCAATCCCCTTTTTACTGTGAATAACTCAGTCCATTGCATACGAATTCCACACCAGTTTGTCAGGATATGACAAGATGAAAACAGAAATATCCGGTTGTGCTTTGGCTAACTCAATCCCAAGTATTGATACAGCCTCTGTGTTTGTGTATTCCTGATACTATCCACGGACTTTATTGTTTTGAAAGGTTTTTTTTTTTTTTTATCAGGGAACATTTAATTTTGTGCTTGGAATCACTAATTGGTTCCACAGGGAGACACCAGCTCTACACATTCGTATTTTCTAGGGAGAAATCTAGAGGAACGGTGGCAAACAAACATGATATTTCTGTTTGTATAGATGACATTTTATGCACTTGCATAACGAAAAGACTTTGCTTTTCTCCAAAACCACTTTACTGTGATTTTCTCGGTCCATTGCATACGAATTCCAAACGACTTATTCCTTATATGACTGGATGAAATCAGAAATATCTGGTTGTGTTTTGGCTAACTCAATCCCAAATATTGCTCCAGCCTCTGTGTTTGTGTTTTCTGGATATTATCAATGGACTTTATTGTTTTGAATGTTTTTTACCAGGGAACATTTTATTTTGAGCTTGGATACTGTAATTGGTTCCACATGGAGACACCAGCTGAACATATTCGTATTTTCTAGGTAGAAAGCTAGAGGAACTGTGGCAATCAAACATGATATTTCTGTTTGTATCGATGACATTTTATGCACTTGCCTAACGAAACGACTTTGCTTTTCTCCAAAACCACTTTACTGTGATTTTCTCAGTCCACTGCATACAAATTCCAAACAACTTTTTCCAGATATGACTTGATGAAACCAGAAATATCCAGTTGTGTTTTGGCTAACTCAATCCAAAATATTGTGAAAGCCTCTGTGTTTGTGATTCTGGATATTATCTATGGACTTTATTGTTTTTATTATTTTTATGAGGGAACATTTAGTTTTGTAACGTAGAAACATTAGTTCCACATGGAGACACCAGCTCTACACATTCGTATTTTCAACGGAGAAAGCTAGAGAATCTGTGGCAAACTTAGATGATATTTCTGTTTGTATAGATGACATTTTTTGCACTTGCCTAACGAAAAGACTTTGCTTTTCTCCAAAACCCTTTTTCTGTGATTTTCTCGGTACACTTCATAAGAATTCCACACCACTTTGTCCGGATATGACTGGATGAAACCGGAAATATCCGGTTTTCTTTTGGCTAACTCAATCCCAGATATTGCTACAGCCTCTGTGTTTGTGTATTCCTGATATAATCCATGGACTTTATTGTTTTGAATGTTTATTATCAGGGAAAATTTAATTTTGTGCTTGGAATCACTAATTGGTTACACATAGAGACACCAGCTCTACACATTCGTATTTTCTAGGGAGAAAGCTATTAAAATACGCTAACAAACATGATATTTCTGTTTCTATAGATGACATTTTATGCACTTGCCTAATGAAAAGACTTTGCTTTTTTCCAGAACCATTTGTACTGTGATTTTCTCGGTCCATTGCATACAAATTCCACCCCGCTTTGTCCGCATATGTCTGCATGAAACCAGAAGTATCCGGTTGTGTTTTGTCTAACTCAATCTCAGATATTGCTACAGCAACTGTGTTTGTGCATTCCTGATATTATCCACAGACTTTATTTTTTTAATGTTTTTTTATCAGGGAACATTAAATTTTCTGCTTGGAAACACTAATTGTTTCCACATGGAGACACCAGCTCTACACATTCGTATTTTCTACGGAGAAAGCTAGAGGAACTGCGGCAAACAAACATGATATTTCTGTTTGTATAGATGACATTTTATGCACTTGCCTAACGAGAAGACTTTGCTATTCTCCAAAACCATTTTTACTGTGATTTTCTCGGTCCATTGCATACGAATTTCACACCATTTTACTGGATATGACGGGATGAAACCGGAAATATCCAGCTGTGTTTTGCCTAACTCAATCCCAGATATTCCTACAGCCTCTGTGTTTCTGTCTTCCTGATATTACCACGGTCTTTATTGATTTGAATTTTTTTCAGGGAACATTTAATTTTGTGCTTGGAATCATGAATTGGTTCCACATGGAGACACCAGCTCTCCACATTCGTATTTTCTAGGCAGAAATCTAGAGGAACTACGGCAAACAAACATGATATTTCTGTTTGTATAGATGACATTTAATGCACTTGCCTAACGAAAAGACGTTGCTTTTCTCCAAAACCATTTGTACTGTGATTTTCTCGGTGCATAGCATACGAATTCCTCACCAGTTTGTCCGGATATGACGGGATGAAACCGGAAATCTCTGGTGTTTTTGGCTAACTCAATCCCAGATATTGCTACAGTCTCTGTGATTGTGTTTTCTGGATATTATCAATGGACTTTTTTTTTTTTGAATGTTTTTTATTGGGGAACATTTTATTTTGAGCTTGGAATCACTAATTGGTTCCACATGGAGACACCAGCTCTACACATTCGTATTTTCTAGGGAGAAAGCTAGAGGAACTGCGGCAAACAAACATGATATTTTTGTTTGTATAGATGACATTTTATGCACTTGCCTAACGAAAAGACTTTGCTTTTCTCCAAAACCATTTTTCTGTGATTTTCTCGGTACACTTCATATGAATTCCACACAATTTTGTCTGGATATGACTGGATGAATCCGGAAATATCCAGTTTTGTTTTGGATAACTCAATCCCAGATATTGCTACAGCCTCTGTATTTGTGTTTTCTGGATATTATAAACGGACTTTATTTTTTTGAATGTTTTTTATCGGGGAATATTTTATTTTGAGCATGGATACAGTAATTACTCCCACATGGAGACACCAGCTGAACATATTCGTATTTTCTAGGGAGAAATCTAGAGGAACTGTGGCAAACAAACATGGTATTTCTGTTTGTGTAGATGACATTTTATGCACTTGCCTAACGAAAAGACTTTGCTTTTCTCCAAAACCATTTTTACTGTGATTTTCTCAGCCCATTGCATACGAATTCCACACCAGCTTGTCCGTATATGACTTTATGAATGCAGAAATATCCAGTTGTGTTTAGGCTAACTCAATCCCAAACGTTGTGAAAGCCTCTGTGTTTGTGTTTTTTGGATATTATTGATTGGCTAAATAGTTTTGAATGTTTTTATCAGGGAACATTTAATGTTGTACTGTTTAAACACTAATTGGTTCATCATTGGAACACCAGCTCTTCACATTCGTATTTTCTAGGCAGAAATCTACAGGAACTACGGCAAACAAACATGATATTTCTGTTTGTATCGATGACATTTTATGCACTTGCCTAACGAAAAGACTTTGCTTTTCTCCAAACCATTTTTACTATGATTTTCTAGGTCCATTGCATCCGAATTCCACACCAGTTTGTCTGGATATGACTGGATGAAACCAGAAATATCCAGGTTTTTTTTGGTTAACTCAATCCCAGATATTGCTACAGCCTCTGTGTTTGTGGTTTCCTGATATTATCCACGGACTTCATGTTTTGAATGGTTTTTATCAGAGAACATTTAATTTTCTGCTTGGAAACACTAATTGGTTCCACATGGAGACACCAGCTCTACACATTCGTATTTTCTAGGGAGAAAGCAAGAGGAACTGTGACAAACAAACAGGATATTTCTGTTTGTATCGATGACATTTTATGCACTTGCCTAACGAAAAGACTTTGCTTTCCTCCAAACCATTTTTACTATGATTTTCTCGGCCCATTGCATCCGAATTCCACACCAGTTTGTCTGGATATGACTGGATGAAACCAGAAATATCCGGGTTTTTTTTTGGCTAACTCAATACCAGATATTGCTACAGCCTCTGTGTTTGTGGTTTCCTGATATTATCCACGGACTTTATTGTTTTGAATGCTTTTTATCAGGGAACATTTAATTTTCTGCTTCGAAACACTAATTGGTTCCACATGGAGACACCAGCTCTACACATTCCTATTTTCTAGGGAGAAAGCAAGATGAACTGCGACAAACAAACATGATATTTCTGTTTGTATAGATGACATTTTATGCACTTGCCTAACGAAAATACTTTGCTTTTCTCCAAAACCATTTTTACTGTGATTTTTTTGGTTCATTGCATACGACTTCCACACCAGTTTGTCCGGATATGACTGGATGAAACCAGAAATATACGGTTGTGTTTTGGCTTACTCAATCCGAAATATTGTGAAAGCCTCTGTGTTTGTGTTTTCTGGATATTATCAACGGACTTTATTTTTTTTCTTTTTTTTAACTTTTATTTAATGAATATAAATTTCCAGTGTACAGCTTATGGATTACAATGGCTTCCCCCTCCCATAACTTCCCTCCCACCCGCAACCCTCCCTTCTCCCGCTCCTTCCCCCCTTTCATTTGCATCAAGATTCATTTTTAATTCTCCTTATATACAGAAGATCAATTTAGTATATATGAAGTAAAGATTTCAACAGTTTGCACCCACATAGAAACACAAAATGAAACATACTGTTGGAGTACTAGTTATAGCATTAAATCACAATGTACAGCACATTAAGGACAGAGATCCCACATGAGGAGCAAGTGCACAGTGGCTCCTGTTGTTGACCCAACAAATTGACACTCTAGTTTATGGCGCCAGTATCTATCCTAGGCTGTCATCATGAGTTGCCAAGGCTATGGAAGCCTTCCAAGTTTGCCGACTCTGATCATATTTAGACAAGGTCATAAAAGACAGAGTGAGGATAGTAACCAATGATCCAAAGAGTGGCATTTACCAGGTTTGAACAAATTATACAGCATTAAGTGGGGAAGAGGACCATCAGTACACACAGGTTGGGAGTAGAGCCATTGGTGGTAGAGTAGAGGTTATGATTACAAAGGAATGAGGCCCAAGTGCACTAGACAGGGCCTAGAACAAAGGACAGAGTCATTATTAGAGGAGCTAGGAAAGGTGCTGTCTAAGCTACAAGTAATTTTTCTGATCGAGAGGCAAATAGAACCTGATAGAAGGGGCTTGATAATAATCTGGTGGGCTTTAGGCCTTGTAAATTCAGAGGCCCAGACCTATCTATCTCTTCACATGGGGTATATCCTAAGGGAGGACTGACCCTCCTAGGGGAAGGCACTCTGTTGGCTTTCATTACTTGGCTGGCCTGGGAGGAGAGCTGGCCAGGTAAATGCAGGGGGCATCTCTAACAAGAAATTTACAGTTCTACCTGCAATGTTGCTGACCCTACTTGACCAAACCCTCAGCTGCAGTGGTCACTTTGGAAGTTGGGCTGAGTGAAGGGCTTTTCAGCTTAGAGCCAATAAGAACTGTGGCTCTGACCAGGGCACCCTTTGACTCCAGGGCAGGTCCATTTCCAGTGATCCAACTCTTGGCAGAGCTACCAAGGCTCTTCACAAGCTGACTTCTGCTGATGCCCAGGCTTACCACATTGAAAGCCACTGCAGTGGACTGGCCTGTTGGGTCTCCTTGAGGGCAGATCACTGTACAGATCAGCCATTAATAGGCCTGCCACCCATTGCTTCTGATGCCTAGCTTTCTTTTCCTCCTGGTTTGTGTTAAAGCAGACCAGAGGATGCAAGTCAAGGGAGTGCCCAAGTCCCATCTCTAATCTTCTGCGGCCTGAACTACAAGTCTATAGTCACAGGCATGTTCTGTAGTAGTTTTTCTAAGGTAGACAATGCCCATGAGGAAAATGATATTCTCACTTTCAAACTTTCTTTCCCTTTGGTCTGAAAGGGAGGTTTTTTCTACTTACTGTATACTTCGCTGATGGCAAAGTGAATCTACTATCAGATTATTATTTAAGTTCTTATTTTGGCTATGCTATTACAGAAAAATGTTAGCCATCTCTTTTATAAGGTCTAAAGATTAAATTGTGCGTCCTACAGATTCCTTCATAATAGAATTAGTTTCCTACCTTGAAGAGAATAGAGAAATGAAAGAACAAGTTTGGCTTAGAATAGAGAAATGAGGGAGCAAGTCCTAGATCGCTTACTGACAATAGCAATATTACATGAATACTTAGCAAACCGTTTCAACCATTAGATAACAACTTAAGAAAACATTTACCAGAAGGTCCAATGCCTTCTATAAATTTTAAGAATCATGTATTTGAAAACACCTCTTAAATATCTAACATGGTGTAATTTGTTTAGACAGTAAACTTAAGCACAACCATCTAAAATGTTTTTAGTTTCTTTCTACCAGCAAGTTTAAAATATATGAAACACAGATTCAGGTCACACAAATTAAAATATATCTTTGATTGATTTTAGCAGCTTAGATTTATGAACAATCTTATCGATAAGCCATTTAAAATAAAACTCTTAATAAAATTTCCCCATGTGGACATACAATATGTGCACACATATAACATAGCATAATAGACCAATATAGCAATTTTAATAATAGCTTTTAAAATCTTTAACTCTTTTTCTAGATTGCCAATGGATATGAATTGCTTTTTTTTTTAGTAACCTCAGTTAACCATACTTTCTCTCATTTGGCACTGTTAATACATTATTGGCTTCATCTGTATACAGAGCCATCCCAAAGTACTGAATACAATAAAAGTGGCTGGAAAAAGTCCATAGGAACCTATAGGAGGACAGCCAAACACAGAACCAACAACGCTTTAGTTTTATGAGCAGCACATCATATATTACTATGGATGACAAAAGACTTTAAGTCGCCATGTTTAAAATTATAAACTCATCAACCAACAAGAGGCACTTGCTTACTTCACAGTATTTTTGAAAGCACCTGTAGGATTTGACAAGTATTTAACCCTTTAGGCCTCTGGGGCTTTCTCATTAAGACAACTATTATGTCTAGTAACACAAGATCATTATACTTTTTAATTCTCAAACATTTGTCTTAATAGCATTTTCCATTATAGAAACTTAAAGTCTGGTACCACATCACATCCTGACAGTCCTTCTGATATAATCCAAATAGCCTGCTTAGTTGGTGTCTGTATAAGATGAGACACATAGGTACTTCAATTTTTTCAGTAGGGCCCAAACTGGACAAACCAAAGTCCAGGATTTACTGGAAATTTTAGAGACCAGATTGTTTGAAACTTTGATTTTTTGAATGCCTGTCAAGAATGCCAAGAAGGCTCAAAATCCAAAATGTCTGGTTGAAATAAGATTCCTTAAAATCATGACATAACATAGACCAAATTTGATCATTGTTACAAGGTGACTATTCAAATCTTTGAAAATAAGCACATATTTAAATAATCCATAGCTCTTAATAAAAATTCAGCTGTTTTTGAACAATTAGAATTTAACAGACATCAAGATCACACAATAGATTACTTTAACACATTGCTTTAACAGAGCATCAGAGTTTAATTCTATGTCAAAGAGAAACTGAGCTTCCTGTGATCTTTTGCTGTGAGGTTTCCTTCCTTTACCTTCTTTCATATTGGTGACTGTGTTTCTGTGTTTCTGTGTGTAACACATCTTTAAGCATCGTTTGCAGGGCAGGATGAGTGGCAACAAATTCTTTCAGTTTCTGTTTGCTATGAAAAGTCTTAATTTCACCTTCATTCACAAATGAGAGCTTTGCAGGATATAGTATTCTGGGCTGGCAGGTTTTCTCTCTTAATACCTGGGCTATGTCTTGCCATTCCCTTCTTGCTTGTAGGGTTTCTGATGGGAAGTCAGCTGTGAGTCTAATTGGAGATCCTCTAAGAGTAATCTGATGTTTCTCTCTTGCACATTTTAGGATCTTTTCTTAATGTTTCACTGTGATGAGTTTGATTACAACATGTCGTGGTGAGGATCTCTTTTGGTCATGTTTACTAGGGGTTCTATAAGGTTTCTGTACTAAGATGCCTCTGTCCTTCTCCAAACCTGGGGAATTTTCTGCTAGTATCTCACTGAAAATGCCTTCTAATCCTTTCTCCCTCTCCATGCCTTCAGGAACTCCTAGAACCCGAATGTTGGGTTTTTTAATAGTATCCTGTAGATTCCTGACAATATTTTTTAGATTTCTGATTTCTTCTTCTTTTCTTTGGTTTGCCTGTTTCCTTTCCTGTTCTCCGTCTTCTAAGTCTGATATTCTCTCTTCTGCTTTGCCCATTCTGTTTTTAAGGCTCTCTAATGTGTTTGTCATTTGATCTATTGAATTCTTCATTTCATTATGATTTCTCATCACTATCACAGTTTCTTGTTCCACTAGTCGTTTCATTTCATTTTGATTCCTCCTTAATATTTCATTTTCACGAGAGAGATTTTCTATCTTGTCCATTAAGGATTTCTGTAGTTCAAGAATTTGTTTTTGAGAACTTCTTAATGTTCTTATCAATTTTTTGAGATCCGCTTCTTGCATTTCTTCGATCTCAAGATCTTCATAATCTTTAATTGGGGTGCCTCTTTCATTTGGGGGCATCATAGTGTCTTCCTTGTCCTTGTTAGCTTTGTTTTTGTGTTTGTTGTTTGGCATGTTGGAGATATTTGGATTCTTCACTGTGGTGTTTTTTCTTGTTACACTATGGCTCTATATTAAGTGGACTGTCTGCTTTCAGTGGAGTCTTAGAGGCTTGAGATGAGTGTGGACTGAGAGCTGTGTTTGGTTCCTCAGGGTTGAGGGTGTGTCAAAGATGACACTCCCAGGTTAGGTGTGGTAAATGTCTCTTTCTTTTTTTGATTCAAAAGGGAAGTAATTCCACAGAGCTGAACATAATTGGAGGTAGTTAGCAGGCAAATGATATACCCACAGGAGCCAGAGATCGGAAGCTCTTTCCCAAGGACCACACAGGGAATCTGTGCTGCCCTCAGTGTGGGCTCCAATTCTCCTGCAGTCTCCCACTGGGTTGCCAAGTTAGATCCTAAACTCCTGTTATTTCACCCCTCCCCCCAGAGTCAGGTGTTTCTGCTAGGCTCAGGGCCGGTGCAGACCTGAGGTCGCCCTGCTTATGACGTATGTCCAAAATGGTGCCTGCTCTGTCTTGCTCACCTTTGAGAGGTGAGCGGAGAGAGAGAAACTTGTGTCCGTATCGGTCACTTTTTTTATTTTTTTCCTATCTCTCTTCTAGTTAGCCTGGTGAATTTTTCCCCACATAGTTTCAAGCCTCGTTCCCTCTAGCCTCCTCTTTCCACTTGCCCGCTGGTGTCTTGGGCTATTGAGGTTCAGCTCACCTCACGTTCCAGCGCTGGTGTGTTGAGTCTTCCGCTGGTGTCCCGAAATTGGGCTCCCACGCTCTCCACGCAGGTCCACTGTGAATCACTAGTTCTGGAACTATTTCCTCTGCTGTTTCATCCCAAACTCTTCCTTGACCCTGCAGTATCTCCATTTATATTAAACTGTCTCTCCCACGGACTAATAGTGTCTTCCCTGCCTATTCCGCCATCTAGCCGCTCTCCTAATTTCCTATCCGGACATTATTCTTTAGAATGTTTTTTATTGGGGAACATTTTATTTTGAGCTTGGATACAGTAATTGGTTCCACATGCAGACACCAGCTGAACATATTCGTATTTTCTAAGGAGAAAGATAGAGGAGCAGCGGCAAACAAACATGATATTTCTGTTTGTATAGATGACATTTTATGCACTTGCCTAACGAAAAGACTTTGCTTTCTCCAAAACCATTTTTACTGTGATTTTCACAGCCCATTGCATACGAATTCCACACCAGCTTGTCTGTATATGACTGTATGAAAGCAGAAATATCCGGTTTTGTTTGGCTAACTCAATCCCAGATGTTGCTACAGCCTCTGTTTTTCTGTATTCCTGATATTATCCACGGACTATATTGTTTTGAAAGTTTTTTATCAGGGAACATTTAATTTTGATCTTGGAATCACCAATTGGTTCCACATGGAGACACCGGCTCTACACATTCCTATTTTCTAGGGAGAAACCTAGAGGAACTGCGGCAAACAAACATGATATTTCTGTTTGTATACATGACATTTTATGCACTTGCCTAACGAAAAGATATTGCTTTTCTCAAAAACCATTTTTCTGTGATTTTCTCGGTGCACTTCATATGAATTCCACTCCAGATTGCCCGGATGTGACTGGATCATACCGGAAATATCCGGTTTTTTTTTGGCTAACTCAATCCCAGATATTGGTACAGCCTCTGTGTTTGTGTATTCCTGATATTATCCATGGACTTTATTGTTTTGAATGTTTTTTATTAGGGAACATTTAATTTTGTGCTTGGAATCACGAATTGGTTCCACATGGAGACACCAGCTCTACACATTCATATTTTCTAGGGAGAAAGCTAGAGGAACTGAGGCAAACAAACATGATATTTCTGTTTGTATAGATGACATTTTATGCACTTGCCTAATGAATAGACTTTGCTTTTCTCCAAAACCATGTTTACTGTGATTTTCTCGGCCCATTTCTTATGAATTCCACAATAGTTTGTCCGGATATGACTGGATGAAACCGGACATATCCGGTATTGTTTTGGCTAACACAATCCCATATATTGCTACAGACTCTGTGTTTGTGTATTCCTGATATTATCCACGGACTTTATTGTTTTGAATGTTTTTTATCAGGGAACATTTCATTTTGATCTTTCAACACTAATTGGGTCCACATGGAGACACCAGCTCTACACATTCGTATTTTCTAGGGAGAAAGCTACAGGAACTGCGACAAACAAACATGATATTTCTGTTTGTATAGATGACATTTTATGCACTTGCCTAACACAAAAACATTGCTTTTCTCCAAAACCATTTGTACTGTGATTTTCTCAGTCCATTGCATATGAATTCCACACCAGCTTCTCTGGATATGACTGGATGAAAACAGAAATATCCGGTTGTGATTTCGCTAACTAAATCCGAAATATTGTGATAGCCTCTGTGTTTGTGTTTTCTGGATATTATCGAAGCACTATATTGTTTTGAATGTTTTTATCAGGGAACATTTAATTTTGTACCGTTGAAACACTAATTGGTTCATCATGGAGACACCAGCTCTACACATTCGTATTTTCTAGGGAGAAAGCTAGAGGAATTGCGACAAACAAACATGATATTTCTGTTAGTATAGATGACTTTTTATGCATTTGCTTAACGAAAAGACTTTGCTTTTCTCCAAAACCTTTTTACGGTGATTTTCTCGGCCCATTGCATACGAATTCCACAGAAGTTGACTGGATATGACGGGTTGAAACCGGAAATATCCAGTTTTGTTTAGCTAACTCAATCCTAAATATTGCTACAGCCTCTGGGTTTGTGTATTCCTGATATTACCACGGGCTTTATTGATTTGAATGTTTTTTATCAGTGAATATTTAATTTTGTGCTTGGAATCACGAATTGGTTCCACATGGAGACACCAGCTCTGCACATTCGTATTTACTAGGTAGAAGGGTAGAGGAACTACGGCAAACATACATGATATTTCTGTTTGTATAGATGACATTTTATGCACTTGACTAACGAAAAGACTTTGCTTTTCTCCAAAACCATTTTAATGTGATTTTTTCGGTCAATAGCATACGAATTCTACACCACGGTGTCCGGATATGTCTGGATGAAACCGGAAATATCCAGTTTTGCTTTGGCTAACTCGATCCCAGATATTGCTACAGCCTCTGTGTTTGTGTATTCCTGCTATTAACCACCGACTTTATTGTTTTGAATGTTTTTTATCAGGGTAAATTTTATTTTGAGCTTGGAAACACTAATTGGTTCCACATGGAGAAACCAGCTCTACACATTCCTATTTTCTAGGGAGAAAGCTAGAGGAACTGCGACAAACAAACATGATATTTCTATTTGCATCGATGACATTTTATGCACTTGCCTAACGAAAAGACTTTGTTTTCTCCAAAACCATTTCTCTGTGATTTTCTCAGTGCATAGCATACGAATTCCACACCACGTTGTCCGGATATCACTGGATGAAACTGGAAATATCCAGTTTTGTTTTTGCAAACTCAATCCCAGATATTGCTACAGCCTCTGTGTATGTGTATTCCTGATATTATCGATGGACTTTATTGTTTTGAATGTTTTTTTTAATCGGGGAACATTTTATTTTGAGCTTGGATATAGTAATTGGTTCCACATGGAGACACCAGCTCTACACATTCGTATTTTCTAGGGAGAAAGCTAGAGGAACGGCGGCAAACAAACATGATATTTCTGTTTGTATAGATGACATTTTATGCACTTGCCTAACCAAAAGACATTGCTTTTCTCCAAAACCGTTTTTACTGTGATTTTCTCGGTCCATTGCATAGGAATTCCATACCACGTTATCCGGATATGACTGGATGCAACCAGAAATATCCGGTTGTGTTTTGGCTAACACACTGTGAAATATTGTGAAAGATTCTGTGTGTGTATTCACGATATTATGAATGGATTTTATTGTTGTGAACGTTTTTCTCAGGGATCATTTAATTTTGTAACATAGAATCACTAATTGGTTCATCATGGGGACACCAGCTCTACACATTCCCATTTTCTAGTGAGAAAGCTAGAGGAACTGCGGCAAACAAACATGATATTTCTGTTTGTATAGATGACATTTTATGCACTTGCCTAACAAAGAGACTTGGCTTTACTCCTAAACCATTTTTCTGTGATTTTCTCGATACACTGCATACGAACTCCACACCAGTTTGTCCGGATATGACTGGATGAAACCGGAATATCCACTTTGTTTTGGCTAACTCAATTCCAGATATTGCTACACCCTCTGTGTTTGTGTATTCCTGAGATTATCCACGGACTTGATTGTTTTGGATGTTTTTTATCAGAAAACATTTTATTTTGAGCTTGGATACAGCAATTGTTTCCACATGGAGACACCAGCTCTACACATTCGTATTTTCTAGGGAGAAAGCTAGAGGAACGGCGGCAAACAAACATGATATTTCTGTTTGTATAGATGACATTTTATGCACTTGCCTAACCAAAAGACATTGCTTTTCTCCAAAACCGTTTTTACTGTGATTTTCTCGGTCCATTGCATAGGAATTCCATACCACGTTATCCGGATATGACTGGATGCAACCAGAAATATCCGGTTGTGTTTTGGCTAACACACTGTGAAATATTGTGAAAGATTCTGTGTGTGTATTCACGATATTATGAATGGATTTTATTGTTGTGAACGTTTTTCTCAGGGATCATTTAATTTTGAAACATAGAATCACTAATTGGTTCATCATGGGGACACCAGCTCTACACATTCCCATTTTCTAGGGAGAAAGCTAGAGGAACTGCGGCAAACAAACATGATATTTCTGTTTGTATAGATGACATTTTATGCACTTGCCTAACAAAGAGACTTGGCTTTTCTCCTAAACCATTTTTCTGTGATTTTCTCGATACACTGCATACGAACTCCACACCAGTTTGTCCGGATATGACTGGATGAAACCGGAATATCCACTTTGTTTTGGCTAACTCAATTCCAGATATTGCTACACCCTCTGTGTTTGTGTATTCCTGAGATTATCCACGGACTTGATTGTTTTGGATGTTTTTTATCAGAAAACATTTTATTTTGAGCTTGGATACAGTAATTGTTTCCACATGGAGACACCAGCTCTACACATTCGTATTTTCTAGGGAGAAAGCTAGAGGAACTGCGGCAAACAAACTTGATATTTCTGTTTGTATAGATGACATTTTATGCACTTCCCTAACAAAAAGACTTTGGTATTCTCTAAAAACATTTTTACTGTGATTGTCTCGATCCATTGCATAGGAATTCCATACCACGTTATCCGGATATGACTGGATGAAACCAGAAATATCCGGTTTTGTTTTGGCTAACTCAATCCCAGATATTGCTACAGCCTCTGTGTATGTGTATTCCTGATATTAACCACCGAGTTTATTGTTTTGAATGTTTTTTATCAGGGAACATGTAATTTTGTGCTTGGAAACACTAATTGGTTCCACATGGAGAAACCAGCTCTATACATCCGTATTTTCTTGGGATAAAGCTAGAGGAACTGCGGCAAACAAACATGATATTTCTGGTTGTATAGATGACATTTTATGCACTTGCCTAATGAAAAAACTTTGCTTTTCTCCAAAATCATTTGTACGGTGATTTTCTCGGTCCATTGCATGCGTATTCCACAGCAGTTTACCGGATATGACAGGATGAAACCGGAAATTACCGGTTTTGTTTTGGCTAACTCAATCCGAAATATTGTGAAAGCCTCTGTGTTTGTGTTTTCTGGATATTATCGATGGACTTATTGTTTTCAATGTTTTTTATCGGGGAATATTTTATTTTGATCTTGGATACAGTAATTCGTTCCACATGGAGACACCAGCTCTACGTATTCGTATTTTCTAGGTAGAAGGCTAGAGGAACTGTGGCGAACAAACATGATATTTCTGTTTCTATAGATGGCATTTTATGCTGCTGCCTAATGAAGAGATATTGGATTACTCCAAAGCCATTTTTACTGTGAGTTTCTCGGTCTATTGTCTAAGAATTCCACAACAGTTTCTGTGAATATCACTGGATGAAACCGGAAATATCCGGTTTTGTTTTGGCTAACTCAATCCCAGATATTGCTACAGCCTCTGTGTTTGTGTATTCCTGATATTAACCACGGACTTTATTGTTTTGAATGTTTTTTTATCAGGGAACATTTAATTTTGTACCGTTGAAACACTAATTGGTTCCACATGGAGACACCAGCTCTACACATTCGTATTTTCTAGGGAGAAAGCCAGAGGAACTGCGACAAACAAACATGATATTTCTGTTTGTATATATGACATTTGATGCACTTGCCTAACGAAAAGACTGCTTTTCTCCAAAACCATTTTTACTTGGTTTTCTCAGTCCATTGCATACGAATTACACAGCAGGTTGTCCGGATATGACTGGATGAAACCAGAAATATCTGGTTGTGTTTTGGCTAACGATATCCGAAATATTGTGAAAGCCTCTGTGTTTGTGTTTTCAGGATATTATCGATGGACTTTCCTGTTTTGAATATTTTTATCAGGGAACATTTAATTTTGTACCGTAGAAACACTAAGTGGTTTATCATCGGGACACCAGCTTTACACATTCGTATTTTCTAGGGAGATTGCTAGAGGAACTGCGGCAAACAAACATGATATTTCTGTTTGTATAGATGACATTTTATGCACTTGCCTAATGAATAGACTTTGCTTTTCTCCAAAACCATGTTTACTGTGATTTTCTCGGCCCATTTCTTATGAATTCCACAATAGTTTGTCCGGATATGACTGGATGAAACCGGACATATCCGGTATTGTTTTGGCTAACACAATCCCATATATTGCTACAGACTCTGTGTTTGTGTATTCCTGATATTATCCACGGACTTTATTGTTTTGAATGTTTTTTATCAGGGAACATTTCATTTTGATCTTTCAACACTAATTGGGTCCACATGGAGACACCAGCTCTACACATTCGTATTTTCTAGGGAGAAAGCTACAGGAACTGCGACAAACAAACATGATATTTCTGTTTGTATAGATGACATTTTATGCACTTGCCTAACACAAAAACATTGCTTTTCTCCAAAACCATTTGTACTGTGATTTTCTCAGTCCATTGCATATGAATTCCACACCAGCTTCTCTGGATATGACTGGATGAAAACAGAAATATCCGGTTGTGATTTCGCTAACTAAATCCGAAATATTGTGATAGCCTCTGTGTTTGTGTTTTCTGGATATTATCGAAGCACTATATTGTTTTGAATGTTTTTATCAGGGAACATTTAATTTTGTACCGTTGAAACACTAATTGGTTCATCATGGAGACACCAGCTCTACACATTCGTATTTTCTAGGGAGAAAGCTAGAGGAATTGCGACAAACAAACATGATATTTCTGTTAGTATAGATGACTTTTTATGCATTTGCTTAACGAAAAGACTTTGCTTTTCTCCAAAACCTTTTTACGGTGATTTTCTCGGCCCATTGCATACGAATTCCACAGAAGTTGACTGGATATGACGGGTTGAAACCGGAAATATCCAGTTTTGTTTAGCTAACTCAATCCTAAATATTGCTACAGCCTCTGGGTTTGTGTATTCCTGATATTACCACGGGCTTTATTGATTTGAATGTTTTTTATCAGTGAATATTTAATTTTGTGCTTGGAATCACGAATTGGTTCCACATGGAGACACCAGCTCTGCACATTCGTATTTACTAGGTAGAAGGGTAGAGGAACTACGGCAAACATACATGATATTTCTGTTTGTATAGATGACATTTTATGCACTTGACTAACGAAAAGACTTTGCTTTTCTCCAAAACCATTTTAATGTGATTTTTTCGGTCAATAGCATACGAATTCTACACCACGGTGTCCGGATATGTCTGGATGAAACCGGAAATATCCAGTTTTGCTTTGGCTAACTCGATCCCAGATATTGCTACAGCCTCTGTGTTTGTGTATTCCTGCTATTAACCACCGACTTTATTGTTTTGAATGTTTTTTATCAGGGTAAATTTTATTTTGAGCTTGGAAACACTAATTGGTTCCACATGGAGAAACCAGCTCTACACATTCCTATTTTCTAGGGAGAAAGCTAGAGGAACTGCGGCAAACAAACATGATATTTCTGTTTGTATCGATGACATTTTATGCACTTGCCTAACGAAAAGACTTTGGTATTCTCCAAAACCATTTCTCTGTGATTTTCTCGGAGCATAGCATACGAATTCCACACCACGTTGTCCGGATATCACTGGATGAAACTGGAAATATCCAGTTTTGTTTTTGCAAACTCAATCCCAGATATTGCTACAGCCTCTGTGTATGTGTATTCCTGATATTATCGATGGACTTTATTGTTTTGAATGTTTTTTTTAATCGGGGAACATTTTATTTTGAGCTTGGATATAGTAATTGGTTCCACATGGAGACACCAGCTCTACACATTCGTATTTTCTAGGGAGAAAGCTAGAGGAACGGCGGCAAACAAACATGATATTTCTGTTTGTATAGATGACATTTTATGCACTTGCCTAACCAAAAGACATTGCTTTTCTCCAAAACCGTTTTTACTGTGATTTTCTCGGTCCATTGCATAGGAATTCCATACCACGTTATCCGGATATGACTGGATGCAACCAGAAATATCCGGTTGTGTTTTGGCTAACACACTGTGAAATATTGTGAAAGATTCTGTGTGTGTATTCACGATATTATGAATGGATTTTATTGTTGTGAACGTTTTTCTCAGGGATCATTTAATTTTGTAACATAGAATCACTAATTGGTTCATCATGGGGACACCAGCTCTACACATTCCCATTTTCTAGGGAGAAAGCTAGAGGAACTGCGGCAAACAAACATGATATTTCTGTTTGTATAGATGACATTTTATGCACTTGCCTAACAAAGAGACTTGGCTTTACTCCTAAACCATTTTTCTGTGATTTTCTCGATACACTGCATACGAACTCCACACCAGTTTGTCCGGATATGACTGGATGAAACCGGAATATCCACTTTGTTTTGGCTAACTCAATTCCAGATATTGCTACACCCTCTGTGTTTGTGTATTCCTGAGATTATCCACGGACTTGATTGTTTTGGATGTTTTTTATCAGAAAACATTTTATTTTGAGCTTGGATACAGTAATTGTTTCCACATGGCGACACCAGCTCTACACATTCGTATTTTCTAGGGAGAAAACTAGAGGAACGGCGGCAAACAAACATGATATTTCTGTTTGTATAGATGACATTTTATGCACTTGCCTAACCAAAAGACATTGCTTTTCTCCAAAACCGTTTTTACTGTGATTTTCTCGGTCCATTGCATAGGAATTCCATACCACGTTATCTGGATATGACTGGATGCAACCAGAAATATCCGGTTGTGTTTTGGCTAACACACTGTGAAATATTGTGAAAGATTCTGTGTGTGTATTCACGATATTATGAATGGATTTTATTGTTGTGAACGTTTTTCTCAGGGATCATTTAATTTTGAAACATAGAATCACTAATTGGTTCATCATGGGGACACCAGCTCTACACATTCCCATTTTCTAGGGAGAAAGCTAGAGGAACTGCGGCAAACAAACATGATATTTCTGTTTGTATAGATGACATTTTATGCACTTGCCTAACAAAGAGACTTGGCTTTTCTCCTAAACCATTTTTCTGTGATTTTCTCGATACACTGCATACGAACTCCACACCAGTTTGTCCGGATATGACTGGATGAAACCGGAATATCCACTTTGTTTTGGCTAACTCAATTCCAGATATTGCTACACCCTCTGTGTTTGTGTATTCCTGAGATTATCCACGGACTTGATTGTTTTGGATGTTTCTTATCAGAAAACATTTTATTTTGAGCTTGGATACAGCAATTGTTTCCACATGGAGACACCAGCTCTACACATTCGTATTTTCTAGGGAGAAAGCTAGAGGAACGGCGGCAAACAAACATGATATTTCTGTTTGTATAGATGACATTTTATGCACTTGCCTAACCAAAAGACATTGCTTTTCTCCAAAACCGTTTTTACTGTGATTTTCTCGGTCCATTGCATAGGAATTCCATACCACGTTATCCGGATATGACTGGATGCAACCAGAAATATCCGGTTGTGTTTTGGCTAACACACTGTGAAATATTGTGAAAGATTCTGTGTGTGTATTCACGATATTATGAATGGATTTTATTGTTGTGAACGTTTTTCTCAGGGATCATTTAATTTTGTAACATAGAATCACTAATTGGTTCATCATGGGGACACCAGCTCTACACATTCCCATTTTCTAGGGAGAAAGCTAGAGGAACTGCGGCAAACAAACATGATATTTCTGTTTGTATAGATGACATTTTATGCACTTGCCTAACAAAGAGACTTGGCTTTACTCCTAAAGCATTTTTCTGTGATTTTCTCGATACACTGCATACGAACTCCACACCAGTTTGTCCGGATATGACTGGATGAAACCGGAATATCCACTTTGTTTTGGCTAACTCAATTCCAGATATTGCTACACCCTCTGTGTTTGTGTATTCCTGAGATTATCCACGGACTTGATTGTTTTGGATGTTTCTTATCAGAAAACATTTTATTTTGAGCTTGGATACAGTAATTGTTTCCACATGGAGACACCAGCTCTACACATTCGTATTTTCTAGGGAGAAAGCTAGAGGAACGGCGGCAAACAAACATGATATTTCTGTTTGTATAGATGACATTTTATGCACTTGCCTAACCAAAAGACATTGCTTTTCTCCAAAACCGTTTTTACTGTGATTTTCTCGGTCCATTGCATAGGAATTCCATACCACGTTATCCGGATATGACTGGATGCAACCAGAAATATCCGGTTGTGTTTTGGCTAACACACTGTGAAATATTGTGAAAGATTCTGTGTGTGTATTCACGATATTATGAATGGATTTTATTGTTGTGAACGTTTTTCTCAGGGATCATTTAATTTTGTAACATAGAATCACTAATTGGTTCATCATGGGGACACCAGCTCTACACATTCCCATTTTCTAGGGAGAAAGCTAGAGGAACTGCGGCAAACAAACATGATATTTCTGTTTGTATAGATGACATTTTATGCACTTGCCTAACAAAGAGACTTGGCTTTACTCCTAAACCATTTTTCTGTGATTTTCTCGATACACTGCATACGAACTCCACACCAGTTTGTCCGGATATGACTGGATGAAACCGGAATATCCACTTTGTTTTGGCTAACTCAATTCCAGATATTGCTACACCCTCTGTGTTTGTGTATTCCTGAGATTATCCACGGACTTGATTGTTTTGGATGTTTTTTATCAGAAAACATTTTATTTTGAGCTTGGATACAGTAATTGTTTCCACATGGAGACACCAGCTCTACACATTCGTATTTTCTAGGGAGAAAGCTAGAGGAACGGCGGCAAACAAACATGATATTTCTGTTTGTATAGATGACATTTTATGCACTTGCCTAACCAAAAGACATTGCTTTTCTCCAAAACCGTTTTTACTGTGATTTTCTCGGTCCATTGCATAGGAATTCCATACCACGTTATCCGGATATGACTGGATGCAACCAGAAATATCCGGTTGTGTTTTGGCTAACACACTGTGAAATATTGTGAAAGATTCTGTGTGTGTATTCACGATATTATGAATGGATTTTATTGTTGTGAACGTTTTTCTCAGGGATCATTTAATTTTGTAACATAGAATCACTAATTGGTTCATCATGGGGACACCAGCTCTACACATTCCCATTTTCTAGGGAGAAAGCTAGAGGAACTGCGGCAAACAAACATGATATTTCTGTTTGTATAGATGACATTTTATGCACTTGCCTAACAAAGAGACTTTGCTTTTCTCCTAAACCGTTTTTACTGTGATTTTCTCGGTCCATTGCATAGGAATTCCATACCACGTTATCCGGATATGACTGGATGCAACCGGAATATCCACTTTGTTTTGGCTAACTCAATTCCAGATATTGCTACACCCTCTGTGTTTGTGTATTCCTGAGATTATCCACGGACTTGATTGTTTTGGATGTTTTTTATCAGAAAACATTTTATTTTGAGCTTGGATACAGTAATTGTTTCCACATGGAGACACCAGCTCTACACATTCGTATTTTCTAGGGAGAAAGCTAGAGGAACGGCGGCAAACAAACATGATATTTCTGTTTGTATAGATGACATTTTATGCACTTGCCTAACCAAAAGACATTGCTTTTCTCCAAAACCGTTTTTACTGTGATTTTCTCGGTCCATTGCATAGGAATTCCATACCACGTTATCCGGATATGACTGGATGCAACCAGAAATATCCGGTTGTGTTTTGGCTAACACACTGTGAAATATTGTGAAAGATTCTGTGTGTGTATTCACGATATTATGAATGGATTTTATTGTTGTGAACGTTTTTCTCAGGGATCATTTAATTTTGTAACATAGAATCACTAATTGGTTCATCATGGGGACACCAGCTCTACACATTCCCATTTTCTAGGGAGAAAGCTAGAGGAACTGCGGCAAACAAACATGATATTTCTGTTTGTATAGATGACATTTTATGCACTTGCCTAACAAAGAGACTTGGCTTTACTCCTAAACCATTTTTCTGTGATTTTCTCGATACACTGCATACGAACTCCACACCAGTTTGTCCGGATATGACTGGATGAAACCGGAATATCCACTTTGTTTTGGCTAACTCAATTCCAGATATTGCTACACCCTCTGTGTTTGTGTATTCCTGAGATTATCCACGGACTTGATTGTTTTGGATGTTTTTTATCAGAAAACATTTTATTTTGAGCTTGGATACAGTAATTGTTTCCACATGGAGACACCAGCTCTACACATTCGTATTTTCTAGGGAGAAAGCTAGAGGAACGGCGGCAAACAAACATGATATTTCTGTTTGTATAGATGACATTTTATGCACTTGCCTAACCAAAAGACATTGCTTTTCTCCAAAACCGTTTTTACTGTGATTTTCTCGGTCCATTGCATAGGAATTCCATACCACGTTATCCGGATATGACTGGATGCAACCAGAAATATCCGGTTGTGTTTTGGCTAACACACTGTGAAATATTGTGAAAGATTCTGTGTGTGTATTCACGATATTATGAATGGATTTTATTGTTGTGAACGTTTTTCTCAGGGATCATTTAATTTTGTAACATAGAATCACTAATTGGTTCATCATGGGGACACCAGCTCTACACATTCCCATTTTCTAGGGAGAAAGCTAGAGGAACTGCGGCAAACAAACATGATATTTCTGTTTGTATAGATGACATTTTATGCACTTGCCTAACAAAGAGACTTTGCTTTTCTCCTAAACCGTTTTTACTGTGATTTTCTCGGTCCATTGCATAGGAATTCCATACCACGTTATCCGGATATGACTGGATGCAACCGGAATATCCACTTTGTTTTGGCTAACTCAATTCCAGATATTGCTACACCCTCTGTGTTTGTGTATTCCTGAGATTATCCACGGACTTGATTGTTTTGGATGTTTTTTATCAGAAAACATTTTATTTTGAGCTTGGATACAGTAATTGTTTCCACATGGAGACACCAGCTCTACACATTCGTATTTTCTAGGGAGAAAGCTAGAGGAACGGCGGCAAACAAACATGATATTTCTGTTTGTATAGATGACATTTTATGCACTTGCCTAACCAAAAGACATTGCTTTTCTCCAAAACCGTTTTTACTGTGATTTTCTCGGTCCATTGCATAGGAATTCCATACCACGTTATCCGGATATGACTGGATGCAACCAGAAATATCCGGTTGTGTTTTGGCTAACACACTGTGAAATATTGTGAAAGATTCTGTGTGTGTATTCACGATATTATGAATGGATTTTATTGTTGTGAACGTTTTTCTCAGGGATCATTTAATTTTGTAACATAGAATCACTAATTGGTTCATCATGGGGACACCAGCTCTACACATTCCCATTTTCTAGGGAGAAAGCTAGAGGAACTGCGGCAAACAAACATGATATTTCTGTTTGTATAGATGACATTTTATGCACTTGCCTAACAAAGAGACTTGGCTTTACTCCTAAACCATTTTTCTGTGATTTTCTCGATACACTGCATACGAACTCCACACCAGTTTGTCCGGATATGACTGGATGCAACCGGAATATCCACTTTGTTTTGGCTAACTCAATTCCAGATATTGCTACACCCTCTGTGTTTGTGTATTCCTGAGATTATCCACGGACTTGATTGTTTTGGATGTTTTTTATCAGAAAACATTTTATTTTGAGCTTGGATACAGTAATTGTTTCCACATGGAGACACCAGCTCTACACATTCGTATTTTCTAGGGAGAAAGCTAGAGGAACGGCGGCAAACAAACATGATATTTCTGTTTGTATAGATGACATTTTATGCACTTGCCTAACCAAAAGACATTGCTTTTCTCCAAAACCGTTTTTACTGTGATTTTCTCGGTCCATTGCATAGGAATTCCATACCACGTTATCCGGATATGACTGGATGCAACCAGAAATATCCGGTTGTGTTTTGGCTAACACACTGTGAAATATTGTGAAAGATTCTGTGTGTGTATTCACGATATTATGAATGGATTTTATTGTTGTGAACGTTTTTCTCAGGGATCATTTAATTTTGTAACATAGAATCACTAATTGGTTCATCATGGGGACACCAGCTCTACACATTCCCATTTTCTAGGGAGAAAGCTAGAGGAACTGCGGCAAACAAACATGATATTTCTGTTTGTATAGATGACATTTTATGCACTTGCCTAACAAAGAGACTTTGCTTTTCTCCTAAACCATTTTTCTGTGATTTTCTCGATACACTGCATACGAACTCCACACCAGTTTGTCCGGATATGACTGGATGAAACCGGAATATCCACTTTGTTTTGGCTAACTCAATTCCAGATATTGCTACACCCTCTGTGTTTGTGTATTCCTGAGATTATCCACGGACTTGATTGTTTTGGATGTTTTTTATCAGAAAACATTTTATTTTGAGCTTGGATACAGTAATTGTTTCCACATGGAGACACCAGCTCTACACATTCGTATTTTCTAGGGAGAAAGCTAGAGGAACTGCGGCAAACAAACTTGATATTTCTGTTTGTATAGATGACATTTTATGCACTTCCCTAACAAAAAGACTTTGGTATTCTCTAAAAAACATTTTTACTGTGATTGTCTCGATCCATTGCATAGGAATTCCATACCACGTTATCCGGATATGACTGGATGAAACCAGAAATATCCGGTTTTGTTTTGGCTAACTCAATCCCAGATATTGCTACAGCCTCTGTGTATGTGTATTCCTGATATTAACCACCGAGTTTATTGTTTTGAATGTTTTTTATCAGGGAACATGTAATTTTGTGCTTGGAAACACTAATTGGTTCCACATGGAGAAACCAGCTCTATACATCCGTATTTTCTTGGGATAAAGCTAGAGGAACTGCGGCAAACAAACATGATATTTCTGGTTGTATAGATGACATTTTATGCACTTGCCTAATGAAAAAACTTTGCTTTTCTCCAAAATCATTTGTACTGTGATTTTCTCGGTCCATTGCATGCGTATTCCACAGCAGTTTACCGGATATGACAGGATGAAACCGGAAATTACCGGTTTTGTTTTGGCTAACTCAATCCGAAATATTGTGAAAGCCTCTGTGTTTGTGTTTTCTGGATATTATCGATGGACTTATTGTTTTCAATGTTTTTTATCGGGGAATATTTTATTTTGATCTTGGATACAGTAATTCGTTCCACATGGAGACACCAGCTCTACGTATTCGTATTTTCTAGGTAGAAGGCTAGAGGAACTGTGGCGAACAAACATGATATTTCTGTTTCTATAGATGGCATTTTATGCTGCTGCCTAATGAAGAGATATTGGATTACTCCAAAGCCATTTTTACTGTGAGTTTCTCGGTCTATTGTCTAAGAATTCCACAACAGTTTCTGTGAATATCACTGGATGAAACCGGAAATATCCGGTTTTGTTTTGGCTAACTCAATCCCAGATATTGCTACAGCCTCTGTGTTTGTGTATTCCTGATATTAACCACGGACTTTATTGTTTTGAATGTTTTTTTATCAGGGAACATTTAATTTTGTACCGTTGAAACACTAATTGGTTCCACATGGAGACACCAGCTCTACACATTCGTATTTTCTAGGGAGAAAGCCAGAGGAACTGCGACAAACAAACATGATATTTCTGTTTGTATATATGACATTTGATGCACTTGCCTAACGAAAAGACTGCTTTTCTCCAAAACCATTTTTACTTGGTTTTCTCAGTCCATTGCATACGAATTACACAGCAGGTTGTCCGGATATGACTGGATGAAACCAGAAATATCTGGTTGTGTTTTGGCTAACGATATCCGAAATATTGTGAAAGCCTCTGTGTTTGTGTTTTCAGGATATTATCGATGGACTTTCCTGTTTTGAATATTTTTATCAGGGAACATTTAATTTTGTACCGTAGAAACACTAAGTGGTTTATCATCGGGACACCAGCTCTACACATTCGTATTTTCTAGGGAGATTGCTAGAGGAACTGCGGCAAACAAACATGATATTTCTGTTTGTGTAGATGACATTTTATGCACTTGCCTAACAAAAAGACTTTGGTACTCTCCAAAACCATTTTTACTGTGATTTTCTCGGTCCATTGCATACGAATTCCACTCCAGTTTGTCCGAATATGACTGGATGAAAACAGAAATATCGGTTGTTGTTTTGGCTAACTCAATCCGAAATATTGTGAAAGCCTCTGTGTTTGTGTTTTCTGGATTTTATCAACGGACTTTAGTTTTTTGAATGTTTTTTATCGGGGAACATTTTATTTTGAGCTTGCATACAGTAATTGGTTCCACATGTAGACACTGGCCCTACGTATTCGTATTTTCTAGGTAGAAAGCTAGAGGATCTGTGGCAAACAAACATCATATTTCTGTTTGTATAGATGAGATTTTATGCAGTTGCCTAATGAAAAGACATTGGTTTTCTCCAAAGCAATTTTTACTGTGAATATCTCAGTGCATTGCATACGAATTGCACACCACTTTACTGGATATGACGGGATGAAGCCGGAAATATCCGGTTTTGTTTTGGCTAACTCAATCCCAGATATTGCTACAGCCACTGTGTTTGTGTATTCCTGATATTATCCACGGACCTTATTGTTTTGAATGTTTTTTATCAGGGAACATTTAATTTTGTACCGTTGAAACACTAATTGGTTCATCATGGGGACACCAGCTCTACACATTCGTATTTTCTAGGGAGAAAGCTAGAGGAACTGCGGCAAACAAACATGATATTTCTGTTTCTATAGATGACATTTAATGAAGTTGCCTAATGAAAAGACATTGGTGTTCTCCAAAGCCATTTTAACTGTGAATATCTCAGTGCATTTCATACGAATTGCACACCACTTTACTGGATATGACGGGATGAAACCGGAAATATCCGGTATTATTTTGGCTAACTCAATCCCAAATATTGCTACAGTCTATGTGTTTGTGTTTTCTGGATATCATCAACGGACTTTATGTTTTTGAATGTTTTTTATTGGGGAACATTTTATTTTGAGCTTGGATACAGTAATTGGTTCCACATGGAGACACCAGCTCTACACATTCGTATTTTCTACCGAGAAAGCTAGAGGAACCGCGGCAAACAAACTTGATATTTCTGTTTGTATAGATGACATTTTTTTGCACTTGCCTAACGAAAAGACTTTGCTTTTCTCCAAACCCATTTTTACTGAGATTTTCTCATTCCATTGCATAGGAATTCCACACCAGCTTGTGCGGATATGACTGGATGAAACCGGAAATATCCAGTTGTGTTTTGGCTAACACAATCCCAGATTTTGCTACAGCCTCTGTGTTTGTGTATTCCTGATATTATCAATGGACTTTATTGTTTTGAATGTTTTTATCAGGGAACATTTAATTTTGTTCTTGGAATCACTAATTGGTTCCACATGGAGACACCAGTTCTACACATTCGTATTTTCTAGGTAGAAAGCTAGAGGAACTGCGGCAAACAAACATGATATTTCTGTTTGTATCGATGACATTTTATGCACTTGCCTAACGAAAAGACTTTGGTATTCTCCAAAACCATTTCTCTGTGATTTTCTCGGTGCATAGCATACGAATTCCACACCACGTTGTCCGGATATCACTGGATGAAACTGGAAATATCCAGTTTTGTTTTTGCAAACTCAATCCCAGATATTGCTACAGCCTCTGTGTATGTGTATTCCTGATATTATCGATGGACTTTATTGTTTTGAATGTTTTTTTTAATCGGGGAACATTTTATTTTGAGCTTGGATATAGTAATTGGTTCCACATGGAGACACCAGCTCTACACATTCGTATTTTCTAGGGAGAAAGCTAGAGGAACGGCGGCAAACAAACATGATATTTCTGTTTGTATAGATGACATTTTATGCACTTGCCTAACCAAAAGACATTGCTTTTCTCCAAAACCGTTTTTACTGTGATTTTCTCGGTCCATTGCATAGGAATTCCATACCACGTTATCCGGATATGACTGGATGCAACCAGAAATATCCGGTTGTGTTTTGGCTAACACACTGTGAAATATTGTGAAAGATTCTGTGTGTGTATTCACGATATTATGAATGGATTTTATTGTTGTGAACGTTTTTCTCAGGGATCATTTAATTTTGTAACATAGAATCACTAATTGGTTCATCATGGGGACACCAGCTCTACACATTCCCATTTTCTAGGGAGAAAGCTAGAGGAACTGCGGCAAACAAACATGATATTTCTGTTTGTATAGATGACATTTTATGCACTTGCCTAACAAAGAGACTTGGCTTTACCCCTAAACCATTTTTCTGTGATTTTCTCGATACACTGCATACGAACTCCACACCAGTTTGTCCGGATATGACTGGATGAAACCGGAATATCCACTTTGTTTTGGCTAACTCAATTCCAGATATTGCTACACCCTCTGTGTTTGTGTATTCCTGAGATTATCCATGGACTTGATTGTTTTGGATGTTTTTTATCAGAAAACATTTTATTTTGAGCTTGGATACAGTAATTGTTTCCACATGGAGACACCAGCTCTACACATTCGTATTTTCTAGGGAGAAAGCTAGAGGAACGGCGGCAAACAAACATGATATTTCTGTTTGTATAGATGACATTTTATGCACTTGCCTAACCAAAAGACATTGCTTTTCTCTAAAACCGTTTTTACTGTGATTTTCTCGGTCCATTGCATAGGAATTCCATACCACGTTATCCGGATATGACTGGATGCAACCAGAAATATCCGGTTGTGTTTTGGCTAACACACTGTGAAATATTGTGAAAGATTCTGTGTGTGTATTCACGATATTATGAATGGATTTTATTGTTGTGAACGTTTTTCTCAGGGATCATTTAATTTTGTAACATAGAATCACTAATTGGTTCATCATGGGGACACCAGCTCTACACATTCCCATTTTCTAGGGAGAAAGCTAGAGGAAGTGCGGCAAACAAACATGATATTTCTGTTTGTATAGATGACATTTTATGCACTTGCCTAACAAAGAGACTTTGCTTTTCTCCTAAACCATTTTTCTGTGATTTTCTCGATACACTGCATACGAACTCCACACCAGTTTGTCCGGATATGACTGGATGAAACCGGAATATCCACTTTGTTTTGGCTAACTCAATTCCAGATATTGCTACACCCTCTGTGTTTGTGTATTCCTGAGATTATCCACGGACTTGATTGTTTTGGATGTTTTTTATCAGAAAACATTTTATTTTGAGCTTGGATACAGTAATTGTTTCCACATGGAGACACCAGCTCTACACATTCGTATTTTCTAGGGAGAAAGCTAGAGGAACTGCGGCAAACAAACTTGATATTTCTGTTTGTATAGATGACATTTTATGCACTTCCCTAACAAAAAGACTTTGGTATTCTCTAAAAACATTTTTACTGTGATTGTCTCAATCCATTGCATACGAATTCCACAGCAGTTTGTCCGGATAAGACTGGATGAAACCGGAAATATCCGGTTTTGTTTTGGCTAACTCAATCCCAGATATTGCTACAGCCTCTGTGTATGTGTATTCCTGATATTAACCACCGAGTTTATTGTTTTGAATGTTTTTTATCAGGGAACATGTAATTTTGTGCTTGGAAACACTAATTGGTTCCACATGGAGAAACCAGCTCTATACATCCGTATTTTCTTGGGATAAAGCTAGAGGAACTGCGGCAAACAAACATGATATTTCTGGTTGTATAGATGACATTTTATGCACTTGCCTAATGAAAAAACTTTGCTTTTCTCCAAAATCATTTGTACTGTGATTTTCTCGGTCCATTGCATGCGTATTCCACAGCAGTTTACCGGATATGACAGGATGAAACCGGAAATTACCGGTTTTGTTTTGGCTAACTCAATCCGAAATATTGTGAAAGCCTCTGTGTTTGTGTTTTCTGGATATTATCGATGGACTTATTGTTTTCAATGTTTTTTATCGGGGAATATTTTATTTTTATCTTGGATACAGTAATTCGTGCCACATGGAGACACCAGCTCTACGTATTCGTATTTTCTAGGTAGAAGGCTAGAGGAACTGTGGCGAACAAACATGATATTTCTGTTTCTATAGATGGCATTTTATGCTGCTGCCTAATGAAGAGATATTGGATTACTCCAAAGCCATTTTTACTGTGAGTTTCTCGGTCTATTGTCTAAGAATTCCACAACAGTTTCTGTGAATATCACTGGATGAAACCGGAAATATCCGGTTTTGTTTTGGCTAACTCAATCCCAGATATTGCTACAGCCTCTGTGTTTGTGTATTCCTGATATTAACCACGGACTTTATTGTTTTGAATGTTTTTTTATCAGGGAACATTTAATTTTGTACCGTTGAAACACTAATTGGTTCCACATGGAGACACCAGCTCTACACATTCGTATTTTCTAGGGAGAAAGCCAGAGGAACTGCGACAAACAAACATGATATTTCTGTTTGTATATATGACATTTGATGCACTTGCCTAACGAAAAGACTGCTTTTCTCCAAAACCATTTTTACTTGGTTTTCTCAGTCCATTGCATACGAATTACACAGCAGGTTGTCCGGATATGACTGGATGAAACCAGAAATATCTGGTTGTGTTTTGGCTAACGATATCCGAAATATTGTGAAAGCCTCTGTGTTTGTGTTTTCAGGATATTATCGATGGACTTTCCTGTTTTGAATATTTTTATCAGGGAACATTTAATTTTGTACCGTAGAAACACTAAGTGGTTTATCATCGGGACACCAGCTCTACACATTCGTATTTTCTAGGGAGATTGCTAGAGGAACTGCGGCAAACAAACATGATATTTCTGTTTGTGTAGATGACATTTTATGCACTTGCCTAACAAAAAGACTTTGGTACTCTCCAAAACCATTTTTACTGTGATTTTCTCGGTCCATTGCATACGAATTCCACTCCAGTTTGTCCGAATATGACTGGATGAAAACAGAAATATCGGTTGTTGTTTTGGCTAACTCAATCCGAAATATTGTGAAAGCCTCTGTGCTTGTGTTTTCTGGATATTATCAACGGACTTTAGTTTTTTGAATGTTTTTTATCGGGGAACATTTTATTTTGAGCTTGCATACAGTAATTGGTTCCACATGTAGACACTGGCCCTACGTATTCATATTTTCTAGGTAGAAAGCTAGAGGATCTGTGGCAAACAAACATCATATTTCTGTTTGTATAGATGAGATTGTATGCAGTTGCCTAATGAAAAGACATTGGTTTTCTCCAAAGCAATTTTTACTGTGAATATCTCAGTGCATTGCATACGAATTGCACACCACTTTACTGGATATGACGGGATGAAGCCGGAAATATCCGGTTTTGTTTTGGCTAACTCAATCCCAGATATTGCTACAGCCACTGTGTTTGTGTATTCCTGATATTATCCACGGACCTTATTGTTTTGAATGTTTTTTATCAGGGAACATTTAATTTTGTACCGTTGAAACACTAATTGGTTCATCATGGGGACACCAGCTCTACACATTCGTATTTTCTAGGGAGAAAGCTAGAGGAACTGCGGCAAACAAACATGATATTTCTGTTTCTATAGATGACATTTAATGAAGTTGCCTAATGAAAAGACATTGGTGTTCTCCAAAGCCATTTTAACTGTGAATATCTCAGTGCATTTCATACGAATTGCACACCACTTTACTGGATATGACGGGATGAAACCGGAAATATCCGGTATTATTTTGGCTAACTCAATCCCAAATATTGCTACAGTCTATGTGTTTGTGTTTTCTGGATATCATCAACGGACTTTATGTTTTTGAATGTTTTTTATTGGGGAACATTTTATTTTGAGCTTGGATACAGTAATTGGTTCCACATGGAGACACCAGCTCTACACATTCGTATTTTCTACAGAGAAAGCTAGAGGAACCGCGGCAAACAAACTTGATATTTCTGTTTGTATAGATGACATTTTTTTGCACTTGCCTAACGAAAAGACTTTGCTTTTCTCCAAACCCATTTTTACTGAGATTTTCTCATTCCATTGCATAGGAATTCCACACCAGCTTGTGCGGATATGACTGGATGAAACCGGAAATATCCAGTTTTGTTTTGGCTAACACAATCCCAGATTTTGCTACAGCCTCTGTGTTTGTGTATTCCTGATATTATCAATGGACTTTATTGTTTTGAATGTTTTTATCAGGGAACATTTAATTTTGTTCTTGGAATCACTAATTGGTTCCACATGGAGACACCAGTTCTACACATTCGTATTTTCTAGGTAGAAAGCTAGAGGAACTGCGGCAAACAAACATGATATTTCTGTTTGTATCGATGACATTTTATGCACTTGCCTAACGAAAAGACTTTGGTATTCTCCAAAACCATTTCTCTGTGATTTTCTCGGTGCATAGCATACGAATTCCACACCACGTTGTCCGGATATCACTGGATGAAACTGGAAATATCCAGTTTTGTTTTTGCAAACTCAATCCCAGATATTGCTACAGCCTCTGTGTATGTGTATTCCTGATATTATCGATGGACTTTATTGTTTTGAATGTTTTTTTTAATCGGGGAACATTTTATTTTGAGCTTGGATATAGTAATTGGTTCCACATGGAGACACCAGCTCTACACATTCGTATTTTCTAGGGAGAAAGCTAGAGGAACGGCGGCAAACAAACATGATATTTCTGTTTGTATAGATGACATTTTATGCACTTGCCTAACCAAAAGACATTGCTTTTCTCCAAAACCGTTTTTACTGTGATTTTCTCGGTCCATTGCATAGGAATTCCATACCACGTTATCCGGATATGACTGGATGCAACCAGAAATATCCGGTTGTGTTTTGGCTAACACACTGTGAAATATTGTGAAAGATTCTGTGTGTGTATTCACGATATTATGAATGGATTTTATTGTTGTGAACGTTTTTCTCAGGGATCATTTAATTTTGTAACATAGAATCACTAATTGGTTCATCATGGGGACACCAGCTCTACACATTCCCATTTTCTAGGGAGAAAGCTAGAGGAACTGCGGCAAACAAACATGATATTTCTGTTTGTATAGATGACATTTTATGCACTTGCCTAACAAAGAGACTTTGCTTTTCTCCTAAACCATTTTTCTGTGATTTTCTCGATACACTGCATACGAACTCCACACCAGTTTGTCCGGATATGACTGGATGAAACCGGAATATCCACTTTGTTTTGGCTAACTCAATTCCAGATATTGCTACACCCTCTGTGTTTGTGTATTCCTGAGATTATCCACGGACTTGATTGTTTTGGATGTTTTTTATCAGAAAACATTTTATTTTGAGCTTGGATACAGTAATTGTTTCCACATGGAGACACCAGCTCTACACATTCGTATTTTCTAGGGAGAAAGCTAGAGGAACTGCGGCAAACAAACTTGATATTTCTGTTTGTATAGATGACATTTTATGCACTTCCCTAACAAAAAGACTTTGGTATTCTCTAAAAACATTTTTACTGTGATTGTCTCGATCCATTGCATACGAATTCCACAGCAGTTTGTCCGGATATGACTGGATGAAACCGGAAATATCCGGTTTTGTTTTGGCTAACTCAATCCCAGATATTGCTACATCTTCTGTGTATGTGTATTCCTGATATTAACCACCGAGTTTATTGTTTTGAATGTTTTTTATCAGGGAACATGTAATTTTGTGCTTGGAAACACTAATTGGTTCCACATGGAGAAACCAGCTCTATACATCCGTATTTTCTTGGGATAAAGCTAGAGGAACTGCGGCAAACAAACATGATATTTCTGGTTGTATAGATGACATTTTATGCACTTGCCTAATGAAAAAACTTTGCTTTTCTCCAAAATCATTTGTACTGTGATTTTCTCGGTCCATTGCATGCGTATTCCACAGCAGTTTACCGGATATGACAGGATGAAACCGGAAATTACCGGTTTTGTTTTGGCTAACTCAATCCGAAATATTGTGAAAGCCTCTGTGTTTGTGTTTTCTGGATATTATCGATGGACTTATTGTTTTCAATGTTTTTTATCGGGGAATATTTTATTTTGATCTTGGATACAGTAATTCGTTCCACATGGAGACACCAGCTCTACGTATTCGTATTTTCTAGGTAGAAGGCTAGAGGAACTGTGGCGAACAAACATGATATTTCTGTTTCTATAGATGGCATTTTATGCTGCTGCCTAATGAAGAGATATTGGATTACTCCAAAGCCATTTTTACTGTGAGTTTCTCGGTCTATTGTCTAAGAATTCCACAACAGTTTCTGTGAATATCACTGGATGAAACCGGAAATATCCGGTTTTGTTTTGGCTAACTCAATCCCAGATATTGCTACAGCCTCTGTGTTTGTGTATTCCTGATATTAACCACGGACTTTATTGTTTTGAATGTTTTTTTATCAGGGAACATTTAATTTTGTACCGTTGAAACACTAATTGGTTCCACATGGAGACACCAGCTCTACACATTCGTATTTTCTAGGGAGAAAGCCAGAGGAACTGCGACAAACAAACATGATATTTCTGTTTGTATATATGACATTTGATGCACTTGCCTAACGAAAAGACTGCTTTTCTCCAAAACCATTTTTACTTGGTTTTCTCAGTCCATTGCATACGAATTACACAGCAGGTTGTCCGGATATGACTGGATGAAACCAGAAATATCTGGTTGTGTTTTGGCTAACGATATCCGAAATATTGTGAAAGCCTCTGTGTTTGTGTTTTCAGGATATTATCGATGGACTTTCCTGTTTTGAATATTTTTATCAGGGAACATTTAATTTTGTACCGTAGAAACACTAAGTGGTTTATCATCGGGACACCAGCTCTACACATTCGTATTTTCTAGGGAGATTGCTAGAGGAACTGCGGCAAACAAACATGATATTTCTGTTTGTGTAGATGACATTTTATGCACTTGCCTAACAAAAAGACTTTGGTACTCTCCAAAACCATTTTTACTGTGATTTTCTCGGTCCATTGCATACGAATTCCACTCCAGTTTGTCCGAATATGACTGGATGAAAACAGAAATATCGGTTGTTGTTTTGGCTAACTCAATCCGAAATATTGTGAAAGCCTCTGTGTTTGTGTTTTCTGGATATTATCAACGGACTTTAGTTTTTTGAATGTTTTTTATCGGGGAACATTTTATTTTGAGCTTGCATACAGTAATTGGTTCCACATGTAGACACTGGCCCTACGTATTCGTATTTTCTAGGTAGAAAGCTAGAGGATCTGTGGCAAACAAACATCATATTTCTGTTTGTATAGATGAGATTTTATGCAGTTGCCTAATGAAAAGACATTGGTTTTCTCCAAAGCAATTTTTACTGTGAATATCTCAGTGCATTGCATACGAATTGCACACCACTTTACTGGATATGACGGGATGAAGCCGGAAATATCCGGTTTTGTTTTGGCTAACTCAATCCCAGATATTGCTACAGCCACTGTGTTTGTGTATTCCTGATATTATCCACGGACCTTATTGTTTTGAATGTTTTTTATCAGGGAACATTTAATTTTGTACCGTTGAAACACTAATTGGTTCATCATGGGGACACCAGCTCTACACATTCGTATTTTCTAGGGAGAAAGCTAGAGGAACTGCGGCAAACAAACATGATATTTCTGTTTCTATAGATGACATTTAATGAAGTTGCCTAATGAAAAGACATTGGTGTTCTCCAAAGCCATTTTAACTGTGAATATCTCAGTGCATTGCATACGAATTGCACACCACTTTACTGGATATGACGGGATGAAACCGGAAATATCCGGTATTATTTTGGCTAACTCAATCCCAAATATTGCTACAGTCTATGTGTTTGTGTTTTCTGGATATCATCAACGGACTTTATGTTTTTGAATGTTTTTTATTGGGGAACATTTTATTTTGAGCTTGGATACAGTAATTGGTTCCACATGGAGACACCAGCTCTACACATTCGTATTTTCTACAGAGAAAGCTAGAGGAACCGCGGCAAACAAACTTGATATTTCTGTTTGTATAGATGACATTTTTTTGCACTTGCCTAACGAAAAGACTTTGCTTTTCTCCAAACCCATTTTTACTGAGATTTTCTCATTCCATTGCATAGGAATTCCACACCAGCTTGTGCGGATATGACTGGATGAAACCGGAAATATCCAGTTTTGTTTTGGCTAACACAATCCCAGATTTTGCTACAGCCTCTGTGTTTGTGTATTCCTGATATTATCAATGGACTTTATTGTTTTGAATGTTTTTATCAGGGAACATTTAATTTTGTTCTTGGAATCACTAATTGGTTCCACATGGAGACACCAGTTCTACACATTCGTATTTTCTAGGTAGAAAGCTAGAGGAACTGCGGCAAACAAACATGATATTTCTGTTTGTATCGATGACATTTTATGCACTTGCCTAACGAAAAGACTTTGGTATTCTCCAAAACCATTTCTCTGTGATTTTCTCGGTGCATAGCATACGAATTCCACACCACGTTGTCCGGATATCACTGGATGAAACTGGAAATATCCAGTTTTGTTTTTGCAAACTCAATCCCAGATATTGCTACAGCCTCTGTGTATGTGTATTCCTGATATTATCGATGGACTTTATTGTTTTGAATGTTTTTTTTAATCGGGGAACATTTTATTTTGAGCTTGGATATAGTAATTGGTTCCACATGGAGACACCAGCTCTACACATTCGTATTTTCTAGGGAGAAAGCTAGAGGAACTGCGGCAAACAAACATGATATTTCTGTTTGTATTGATGACATTTTATGCACTTGCCTAACGAAAAGACTTTGGTATTCTCCAAAACCATTTCTCTGTGATTTTCTCGGTGCATAGCATACGAATTCCACACCACATTGTCCGGATATCACTGGATGAAACTGGAAATATCCAGTTTTGTTTTTGCAAACTCAATCCCAGATATTGCTACAGCCTCTGTGTATGTGTATTCCTGATATTATCGATGGACTTTATTGTTTTGAATGTTTTTTTTAATCGGGGAACATTTTATTTTGAGCTTGGATATAGTAATTGGTTCCACATGGAGACACCAGCTCTACACATTCGTATTTTCTAGGGAGAAAGCTAGAGGAACGGCGGCAAACAAACATGATATTTCTGTTTGTATAGATGACATTTTATGCACTTGCCTAACCAAAAGACATTGCTTTTCTCCAAAACCGTTTTTACTGTGATTTTCTCGGTCCATTGCATAGGAATTCCATACCACGTTATCCGGATATGACTGGATGCAACCAGAAATATCCGGTTGTGTTTTGGCTAACACACTGTGAAATATTGTGAAAGATTCTGTGTGTGTATTCACGATATTATGAATGGATTTTATTGTTGTGAACGTTTTTCTCAGGGATCATTTAATTTTGTAACATAGAATCACTAATTGGTTCATCATGGGGACACCAGCTCTACACATTCCCATTTTCTAGGGAGAAAGCTAGAGGAAGTGCGGCAAACAAACATGATATTTCTGTTTGTATAGATGACATTTTATGCACTTGCCTAACAAAGAGACTTGGCTTTACTCCTAAACCATTTTTCTGTGATTTTCTCGATACACTGCATACGAACTCCACACCAGTTTGTCCGGATATGACTGGATGAAACCGGAATATCCACTTTGTTTTGGCTAACTCAATTCCAGATATTGCTACAGCCTCTGTGTTTGTGTATTCCTGAGATTATCCACGGACTTGATTGTTTTGGATGTTTTTTATCAGAAAACATTTTATTTTGAGCTTGGATACAGTAATTGTTTCCACATGGAGACACCAGCTCTACACATTCGTATTTTCTAGGGAGAAAGCTAGAGGAACGGCGGCAAACAAACATGATATTTCTGTTTGTATAGATGACATTTTATGCACTTGCCTAACCAAAAGACATTGCTTTTCTCCAAAACCGTTTTTACTGTGATTTTCTCGGTCCATTGCATAGGAATTCCATACCACGTTATCCGGATATGACTGGATGCAACCAGAAATATCCGGTTGTGTTTTGGCTAACACACTGTGAAATATTGTGAAAGATTCTGTGTGTGTATTCACGATATTATGAATGGATTTTATTGTTGTGAACGTTTTTCTCAGGGATCATTTAATTTTGTAACATAGAATCACTAATTGGTTCATCATGGGGACACCAGCTCTACACATTCCCATTTTCTAGGGAGAAAGCTAGAGGAACTGCGGCAAACAAACATGATATTTCTGTTTGTATAGATGACATTTTATGCACTTGCCTAACAAAGAGACTTGGCTTTACTCCTAAACCATTTTTCTGTGATTTTCTCGATACACTGCATACGAACTCCACACCAGTTTGTCCGGATATGACTGGATGAAACCGGAATATCCACTTTGTTTTGGCTAACTCAATTCCAGATATTGCTACACCCTCTGTGTTTGTGTATTCCTGAGATTATCCACGGACTTGATTGTTTTGGATGTTTTTTATCAGAAAACATTTTATTTTGAGCTTGGATACAGTAATTGTTTCCACATGGAGACACCAGCTCTACACATTCGTATTTTCTAGGGAGAAAGCTAGAGGAACTGCGGCAAACAAACTTGATATTTCTGTTTGTATAGATGACATTTTATGCACTTCCCTAACAAAAAGACTTTGGTATTCTCTAAAAACATTTTTACTGTGATTGTCTCGATCCATTGCATACGAATTCCACAGCAGTTTGTCCGGATATGACTGGATGAAACCGGAAATATCCGGTTTTGTTTTGGCTAACTCAATCCCAGATATTGCTACAGCCTCTGTGTATGTGTATTCCTGATATTAACCACCGAGTTTATTGTTTTGAATGTTTTTTATCAGGGAACATGTAATTTTGTGCTTGGAAACACTAATTGGTTCCACATGGAGAAACCAGCTCTATACATCCGTATTTTCTTGGGATAATGCTAGAGGAACTGCGGCAAACAAACATGATATTTCTGGTTGTATAGATGACATTTTATGCACTTGCCTAATGAAAAAACTTTGCTTTTCTCCAAAATCATTTGTACTGTGATTTTCTCGGTCCATTGCATGCGTATTCCACAGCAGTTTACCGGATATGACAGGATGAAACCGGAAATTACCGGTTTTGTTTTGGCTAACTCAATCCGAAATATTGTGAAAGCCTCTGTGTTTGTGTTTTCTGGATATTATCGATGGACTTATTGTTTTCAATGTTTTTTATCGGGGAATATTTTATTTTGATCTTGGATACAGTAATTCGTTCCACATGGAGACACCAGCTCTACGTATTCGTATTTTCTAGGTAGAAGGCTAGAGGAACTGTGGCGAACAAACATGATATTTCTGTTTCTATAGATGGCATTTTATGCTGCTGCCTAATGAAGAGATATTGGATTACTCCAAAGCCATTTTTACTGTGAGTTTCTCGGTCTATTGTCTAAGAATTCCACAACAGTTTCTGTGAATATCACTGGATGAAACCGGAAATATCCGGTTTTGTTTTGGCTAACTCAATCCCAGATATTGCTACAGCCTCTGTGTTTGTGTATTCCTGATATTAACCACGGACTTTATTGTTTTGAATGTTTTTTTATCAGGGAACATTTAATTTTGTACCGTTGAAACACTAATTGGTTCCACATGGAGACACCAGCTCTACACATTCGTATTTTCTAGGGAGAAAGCCAGAGGAACTGCGACAAACAAACATGATATTTCTGTTTGTATATATGACATTTGATGCACTTGCCTAACGAAAAGACTGCTTTTCTCCAAAACCATTTTTACTTGGTTTTCTCAGTCCATTGCATACGAATTACACAGCAGGTTGTCCGGATATGACTGGATGAAACCAGAAATATCTGGTTGTGTTTTGGCTAACGATATCCGAAATATTGTGAAAGCCTCTGTGTTTGTGTTTTCAGGATATTATCGATGGACTTTCCTGTTTTGAATATTTTTATCAGGGAACATTTAATTTTGTACCGTAGAAACACTAAGTGGTTTATCATCGGGACACCAGCTCTACACATTCGTATTTTCTAGGGAGATTGCTAGAGGAACTGCGGCAAACAAACATGATATTTCTGTTTGTGTAGATGACATTTTATGCACTTGCCTAACAAAAAGACTTTGGTACTCTCCAAAACCATTTTTACTGTGATTTTCTCGGTCCATTGCATACGAATTCCACTCCAGTTTGTCCGAATATGACTGGATGAAAACAGAAATATCGGTTGTTGTTTTGGCTAACTCAATCCGAAATATTGTGAAAGCCTCTGTGTTTGTGTTTTCTGGATATTATCAACGGACTTTAGTTTTTTGAATGTTTTTTATCGGGGAACATTTTATTTTGAGCTTGCATACAGTAATTGGTTCCACATGTAGACACTGGCCCTACGTATTCGTATTTTCTAGGTAGAAAGCTAGAGGATCTGTGGCAAACAAACATCATATTTCTGTTTGTATAGATGAGATTTTATGCAGTTGCCTAATGAAAAGACATTGGTTTTCTCCAAAGCAATTTTTACTGTGAATATCTCAGTGCATTGCATACGAATTGCACACCACTTTACTGGATATGACGGGATGAAGCCGGAAATATCCGGTTTTGTTTTGGCTAACTCAATCCCAGATATTGCTACAGCCACTGTGTTTGTGTATTCCTGATATTATCCACGGACCTTATTGTTTTGAATGTTTTTTATCAGGGAACATTTAATTTTGTACCGTTGAAACACTAATTGGTTCATCATGGGGACACCAGCTCTACACATTCGTATTTTCTAGGGAGAAAGCTAGAGGAACTGCGGCAAACAAACATGATATTTCTGTTTCTATAGATGACATTTAATGAAGTTGCCTAATGAAAAGACATTGGTGTTCTCCAAAGCCATTTTAACTGTGAATATCTCAGTGCATTGCATACGAATTGCACACCACTTTACTGGATATGACGGGATGAAACCGGAAATATCCGGTATTATTTTGGCTAACTCAATCCCAAATATTGCTACAGTCTATGTGTTTGTGTTTTCTGGATATCATCAACGGACTTTATGTTTTTGAATGTTTTTTATTGGGGAACATTTTATTTTGAGCTTGGATACAGTAATTGGTTCCACATGGAGACACCAGCTCTACACATTCGTATTTTCTACAGAGAAAGCTAGAGGAACCGCGGCAAACAAACTTGATATTTCTGTTTGTATAGATGACATTTTTTTGCACTTGCCTAACGAAAAGACTTTGCTTTTCTCCAAACCCATTTTTACTGAGATTTTCTCATTCCATTGCATAGGAATTCCACACCAGCTTGTGCGGATATGACTGGATGAAACCGGAAATATCCAGTTTTGTTTTGGCTAACACAATCCCAGATTTTGCTACAGCCTCTGTGTTTGTGTATTCCTGATATTATCAATGGACTTTATTGTTTTGAATGTTTTTATCAGGGAACATTTAATTTTGTTCTTGGAATCACTAATTGGTTCCACATGGAGACACCAGTTCTACACATTCGTATTTTCTAGGTAGAAAGCTAGAGGAACTGCGGCAAACAAACATGATATTTCTGTTTGTATCGATGACATTTTATGCACTTGCCTAACGAAAAGACTTTGGTATTCTCCAAAACCATTTCTCTGTGATTTTCTCGGTGCATAGCATACGAATTCCACACCACGTTGTCTGGATATCACTGGATGAAACTGGAAATATCCAGTTTTGTTTTTGCAAACTCAATCCCAGATATTGCTACAGCCTCTGTGTATGTGTATTCCTGATATTATCGATGGACTTTATTGTTTTGAATGTTTTTTTTAATCGGGGAACATTTTATTTTGAGCTTGGATATAGTAATTGGTTCCACATGGAGACACCAGCTCTACACATTCGTATTTTCTAGGGAGAAAGCTAGAGGAACGGCGGCAAACAAACATGATATTTCTGTTTGTATAGATGACATTTTATGCACTTGCCTAACCAAAAGACATTGCTTTTCTCCAAAACCGTTTTTACTGTGATTTTCTCGGTCCATTGCATAGGAATTCCATACCACGTTATCCGGATATGACTGGATGCAACCAGAAATATCCGGTTGTGTTTTGGCTAACACACTGTGAAATATTGTGAAAGATTCTGTGTGTGTATTCACGATATTATGAATGGATTTTATTGTTGTGAACGTTTTTCTCAGGGATCATTTAATTTTGTAACATAGAATCACTAATTGGTTCATCATGGGGACACCAGCTCTACACATTCCCATTTTCTAGGGAGAAAGCTAGAGGAAGTGCGGCAAACAAACATGATATTTCTGTTTGTATAGATGACATTTTATGCACTTGCCTAACAAAGAGACTTTGCTTTTCTCCTAAACCATTTTTCTGTGATTTTCTCGATACACTGCATACGAACTCCACACCAGTTTGTCCGGATATGACTGGATGAAACCGGAATATCCACTTTGTTTTGGCTAACTCAATTCCAGATATTGCTACACCCTCTGTGTTTGTGTATTCCTGAGATTATCCACGGACTTGATTGTTTTGGATGTTTTTTATCAGAAAACATTTTATTTTGAGCTTGGATACAGTAATTGTTTCCACATGGAGACACCAGCTCTACACATTCGTATTTTCTAGGGAGAAAGCTAGAGGAACTGCGGCAAACAAACTTGATATTTCTGTTTGTATAGATGACATTTTATGCACTTCCCTAACAAAAAGACTTTGGTATTCTCTAAAAACATTTTTACTGTGATTGTCTCGATCCATTGCATACAAATTCCACAGCAGTTTGTCCGGATATGACTGGATGAAACCGGAAATATCCGGTTTTGTTTTGGCTAACTCAATCCCAGATATTGCTACAGCCTCTGTGTATGTGTATTCCTGATATTAACCACCGAGTTTATTGTTTTGAATGTTTTTTATCAGGGAACATGTAATTTTGTGCTTGGAAACACTAATTGGTTCCACATGGAGAAACCAGCTCTATACATCCGTATTTTCTTGGGATAAAGCTAGAGGAACTGCGGCAAACAAACATGATATTTCTGGTTGTATAGATGACATTTTATGCACTTGCCTAATGAAAAAACTTTGCTTTTCTCCAAAATCATTTGTACGGTGATTTTCTCGGTCCATTGCATGCGTATTCCACAGCAGTTTACCGGATATGACAGGATGAAACCGGAAATTACCGGTTTTGTTTTGGCTAACTCAATCCGAAATATTGTGAAAGCCTCTGTGTTTGTGTTTTCTGGATATTATCGATGGACTTATTGTTTTCAATGTTTTTTATCGGGGAATATTTTATTTTTATCTTGGATACAGTAATTCGTTCCACATGGAGACACCAGCTCTACGTATTCGTATTTTCTAGGTAGAAGGCTAGAGGAACTGTGGCGAACAAACATGATATTTCTGTTTCTATAGATGGCATTTTATGCTGCTGCCTAATGAAGAGATATTGGATTACTCCAAAGCCATTTTTACTGTGAGTTTCTCGGTCTATTGTCTAAGAATTCCACAACAGTTTCTGTGAATATCACTGGATGAAACCGGAAATATCCGGTTTTGTTTTGGCTAACTCAATCCCAGATATTGCTACAGCCTCTGTGTTTGTGTATTCCTGATATTAACCACGGACTTTATTGTTTTGAATGTTTTTTTATCAGGGAACATTTAATTTTGTACCGTTGAAACACTAATTGGTTCCACATGGAGACACCAGCTCTACACATTCGTATTTTCTAGGGAGAAAGCCAGAGGAACTGCGACAAACAAACATGATATTTCTGTTTGTATATATGACATTTGATGCACTTGCCTAACGAAAAGACTGCTTTTCTCCAAAACCATTTTTACTTGGTTTTCTCAGTCCATTGCATACGAATTACACAGCAGGTTGTCCGGATATGACTGGATGAAACCAGAAATATCTGGTTGTGTTTTGGCTAACGATATCCGAAATATTGTGAAAGCCTCTGTGTTTGTGTTTTCAGGATATTATCGATGGACTTTCCTGTTTTGAATATTTTTATCAGGGAACATTTAATTTTGTACCGTAGAAACACTAAGTGGTTTATCATCGGGACACCAGCTCTACACATTCGTATTTTCTAGGGAGATTGCTAGAGGAACTGCGGCAAACAAACATGATATTTCTGTTTGTGTAGATGACATTTTATGCACTTGCCTAACAAAAAGACTTTGGTACTCTCCAAAACCATTTTTACTGTGATTTTCTCGGTCCATTGCATACGAATTCCACTCCAGTTTGTCCGAATATGACTGGATGAAAACAGAAATATCGGTTGTTGTTTTGGCTAACTCAATCCGAAATATTGTGAAAGCCTCTGTGTTTGTGTTTTCTGGATTTTATCAACGGACTTTAGTTTTTTGAATGTTTTTTATCGGGGAACATTTTATTTTGAGCTTGCATACAGTAATTGGTTCCACATGTAGACACTGGCCCTACGTATTCGTATTTTCTAGGTAGAAAGCTAGAGGATCTGTGGCAAACAAACATCATATTTCTGTTTGTATAGATGAGATTTTATGCAGTTGCCTAATGAAAAGACATTGGTTTTCTCCAAAGCAATTTTTACTGTGAATATCTCAGTGCATTGCATACGAATTGCACACCACTTTACTGGATATGACGGGATGAAGCCGGAAATATCCGGTTTTGTTTTGGCTAACTCAATCCCAGATATTGCTACAGCCACTGTGTTTGTGTATTCCTGATATTATCCACGGACCTTATTGTTTTGAATGTTTTTTATCAGGGAACATTTAATTTTGTACCGTTGAAACACTAATTGGTTCATCATGGGGACACCAGCTCTACACATTCGTATTTTCTAGGGAGAAAGCTAGAGGAACTGCGGCAAACAAACATGATATTTCTGTTTCTATAGATGACATTTAATGAAGTTGCCTAATGAAAAGACATTGGTGTTCTCCAAAGCCATTTTAACTGTGAATATCTCAGTGCATTGCATACGAATTGCACACCACTTTACTGGATATGACGGGATGAAACCGGAAATATCCGGTATTATTTTGGCTAACTCAATCCCAAATATTGCTACAGTCTATGTGTTTGTGTTTTCTGGATATCATCAACGGACTTTATGTTTTTGAATGTTTTTTATTGGGGAACATTTTATTTTGAGCTTGGATACAGTAATTGGTTCCACATGGAGACACCAGCTCTACACATTCGTATTTTCTACAGAGAAAGCTAGAGGAACCGCGGCAAACAAACTTGATATTTCTGTTTGTATAGATGACATTTTTTTGCACTTGCCTAACGAAAAGACTTTGCTTTTCTCCAAACCCATTTTTACTGAGATTTTCTCATTCCATTGCATAGGAATTCCACACCAGCTTGTGCGGATATGACTGGATGAAACCGGAAATATCCAGTTTTGTTTTGGCTAACACAATCCCAGATTTTGCTACAGCCTCTGTGTTTGTGTATTCCTGATATTATCAATGGACTTTATTGTTTTGAATGTTTTTATCAGGGAACATTTAATTTTGTTCTTGGAATCACTAATTGGTTCCACATGGAGACACCAGTTCTACACATTCGTATTTTCTAGGTAGAAAGCTAGAGGAACTGCGGCAAACAAACATGATATTTCTGTTTGTATTGATGACATTTTATGCACTTGCCTAACGAAAAGACTTTGGTATTCTCCAAAACCATTTCTCTGTGATTTTCTCGGTGCATAGCATACGAATTCCACACCACGTTGTCCGGATATCACTGGATGAAACTGGAAATATCCAGTTTTGTTTTTGCAAACTCAATCCCAGATATTGCTACAGCCTCTGTGTATGTGTATTCCTGATATTATCGATGGACTTTATTGTTTTGAATGTTTTTTTTAATCGGGGAACATTTTATTTTGAGCTTGGATATAGTAATTGGTTCCACATGGAGACACCAGCTCTACACATTCGTATTTTCTAGGGAGAAAGCTAGAGGAACGGCGGCAAACAAACATGATATTTCTGTTTGTATAGATGACATTTTATGCACTTGCCTAACCAAAAGACATTGCTTTTCTCCAAAACCGTTTTTACTGTGATTTTCTCGGTCCATTGCATAGGAATTCCATACCACGTTATCCGGATATGACTGGATGCAACCAGAAATATCCGGTTGTGTTTTGGCTAACACACTGTGAAATATTGTGAAAGATTCTGTGTGTGTATTCACGATATTATGAATGGATTTTATTGTTGTGAACGTTTTTCTCAGGGATCATTTAATTTTGTAACATAGAATCACTAATTGGTTCATCATGGGGACACCAGCTCTACACATTCCCATTTTCTAGGGAGAAAGCTAGAGGAAGTGCGGCAAACAAACATGATATTTCTGTTTGTATAGATGACATTTTATGCACTTGCCTAACAAAGAGACTTTGCTTTTCTCCTAAACCATTTTTCTGTGATTTTCTCGATACACTGCATACGAACTCCACACCAGTTTGTCCGGATATGACTGGATGAAACCGGAATATCCACTTTGTTTTGGCTAACTCAATTCCAGATATTGCTACACCCTCTGTGTTTGTGTATTCCTGAGATTATCCACGGACTTGATTGTTTTGGATGTTTTTTATCAGAAAACATTTTATTTTGAGCTTGGATACAGTAATTGTTTCCACATGGAGACACCAGCTCTACACATTCGTATTTTCTAGGGAGAAAGCTAGAGGAACTGCGGCAAACAAACTTGATATTTCTGTTTGTATAGATGACATTTTATGCACTTCCCTAACAAAAAGACTTTGGTATTCTCTAAAAACATTTTTACTGTGATTGTCTCGATCCATTGCATACAAATTCCACAGCAGTTTGTCCGGATATGACTGGATGAAACCGGAAATATCCGGTTTTGTTTTGGCTAACTCAATCCCAGATATTGCTACAGCCTCTGTGTATGTGTATTCCTGATATTAACCACCGAGTTTATTGTTTTGAATGTTTTTTATCAGGGAACATGTAATTTTGTGCTTGGAAACACTAATTGGTTCCACATGGAGAAACCAGCTCTATACATCCGTATTTTCTTGGGATAAAGCTAGAGGAACTGCGGCAAACAAACATGATATTTCTGGTTGTATAGATGACATTTTATGCACTTGCCTAATGAAAAAACTTTGCTTTTCTCCAAAATCATTTGTACGGTGATTTTCTCGGTCCATTGCATGCGTATTCCACAGCAGTTTACCGGATATGACAGGATGAAACCGGAAATTACCGGTTTTGTTTTGGCTAACTCAATCCGAAATATTGTGAAAGCCTCTGTGTTTGTGTTTTCTGGATATTATCGATGGACTTATTGTTTTCAATGTTTTTTATCGGGGAATATTTTATTTTGATCTTGGATACAGTAATTCGTTCCACATGGAGACACCAGCTCTACGTATTCGTATTTTCTAGGTAGAAGGCTAGAGGAACTGTGGCGAACAAACATGATATTTCTGTTTCTATAGATGGCATTTTATGCTGCTGCCTAATGAAGAGATATTGGATTACTCCAAAGCCATTTTTACTGTGAGTTTCTCGGTCTATTGTCTAAGAATTCCACAACAGTTTCTGTGAATATCACTGGATGAAACCGGAAATATCCGGTTTTGTTTTGGCTAACTCAATCCCAGATATTGCTACAGCCTCTGTGTTTGTGTATTCCTGATATTAACCACGGACTTTATTGTTTTGAATGTTTTTTTATCAGGGAACATTTAATTTTGTACCGTTGAAACACTAATTGGTTCCACATGGAGACACCAGCTCTACACATTTGTATTTTCTAGGGAGAAAGCCAGAGGAACTGCGACAAACAAACATGATATTTCTGTTTGTATATATGACATTTGATGCACTTGCCTAACGAAAAGACTGCTTTTCTCCAAAACCATTTTTACTTGGTTTTCTCAGTCCATTGCATACGAATTACACAGCAGGTTGTCCGGATATGACTGGATGAAACCAGAAATATCTGGTTGTGTTTTGGCTAACGATATCCGAAATATTGTGAAAGCCTCTGTGTTTGTGTTTTCAGGATATTATCGATGGACTTTCCTGTTTTGAATATTTTTATCAGGGAACATTTAATTTTGTACCGTAGAAACACTAAGTGGTTTATCATCGGGACACCAGCTCTACACATTCGTATTTTCTAGGGAGATTGCTAGAGGAACTGCGGCAAACAAACATGATATTTCTGTTTGTGTAGATGACATTTTATGCACTTGCCTAACAAAAAGACTTTGGTACTCTCCAAAACCATTTTTACTGTGATTTTCTCGGTCCATTGCATACGAATTCCACTCCAGTTTGTCCGAATATGACTGGATGAAAACAGAAATATCGGTTGTTGTTTTGGCTAACTCAATCCGAAATATTGTGAAAGCCTCTGTGTTTGTGTTTTCTGGATATTATCAACGGACTTTAGTTTTTTGAATGTTTTTTATCGGGGAACATTTTATTTTGAGCTTGCATACAGTAATTGGTTCCACATGTAGACACTGGCCCTACGTATTCGTATTTTCTAGGTAGAAAGCTAGAGGATCTGTGGCAAACAAACATCATATTTCTGTTTGTATAGATGAGATTGTATGCAGTTGCCTAATGAAAAGACATTGGTTTTCTCCAAAGCAATTTTTACTGTGAATATCTCAGTGCATTGCATACGAATTGCACACCACTTTACTGGATATGACGGGATGAAGCCGGAAATATCCGGTTTTGTTTTGGCTAACTCAATCCCAGATATTGCTACAGCCACTGTGTTTGTGTATTCCTGATATTATCCACGGACCTTATTGTTTTGAATGTTTTTTATCAGGGAACATTTAATTTTGTACCGTTGAAACACTAATTGGTTCATCATGGGGACACCAGCTCTACACATTCGTATTTTCTAGGGAGAAAGCTAGAGGAACTGCGGCAAACAAACATGATATTTCTGTTTCTATAGATGACATTTAATGAAGTTGCCTAATGAAAAGACATTGGTGTTCTCCAAAGCCATTTTAACTGTGAATATCTCAGTGCATTGCATACGAATTGCACACCACTTTACTGGATATGACGGGATGAAACCGGAAATATCCGGTATTATTTTGGCTAACTCAATCCCAAATATTGCTACAGTCTATGTGTTTGTGTTTTCTGGATATCATCAACGGACTTTATGTTTTTGAATGTTTTTTATTGGGGAACATTTTATTTTGAGCTTGGATACAGTAATTGGTTCCACATGGAGACACCAGCTCTACACATTCGTATTTTCTACAGAGAAAGCTAGAGGAACCGCGGCAAACAAACTTGATATTTCTGTTTGTATAGATGACATTTTTTTGCACTTGCCTAACGAAAAGACTTTGCTTTTCTCCAAACCCATTTTTACTGAGATTTTCTCATTCCATTGCATAGGAATTCCACACCAGCTTGTGCGGATATGACTGGATGAAACCGGAAATATCCAGTTTTGTTTTGGCTAACACAATCCCAGATTTTGCTACAGCCTCTGTGTTTGTGTATTCCTGATATTATCAATGGACTTTATTGTTTTGAATGTTTTTATCAGGGAACATTTAATTTTGTTCTTGGAATCACTAATTGGTTCCACATGGAGACACCAGTTCTACACATTCGTATTTTCTAGGTAGAAAGCTAGAGGAACTGCGGCAAACAAACATGATATTTCTGTTTGTATCGATGACATTTTATGCACTTGCCTAACGAAAAGACTTTGGTATTCTCCAAAACCATTTCTCTGTGATTTTCTCGGTGCATAGCATACGAATTCCACACCACGTTGTCCGGATATCACTGGATGAAACTGGAAATATCCAGTTTTGTTTTTGCAAACTCAATCCCAGATATTGCTACAGCCTCTGTGTATGTGTATTCCTGATATTATCGATGGACTTTATTGTTTTGAATGTTTTTTTTAATCGGGGAACATTTTATTTTGAGCTTGGATATAGTAATTGGTTCCACATGGAGACACCAGCTCTACACATTCGTATTTTCTAGGGAGAAAGCTAGAGGAACGGCGGCAAACAAACATGATATTTCTGTTTGTATAGATGACATTTTATGCACTTGCCTAACCAAAAGACATTGCTTTTCTCCAAAACCGTTTTTACTGTGATTTTCTCGGTCCATTGCATAGGAATTCCATACCACGTTATCCGGATATGACTGGATGCAACCAGAAATATCCGGTTGTGTTTTGGCTAACACACTGTGAAATATTGTGAAAGATTCTGTGTGTGTATTCACGATATTATGAATGGATTTTATTGTTGTGAACGTTTTTCTCAGGGATCATTTAATTTTGTAACATAGAATCACTAATTGGTTCATCATGGGGACACCAGCTCTACACATTCCCATTTTCTAGGGAGAAAGCTAGAGGAACTGCGGCAAACAAACATGATATTTCTGTTTGTATAGATGACATTTTATGCACTTGCCTAACAAAGAGACTTTGCTTTTCTCCTAAACCATTTTTCTGTGATTTTCTCGATACACTGCATACGAACTCCACACCAGTTTGTCCGGATATGACTGGATGAAACCGGAATATCCACTTTGTTTTGGCTAACTCAATTCCAGATATTGCTACACCCTCTGTGTTTGTGTATTCCTGAGATTATCGATGGACTTGATTGTTTTGGATGTTTTTTATCAGAAAACATTTTATTTTGAGCTTGGATACAGTAATTGTTTCCACATGGAGACACCAGCTCTACACATTCGTATTTTCTAGGGAGAAAGCTAGAGGAACGGCGGCAAACAAACATGATATTTCTGTTTGTATAGATGACATTTTATGCACTTGCCTAACCAAAAGACATTGCTTTTCTCCAAAACCGTTTTTACTGTGATTTTCTCGGTCCATTGCATAGGAATTCCATACCACGTTATCCGGATATGACTGGATGCAACCAGAAATATCCGGTTGTGTTTTGGCTAACACACTGTGAAATATTGTGAAAGATTCTGTGTGTGTATTCACGATATTATGAATGGATTTTATTGTTGTGAACGTTTTTCTCAGGGATCATTTAATTTTGTAACATAGAATCACTAATTGGTTCATCATGGGGACACCAGCTCTACACATTCCCATTTTCTAGGGAGAAAGCTAGAGGAACTGCGGCAAACAAACATGATATTTCTGTTTGTATAGATGACATTTTATGCACTTGCCTAACAAAGAGACTTTGCTTTTCTCCTAAACCATTTTTCTGTGATTTTCTCGATACACTGCATACGAACTCCACACCAGTTTGTCCGGATATGACTGGATGAAACCGGAATATCCACTTTGTTTTGGCTAACTCAATTCCAGATATTGCTACACCCTCTGTGTTTGTGTATTCCTGAGATTATCCACGGACTTGATTGTTTTGGATGTTTTTTATCAGAAAACATTTTATTTTGAGCTTGGATACAGTAATTGTTTCCACATGGAGACACCAGCTCTACACATTCGTATTTTCTAGGGAGAAAGCTAGAGGAACTGCGGCAAACAAACTTGATATTTCTGTTTGTATAGATGACATTTTATGCACTTCCCTAACAAAAAGACTTTGGTATTCTCTAAAAACATTTTTACTGTGATTGTCTCGATCCATTGCATACAAATTCCACAGCAGTTTGTCTGGATATGACTGGATGAAACCGGAAATATCCGGTTTTGTTTTGGCTAACTCAATCCCAGATATTGCTACAGCCTCTGTGTATGTGTATTCCTGATATTAACCACCGAGTTTATTGTTTTGAATGTTTTTTATCAGGGAACATGTAATTTTGTGCTTGGAAACACTAATTGGTTCCACATGGAGAAACCAGCTCTATACATCCGTATTTTCTTGGGATAAAGCTAGAGGAACTGCGGCAAACAAACATGATATTTCTGGTTGTATAGATGACATTTTATGCACTTGCCTAATGAAAAAACTTTGCTTTTCTCCAAAATCATTTGTACGGTGATTTTCTCGGTCCATTGCATGCGTATTCCACAGCAGTTTACCGGATATGACAGGATGAAACCGGAAATTACCGGTTTTGTTTTGGCTAACTCAATCCGAAATATTGTGAAAGCCTCTGTGTTTGTGTTTTCTGGATATTATCGATGGACTTATTGTTTTCAATGTTTTTTATCGGGGAATATTTTATTTTGATCTTGGATACAGTAATTCGTTCCACATGGAGACACCAGCTCTACGTATTCGTATTTTCTAGGTAGAAGGCTAGAGGAACTGTGGCGAACAAACATGATATTTCTGTTTCTATAGATGGCATTTTATGCTGCTGCCTAATGAAGAGATATTGGATTACTCCAAAGCCATTTTTACTGTGAGTTTCTCGGTCTATTGTCTAAGAATTCCACAACAGTTTCTGTGAATATCACTGGATGAAACCGGAAATATCCGGTTTTGTTTTGGCTAACTCAATCCCAGATATTGCTACAGCCTCTGTGTTTGTGTATTCCTGATATTAACCACGGACTTTATTGTTTTGAATGTTTTTTTATCAGGGAACATTTAATTTTGTACCGTTGAAACACTAATTGGTTCCACATGGAGACACCAGCTCTACACATTCGTATTTTCTAGGGAGAAAGCCAGAGGAACTGCGACAAACAAACATGATATTTCTGTTTGTATATATGACATTTGATGCACTTGCCTAACGAAAAGACTGCTTTTCTCCAAAACCATTTTTACTTGGTTTTCTCAGTCCATTGCATACGAATTACACAGCAGGTTGTCCGGATATGACTGGATGAAACCAGAAATATCTGGTTGTGTTTTGGCTAACGATATCCGAAATATTGTGAAAGCCTCTGTGTTTGTGTTTTCAGGATATTATCGATGGACTTTCCTGTTTTGAATATTTTTATCAGGGAACATTTAATTTTGTACCGTAGAAACACTAAGTGGTTTATCATCGGGACACCAGCTTTACACATTCGTATTTTCTAGGGAGATTGCTAGAGGAACTGCGGCAAACAAACATGATATTTCTGTTTGTGTAGATGACATTTTATGCACTTGCCTAACAAAAAGACTTTGGTACTCTCCAAAACCATTTTTACTGTGATTTTCTCGGTCCATTGCATACGAATTCCACTCCAGTTTGTCCGAATATGACTGGATGAAAACAGAAATATCGGTTGTTGTTTTGGCTAACTCAATCCGAAATATTGTGAAAGCCTCTGTGTTTGTGTTTTCTGGATATTATCAACGGACTTTAGTTTTTTGAATGTTTTTTATCGGGGAACATTTTATTTTGAGCTTGCATACAGTAATTGGTTCCACATGTAGACACTGGCCCTACGTATTCGTATTTTCTAGGTAGAAAGCTAGAGGATCTGTGGCAAACAAACATCATATTTCTGTTTGTATAGATGAGATTTTATGCAGTTGCCTAATGAAAAGACATTGGTTTTCTCCAAAGCAATTTTTACTGTGAATATCTCAGTGCATTGCATACGAATTGCACACCACTTTACTGGATATGACGGGATGAAGCCGGAAATATCCGGTTTTGTTTTGGCTAACTCAATCCCAGATATTGCTACAGCCACTGTGTTTGTGTATTCCTGATATTATCCACGGACCTTATTGTTTTGAATGTTTTTTATCAGGGAACATTTAATTTTGTACCGTTGAAACACTAATTGGTTCATCATGGGGACACCAGCTCTACACATTCGTATTTTCTAGGGAGAAAGCTAGAGGAACTGCGGCAAACAAACATGATATTTCTGTTTCTATAGATGACATTTAATGAAGTTGCCTAATGAAAAGACATTGGTGTTCTCCAAAGCCATTTTAACTGTGAATATCTCAGTGCATTTCATACGAATTGCACACCACTTTACTGGATATGACGGGATGAAACCGGAAATATCCGGTATTATTTTGGCTAACTCAATCCCAAATATTGCTACAGTCTATGTGTTTGTGTTTTCTGGATATCATCAACGGACTTTATGTTTTTGAATGTTTTTTATTGGGGAACATTTTATTTTGAGCTTGGATACAGTAATTGGTTCCACATGGAGACACCAGCTCTACACATTCGTATTTTCTACCGAGAAAGCTAGAGGAACCGCGGCAAACAAACTTGATATTTCTGTTTGTATAGATGACATTTTTTTGCACTTGCCTAACGAAAAGACTTTGCTTTTCTCCAAACCCATTTTTACTGAGATTTTCTCATTCCATTGCATAGGAATTCCACACCAGCTTGTGCGGATATGACTGGATGAAACCGGAAATATCCAGTTTTGTTTTGGCTAACACAATCCCAGATTTTGCTACAGCCTCTGTGTTTGTGTATTCCTGATATTATCAATGGACTTTATTGTTTTGAATGTTTTTATCAGGGAACATTTAATTTTGTTCTTGGAATCACTAATTGGTTCCACATGGAGACACCAGTTCTACACATTCGTATTTTCTAGGGAGAAAGCTAGAGGAACTGCGGCAAACAAACATGATATTTCTGTTTGTATCGATGACATTTTATGCACTTGCCTAACGAAAAGACTTTGGTATTCTCCAAAACCATTTCTCTGTGATTTTCTCGGTGCATAGCATACGAATTCCACACCACGTTGTCCGGATATCACTGGATGAAACTGGAAATATCCAGTTTTGTTTTTGCAAACTCAATCCCAGATATTGCTACAGCCTCTGTGTATGTGTATTCCTGATATTATCGATGGACTTTATTGTTTTGAATGTTTTTTTTAATCAGGGAACATTTTATTTTGAGCTTGGATATAGTAATTGGTTCCACATGGAGACACCAGCTCTACACATTCGTATTTTCTAGGGAGAAAGCTAGAGGAACGGCGGCAAACAAACATGATATTTCTGTTTGTATAGATGACATTTTATGCACTTGCCTAACCAAAAGACATTGCTTTTCTCCAAAACCGTTTTTACTGTGATTTTCTCGGTCCATTGCATAGGAATTCCATACCACGTTATCCGGATATGGCTGGATGCAACCAGAAATATCCGGTTGTGTTTTGGCTAACACACTGTGAAATATTGTGAAAGATTCTGTGTGTGTATTCACGATATTATGAATGGATTTTATTGTTGTGAACGTTTTTCTCAGGGATCATTTAATTTTGTAACATAGAATCACTAATTGGTTCATCATGGGGACACCAGCTCTACACATTCCCATTTTCTAGGGAGAAAGCTAGAGGAACTGCGGCAAACAAACATGATATTTCTGTTTGTATAGATGACATTTTATGCACTTGCCTAACAAAGAGACTTTGCTTTTCTCCTAAACCATTTTTCTGTGATTTTCTCGATACACTGCATACGAACTCCACACCAGTTTGTCCGGATATGACTGGATGAAACCGGAATATCCACTTTGTTTTGGCTAACTCAATTCCAGATATTGCTACACCCTCTGTGTTTGTGTATTCCTGAGATTATCCACGGACTTGATTGTTTTGGATGTTTTTTATCAGAAAACATTTTATTTTGAGCTTGGATACAGTAATTGTTTCCACATGGAGACACCAGCTCTACACATTCGTATTTTCTAGGGAGAAAGCTAGAGGAACTGCGGCAAACAAACTTGATATTTCTGTTTGTATAGATGACATTTTATGCACTTCCCTAACAAAAAGACTTTGGTATTCTCTAAAAACATTTTTACTGTGATTGTCTCGATCCATTGCATACGAATTCCACAGCAGTTTGTCCGGATATGACTGGATGAAACCGGAAATATCCGGTTTTGTTTTGGCTAACTCAATCCCAGATATTGCTACAGCCTCTGTGTATGTGTATTCCTGATATTAACCACCGAGTTTATTGTTTTGAATGTTTTTTATCAGGGAACATGTAATTTTGTGCTTGGAAACACTAATTGGTTCCACATGGAGAAACCAGCTCTATACATCCGTATTTTCTTGGGATAAAGCTAGAGGAACTGCGGCAAACAAACATGATATTTCTGGTTGTATAGATGACATTTTATGCACTTGCCTAATGAAAAAACTTTGCTTTTCTCCAAAATCATTTGTACGGTGATTTTCTCGGTCCATTGCATGCGTATTCCACAGCAGTTTACCGGATATGACAGGATGAAACCGGAAATTACCGGTTTTGTTTTGGCTAACTCAATCCGAAATATTGTGAAAGCCTCTGTGTTTGTGTTTTCTGGATATTATCGATGGACTTATTGTTTTCAATGTTTTTTATCGGGGAATATTTTATTTTGATCTTGGATACAGTAATTCGTTCCACATGGAGACACCAGCTCTACGTATTCGTATTTTCTAGGTAGAAGGCTAGAGGAACTGTGGCGAACAAACATGATATTTCTGTTTCTATAGATGGCATTTTATGCTGCTGCCTAATGAAGAGATATTGGATTACTCCAAAGCCATTTTTACTGTGAGTTTCTCGGTCTATTGTCTAAGAATTCCACAACAGTTTCTGTGAATATCACTGGATGAAACCGGAAATATCCGGTTTTGTTTTGGCTAACTCAATCCCAGATATTGCTACAGCCTCTGTGTTTGTGTATTCCTGATATTAACCACGGACTTTATTGTTTTGAATGTTTTTTTATCAGGGAACATTTAATTTTGTACCGTTGAAACACTAATTGGTTCCACATGGAGACACCAGCTCTACACATTCGTATTTTCTAGGGAGAAAGCCAGAGGAACTGCGACAAACAAACATGATATTTCTGTTTGTATATATGACATTTGATGCACTTGCCTAACGAAAAGACTGCTTTTCTCCAAAACCATTTTTACTTGGTTTTCTCAGTCCATTGCATACGAATTACACAGCAGGTTGTCCGGATATGACTGGATGAAACCAGAAATATCTGGTTGTGTTTTGGCTAACGATATCCGAAATATTGTGAAAGCCTCTGTGTTTGTGTTTTCAGGATATTATCGATGGACTTTCCTGTTTTGAATATTTTTATCAGGGAACATTTAATTTTGTACCGTAGAAACACTAAGTGGTTTATCATCGGGACACCAGCTCTACACATTCGTATTTTCTAGGGAGATTGCTAGAGGAACTGCGGCAAACAAACATGATATTTCTGTTTGTGTAGATGACATTTTATGCACTTGCCTAACAAAAAGACTTTGGTACTCTCCAAAACCATTTTTACTGTGATTTTCTCGGTCCATTGCATACGAATTCCACTCCAGTTTGTCCGAATATGACTGGATGAAAACAGAAATATCGGTTGTTGTTTTGGCTAACTCAATCCGAAATATTGTGAAAGCCTCTGTGTTTGTGTTTTCTGGATATTATCAACGGACTTTAGTTTTTTGAATGTTTTTTATCGGGGAACATTTTATTTTGAGCTTGCATACAGTAATTGGTTCCACATGTAGACACTGGCCCTACGTATTCGTATTTTCTAGGTAGAAAGCTAGAGGATCTGTGGCAAACAAACATCATATTTCTGTTTGTATAGATGAGATTTTATGCAGTTGCCTAATGAAAAGACATTGGTTTTCTCCAAAGCAATTTTTACTGTGAATATCTCAGTGCATTGCATACGAATTGCACACCACTTTACTGGATATGACGGGATGAAGCCGGAAATATCCGGTTTTGTTTTGGCTAACTCAATCCCAGATATTGCTACAGCCACTGTGTTTGTGTATTCCTGATATTATCCACGGACCTTATTGTTTTGAATGTTTTTTATCAGGGAACATTTAATTTTGTACCGTTGAAACACTAATTGGTTCATCATGGGGACACCAGCTCTACACATTCGTATTTTCTAGGGAGAAAGCTAGAGGAACTGCGGCAAACAAACATGATATTTCTGTTTCTATAGATGACATTTAATGAAGTTGCCTAATGAAAAGACATTGGTGTTCTCCAAAGCCATTTTAACTGTGAATATCTCAGTGCATTTCATACGAATTGCACACCACTTTACTGGATATGACGGGATGAAACCGGAAATATCCGGTATTATTTTGGCTAACTCAATCCCAAATATTGCTACAGTCTATGTGTTTGTGTTTTCTGGATATCATCAACGGACTTTATGTTTTTGAATGTTTTTTATTGGGGAACATTTTATTTTGAGCTTGGATACAGTAATTGGTTCCACATGGAGACACCAGCTCTACACATTCGTATTTTCTACAGAGAAAGCTAGAGGAACCGCGGCAAACAAACTTGATATTTCTGTTTGTATAGATGACATTTTTTTGCACTTGCCTAACGAAAAGACTTTGCTTTTCTCCAAACCCATTTTTACTGAGATTTTCTCATTCCATTGCATAGGAATTCCACACCAGCTTGTGCGGATATGACTGGATGAAACCGGAAATATCCAGTTTTGTTTTGGCTAACACAATCCCAGATTTTGCTACAGCCTCTGTGTTTGTGTATTCCTGATATTATCAATGGACTTTATTGTTTTGAATGTTTTTATCAGGGAACATTTAATTTTGTTCTTGGAATCACTAATTGGTTCCACATGGAGACACCAGTTCTACACATTCGTATTTTCTAGGTAGAAAGCTAGAGGAACTGCGGCAAACAAACATGATATTTCTGTTTGTATTGATGACATTTTATGCACTTGCCTAACGAAAAGACTTTGGTATTCTCCAAAACCATTTCTCTGTGATTTTCTCGGTGCATAGCATACGAATTCCACACCACGTTGTCCGGATATCACTGGATGAAACTGGAAATATCCAGTTTTGTTTTTGCAAACTCAATCCCAGATATTGCTACAGCCTCTGTGTATGTGTATTCCTGATATTATCGATGGACTTTATTGTTTTGAATGTTTTTTTTAATCAGGGAACATTTTATTTTGAGCTTGGATATAGTAATTGGTTCCACATGGAGACACCAGCTCTACACATTCGTATTTTCTAGGGAGAAAGCTAGAGGAACGGCGGCAAACAAACATGATATTTCTGTTTGTATAGATGACATTTTATGCACTTGCCTAACCAAAAGACATTGTTTTTCTCCAAAACCGTTTTTACTGTGATTTTCTCGGTCCATTGCATAGGAATTCCATACCACGTTATCCGGATATGACTGGATGCAACCAGAAATATCCGGTTGTGTTTTGGCTAACACACTGTGAAATATTGTGAAAGATTCTGTGTGTGTATTCACGATATTATGAATGGATTTTATTGTTGTGAACGTTTTTCTCAGGGATCATTTAATTTTGTAACATAGAATCACTAATTGGTTCATCATGGGGACACCAGCTCTACACATTCCCATTTTCTAGGGAGAAAGCTAGAGGAACTGCGGCAAACAAACATGATATTTCTGTTTGTATAGATGACATTTTATGCACTTGCCTAACAAAGAGACTTTGCTTTTCTCCTAAACCATTTTTCTGTGATTTTCTCGATACACTGCATACGAACTCCACACCAGTTTGTCCGGATATGACTGGATGAAACCGGAATATCCACTTTGTTTTGGCTAACTCAATTCCAGATATTGCTACACCCTCTGTGTTTGTGTATTCCTGAGATTATCCACGGACTTGATTGTTTTGGATGTTTTTTATCAGAAAACATTTTATTTTGAGCTTGGATACAGTAATTGTTTCCACATGGAGACACCAGCTCTACACATTCGTATTTTCTAGGGAGAAAGCTAGAGGAACTGCGGCAAACAAACTTGATATTTCTGTTTGTATAGATGACATTTTATGCACTTCCCTAACAAAAAGACTTTGGTATTCTCTAAAAACATTTTTACTGTGATTGTCTCGATCCATTGCATACGAATTCCACAGCAGTTTGTCCGGATATGACTGGATGAAACCGGAAATATCCGGTTTTGTTTTGGCTAACTCAATCCCAGATATTGCTACAGCCTCTGTGTATGTGTATTCCTGATATTAACCACCGAGTTTATTGTTTTGAATGTTTTTTATCAGGGAACATGTAATTTTGTGCTTGGAAACACTAATTGGTTCCACATGGAGAAACCAGCTCTATACATCCGTATTTTCTTGGGATAAAGCTAGAGGAACTGCGGCAAACAAACATGATATTTCTGGTTGTATAGATGACATTTTATGCACTTGCCTAATGAAAAAACTTTGCTTTTCTCCAAAATCATTTGTACGGTGATTTTCTCGGTCCATTGCATGCGTATTCCACAGCAGTTTACCGGATATGACAGGATGAAACCGGAAATTACCGGTTTTGTTTTGGCTAACTCAATCCGAAATATTGTGAAAGCCTCTGTGTTTGTGTTTTCTGGATATTATCGATGGACTTATTGTTTTCAATGTTTTTTATCGGGGAATATTTTATTTTGATCTTGGATACAGTAATTCGTTCCACATGGAGACACCAGCTCTACGTATTCGTATTTTCTAGGTAGAAGGCTAGAGGAACTGTGGCGAACAAACATGATATTTCTGTTTCTATAGATGGCATTTTATGCTGCTGCCTAATGAAGAGATATTGGATTACTCCAAAGCCATTTTTACTGTGAGTTTCTCGGTCTATTGTCTAAGAATTCCACAACAGTTTCTGTGAATATCACTGGATGAAACCGGAAATATCCGGTTTTGTTTTGGCTAACTCAATCCCAGATATTGCTACAGCCTCTGTGTTTGTGTATTCCTGATATTAACCACGGACTTTATTGTTTTGAATGTTTTTTTATCAGGGAACATTTAATTTTGTACCGTTGAAACACTAATTGGTTCCACATGGAGACACCAGCTCTACACATTCGTATTTTCTAGGGAGAAAGCCAGAGGAACTGCGACAAACAAACATGATATTTCTGTTTGTATATATGACATTTGATGCACTTGCCTAACGAAAAGACTGCTTTTCTCCAAAACCATTTTTACTTGGTTTTCTCAGTCCATTGCATACGAATTACACAGCAGGTTGTCCGGATATGACTGGATGAAACCAGAAATATCTGGTTGTGTTTTGGCTAACGATATCCGAAATATTGTGAAAGCCTCTGTGTTTGTGTTTTCAGGATATTATCGATGGACTTTCCTGTTTTGAATATTTTTATCAGGGAACATTTAATTTTGTACCGTAGAAACACTAAGTGGTTTATCATCGGGACACCAGCTCTACACATTCGTATTTTCTAGGGAGATTGCTAGAGGAACTGCGGCAAACAAACATGATATTTCTGTTTGTGTAGATGACATTTTATGCACTTGCCTAACAAAAAGACTTTGGTACTCTCCAAAACCATTTTTACTGTGATTTTCTCGGTCCATTGCATACGAATTCCACTCCAGTTTGTCCGAATATGACTGGATGAAAACAGAAATATCGGTTGTTGTTTTGGCTAACTCAATCCGAAATATTGTGAAAGCCTCTGTGTTTGTGTTTTCTGGATATTATCAACGGACTTTAGTTTTTTGAATGTTTTTTATCGGGGAACATTTTATTTTGAGCTTGCATACAGTAATTGGTTCCACATGTAGACACTGGCCCTACGTATTCGTATTTTCTAGGTAGAAAGCTAGAGGATCTGTGGCAAACAAACATCATATTTCTGTTTGTATAGATGAGATTTTATGCAGTTGCCTAATGAAAAGACATTGGTTTTCTCCAAAGCAATTTTTACTGTGAATATCTCAGTGCATTGCATACGAATTGCACACCACTTTACTGGATATGACGGGATGAAGCCGGAAATATCCGGTTTTGTTTTGGCTAACTCAATCCCAGATATTGCTACAGCCACTGTGTTTGTGTATTCCTGATATTATCCACGGACCTTATTGTTTTGAATGTTTTTTATCAGGGAACATTTAATTTTGTACCGTTGAAACACTAATTGGTTCATCATGGGGACACCAGCTCTACACATTCGTATTTTCTAGGGAGAAAGCTAGAGGAACTGCGGCAAACAAACATGATATTTCTGTTTCTATAGATGACATTTAATGAAGTTGCCTAATGAAAAGACATTGGTGTTCTCCAAAGCCATTTTAACTGTGAATATCTCAGTGCATTGCATACGAATTGCACACCACTTTACTGGATATGACTGGATGAAACCGGAATATCCACTTTGTTTTGGCTAACTCAATTCCAGATATTGCTACACCCTCTGTGTTTGTGTATTCCTGAGATTATCCACGGACTTGATTGTTTTGGATGTTTTTTATCAGAAAACATTTTATTTTGAGCTTGGATACAGTAATTGTTTCCACATGGAGACACCAGCTCTACACATTCGTATTTTCTAGGGAGAAAGCTAGAGGAACTGCGGCAAACAAACTTGATATTTCTGTTTGTATAGATGACATTTTATGCACTTCCCTAACAAAAAGACTTTGGTATTCTCTAAAAACATTTTTACTGTGATTGTCTCGATCCATTGCATACGAATTCCACAGCAGTTTGTCCGGATATGACTGGATGAAACCGGAAATATCCGGTTTTGTTTTGGCTAACTCAATCCCAGATATTGCTACAGCCTCTGTGTATGTGTATTCCTGATATTAACCACCGAGTTTATTGTTTTGAATGTTTTTTATCAGGGAACATGTAATTTTGTGCTTGGAAACACTAATTGGTTCCACATGGAGAAACCAGCTCTATACATCCGTATTTTCTTGGGATAAAGCTAGAGGAACTGCGGCAAACAAACATGATATTTCTGGTTGTATAGATGACATTTTATGCACTTGCCTAATGAAAAAACTTTGCTTTTCTCCAAAATCATTTGTACGGTGATTTTCTCGGTCCATTGCATGCGTATTCCACAGCAGTTTACCGGATATGACAGGATGAAACCGGAAATTACCGGTTTTGTTTTGGCTAACTCAATCCGAAATATTGTGAAAGCCTCTGTGTTTGTGTTTTCTGGATATTATCGATGGACTTATTGTTTTCAATGTTTTTTATCGGGGAATATTTTATTTTGATCTTGGATACAGTAATTCGTTCCACATGGAGACACCAGCTCTACGTATTCGTATTTTCTAGGTAGAAGGCTAGAGGAACTGTGGCGAACAAACATGATATTTCTGTTTCTATAGATGGCATTTTATGCTGCTGCCTAATGAAGAGATATTGGATTACTCCAAAGCCATTTTTACTGTGAGTTTCTCGGTCTATTGTCTAAGAATTCCACAACAGTTTCTGTGAATATCACTGGATGAAACCGGAAATATCCGGTTTTGTTTTGGCTAACTCAATCCCAGATATTGCTACAGCCTCTGTGTTTGTGTATTCCTGATATTAACCACGGACTTTATTGTTTTGAATGTTTTTTTATCAGGGAACATTTAATTTTGTACCGTTGAAACACTAATTGGTTCCACATGGAGACACCAGCTCTACACATTCGTATTTTCTAGGGAGAAAGCCAGAGGAACTGCGACAAACAAACATGATATTTCTGTTTGTATATATGACATTTGATGCACTTGCCTAACGAAAAGACTGCTTTTCTCCAAAACCATTTTTACTTGGTTTTCTCAGTCCATTGCATACGAATTACACAGCAGGTTGTCCGGATATGACTGGATGAAACCAGAAATATCTGGTTGTGTTTTGGCTAACGATATCCGAAATATTGTGAAAGCCTCTGTGTTTGTGTTTTCAGGATATTATCGATGGACTTTCCTGTTTTGAATATTTTTATCAGGGAACATTTAATTTTGTACCGTAGAAACACTAAGTGGTTTATCATCGGGACACCAGCTCTACACATTCGTATTTTCTAGGGAGATTGCTAGAGGAACTGCGGCAAACAAACATGATATTTCTGTTTGTGTAGATGACATTTTATGCACTTGCCTAACAAAAAGACTTTGGTACTCTCCAAAACCATTTTTACTGTGATTTTCTCGGTCCATTGCATACGAATTCCACTCCAGTTTGTCCGAATATGACTGGATGAAAACAGAAATATCGGTTGTTGTTTTGGCTAACTCAATCCGAAATATTGTGAAAGCCTCTGTGTTTGTGTTTTCTGGATATTATCAACGGACTTTAGTTTTTTGAATGTTTTTTATCGGGGAACATTTTATTTTGAGCTTGCATACAGTAATTGGTTCCACATGTAGACACTGGCCCTACGTATTCGTATTTTCTAGGTAGAAAGCTAGAGGATCTGTGGCAAACAAACATCATATTTCTGTTTGTATAGATGAGATTTTATGCAGTTGCCTAATGAAAAGACATTGGTTTTCTCCAAAGCAATTTTTACTGTGAATATCTCAGTGCATTGCATACGAATTGCACACCACTTTACTGGATATGACGGGATGAAGCCGGAAATATCCGGTTTTGTTTTGGCTAACTCAATCCCAGATATTGCTACAGCCACTGTGTTTGTGTATTCCTGATATTATCCACGGACCTTATTGTTTTGAATGTTTTTTATCAGGGAACATTTAATTTTGTACCGTTGAAACACTAATTGGTTCATCATGGGGACACCAGCTCTACACATTCGTATTTTCTAGGGAGAAAGCTAGAGGAACTGCGGCAAACAAACATGATATTTCTGTTTCTATAGATGACATTTAATGAAGTTGCCTAATGAAAAGACATTGGTGTTCTCCAAAGCCATTTTAACTGTGAATATCTCAGTGCATTTCATACGAATTGCACACCACTTTACTGGATATGACGGGATGAAACCGGAAATATCCGGTATTATTTTGGCTAACTCAATCCCAAATATTGCTACAGTCTATGTGTTTGTGTTTTCTGGATATCATCAATGGACTTTATGTTTTTGAATGTTTTTTATTGGGGAACATTTTATTTTGAGCTTGGATACAGTAATTGGTTCCACATGGAGACACCAGCTCTACACATTCGTATTTTCTACAGAGAAAGCTAGAGGAACCGCGGCAAACAAACTTGATATTTCTGTTTGTATAGATGACATTTTTTTGCACTTGCCTAACGAAAAGACTTTGCTTTTCTCCAAACCCATTTTTACTGAGATTTTCTCATTCCATTGCATAGGAATTCCACACCAGCTTGTGCGGATATGACTGGATGAAACCGGAAATATCCAGTTTTGTTTTGGCTAACACAATCCCAGATTTTGCTACAGCCTCTGTGTTTGTGTATTCCTGATATTATCAATGGACTTTATTGTTTTGAATGTTTTTATCAGGGAACATTTAATTTTGTTCTTGGAATCACTAATTGGTTCCACATGGAGACACCAGTTCTACACATTCGTATTTTCTAGGTAGAAAGCTAGAGGAACTGCGGCAAACAAACATGATATTTCTGTTTGTATTGATGACATTTTATGCACTTGCCTAACGAAAAGACTTTGGTATTCTCCAAAACCATTTCTCTGTGATTTTCTCGGTGCATAGCATACGAATTCCACACCACGTTGTCCGGATATCACTGGATGAAACTGGAAATATCCAGTTTTGTTTTTGCAAACTCAATCCCAGATATTGCTACAGCCTCTGTGTATGTGTATTCCTGATATTATCGATGGACTTTATTGTTTTGAATGTTTTTTTTTTAATCAGGGAACATTTTATTTTGAGCTTGGATATAGTAATTGGTTCCACATGGAGACACCAGCTCTACACATTCGTATTTTCTAGGGAGAAAGCTAGAGGAACGGCGGCAAACAAACATGATATTTCTGTTTGTATAGATGACATTTTATGCACTTGCCTAACCAAAAGACATTGTTTTTCTCCAAAACCGTTTTTACTGTGATTTTCTCGGTCCATTGCATAGGAATTCCATACCACGTTATCCGGATATGACTGGATGCAACCAGAAATATCCGGTTGTGTTTTGGCTAACACACTGTGAAATATTGTGAAAGATTCTGTGTGTGTATTCACGATATTATGAATGGATTTTATTGTTGTGAACGTTTTTCTCAGGGATCATTTAATTTTGTAACATAGAATCACTAATTGGTTCATCATGGGGACACCAGCTCTACACATTCCCATTTTCTAGGGAGAAAGCTAGAGGAACTGCGGCAAACAAACATGATATTTCTGTTTGTATAGATGACATTTTATGCACTTGCCTAACAAAGAGACTTTGCTTTTCTCCTAAACCATTTTTCTGTGATTTTCTCGATACACTGCATACGAACTCCACACCAGTTTGTCCGGATATGACTGGATGAAACCGGAATATCCACTTTGTTTTGGCTAACTCAATTCCAGATATTGCTACACCCTCTGTGTTTGTGTATTCCTGAGATTATCCACGGACTTGATTGTTTTGGATGTTTTTTATCAGAAAACATTTTATTTTGAGCTTGGATACAGTAATTGTTTCCACATGGAGACACCAGCTCTACACATTCGTATTTTCTAGGGAGAAAGCTAGAGGAACTGCGGCAAACAAACTTGATATTTCTGTTTGTATAGATGACATTTTATGCACTTCCCTAACAAAAAGACTTTGGTATTCTCTAAAAACATTTTTACTGTGATTGTCTCGATCCATTGCATACGAATTCCACAGCAGTTTGTCCGGATATGACTGGATGAAACCGGAAATATCCGGTTTTGTTTTGGCTAACTCAATCCCAGATATTGCTACAGCCTCTGTGTATGTGTATTCCTGATATTAACCACCGAGTTTATTGTTTTGAATGTTTTTTATCAGGGAACATGTAATTTTGTGCTTGGAAACACTAATTGGTTCCACATGGAGAAACCAGCTCTATACATCCGTATTTTCTTGGGATAAAGCTAGAGGAACTGCGGCAAACAAACATGATATTTCTGGTTGTATAGATGACATTTTATGCACTTGCCTAATGAAAAAACTTTGCTTTTCTCCAAAATCATTTGTACGGTGATTTTCTCGGTCCATTGCATGCGTATTCCACAGCAGTTTACCGGATATGACAGGATGAAACCGGAAATTACCGGTTTTGTTTTGGCTAACTCAATCCGAAATATTGTGAAAGCCTCTGTGTTTGTGTTTTCTGGATATTATCGATGGACTTATTGTTTTCAATGTTTTTTATCGGGGAATATTTTATTTTGATCTTGGATACAGTAATTCGTTCCACATGGAGACACCAGCTCTACGTATTCGTATTTTCTAGGTAGAAGGCTAGAGGAACTGTGGCGAACAAACATGATATTTCTGTTTCTATAGATGGCATTTTATGCTGCTGCCTAATGAAGAGATATTGGATTACTCCAAAGCCATTTTTACTGTGAGTTTCTCGGTCTATTGTCTAAGAATTCCACAACAGTTTCTGTGAATATCACTGGATGAAACCGGAAATATCCGGTTTTGTTTTGGCTAACTCAATCCCAGATATTGCTACAGCCTCTTAGTTTGTGTTTTTTGGATATTATCGATAGACTTTATTGTTTTGAATATTTTCATCAGGGAATATTTAATTTTGTACCGTTGAAACACTAACTGGTTCATTATGGGAAACCAGCTCTACAGAATCGTATTTTGAAGGGAGAAAGCTAGAGGAACTGCGGCAGACAAACATGCTATTTCTGTTTGTATGGATGACATTTTATGCACTTGCCTAGCGAAAAGACTTTGCTTTTCTCCAAAACCATTTTTACTGTGATTTAGTCAGTCCATTGCATATGAATTCTAAAGCACTTTGTCCAGATATGACTGGATGAAACCAGAAATATCCAGTTGCGTTTTGGCTAACTCAATCTGAAATATTGCTACCGCCTCTGTGGTTGTGTTTTCGAGATCTTATCGATGGACTTTATTGTTTTGTAAATTTTTATCAGGGAACATTTAATTTTGAACCATTGAAACACTAATTGGTTCATCATGTGAACACCAGCTCTAAACTTTCCTATTTTCTACGGAGAAAGCTAGAGGAACTGCGGCACACAAACATGATATTTCTGTTTGTATAGATGACATTTTATGCACTTGCCTAACAAAAAGACTTTGCTTTTCTCCAAAAGCCTTTGTACTTTGATTATCTCGGGCCATCGCATAAGAATTCCACACCACTTTGTCCGGATATGACTGGATGAAACCGGAAATATCCAGTTTTGTTTTGGCTAACTCAATCCCAGATATTGCTACAGCCTCTGTGTTTGTGTGTTCCTGATATTATCCACAGACTTTATTGTTGTGAATGTTTTTTATCAGGGAATTTTTAATTTTGTGCTGGGAAACACTAATTGCTTCATCATGGGAACACCAGCTCTACATATTCATATTTTCTAGGGAGAAAGCTAGAGGAACTGCGGCAAACAAACATGATATTTCCGTTGTTGTAGATGAAATTTTATGCACTTGCCTAGCGAAAAGACTTTGCTTTTCTCCAAAACCATTGGTACTGTGATTTTCTCGGTCCATTGCATACGAATTCCACCCCAGTTTGTCTGGATATGACTGGATAAAAGAGTAATATCCGGTTGTGTTTTGGCTAACTCAGTCCGAAATACTGTGAAAGCATCTGTGTTTGTGTTTTCAGGATCTTATCGATGGACTTTATTGTTTTGAATATTTTTATCAGGCAACATTTAATTTTGTATCCTTGAATCACTAATTGGTTCATCATGGGAACACCAGCTCTGCACATTCTTATTTTCTAGGGAGAAATCTAGAGGAACTGCGGGAAACAAACATGATATTTCTGTTTGTATACATGACATTTTTTGCACTTGCCTAACGAAAAGACTTTGCTTTTCTCCAAAACCATTTTTACTATGATTTTCTCGGCCCATTGCATACGAATTCCACACCGCTTTGTCCGGAAATGACTGGATGAAACCAGAAATATCCGGTTGTTTTTTGGCTAACTCAATCGGAAATATTGTGAAAGACTCTGTGTTTGTGTTCTCTGGATATTATCGATGTACTTTCTTGTTTTGAATGTTTTTATCAGGGAACATTACATTTTGTACCATTGAAACACTAATTGGTTCATCATGGGGACATCAGCTCTACACATTCGTATTTTCTAGGGAGAAAGCTAGATGAACTGCGGCAAACAAACATGATATTTCTGTACTTACCTAACGCAAATACATTGCATTTCTCCAAAACCATTTTTACTGTGATTTTCTCGGTGCATTGCATTCGAATTCTAAAACAGTTTGTCCGGATATTACTGGATGAAACAAGAAATATCTGGTTGTGTTTTGGCTAACTCAATCCTAAATATTGCCACAGCCTATGTGTTTGTGTTTTCTGGATATTATCGATGGACTTTATTGTTTTGAATATTTTTATCAGGGAACATTTGATTTTGTACCGTTGAAACACTAATTGGTTCATAATGGGAACACCAACTCTACACATTCGTATTTTCTAGGTAGAAAGCTAGAGGAACTGCGGCAAACAAACATGCTATTTCTGTTTGTATGGATGACATTTTATGCACTTGCCTGATGAAAAGACTTTGATTTACTCCAAAACCATTTTTACTGCTGTTTTCTCGGTCCATTGCATATGAATTCCAAAGGACTTTGTCCGGATATGACTGGATGAAACCAGAAATATCCAGTTTTGTTTTGGCTAACTCAATCCCAGATATTGCTACAGCCTCTTAGTTTGTGTTTTTTGGATATTATCGATAGACTTTATTGTTTTGAATATTTTCATCAGGGAATATTTAATTTTGTACCGTTGAAACACTAACTGGTTCATTATGGGAAACCAGCTCTACAGAATCGTATTTTCAAGGGAGAAAGCTAGAGGAACTGCGGCAGACAAACATGCTATTTCTGTTTGTATGGATGACATTTTATGCACTTGCCTGGTGAAAAGATGTTGCTTTTCTCCAAAACCATTTTTACTGTGATTTAGTCAGTCCATTGCATATGAATTCTAAAGCACTTTGTCCAGATATGACTGGATGAAACCAGAAATATCCAGTTGTGTTTTGGCTAACTCAATCCAAAATATTGCTACAGCCTCTGTGTTTGTGTTTTCCAGATCTTATCGATGGACTTTAAGTTTTGAATATTTTTATCAGGGAACATTTAATTTTGTACCGTTGAAACACTAATTGGTTCAGCATGTGAACACCAGCTCTAAACTTTCCTATTTTCTACGGAGAAGCTAGAGGAACTGCGGCAAACAAACATGATATTTCTGTTTGGATAGATGACATTTTATGCACTTGCCTAACGAAAAGCATTTGCTTTTCTCCAAAACCATTTTTACTCTGATTTTCTCAGTCCATTGCATACGAAATCCACACCAGTTTGTTCAGATATGACTGGTTGAAACCAGAAATATCCGGTTGTGTTTTTTCTAACTCATTTCGAAATATTGTGAAAGCCTCTGTGTTTGTGTTTTATGGATATTATAAATGGACTTATTGTTTTGAATCTTTCCATCAGGGAACATTTAATTTTGTACCGTAGAATCACTACTTGGTTCATCATGGGGACACCAGCTCCTCACATTCGTATTTTCTAGGGAGAAAGCTAGAGGAACTGCGGCAAACAAACATGATATTTCTGTTTGTATCGATGATATTTTATCTTCTTGCCTAATGAAAAGACTTTGCTCCTCCCCAAAACCATTTTTACTCTGATTTTCTCGGTGTGTTGCATACAAATTCCACACCAGTTTGTCCGGAAATGACTGGATAAAAGAGTAATATCCGGTTGTGTTTTGGCTAACTCAATCCCAGATATTGCTACAGCCTCTTTGTTTGTGTATTCCTGATATTATTCACAGACTTTATTGTTTTGAATGTTTTTTGTCAGGGAACATTTAATTTAGTACCAAAGAATCACTAATTGGTTCATTATGGGAACACCATCTCTACACATTCGTATTTTCCAGGGAGAAAGCTAGAGGAACTGTGGTAAACAAACGTGATATTTCTGTATGTATAGATGACATTTTATGCACTTGCCCAATGAAAAGACTTTGCTTTTCTCCAAAACCATGTTTACTGTGATTTTCTCAGTCCGTTGCATATGAATTCCACACAAGCTTACCGGATATGACTGGATGAAACAGGAAATATCCGGTTTTTTTTTGGCTAACTCAATCCCAGATATTGCTACAGCCTCTGTGTTTTTTTTTTTCTGGATATTATCAATGGACTTTATTGTTTTAATGTTTTTTTATCGGGGAACATTTTATTTTGAGCTTGGATACAGTAATTGGTTCCACAGGGAGACACCAGCGCTACATATTCGTATTTCTAGGGAGAAAGCTAGAGGAACTGCGGCAAACAAACATGATATTTCTCTTTCTATAGATGACATTTTATGCACTTGCCTAACTAAAGACTTTGCTTTTCTCCAAAATCATATTTACTGAGATTTTCTCGGTCCATTGCATACGAATTCCACACGACTTTGTCCAGATATGACTGGATGAAACCCGAAATATCTGGTTGGGTTTTGGCTAACTAAATCCCAGATATTGCTACAGCCTCTCTGTTTGTATGGTCCTGATATTATCCACGGAATTTATTGTTTTGAATGTTTTTGTTCAGGGACATTTAATTTTGTACTTGGAAACACTAACGGGTTCCACATGGAGACACCAGCTCTACACATTCTTATTTTCTAGGGAGAAAGCTAGAGGAACTGCGACAAAGAAACATGATATTTCTGTTTCTGTAGATGACATTTTATGCACTTGCCTAACGAAAAGACTTTGCTTTTCTCCAAATCCATTTTTACTGTGATTTTCTCAGTTCGTTGCCTACGAATTCCACACGAGTTTGTCCGGATATGACTGGATGAAACCCGAAATATCCAGTTTAATTTTGATTAACTAAATCCCAGATATTGCTACAGCCTCTCTGTTTGTATATTCCTGATATTATCCATGGAATTTATTGTTTTGAATGTTTTTTTTCAGGGAACATTTCATTTTGTTCTTGGAAACACTAACGAGTTCCACATGGAGGCACCAGCTCTACACATTCATATTTTCTAGGGAGAAAGCTAGAGGAACTGCGGCAAACAAACATGATATTTCTATTGGTATAGATGACATGTTATGCAGTTGCCTAACGAAAAGACTTTGCTTTTCTCCAAAACCATTTTTACTGTGCTTTTCTAGGTCCATTGCATATAAATTCCAAACCACTTTGTCCGGATATGACTGGATGAAACCAGAAATATCCGGTGGTGTTTTGGCTAACTCAAACCGAAATATTGCTACGGCCTCTGTGTTTGTGTTTTCTGGATATTATCGTGGGGCTTTATTGTTTTGAATGTTTTTATCAGGGAACATTTTATTTTGAGCTTGGATACAGTAATTGGTTCCACAGAGAGACAACAGCGCTACATATTCGTATTTTCTAGGGAGAAAGCTAGAGGAACTGTGGCAAACAAACATGATATTTCTGTTTGTATAGATGACATTTTATGCACTTGCCTAACTAAAGACTTTGCTTTTTTCCAAAAGCATTTTTACTGTGATTTTCTCGGTCCATTGCATACGAATACCACAACACTTTGTCCGGATATGACTGGATGAAATGAGAAATATCCGGTTGTGTTTTGGCTAACTCAATCCGAAATATTGTGAAAGCCTCAGTGTTTGTGATTTCTGGATATTATCCATTGGCTTTATTGTTTTGAATGTTTTTATCAGGGAACATTTTATTTTGTACCATAGAAACACTAATTGGTTCATCATGGGGACACCAGCTCCACACATTCCTATTTTCTAGGGAGAAAGCTAGAGGAACTGCAGCAAACACACATGATATTTCTGTTTGTATAGATGACATTTTATGCACTTTCCTAACGAAAAGACTTTGCTTTACTCCAAAACCTTTTTTAATGTGATTTTCTCACTCCATTGCATAGGAATTCCACACCAGTTTGTCCAGATATGACTGTATGAAACAGGAAATATCCGGTATTGTTTTGGCTAACTCAATCCCAGATATTGTTACAGCCTCTGTGTTTGTGTATTCCTGATATTATCCACAGACTTTATTGTTTTAAATATTTTTTATCCGGTAACATTTAATTTTGTGCTGCAAAACACTAATAGTTTCCACATGGAGACACCAGCTCTACACATTCGTATTTTCTACAGAGAAAGCTAGAGGAACTGCGACAAACAAACCTGATATTTCTGTTTGTATAGATAACATTTTATGTACTTTCCTAACGAAAAGACTTTGCTTTTCTCCAAAACCACTTTTACGGTGATTTTCTCGGTCCATTGCATACGAATTCCACACCACTTTGTCCAGACATGACTGGATGAAACCAGAAATATCCGGTTGTGTTTGGCTAACTCAATCCGAAATATTGTGAACTCCTCTGTGTTTGTGTTTTCTGGATATTATCGATGGACTTAGTGTTTTGAATGTTTTTATCAGGCAACATTTAATTTGTACCGTAGAAACACTAATTGGTTTATCATGTAGACACCAGCTCTGCACATTCGTATTTTCTAGGGAGAAAGCTAGAGGAATTGCGGCAAACAAACATGATATTTCTGTTTGTATAGATGACATTTTATGCACTTGCCTAACGAAAAGACTTTGCTTTTCTCCAAAACCATTTTTACTCTGATTTTCTCAGTCCATTGCATACGAAATCCACACCATTTTGTCCAGATATGACTGGTTGAAACCAGAAATATCCGGTTGTGTTTTTTCAAACTCAATGCGAAATATTGTGAAAGCCTCTGTGTTTGTGTTTTATGGATATTATCAATGGACTTATTGTTTTGAATCTTTTCATCAGGGAACATTTAATTTTGTACCGTAGAATCACTACTTGGTTCATCATGGGGACACCAGCTCCTCACATTCCTATTTTCTAGGGAGAAAGCTAGAGGAACTGCGGTAAACAAACTTGATATTTCTGTTTGTATCGATGATATTTTATCTTCTTCCCTAATGAAAAGACTTTGCTCTTCCCCAAAACCATTTTACTCTGATTTTCTCGGTCCATTGCATACGAATTCCACACCAGTTTGTCCTGAAATGACTGGATAAAAAGAGAAATATCCGGTTGTGTTTTGGCTAACTCAATCCTAGATATTGCTACAGCCTCTTTGTTTGAGTATTCCTGATATTATCCACAGACTTTATTTTTTTGAATGTTATCAGGGATCTTTTAATTTTGTACCAAAGAATCACTAATTGGTTCATTATGGGAACACCATCTCTACACATTCGTATTTTCTAGGGAAAAAGCTAGAGGAACTGTGGCAAACAAACATGATATTTCTGTATGTATAGATGACATTTTATGCACTTGCCCAACGAAAAGACTTTGCTTTTCTCCAAAACCATTTTTACTGTGATTTTCTCAGTCCATTGCATACAAATTCCACACAAGCTTACCGGATATGACTGGATGAAACCGGAAATATCCGGTTTTTTTTTTAGCTAACTCAATCCCAGATATTGCAACAGCCTCTGTGTTTTTTTTTCTGGATATTATCAATGGACTTTATTGTTTTGAATGTTTTTTATCGGGGAACATTTTATTTTGAGCTTTGATACAGTAACTGGTTCCACATGGAGAACCCAGCGGTACATATTTGTATTTTCTAGGGAAAAGCTAGAGGAACTGCGGCAAACAAACATGATATTTCTCTTTCTATAGATGACATTTTATGCACTTGCCTAACAAAAAGACTTTGGTTTTCTCCAAACCCATTTTTACTGTGATTTTCTCGGTCCATTGCATACGAATTCCACACGAGTATGTCCAGATATGACTGGATGAAACCCGAAATATCCGGTGGTGTTATGAAAAAGACACCCCATTTCAAGATTATGAACATGAGGAGATTGAAGAAATATAAGAAGCAGATCTGAAAAAATTGATAAGAACATTAAGAAGTTCTCAAAAACAAATTATTGAACTACAGAAATCCTTAATGGACAAGGTAGAACATCTCTCTCGTGAAAATGAAATATTAAGGAGGAATCAAAATGAAATGAAACATCTAGTGGAACAAGAAATGGTGATAATGATGAGAAATCATAATGAAATGCAGAATTCAATAGATCAAATGACAAACACATTAGAGAGTCTTAAAAACAGAATGGGCGAAGCAGAAGAGAGAATATCAGACTTAGAAGACAGAGAACAGGAAAGGAAACAATCAAATCAAAGAAAAGAATAAGAAATCAGAAATCTAAAAAATACTGTCAGGAATCTACAGGATACTCTTAAAAAACCCAACATTCGGGTTCTAGGAGTACCTGAAGGCATGGAGAGGGAGAAAGGATTAGAAGGCATTTTTAGTGAGATACTAGCAGAAAATTTCCCAGGTTTGGAGAAAGACAGAGACATCCTAATACAGGAAGCTCATAGAACCCCTAATAAACATGACCAAAAGAGATCCTCACCACGACATGTTGTAATCAAACTCACCACAGTGAAACATAAAGAAAAGATCCTAAAAGGTGCAAGAGAGAAATGCAGATTACTCTCAGAGGATCTCCAATTAGACTCACAGCTGACTTCTCTTCAGAAACCCTACAAGCTAGGAGAGAATGGCGAGACATAGCCCAGGTGCTAAGAGAGAAAAACTGCCAGCCCAGAATATTATATCCTGCAAAGCTCTCATTTATAAATGAAGGTGAAATAACGACCTTTCACAGCAAACAGAAGCTGAAAGAATTTGTCGCCACTCGCCCAGCCCTGCAAAAGATGTTTAAAGATGTGTTACATACAGAAACACAGAAACACAGTCACCAATATGAAAGAAGGTAAAGGTAAGAAACCTCACACCAAATGATCACAGGAATCTCAAACCATATATTAGACAGTATCTTTGGCTAATGGCAGGGCAAAGTTACTCCTTCTCAATAGTCACATTAAATGTTAATGGCTTGAACTGTCCAGTTAAAAGACACCGATTGGCTGATTGGGTTAAGGAACAAAACCCATCCTTTTGCTGCTTACAAGAAACCCATCTATCCAACAATGATCCATATAGGCTGAGAGTGAAAGGCTGGAAAAAGATATACCACGCCAACAGAAATGAAAAGAGAGCGGGCGTAGCCATCTTAATATCGGACAACATAAACTTTACCACAAAAACTGTTAGGAGAGACAAAGAGGGGCACTATTTAATGATTAAGGGATCCATTCAACAGGAAGATATAACGATTATCAATGTATATGCACCTAATTACAGGGCACCAGCTTATTTAAAAGACTTGTTAAGGGACTTAAAGGGAGACTTAGACCCCAATACAATAGTACTGGGGGACTTCAATACTCCACTCTCAGAGATAGACAGATCAACAGGACAGAAGATCAACAAGGAGACAGTAGATTTAAATGACACTATAGCCCAAATGGATCTAACAGATATCTACAGAACATTTCATCCTACATCTAAGGACTTTACATTCTTCTCAGCAGTACATGGAACCCTCTCTAGGATTGACCACATACTAGGCCATAAAGCAAGTCTCAGCAAATTCAAAAGAATTAGAATCATACCATGCAGCTTCTCAGACCACAAAGGAATGAAATTGGAAATTGGCAACTCAGGAATCCCTAGAGCACGTGCAAACACATGGAGATTGAACAACATGCTCCTGAATGAACAATGGGTCATAGAAGAAATTAAAAGAGAAATCAAAAATTTTCTGGAAGTAAATGAGGATAACAGCACAACATACCAAAACCTATGGGATACAACAAAAGCAGTGTTAAGAGGAAAGTTTATATCAATAGGTGCCTACATCAAGAAATTGGAAAGGCACCAAATAGATGAGCTTTCAAGTCATCTCAAGGATCTAGAAAATCTGCAGCAAACCAAACCCAAACCCAGTAGGAGAAGAGAAATAATTAAAATCAGAGAAGAAATCAACAGGATTGAATCCAAAAAAAATTACAAAAAATCAGCCAAACGAGGAGCTGGTTTTTTGAAAAAATAAACAAAATTGACGCCCCATTGGCCCAACTAACTAAAAAAAGAAGAGAAAAGACCCAAATCAATAGGATCAGAGATGAAATGGGAAACATAACAAAAGACGCCACAGAAATAAAAAGAATCATCAGAAATTACTACAAGGACTTGTATGCCAGCAAACAGGGAAATCTATCAGAAATGGACAGATTCTTGGACACATACAACCTCCCTAAATTGAGCCAGGAAGACATAGAAAACCTAAACAGACCAATAACTGACACAGAAATTGAAGCAGTAATAAAGGCCCTCCCAACAAAGAAAAGCCCAGGGCCAGATGGATTCACTGCTGAGTTCTACCAGACATTTAGAGAAGAACTAACTCCAATTCTTCTCAAATTATTCAGAGCAATCGAAAAAGAGGGAATCCTCCCAAATTCTTTCTATGAAGCCACCATCACCTTAATTCCTAAGCCAGAAAGAGACGCAACATTGAAAGAGAATTACAGACCAATATCCCTGATGAACATAGATGCAAAAATACTCAATAAAATTCTGGCCAATAGAATGCAACAACACATCAGAAAGATCATCCACCCAGACCAAGTGGGATTCATCCCCGGTATGCAGGGATGGTTCAACATTCGCAAAACAATCAACGTAATACTCTACATTAACAGACTGCAGAAGAAAAACCATATGATTCTCTCAATAGACGCAGAGAAAGCATTTGATAAAATACAACACCCTTTCATGATGAAAACTCTAAGCAAACTGGGTATGGAAGGAACATTCCTTAATACAATCAAAGCAATATATGAAAAACCCACGGCCAACATCCTATTGAATGGGGAAAAGTTGGAAGCATTTCCACTGAAATCTGGTACCAGACAGGGATGCCCTCTCTCACCACTGCTATTCAATATAGTTCTGGAAGTTTTGGCCAGAGCTATTAGGCAAGAAAAAGAAATTAAAGGGATACAAATCAGGAAGGACGAACTCAAACTATCCCTCTTTGCAGATGATATGATTCTTTATTTAGGGGACCCAAAGAACTCTACTAAGAGACTGCTGGAACTCATCGAAGAGTTTGGCAAACTAGCAGGATATAAAATCAATCCACAAAAATCAACAGCCTTTGTATACACAGGCAATGCCACGGCTGAGGAAGAACTTCTAAAATCAATGCCATTCACAATAGCTACAAAACAATCAAATACCTTGGAATAAACTTAACCAAAGACGTTAAAGATCTCTACGATGAAAACTACAAAACCTTACAGAAAGAAATAGAAGAGGATACCAAAAAATGGAGAAATCTTCCATGCTCATGGATTGGAATAATCAATATCATCAAAATGTCTATTCTCCCAAAAGCAATTTATACATTCAATGCAATACCCATCAAGATCCCCAAGACCTTCTTCTCAGATCTGGAAAAAATGATGCTGAAATTCATATGGAGACACAGAAGACCTCAAATAGCCAAAGCAATCCTGTACAACAAAAACAAAGTCGGAGGCATCACAATACCTGATTTTAGGACATACTACAGGGCAGTTGTTATCAAAACAGCATGGTACTGGTACAGAAACAGATGGATAGACCAATGGAACAGAATAGAAACACCAGAAATCAATCCAAACATCTACAGCCAACTTATATTTGACCAAAGATCCAAATCTAATCCCTGGAATAAGGACAGTGTATTCAATAAATGGTGCTGGGAAAATTGGATTTCCACGTGCAGAAGCTTGAAGCAAGACCCATACCTATCACCTTACACAAAAATTCACTCTACATGGATTAAAGACTTAAATCTATGACCCGAAACCATCAAATTATTAGAGAGCATTGGAGAAACCCTGCAAGATATAGGCACAGGCAAAGACTTCCTGGAAAATACTCCAACAGCACAGGCAGTCAAAACCAAAATTAACATTTGGGACTGCATCAAATTGAGAAGTTTCTGTACTTCAAAAGAAACAGTCAGGAAAGTGAAGAGGCAACCAACAGAATGGGAAAAAATATTCGCAAACTATACTACAGATAAAGGATTGATAACCAGAATCTACAAAGAAATCAAGAAAATCCACAACAACAAAACAAACAACCCACTTAAGAGATGGGCCAAGGACCTCAATAGACATTTTTCGAAAGAGGAAATCCAAATGGCCAACAGACACATGAAAAAATGTTCAAGATCACTAGCAATCAGAGAAATGCAAATCAAAACCACAATGAGGTTCCATCTCACCCCGGTGAGAATGGCTCACATCCAGAAATCTACCAACAACAGATGCTGGAGAGGATGTGGGGAAAAAGGGACACTAACTCACTGTTGGTGGGAATGCAAACTGGTTAAGCCACTATGGAAGTCTGTCTGGAGATTCCTCAGAAACCTGAACATAACCCTACCATACAACCCAGCCATCCCACTCCTTGGAATTTACCCAAAGGAAATTAATTTGGCAAATAAAAAAGCCATCTGCACATTAATGTTTATTGCATCTCAATTCACAATAGCTAAGGCATGGAACCAACCCAAATGCCCATCAACAGTAGACTGGATAAAGAAATTATGGGACATGTACTCCATAGAATACTATACAGCAGTAAGAAACAATGAAACCCAGTCATTTGCAACAAGATGGAGCAATCTGGAAAACATCATGCTGAGTGAATTAAGCCAGTCCCAAAGAGAAAAATATCATTTGTTTTCCCTGATCGGTGACAACTGAGCGCCAAAGGCTAAACCTGTTAAGTGAAATGGACACTATAAGCAACAATGAACTGATCAGCTCCTGTCCTGACTTTAGATGTACAATGTAATACTTTATCCTTTTTAGTATTTGTTGTTGTTGTTGTGGTTCTACTACTATTGGTTGAACTCAGTAATTAACACACAATTATTCTTAGGTGTTTAAATTTTAACTGAAAAGTGATCCCTGTTAAATCTAAGAGTGGAAAAAGAGAGGGAGGAGATGAAGAGCTATGGGTTATTTAACTATGTGCTTATTTTCAAAGACTTGAATAATCACCTTGTAACAATGATCAGATTTGGTCTATGTTATGTCATGATTTTAAGGAATCTTATTTCAACCAGATATTTTGGATTTTGATATTAGTCTATTATGCTATGTTATATGTGCATACATATTGTATGTCCACATGGGGAAATTTTATTAAGAGTTTTATTTTGAATGGCTATTAGATAAGATTGTCCATAAATTTAAGCTGCTAAAATCAATCAAAGATACATTTTAATTTGTATGACCTGAATCTGTGTATCATATGTTTTAAACTTGTTGGTAGAAAGAAACCAAAAACATTTTATATGGTTGTGCTTAAGTTTACTGGTTAAACAAACTACACCATGTTAGATATTTAAGACGTGTTTTCAAATACATGATTCTTAAAATTTATAGAAGGCATTGGACCTTCCGGAAAATGTTTTATTAAGTTCTTATCTAAGGGTTGAAATGGTTTGCTAAGTATTCATGTAATATTGCTATTGTCAGCAAGTGATCTAGGACTTGCTCCCTCATTTCTCTATTCTAAGCCCAACTTGTTCTTTCACTTCTCTATTCTCTTCAAGGTAGGAAACTAATTCTATTATGAAGGAATCTGTAGGATGCACAATTTAATCTTTAGACCTTATAAGAGATGGCTAACATTTTTTGTAATAGCATAGCCAAATTAAGAACTTAACTAATAATCTCATAGCTAGATTCACATCGCCATCAGCGAAGTATACAGTAAGTGGAAAAAAAAAACCTACCTTTCAGACCAAAGGGAAAGAAAGTTTTAAAGTGAGAATATAATTTTCCTCATGGGCATTGTCTACCTTAGAAAAACTACTACAGAACATGCCTGTGACTATAGACTTGTAGTTCAGGCCACCAAAGATTAGAAATGGGACACGGGCACTCCCTTGACTTGCATCGTCTGGTCTGCTTTAACACAAACCAGGAGGAAAAGAAAGCTAGGCATCCGAAGCAATGGGTCGCAGGCCTATTAATGGCTGATCTGTACAGTGATCTGCCCTCAAGGAGACCCAACAGGCCAGTCCACTGCAGTGGCTTTCAATGTGGTAAGCCTGGGCTTCAGCAGAAGTCAGCTTGTGAAGAGCCCTGGCAGCTCTGCCAAGAGTTGGATCACTGGAAATGGACCTGCCCTGGAATCGAAGGATGCCCAGGTCAGAGCCACAGATCTTATTGGCTCCAGGCTGAAAAGCCCTTCACTCAGCCCAACTTCCAAAGTGACCACTGCAGTTGAGGGGACCGCCAAGTAGGGTCAGCAACATTGTAGGCAGAACTGTAAATTTCTTGTTAGAGATGCCCCCTGCCTTTACCTGGCCAGCTCTCCTCCCAGGCCAGCCAAGTAATGAAAGTCAACAGAGTGCCTTCCCCTAGGAGGTTCACACCTCCCTTAGGATATACCCCATGTGAAGAGATAGGTCTGGGCCTCTTAACTTTCAAGGCCTAAAGCCCACCAGATTATTATCAAGCCCCTTCTATCAGGTTCTATTTGCCTCTCAATCAGAAAAATTACTTGTAGCTTAGACAGCACCTTTCTTAGCTCCTCTAATAATGACTCTGTCCTTTGTTCTAGACCCTGTCTAGTGCACTTGGGCCTCATTCCTTTGTAATCATAACCTCTACTCTACCACCTATGGCTCTACTCCCAACCTGTGTGTACTGATGGTCCTCTTCCCCACTTAATGCTGTATAATTGTTCAGACCTGGTTAAGGCCACTCTTAGGATCATTGGTTACTATCCTCAACCTGTCTTTTATGACCTTGTCTAAATATGATCAGAGTCGGGGAACTTGGAAGGCTTCCATAGCCTTGGCAACTCATGACGACAGCCTAGGGTGGTTACTGGTGCCATAAACAAGAGTGTCAATTTGTTGGGTCAACAACAGGAGCCACTGTGCGCTTGCTCCTGATGTGGGATCTCTGTCCTTAATATGCTGTACATTGTGACTTAATGCTATAACTAGTACTCAAACAGTATGTTTCATTTTGTGTTTCTATGTGGGTGCAAACTGTTGAAGTATTTATACTAAATTGATCTTCTGTATATAAATAGAATTGAAAATGAATCTTGATGTGAATGGAAAGGGAGAGGGAGCGGGAGAGGGGAGGGTTGCGGGTGGGAGGGAAATTATGGGAAGGGGAAGCCATTGTAATCCATAAGCTGCATACTGGAAATTTATATTCATTAAATAAAAGTTAAAAAAAAAAATATCCGGTGGTGTTTTGGCTAACTCAATCCGAAATATTGCTACAGCCTCTGTGTTTGTGTTTTCCGGATATTATCCAGGGACTTTATGGTTTTGAATGTTTTTATCAGGGATCATTTCATGTTGTACCATCGAAACACTAATTGGTTCCACATGGAGAAACCAGCTCTACACATTCTTATTTTCTAGGGAGAAAGCTAGAGGAACTGCGGCAAAGAAACATGATATTTCTGTTTGTATCAATGATATTTTATCTATTGCCTAATGAAAAGACTTTGCTTTTCTCCAAAACCATTTTTACTGTGATTTTCTCATTCCATTGCCTACAAATTCCAAACCACTTTGTCCGGATATGACTGGATGAAACCCGAAATATCCAGTTGTGTTTTGATTAACTAATTCCCAGATATTGCTACAGCCTCTCTGTTTGTATATTCCTGATATTATCCACGGACTTTACTGTTTTGAATGTTTTTGTTCAGGGAACATTTAATTTTTATCTTGGAAACACTAATTGGTTCCACATGGAGACACCAGCTCTACACATTCGTATTTTCTAGGGAGAAAACTAGAGGACCTGCAGCAAACAAACATGATATTTCTGTTGGTATAGATGACATTGCTTTTCTCCAAACCATTTTTACTGTGATTTTCTCAGTCCATTGCCTACGAATTCCAAACCACTTTCTCCGGATATGACTGGATGAAACCCGAAATATCCGGTTGTGTTTTGGCTAACTCAATCCAAAATATTGCTACTGCCTCTGTGTTTGTGTATTCCTGATATTATCCACAGACTTTATTGTTTTGAATGTTTTTATCAGGGAACATTTAATTTTGTACCGTTGAAACACTAATTGGTTCATCATTGGGACACCAGCTCTACACATTCGTACAGTAATTGGTTCAACATGGAGACATCAGCACTACACATTCGTATTTTCTAGGGAGAAAGCTAGAGGAACTGCAGCAAACAAACCTGATATTTCTGTTTGTATAGATGAAATTTTATGCAATTGCTAAAGAAAAGACTATGCTTTTCTCCAAAACCATTTGTACTGTGTCTTTCTCGGTCCATTGCATACGAAGTCCACACCACTTTATCTGGATATGACTGGATGAATCCAGAAATATCTGGTTGTGTTTTGTCTAACTCAATCCAAAATATTGCTACTGCCTCTGTGTTTGTGTATTCCTGATCTTATCCACGGACTTTATTTTTTTGAATGTTTTTATCAGGGAACATTTAATTTTATACCGTTGAAACACTAATTGGTTCATTATTGGGACACCAGCTCTACACATTCGTATTTTCTTGGGAGAAATGTAGAGGAACTGTGGCAAACACACATGATATTTCTGTTTGTCTAGATGACATTTTATGCACTTGCTTAACAAAAAGACTTTGCTTTCCTCCAAAATCATTTTTACTGTGATTTTTTCAGTTCATTGCATACGAATTCCACACCAGTTTGTACGGATATGACTGGAAGAAAACAGTCATATCCGGTTTTGTTTTGCCTAACTCAATCCGAAATATTATGAAAGCCTCTGTGTTTGTGTATTCTGGATATTATCAATGGACTATATTGTATTGACTGTTTTTTATTGGGGAACATTTTATTTTGAGCTTGGATAGAGTAATTGGTTCCACATGGAGACACCAGCTCTAAATATTTGTATTTTCTAGGGAGAAAGCTAGAGGAAGTGCGGCCAACAAACATGATATTTCTGTTTATGTAGATGACATTTTATGCACTTGCCTAAAGAAAATACGTTGCTTTTCTCCAAAAGCATTTTTACTGTGATTTCCTTGGTCCATTGCATACGAATTCCAAACCACTTTGTTTGGATATGACTGGATGAAACCAGAAATATCCGGTTGTGTATTGGCTGACTCAATCCCAATATTGCTACAGCCTCTGTGTTGTTTTTCTGGATATTGTCAATGGACTTTATTGTTTTGAATGTTTTTTATCAGGGAACATTTTATTTTCAGCTTGGATACAGTAATTGGTTCCACATTCAGACACCAGCTCCACATATTCATATTTTCTAGGGAGAAAGCTAGAGGAACTGTAGCAAACAAACATGATGTTACTCTTTGAATAGATGACATTTTATGCACTTGCCTAACGAAAAGACTTTGCTTTTCTCCAAAACCATTTTTACTGTGATTTTCTCCGTCCATTGCATACGAATTCCACACCACTTTGTCCGGATATGACTGGATGAAACCAGAAATATCCGGTCGTGTTTTGGCTAACTCAATCCGAAATACTGCTACAGACTCTGTGTTTGTGTTTTCTGGAAATTATCAACGGACTCATTGTTTTGAATGATTTTATCATGGAACATTTAATTTTGTACAGTTGAAACACTAATTGGTTCATCATGGGAACACCAGCTCTACACATTCGTATTTTTGGGGGAGAAATCTAGAGGAACTGTGGCAAACAAACATGATATTTCTGTTTGTTTGGATGACTTTTTATGTACTTGCCTAACGAAAAGACTTTGCTTTTCTCCAAAACGTTTTTTACTGTCATTTTTGCGGTGCATTGCATAGGAATTCCACCCAGTTTTTCTGGATATGACTGGATGAAACCAGAAATATCCTGTTGTGTTTTGGCTAACTGAAACCGAAATATTATAAAAGACTCTGTATTTGTGTTTTCTGGATAGTATCGATGGAATTTATTGTTTTGAATATTTTTATCAGGGTACATGTCATTTTGTACCGTAAAAACACTAATTGGTTCATCATGGGAACACCAGCTATACACATTCGTATATTCGAGGGAGAAAGCTAGAGGAACTATGGAAAACAAACATGATATTTCTTTTTGTATCGATAACATTTTATGCACTTGCCTAACAAAAAGACTTTGCTTTTCTCCAAACCATTTTTACTGTGATTTTCTTGGTCCATTGCATACGAATTCCACAGCAGTTTGTCCGGATTTGACTGGATGTAACCGGAAATATCCAGTTTTTTTTGGCTAACTCAATCCCAGATATTGCTACAGCCTCTGTGTTTGTGTGTTCCTGATATTGTGCATGGACTTTATATTTTTCAATGTTTTTTTTCAAGGAACATTTAATTTTGTGATTGGAAACACTAATTGGTTCTACATGGAGACACCAGCTCTACACATTCATATGTTATAGGGAGAAAGCTAGAGGAAATGCGGCAAAGAAACACGATATTTCTGTTTGTTAGATGACATTTTATGCACTTGCCTAACTAAAAGACTTTGCTTTTCTCCTAAATCATTTGTACTGTGATTTTCGCGGTCCGTTGGATACGCATTCCACATCACTTTGTCCAGATATGACTGGATGATACCGGAAATATCCGGTTTGTTTTGACTAACTCAATCCCAGATATTGCTACAGCCTCTGTGTTTTTGCATTCATGATATTATCCACAGACTTTATTGTTTTGAATGTTTTTTATCAGGGAACATTTAATTTTGTACCGTTGAAACACTAATTGTTTCCACATGCAGACACCAGCTCTACACATTTGTATTTTCTAGGGAGAATGCTAGAGGAACTGCGGCAAACAAACATGATATTTCTGTTTGTATCGATGATATTTAATTTACTTCCCTAATGAAACGACTTTGCTTTTCTCCAAAACCTTTTGTACTGTGACTTTCTCGGTCAATTGCATACGAATTCCACACAAGTTTGTCTTGATATGACTGCATGAAACCGGAAATATCCGGTTCTGTTTAGGCTAACTCAATCCCAGATATTGCTACACCTCTGTGTTTGTGTATTCCTGATATTATCCACAGACTTTTGTTTTGAATGTTTTTTATTGGGGAACATTTTATTTTGTGCTTGGATACAATTATTGGTTCCACATGGAGACACCAGCTCTACATATTCATATATTATAGGGAGAAATCTAGAGGAACTGCGACAAACAACCATGATATTTCTATTTGTGTAGATGACATTTTATGCCCTTGCCTAACGAAAAGACTTTGCTTTTCTCCAAAACCATTTGTACTGTTATTTTCTCGGTCCATTGAGTACGAATACTACACCACTTTGTCCGGATATGACTGGATGAAACTAGAAATATCCCGTCGTGTTTTGGCTAACTCAATCCGAAATACTGCTACAGACTCTGTGTTTGTGTTTTCTGGATATTATCGACGGACTTATTGTTTTGAATGTTTTTTCAGGGAACATTTAATTTTGCACCGTAGAAACACTAATTGGTTCATAATGGGAACACCAGCTCTACACATTCGTACTTTCTAGGGAGAAAGCTAGAGGAACTGTGACACACAAACATGATATTTCTGTTTGTATAGATGACATTTTATGCACTTGCCTAACGAAAAGACTTTGCTTTTCTCCAAAACCATTTTTGCCTTGATTTTCTCAGTCCATTGCATACGAATTGCATACCACTTTCTCCGCATATGACTCGATGAACCAGAAATATCCAGTTGTGTTTTGGCTAACTCAATCCGAAATATTGTGAAAGCCTCTGTGTTTGTGTTTTCTGGATATTATCGATGCACTTTTTGGTTTACAATGTTTTTATCAAGAAACCTTTAATTATGTGCTGGGAAACACTAATTGGTTCCTCATGGAGACACCAGCTCTACTCATTCGTATTTTCTAGGGAGAAATCTAGAGGAACTGCGGCAAACAACCATGATATTTCTGTTTGTATAGAGGATATTTTATGCAGTTGCTTAACGAAAAGACTTTCTTTTCTCAAAAAACCATTTTTACTGTGATTTTCTCGGTCAATTGCATACGAATTCCACACCAATTTGTCCAGATATGACTGGATGAAACCAGAATATCCGTTTTTTTTTTTTTGGCTAACTCAATACTAGATATTACTACAGGCTCTGTGTTTCTGTTTCCCGGATATTATCAATGGACTGTATAGTTTTGAATGTTTCTTATCAGGGAACATTTAATTTTGTGCTGGGAAATACTAATTAGTTCCACATGGAGACACCAGCTCTACACATTCTCTGTCCATTGTATAAAAATTCCACACCACTTTGTCCAGATATGTCTGGATGAAACTAGACATATCCTGTTGTGTTTTGGTTAACTCAATAAGAAATATTGAGAAAGCCTCTGTGTTTGCGTTTTCTGGATATTATCCATGGACTTTATTGTTTTCAATATTTTTATCAGGGAATATTTAATTTTGTGCTGGGAAACACTAATTGGTTTCACTTGCTGATGGAAAGGCTTTGCTTTTCTTCAAACCATTTATACTCAGATTTCCTCGGTCCATTGCATACGAACTCCACACCACTTTGTCAGGATATGACTGGATGAAACCAGAAATATCCAGCTGTGTTTTGGCTAACTCAATCCCAGATAATGTGAAAGCCTCTGTGTTTGTGTTTTACAGATATGTTCAACGCAATTTATGTTTTTGCATGTTTTTTTATCAGGGAACATTTAATTTTGTGCTTGGAAACACTACTAGGATCCTTATGGAGACAACAGCTCTACACATTCACATTTTCTAGAGAGAAAGCTTGAGGAACTGCGGCAAATAAACATGATATTTCTGTTTGTATACATGACATTTTATGCACTTGCCTAACGAAAAGACTTTGCTTTTCTCCAAAACCATTTGTACTGTGATTTTCTCGGTCCATTACATACGAATTCCACCACACTTTGTCCGGATATGACTGGATGTGACCAGAAATATCCGGTTGTGTTTTGGCTAACTCAATCCCAGATACTGCTACAGCCTCTGTGTTTGTGTTTTCTGGATATTATCTACGGATTTTATTGTTTTGAATGTTTTTTATCAGGGAACATTTAATTTTGTGCTTGGAAACACTAACTGGTTGCAAAAGGAGATACCCGCTCTACATATTCGTATTTTCTAGGTAGAAATCTAGAGGAACTGCGGTAAACAAACATGATATTTCTGTTTGTATAGATGACATTTTATGCACTTGCCTAACTAAAAGACTTTGCTATTCTCCAAAACCATTTTTACTGTGATTTTCTCGGTCCATTTCATACCAATTCCACACCAGTTTGTCATGATATGACTCGATGAAAACAGAAATATATGGTTGTGCTTTTTCTAACTCAATCCGAAATATTGTGAAAGCCTCTGTGTTTGTGGTTTCTGGATATTATCGAAGGACTTTATTGTTTTGAATGTTTTTTTCAGGGAACATTTAATTTTGTACCGTTGAAACACTAATTGGTTCATCATGGGGACACCAGCTCCACATATTTGCATTTTCTATGGAGAAAGCTAGAGGAACTGCAGCAAACAAATATGATATTTCTGTTTGAATAGATGACATTTTGTGCACTTGCCTAATGAAAAGGTTTGCTTTTCTCCAAAACCATTTTTATTGTGATTTTCTCGGTCCATTGCATAGGAGTTCCACACCACTTTGTCGAAATATAACTGCATGAAACCGGAAATATCCCGTTTTTTTTTTTTTTTTGCCTAACTCAATCACAAATATTGCTCCAGCCTCTGTGTTTGTGTATTCCTGATATTATCCACAGAATTTGTTGTTTTGAATGTTTTTTTTTTAATCAGGGAACATTTAATTTTGTACCGTTGAAACACTAATTGGTTCCACATGGAGACACCAGCTCTACACATTCATATATTCTACGGATAGAGCTAGAGGAACTGGGACAAACAAACATGATATTTCTGTTTGCATAGATGACATTTTGTGCACTTGCCTAACGAAAAGAATGCATTTCTCCAAAACAATTTTTACTGTGATTTTCTCGGTCCATTACATACGAATTCCACCACACTTTGTCCGGATATGACTGGATGAAACCAGAAATATCCGGTTGTGTTTTGGCTAACTCAATCCGAAATATTGTGAAAGCCACTGTGTTTGTGTTTTCTGGATATTATCGATCAACTTTATTGTTTTGAATGTTTTTTATCAGGGAACATTTAATTTTCTGCTTGGATACAGTAATTGGTTCCACATGGAGACACCAGATCTACATACTCGTATTTTCTAAGGAGAAATCTAGAGGAACTGCGACAAACAATCATGATATTTCTGTTTGTATAGATGACATTTTATGCACTTGCCTAACGAAAATATTTTGCTTTTCTCCAAAATCATTTGTACTGTGATTTTCTCGTTCCATTGCATACGAATTCCACACCACTTTGTCCGGATATGACTGGATGAAACCAGAAATATCCGGTTGTGTTTGGCTAACTCAATCCGAAATATTGTTACAGACTATGTGTTTGAGTTTTCTGGATATTATCGATGGACTTATTGTTTTGAAAGTTTTTTATCAAGGAACATTTATTTTTGCGGTTGGATACAGTAATTGCTTCCACATGGAGACACCAGGTGAACATATTCGTATTTTCTAGGTAGAAAGCTAAGAGGAACTGCGGCAAACAAACATGATATTTCTGTTTGTATCAATGACATTTTATGCACTTGCCTAACGAAAAGACTTTGCTTTTCTCCAAAACCATTTTTACTGTCATTTTCTCGGTCCATTGAATATGAATTCCAAATGACTTTTTCCGGATATGACTGGATGAAACCAGAAATATCCGGTTGGGTTTTGGCTAACTATATCTGAAATATTGTGAAAGCCTCTGTATTTGTGTTTCTGGATATTATCGATGGACTTTATTGTGTTGAATATTTTTATCAGGGAACATTTAATTTTGTGCTTGGAATCACTAATTGGTTCCACATGGAGAAACCAGCTCTACACATTTGTATTTTCTAGGTTGAAAGCTAGAGGAACTGCGGCAAACAAACATGATATTTCTGTTTGTATAGATGACATTTTATGCACTTGCCTAATGAAAAACCTTTGCTTTTGGAGAACCAAAACCACTTTTACTGTGATTTTCTTGGTCCATTGCATATGAATTCCACACCACTTTGTCCAGATTCACTGGATGAACCTGGAAATATCTGGTTTTATTTTGGCTAACTCAATCCCAGTTATTGCTACAGCCTCTGTGTTTGTGTTTTCTGCATATTATTCACGAACTTTATTATTTTGAATGCTTTTATCGGGGAATATTTTATTTTGAGCTTGGATACAGTAATTGGTTCCACATGGGGACACCAGCTCTACACATTCTTATTTTCTAGGGAGAAAGCTAGAGGAACTGCGGCAAAGAAACATGGGATTTTTGTTCGTATTTATGATAATTTATGCACTTGCCTAAAGAAAAGACTTTGCTTTTCTCCAAAACCATTTTTACTCTCATTTTCTCAGCCCATTGCATACGAATTCCACACAACTTTGTCCAGATATGACTGGATGAAGCCAGAAATATCCGGTTGTGTTTTGGCTAACTGAATCCGAAATATTGCTACAGACTCTGTGTTTGAGTTTTCTGGATATTATCGATGGAATTTATTGTTTTGAATATTTTTATCAGGGAAGCTTTAATTTTGTACCGTCAAAACACTAATTGGTTCATCATGGGGAAACCAGCTATACACATTCGTATTTTCTAGGGAGACTGCTAGAGGAAATGCGGCAAACAAACATGATATTTCTGTTTGCATAGATGACATTTATGCACTTGCCTAACGAAAGACTTTGCTTTTCTCGAAAACCATTTCTCTGTGATTTTCTCGGTACACTTCGTATGAATTCCACACAAGTTAGTATGGATACGACTGGTTGAAACCGGAAATATCCGGTTTTGTTTTGGCTAACTCAATCCCAGATATTGCTACAGCCTCTGTGTTTGTGTATTCCTGATATTATCCATGGACTTGATTGTTTTGAATACTTTTTATCAGGAAACATTTAATTTTTTACCGTTGAGGCACTAATTGGTTCATAATGGGGACACCAGCTCTACACATTCGTATTTTCTAGGGAGAAAGCTAGAAGAACTGCGGCAAACAAACATGATATTATTGTTTGTATAGATGACATTTTATGCACTTGCCTAACGAAAAGCCTTTGCTTTTCTCCAAATCCATTTTTACTTTCATTTTCTCATTCCATTTTATACGAATTCCAAACAACTTTTTCCGGATATGACTGGATGAAACCGGAAATAACCGGTTCTGTTCTTGCTAACTCAATCCCTGATATTGCTACAGCCCCTGTATTGTGTATTCCTGATATTATCCACGGACTTTATTATTTTGAATGTTTTATATCAGTGAGCATTTAATTTTGTGCTTGGAAACACTGATTGGTTCCCCATGGAGACACCAGCTCTACAGATTCGTATTTTCTAGGGAGAAAGCTAGAGGAATTGCGAATAACAAACGTGATATTTATCTTTGTATAGATGACATTTTAAAAACTTGCCTAAAGAAAAGACTTTGCTTTTCTCCAAAACTCTTTTTACTGTGATTTTCTCGGTCCATTGCATACGAATTCCACACCGGTTTATTCGGATATGACTGGATAAAAACAGAAATATCCGGTTGTGTTTTGGCTAACTCAATCCGTAATATTGTGAAAGCCTCTGTTATTGTGTTTTCTGGATGTTATGAATGGACTTTATTGTTTTGAATGTTATTTATCAGGGAACATTTTATTTTGTGCTTGGAAACACTAATTGGTTCCACATGGAGACACCAGCTCTACACATTCTTATTTTCTAGGGAGAAATCTAGAGGAACTGCAGCAAAGAAACGTGATATTTCTGTTTGTATAGATGACATTTTATGCACTTGCCTAGTGAAAACACTTTGCTTTTCTCCAAAACCATTTTTCTTTGACTTTCTCGGTACACTTCATCTATTCCACACCAGTTTGTCTGGATATGACTGGATGGAACTGTAAATATCCAGTTTTTTTTTTGGCTTACTCAGTCCCAGATATTGCTCCAGCCTCTGTGTTTGTGTTTTCCTGATATTATCCATAGAATTTATTGTTTCAAATATTTTTATCAGGGAATATTTAATTTTGTTCTTGGAAACACTAATTGGTTCCACATGGAGAAACCAGCTCTACACATTCTTATTTTCTAGGGAGAAATCTAGAGGAACTGCAGCAAAGAAACGTGATATTTCTGTTTGTATAGATGACATTTTATGCACTTGCCTAATGAAAAGACATTGCTTTTCTCCAAAACCTTTTTTCTGTGACTTTCTCGGTACACTTCATCTGAATTCCACACCAGTTTGTCCGTATATGACTGGATGAAACCAGAAATATCCAGTTTTCTTTTGGCTAACTCAATCCCAGATATTGCTACAGCCTCTGTGTTTGGTATTCCCGAGATTGTCCACGGACTTTATTGTTTTGAATGTTTTATTATCAGGGAACATTTAATTTTTTTTTTGGAATCACTAATTGGTTACACATGGAGACACCAGCTCTACACATTCGTGTTTTCTAGGGAGTAAGCTAGAGTCACTGCGGCAAACAAATATGATATTTCTGTTTGTATAGATGACATTTTATGCACTTGCCTAACGAAAAGCCTTTGCTTTTCTCCAAAACCATTTTTACTGTGATTATTTTGGTTCAAGGCATACGAATTCCACACCAGTTTGTCCGGATATGACTGGATGAAACCAGAAATATATGGTTGTGTTCTGGCTAACTCAATCCGAAATATTGGGAAAGCCTCTGTGTTTGTGTTTTCTGGATATTATCAATGGACTTACTTGTTTTGAATGTTTTTTATCGGGGAACATTTTATTTTGCGGTTGGATAGAGTAATTGGTTCCGCATGGAGACACCAGCTCCACACATTCGCATTTTCTAGGGAGAAAGCTAGAGGAACTGTGGCAAACAAACATGATATTTCTGTTTGTATAATGACGTTTTATGCACTTGCCTAATGAAAAGACTTTGCTTTTCTCCAAAACCATTTGTACTGTCATTTTCTTGGTCCATTGAATACGAATTCCAAACGACTTTTTCCGGATATGACTGGATGAAACCAGAAATATCCGGTTGGGTTTTGGCTAACTATATCTGAAATATTGTGAAAGCCTCTGTATTTGTGTTTCTGGATATTATCGATGGACTTTATTGTGTTGAATATTTTTATCAGGGAACATTTAATTATGTGCTTGGAATTACTAATTGGTTCTACATGGAGACACCAGCTCTACACATTCGTATTTTCTAGGGAGAAAGCTAGAGGAACTGCAGCAAACAAACATGATATTTCTGTTTGTATAGATGACATTTTATGCACTTGCCTAACGAAAAGCCTTTGCTTTTCCCCAAAACCGTTTTTACTGTGATTTTCTTGGTCCATTGCATACGAATTCCACACCATTTTGTCCGAATTGACTGGATGAACCCAGAAATATCTGGTTTTATTTTGGCTAACTCAATCCCAGTTATTGCTACAGCCTCTTTGTTTGTGTTTTCTGCATATTATTTACGGACTTTATTATTTTGAATGTTTTTTATCGGGGAATATTTTATTTTGAGCTTGGATACAGTAATTGGTTCCACACGGGGACACCAGCTCTACACATTCTTATTTTCTAGGGAGAAAGCTAGAGGAAATGCAGCAATGAAACATGGGATTTTTGTTCGTATTTATGATATTTTATGCACTTGCCTAACGAAAAGACTTTGCTTTTCTCCAAAACCATTTTTACTCTCATTTTCTCAGCCCATTGCATACGAATTCCACACAACTTTGTCCAGATATGACTGGATGAAACCAGAAATATCCGGTTGTGTTTTGGCTAACTCAATCCGAAATATTGCTACAGACTCTGTGTTTGAGTTTTCTGGATATTATCGATGGACTTATTGTTTTGAATGTTTTTATCAGGGAACATTTAATTTTGTACCGTCGAAACACTCATTGGTTCTTCAAGGGGACACCAGTTCTACACATTCGTATTTTCTAGGGAGACTGCTAGAAGAACTGCAGCAAAAAAACATGATATTTCTGTTTGCATAGATGACATTTTATGCACTTGCCTAATGAAAAGATTTTGCTTTTCTCAAAAACCATTTCTCTGTGATTTTCTCGGTACACTTCATATGAATTCCACAAAAGTTAGTATGCATATGTCTGGCTGTAACCGGAAATATCCGGTTTTGTTTTGGCTAACTCAATCCCAGATATTCCTACACCCTCTGTGTTTGTGTATTCCTGATATTATCCACGGACTATCTTGTTTTGAATGCTTTTTATGAGGAAACTTTAATTTTGTACCGTTGAGACACTAATTGGTTCATAATGGGGACACCAGCTCTCCACATTCATATTTTCTAGGGAGAAAGCTAGAGGAATTGCGGCAAACAAACATGATATTTCTGTTTGTATAGATGACATTTTATGCACTTGCCTAATGAAAAGCCTTTGCTTTTCTCCAAAACCATTTTTACTGTCATTTTCTCATTCCATTTTATACGAATTCCAAACGACTTTTTCCTGATATGACTGGATGAAACCGGAAATATCCGGTTGTGTTTTCTCTAACTCAATCCAAAATATTCTGAATTCTCTGTGTTTGTGTTTTCTGGATATTATCGATGGACTTTTTTGTTTTGAATATTTTTATCAGGGAACATTTCATTTTGTACTGTAGGAACACTAATTGGTTCCACATGGAGACACCAGCTCTACACATTCGTATTTTCTAGGGAGAAAGCTAGAGGAACTGCAGCAAACAAACATGATATTTCTGTTTGTATCAATGACATTTTATGCCCTTACCTAACGAAAAGCCTTTGGTTTTCTCCAAATCCATTTTTACTGTGATTTTCTCGGTCCATTGCATACGAATTCCACACCACTTTGTCCAGATATGACTGGATGAAAACGGAAATATCCGGTTTTGTTTTGGCTAACTCAATCCCAGATATTGCTACAGCCTCTGTGTTTGTGTTTTCTGGATATTATTCATGGACTTTATTATTTTGAATGTTTTTTATCAGGGAATATTTTATTTTGAGTTTGGATATAGTAATTGGTTCCACATGGAGACACCAGCTCTATATATTCGTATTTTCTAGGGAGAAAGTTAGAGGAACAGCGGCAAACAAACATGATAATTCTGTTTGTATAGATGACATTTTATGCACTTGCCTAACGAAAAGACTTTGCTTTTCTCCAAAACTCTTTTTACTGTGATTTTCTCGGTCCATTGCATACGAATTCCACACCGGTTTATTCGGATATGACTGGATAAAAACAGAAATATCCGGTTGTGTTTTGGCTAACTCAATCCGAAATATTGTGAAAGCCTCTGTGTTTTTTTTTCTGGATATTATCGATGGACTTTATTGTTTTGAATGTTATTTATCAGGGAACATTTTATTTTGTGCTTGGAAACACTAATTGGTTTCACATGGAGACACCAGCTCTACACATTCTTATTTTCTAGGGAGAAAGCTAGAGGAACTGCAGAAAAGGAACGTGATATTTCTGTTTGTATAGATGACCTTTTATGCACTTGCCTAATGAAAACACTTTGCTTTTCTCCAAAACCATTTTTCTGTGACTTTCTCGGTACACTTCATCTGAATTCCACACCAGTTTGTCCGGATATGACTGGATGGATCTGTAAATATCCAGTTTTGTTTTGGCTTACTCAGTCCCAGATATTGCTACAGCCTCTGTGTTTGTGTTTTCCTGATATTATCCACAGACTTTATTGTTTCCAATGTTTTTTATCAGGCAATATTTAATTTTGTTCTTGGAAACACTAATTGGTTCCACATGGAGAAACCAGCTCTACACATTCGTATTTTCTAGGGAGAAAGCTAGAGGAACTGCGGCAAATACACATGATATTTCTGTTTCTATAGATGATATTTTATGCACTTGCCAAACGAAAAGACTTTGCTGTTTTCCAAAACCATTTTTACTCTGATTTTCTCCGTTCATTGCATACGATTCTACACCAGTTTGACCGGATATGACTGGATGAAACTGGAAATATCCGCTTGTGTTTTGGCTAACTCAATCCCAGATATTGCTATAGTCTCTGTGTTTGTGTTTTCCTGATATTATCCACTGACTTTATTTGTTTTTTCTTTTTTTAACTTTTATTTAATGAATATAAATTTCCAAATACAGCTTATGGATTATAATGGCTTCCCCCCCCTGACATAACTTCCCTCCCACCTGCAACCCTCCCCTCTCCTGCTTCCTCTCCCCTTTCAGTCACATCAAGTTTCATTTTCAATTCTCTTTATATACAGAAGATCAATTTTTATTATTTTTTTAACTTTTATTTAATGAATATAAATTTCCGATGTACAGTTTATGGATTATAATTGCTTCCCCCTCCCATAACTTCCCTCCCACCCACAACCCTCCAGTCTCCCGCTCCCTCTCCCCTTCCATTCACAACAATATTCATTTTCAATTCTCTTTATGTACAGAAGATCAATTTAGTATATATTAAGTAAAGATGTCAACAGTTTGCACCCACACAGAAACACAAAGTGCAAAATACTGTTTGAGTACTAGTTATAGCATTAAATTACAATGTACAGCACATTAAGGACAGGGATCCTATATGAGGAGTAAGTGCACAGAGACTCCTGTTGTTGACTTAACAAATTGACACTGTTGTTTATGGTGAAAGAACCCTAGGCTCTAGTCATGAGTTGCCAAGGCTATGGAAGCCTTTTGAGTTCACCGACTCTGATTATATTTAAGCAAGGTCATAGTCAAAGTGGAAGTTCTCTCCTCCTTTCAGAGAAAGGTACCTCCTTCTTTGATGACCTGTTCTTTTTTTTTTTTGAAGATATGAAACAGGAGAGTTTTATTTTGTAGTTTATTATTTTCTGAAATATTTATTTTTTTCATGAATAGTGCATTCATACTATTTTATGATAAGATTAATAATATTCAGTTTTTCATTATATGACTATATGAGGGGATTTAAACAGGTTTGTGGAATTAAAAGATAAAAATAAAAAATATAATCTTTATTACTCAAGTCCAAGTTTAAGACACATTTGTAAGCATTGATACCAGTGATTTAGTCAGTCCCTAAAGAACTGAATTCTGGGTTCTGGACTCCTGGCCCTAAAATTTAATCAAGTTATACAATTGCTTATATATTTTTTAAGTTTTTTTTTTATTTAGTAAATATAAATTTCCAAAGTACAGTTTATGGATTACAATGGCTCCCCCAGCCATAATTTCCCTCCCACTCGCACCCTTCCTGTCTCCCGCTCCCTCTCCCCTTCCATTCACATCAAGATTAATTTTAAATTATCTTTATATACAGAAGATCAATTTAGTATATATTGAGTAAAGATTTCAACAGTTTGTACCCACACAGAAACACAAAGTGTAAAATACATTTTCAGTACTAGTTATAGCATTAAATCACATCGGACAACACATTAAGGACAGATCCCACATGGGATGTAAGTACACAGTGACTCCTGTTGTTGACTTAACAATTTGACACTCTTGTTTATGGCGTCAGTAATCTCCCTAGGCTCTAGTCATGAGTTGCTAAGGCTATGGAAGCCTTTAGAGTTCGCAGACTTCATCTTATTCAGACAGGGTCATAGTCAAAGTGGATGTTCTCTCCTCCCTTCAGAGAAAGGTACCTCCTTCTTTGATGACCTGTTCTTTCCACTGGGATCTCACTCACTGAGATCTTTCATTTAGGTCTTCTTCTTTTTTTTTCTTTTCCATGGTGTCTTGGCTTTGCATGCCTAAAATACTCTCATGGGCTCTTCAGCCATATTCGCATGCCTTAAGGGCTGATTCTGAGGCCAGAGTGCTGTTTAGGACATCTGTCATTCTATGAGTCTGCTGTGTATCCTGCTTCCCATGTTGGATCGTTCTCTCCCTTTTTGATTCTAACAGTTAGTATTAGCAGACACTAGTCTTGCTTGTGTGATCCCTTTGACTCTTAGACCTATCAGTGTGATCAATTGAACTTGATTTTGATGACTGAAATTGATGACTTGGACTAGTGAGATGGCATTGGTACATGCCACTTTGATGGGATTGTATTGGGATCCCCTGGCACGTTTCTAATCCACCATTTGGGGCAAGTCCGATTGGGCATGTCCCAAATTGTACTCTCCTCCCTCTCTTATTCCCACTATTATATTTAACAGGGATCACTTTTCAGTTAAAATTTAAACACCTAAGAATAAATGTATGTTAATTAGAGTTCAACTAATAGTACTAGAACAAAAAAAAACTAAAATGGATAAAGTATTACATTCTACATCAACAGTCAGGACAAGAGCTGGTCAGGTCACTGTTAATTATAGTGTCCATTTCTTTCAACGGGTTTCCCCTTTGGTGCTCAGTTATTTGTTGCCGATCAGGGAGAAAATGTGATATTTGTCCCTTTGGGTCTGGCTTATTTCACTCAGCATGATGTTTTCCAGATTCCTCCATCTTGTTGCAATTGACTGGATTTCATTTTTTTTACTGCTGTATAGTATTCTATAGAGTACTTGTCCCATAATTTCTTTTTTTTTCAAGTTAGTGACATTTATTTTTTTTAACTTTTATTTAATGAATATAAATTTCCAGTGTACAGCTTATGGATTACAATGGCTTCCCCCTCCCATAACTTCCCTCCCACCCGAAACCCTCCCCTCTCCCGCTCCCTCTCCCCTTCCATTTGCATCAAGATTCATTTTCAATTCTCTTTATATACAGAAGATCAGTTTAGAATAAAGATTTCAACGGTTTGCACCCACATAGAAACACAAAGTGAAACATACTGTTTGAGTTTTATTTATAGCATTAAATCACAATGTACAGCACATTAAGGACAGAGATCCCACATGAGGAGCAAGTGCACAGTGGCTCCTGTTGTTGACCCAACAAATTGACACTCTAGTTTATGGCGCCAGTAACCATCCTAGGCTGTCGTCATGAGTTGCCAAGGCTATGGAAGCCTGCCAAGTTTGCCGACTCTGATCATATTTAGACAAGGTCATAAAAGACAGGTTGAGGATAGTAACCAATGATCCTAAGAGTGGCCTTAACCAGGTCTGAACAATTATACAGCATTAAGTGGCGAAGAGGACCATCAGTACACACAGGTTGGGAGTAGAGCCATTGGTGGTAGAGTAGAGGTTATGATTACAAAGGAATGAGGCCCAAGTGCGCTAGACAGGGCCTAGAACAAAGGACAGAGTCATTATTAGAGGAGCTAAGAAAGGTGCTGTCTAAGCTACAAGTAATTTTTCTGATAGAGAGGCAAACAGAACCTGATAGAAGGGGCTTGATAATAATCTGGTGGGCTTTGGGCCTCGTAAATTCAGATTCCCAGACCTATCTATCTCTTCACATGGGGTATATCCTAAGGGAGGTGTGAACCTCTTAGGGGAAGGCACTCTGTTGACTTTCATTACTTGGCTGGCCTGGGAGGAGAGCTGGCTAGGTAATGGCAGGGGGCATCTCTAACAAGAAATTTACAGTTCTGCCTGCAATGATGCTGACCCTACTTGACCATCCCCTCAGCTGCAGTGGTCACTTTGGAAGTTGTGCTGAGTGAAGGGCTTTTCAGCTTAGAGCCAGTAAGATCTGTGGCTCTGACCTGGGCATCCTTCGACTCCAGGGCAGGTCCATTTCCAGTGATCCAACTCTTGGCAGAGCTGCCAGGGCTCTTCACAAGCTGACTTCTGCTGAAGCCCAGGCTTACCACATTGAAAGCCACTGCAGTGGACTGGCCTGTTGGGTCTCCTTGAGCGCAGATCTCTGTTCAGATCAGCCATTAATAGTCCTGCTACCCATTGCTTCTGATGCCTAGCTTTCTTTTCCTCCTGGTTTGTGTTAAAGCAGACCAGACGATGCAAGTCAAGGGAGTGCCCATGTCCCATCTCTAATCTTCAGTGGCCTGAACTAAAAGTCTATAGTCACAGGCATGTTCTGCAGTAGTTTTTCTAAGGTAGACAATGCCCATGAGGAAAATTATATTCTCACTTTCAAACTTGCTTTCCCTTTGGTCTGAAAGGGAGGTTTTTTCTACTTACTGTATACTTGGCTGATGGCGAAGTGAATCTAGCTATGAGATTATTATTGAAGTTCTTATTTTGGCTATGCTATTACAGAAAAATGTTAGCCATCTCTTTTATAAGGTCTAAAGCTTAAATTGTGCGTCCTACAGATTCCTTCCTAATAGAATTAGTTTCCTACCTTGAAGAGAATAGAGAAATGAAAGAACAAGTTGGGCTTAGAATAGAGAAATGAGGGAGCAAGTCCTAGATCGCATGCTGACAATAGCAATATCACATGAATACTTAGCAAACCGTTTCAACCATTAGATAACAACTTAAGAAAACATTTACCAGAAGGTCCAATGGCTTCTATAAATTTTAAGAATCATGTATTTGAAAACACCTCTTAAATATCTACCATGGTGTAGTTTGTTTAGCCAGTAAACTTAAGCACAACCATCTAAAATGTTTTTAGTTTCTTTCTACCAACGAGTATAAAACATATGATACAGAGATTCAGGTCACACCAATTAAAATGTATCTTTGAGTGATTTTAGCAGCTTAAATTTATGGACAATCTTATCTATAAGCCATTTAAAATAAAACTCTTAATAAAATTTCCCCATGTGGACATACAATATGTACACACATATAACATAGCATAATAGACCAATATAGCAATTTTAATAATAGCTTTTAAAATCTTTAACTCTTTTTGTAGATTGCCAATGGATTTGTATTGCTTTTTGTTTTTAGTAACGTCAGTTAACCATACTTTCTCTCAGTTGGTACTGTTAATACATTATTGGCTTCATCTGTTTACAGAGCCATCCCAAAGTACTGAATACAATAAAAGTGGCTGGAAAAAGTCCATAGGAACCTATAGGAGGACAGCTAAACACAGAACCAACAATGCTTTAGTTTTATGAGCAGCACAGCATATGTAACTGTGGATGACAAAAGACTTTAAGTCGCCATGTTTAAAATTATAAACTCATCAACCAACAAGAGGCACTTGCTTACTTCACAGTATTTTTGAAAGCACCTGTAGGATTTGACAAGTATTTAACCCTTTAGGCCTCTGGGGCTTTCTCATTAAGACAACTATCATGTCTAGTAACACAAGATCATTAGACTTTTTAATTCTCAAACATTTGTCTTAATAGCATTTTCCATTATAGAAACTTAAAGTCTGGTACCACATCACATCCTGACAGTCCTTCTAATATAATCCAAATAGCCTGCTTAGTTGGTGTCTCTATAAGATGAGAGACATAGGTCCTTCGATTTTTTCAGTTGGGCCAAACTGGACAAATCGAAGTCCAGGATTTACTGGAAATTTTAGAGACCAGATTGTTTGAAACTTTGATTTTTTGAATGCCTGTCAAGAATGCCAAGAAGGCTCAAAATCCAAAATATCTGGTTGAAATAAGATTTCTTAAAATCATGACATAACATAGACCAAATTTGATCATTGTTACAAGGTGATTATTCAAATCTTTGAAAAGAAGCACATAGTTAAATAACCCATAGCTCTTAATAAAAATTCAGCTGTTTTTGAACAATTCGAATGTAACAGACATCAAGAGCACATAATAGATTACTTTAACACATTGCTTTAACAGAGCATCAGAGTTTAATTCTATGTCAAAGAGAAATTGAGCTTCCTGTGATCTTTTGCTGTGAGGTTTCCTTCCTTTACCTTCTTTCATATTGGTGACCATGTTTCTGTGTTTCTGTGTGTAACACATCTTTAAGCATCTTTTGCAGGGCAGGATGAGTGGCAACAAATTCTTTCAGTTTCTGTTTGCTATGAAAAGTCTTAAATTCACCTTCATTCACAAATGAGAGCTTTGCAGGATATAATATTCTGGGCTGGCAGTTTTTCTCTCTTAGTACCTGGGCTATGTCTCGCCATTCCCTTCTAGCTTGTAGGGTTTCTGATGAGAAGTCTGCTGTGAGTCTAATTGGAGATCCTCTAAGAGTAATCTGACGTTTCTCTCTTGCACATTTTAGGATCTTTTCTTTATGTTTCACTGTGGTGAGTTTGATTACAACATGTCGTGGTGAGGATCTCTTTTGGTCATGTTTATTAGGGGTTCTATAAGCTTCCTGTACTAAGATGCCTCTGTCCTTCTCCAAACCTGGGAAATTTTCTGCTAGTATCTCACTGAAAATGCCTTCTAATCCTTTCTCCCTCTCCATGCCTTCAGGAACTCCTAGAACCCGAATATTGGGTTTTTTAATAGTATCCTGTAGATTCCCGACAATATTTTTTAGATTTCTAATTTCTTCTTCTTTTCTTTGGTTTGCCTGTTTCATTTCCTTTTCTCTGTCTTCTAAGTCTGATATTCTCTCTTCTGCTTCGCCCATTGATTTTTAAGGCTCTCTAATGTGTTGGCCATTTGATCTATTGAATTCTTCATTTCATTATGATTTCTCGTCACTATCAAAGTTTCTTGTTCCACTAGTTGTTTCATTTCATTTTGATTCCTCCTTAATATTTCATTTTCACGAGAGAGATTTTCTATCTTGTCCATTAAGGATTTCTGTAGTTCAAGAATTTGTTTTTGAGAACTTCTTAATGTTCTTATCAATTTTTTGAGATCTGCTTATTGCATTTCTTCTATCTCATCATCTTCATAATCTTGAATTGGGGTGTCTTTTTCATTTGGGGGCGTCATAGTGTCTTCCTTGTTCTTGTCAGCTTGGTTTTTGCGTTTGTTGTTTGGCATGTTGGAGATATTTGGTTTCTTCCCTGTGGTGTTTTTTCTTGTTACACTATGGCTCTGTATTAAGTGGACTGTCTGCTTTCAGTGGAGCCTTAGAGGCTTGAGATGAGTGTGGGCTGAGAGCTGTGTTTGGTTCCTCAGGGTTGAGGGTGTGTCAAAGATGACACACCCAGGTTAGGTATCGTAAATCTCTTTCTTTTTTTGATTTAAAAGGGAAGTAATTCCGCACAGCTGAACGTAATTGGAGGTAGTTAGCAGGCAAATGATATACCCACAGGAGCCAGAGATCGGAAGCTCTTTCCCAAGGACCACACAGGGAATCTCTGCTGCCCTCAGTGTGGGTTCCAATTTTCCTGCAGTCTCCCACTGGGTTGCCAAGTTAGATGCTAATCTCCTGTTATTTCACCCCTCCCCCCAGAGTCAGGTTTTTCTGCTAGGCTCAGGGCTGGTGCAGACCTGAGGTCGCCCTGCTTATGATGTATGTCCAAAATGGTGCCTGCTCTGTCTTGCTCACCTTTGAGAGGTGAGCAGAGAGAGAGAAACTTGTGTCCGTATCGGTCACTTTTTTTATTTTTTTCCTATCTCACTTCTAGTTTGCCTGGTGAACTTTTCCCCACGGAGTTTCAAGCCTCGTTCCCTCTAGCCTCCTCTTTCCGCTTGCCCGCTTGTATCTCGGGCTATTGAGGTTCGGCTCACCTCGCGTTTCAGCTCTGGTGTGTTGAGTCTGCCGCTTGTGTCCCGAACTTGGGCTCCCATGCTCTCCATGCAGGTCCACTGTGAATCACTAGTTCCAGAAGAGTTTCCTCTGCTGTTTCATCTCCTACTCTTCCTTGACCCAGCAGTATCTCCACATATATTAAACTTTCATTCCCCCCGGACTAATAGTGTGCTCCCTGCCTTTTCCGCCATCTTGCTGCTCTCCACGGACTTTATTGTTTCGAATGATTTTATCAGGGAATATTTAATTGTGTTCTTGGAAACACTAATTGGTTCCACATGGAGACACCAGCTCTACACATTTGTATACGAATACCAAACCAGTTTGTCCGCATATGACTGGATGAAACAAGAAATATCTAGTTTTGTTTTGGCTAACCCAATTCTGAATATTGTGAGTTTCTGTGTTTGTGTTTTCTGGATATTATCGATGGACTTTATTGTTTTCGGATATGACTGGATGAAACCGGAAATATGCGGTTTTATTTTGGCTAACTCAATCCCAGATATTGCTACAGCATCTGTGTTTGTGTATTCCTGATATAATTCACGGACTTTATTTTTTTGAATGTTTTTTATCAGGGAACATTTAATTTTGATCTTGGAAATAGAAATTGGTTCCACATGGAGACACCATCTCCACACATTTGTATTTTCTAGGGAGAAAGCTAGAAGATCTGCGACAAACAAACATGATATTTCTGTTTGTATAGATGACATTTTATGCACTTGCCTAACGAAAAGACTTTGCTTTTCTCCAAAACTCTTTTTACTGTGATTTTCTCGGTCCACTGCATACGAATTCCACACCGGTTTATTCGGATATGACTGGATAAAAACAGAAATATCCGGTTGTGTTTTGGCTAACTCAATCCAAAATATTGCTACAGATTCTGTGTTTGTGTTTTCTGGATATTATCGATGGACTTTATTGTTTTGAATGTTATTTATCAGGGAACATTTAATTTTGTGCTTGGAAACACTAATTGGTTCCACATGGAGACACCAGCTCTGCACATTCGTATTTTCTACAGAGAAAGCTAGAGGAACCGCGGCAAACAAACTTGATATTTCTGTTTGTATAGATGACATTTTATGCACTTGCCTAATGAAAAGACTTTGCTATTCTCCAAAACCATTTTTTCTGTGAGTGTCTGAGTGCACTGCATACGAATTCCACACCAGTTTACAGGGTATGACGGGATAAAACCGGAAATATCCGGTTGTGTTTTGCTAACTCAATCCGAAATATTGCTACAGCCTCTGTGTTTGTGTTTTCTGGATATTATCTACGGACTTTATTGTTTTGAATGTTTTTTTATCAGGGAACATTTAATTTTGTACCATAGAAACACTAACTGGTTCATCATGGGGACACCAACTCTACACATTCTTATTTTCCAGGTTGAAAGCTAGAGGAACTGCGGCAAACAAACATGATATTTCTGTTTGTATAAATGACATTTTTCGCACTTGCCTAAAGAAAAGACTTTGCTTTTCTCCAAAACCATTTTTACTGTGATTTTCTTGGTCCATTGCATACAAATTCCACAACAGTTTGTCCAGGTATTACTGGATGAAACCGGAAATATCCGGTTCTGTTTTGGCTAAACCAATCCCAGATATTGCTACAGTCTCTCTGTTTGTGTATTCCTGATATTATCAACAGACTTTTTTTTTGAATGCTTTTTATCAGGGAACATTTTATTTTGAGCTTGGTACAGTAATTGGTTCCACATGGAGACACCAGGTGAACATATTCATATTTTCTAGGGAGAAAGCTAGAGGAACTGCGACAAACAAACTTGATATTACTGTTTGTATAGATGACATTTTATGCACTGGCCTAATGAAATACTTTGCTTTTCTCCAAAACCATTTTTCCTGTGATTTTTCGGTCCATTACATCTGAATTCCAAACGTCTTTTTCCGGATATGACTGGATGAAACCAGAAATATCCATTTCTGTTTTGGCTAACACAATGTGAAATATAGTGAAAGTTCTCTGTTAGTGTTTTCTGGATATTCTCGATGGACTTTATTGATTTGAATGTTTTTATCAGGGAACATTAGTTTTGTGCTTGAAAACACTAATTTTTTCCATATGGAGACACCAGCTCTACATATTTGTATTTTCTAGGGCAAAAGCTGCAGGAACTACTGCAAACAAATATGATATTTCTGTTTGTATCGATGATAATTTATCTACTTGCCTAATGAAAAGATTTTGCTTTTCGACAAAATCATTTGTACTGTGATTTTCTCGGTCCACTGCATACGAATTCCACACCAGTTGTCCGGATATGACTGGATGAAACGGGAAATATCCGGTTGTGTTTTGACTAACTCCATCCCAGATATTGCTACAGCCTCTGTGTTTGTGCATTCCTGATATTATCCACAGACTTTATTGTTTTGAAATTTTTTTATCAGGGAATATTTAATTTTGTGCTTGTAATTACTAATTGTTTCCACATGGAGACACCAGCTCTACACATTCATATATTCTAGGGAGAAATTCAGAGGAACTGTGGCAAACAAACATGATATTTCTGTTTATATAGATGACAATTTATACACTTGCCTAACGAAAAGTCTTTGCTTTTCTCCAAAACCATTTATACTGTGATTTTCTCGGTCCATTGCATACGCATTATACACGCGTTTTTCCGGATATTACTGGATGAAACCAGAAATATCAGGTTCTGTTTTGGATAACTCAATCCCAGATATTTCCTCAGCCTCTGTGTTTGTGTATCCTGATATTATCCACAGACTTTATTGTTTAAATGTTTTTTATCAGGGAACATTTAATTCTGTGCTTGGAATCACTAATTGGTTCCACATGGAGACACCAGCTCTACACATTCCTATTTTCTAGGGAGAAAGCTAGAGGAAATGTAGTAAACAAACATGATATTTCTGTTTGTATAGATGACATTCTATGCACTTGGCTCACGAAAAGACTTTGCTTTTCTCCAAAACCATTTTTACTGTGATTTTCTCGGTGCATAGCATACAAATACCACACCACGTTGTCCGGATACGACTGGATGAAACCAGAAAAATCCGGTTTTGTTTAGGCTAACTCAATCCCAGATATTGCTACAGACTTTGTGTTTGTGTATTTCTGATATTATCCACAGACTTTATTGTTTTGAATGTTTTTTATCAGGGAACATTTTATATTAAGCTTGGAAACACTAATTGGTTCCACATGGAGACACCAGCTCTACACATTCCTATTTTCTAGGAAGAAAGCTAGAGGAACTGTGGCAAACAAACATGATATTTCTGTTTGTATCGATGACATTTTATGCACTTGCCTAATAAAAAGACTTTGCTATTCTCCAAAACCATTTTTACTGTGATTTTCTCGGTCCATTGCCTACGAATTCCACACAAGGTTCTCCGGATATGACTGGATGAAACCGGAAATATCTGATTTTCTTTTTGCTAACTCAATCCCAAAGATTGCTACAGCCATTGTGTTTTTGTTTTCTGGATATTATCAACGGACTTTATTTTTTTGAATGTTTTTTTATCGGGGAACATTTTATTTTGAGCTTGGATACAGTCATTGGTTCCACACGGAGACACCAGCTGAACACATTCGTATTTTCTAGGGAGAAATCTAGAGGAACTGTGGCAAACAAATATGATATTTCTGTTTGTGTAGATGACATTTTATGCACTTGCCTAACGAAAAGACTTTGCTTTTCCCCAAAACCATTTTTACTGTGAATACCTCGGTCCATTGCATCCAAATTCCAAAAGACTTTTTCCAGATATGACTGGATGAAACCTGAAATATCCGGTTGTGTTTTGGCTAACTCAATCCAAAATATTGTGAAAGCCTCTGTGTTTGTGTTTTCTGGATATTATCGATGGACTTTATTGTTTTGAATATTTTTATCAGGGAACATTTTATTTTGTACAATAGAAAAACTAATTGTTTCATCATAGAGACACCAGCTCTACACATTTGTATTTTCTAGGGAGAAAGCTAGAGGAACTGTGGCAAACAAACATGATACTTCTGTTTATATCGATGACATTTTATGCACTTGCCTAATGAAAAGCCTTTGCTTTTCTCCAAATCCATTTTTCTGTGATTTTCTCGGTACACTTCATACAAATTCCACAGCAGTTTGTCCAGATATGACTGGATGAAACTGGAAATATCCGGTTTTGTTGTGGCTAACTCAATCCCAGATATTGCTACAGCCTCTGTGTTTGTGTATTCATAATATTATAAATGGACTTTATTGTTTTGAATATTTTTATCAGTAACATTTAATTTTGTGCTTGTAATCACTAATTGGTTCCACATGGAGACACCAGCTCAACACATTCGTATTTTCTAGGGAGAAAGCTAGAGAAACTGCGGCAAACAAACATGATGTTTCTGTTTATATTGATGACATTTTATGCACTTGCCTAATGAAAACACTTTGCTTTTCTCCAAAACCATTTTAACAGTGATTTTCTCAGTCCATTGCATACGAATTCCCCACCAGTTTGTCCGGATATGACTTTATGTAACCGGAAATATCCGGTTGTGTTTTTCCTAACTCAATCCCAGATATTTCTACAGTCTCTGTGTTTGTGTTTTCTGGATATTATCAACGGAATTTATTGTTTTGAATGTTTTTTATCAGGGAATATTTAATTTTGTACCGCAGAAACACTAATTGGTTCATCATGGGGACACTACCTCTACACATTCTTATTTTCTAGGGAAAAAACTAGAGTAACTGCAGCAAACAAACATGATATTTCCGTTTCTATAGATGACATTTTTTGCACTTTCCTAACGAAAAGACCTTGCTATTCTCCAAAACCCTTTTTACTGTGATTTTCTCGGTTCATTGCATACGAATTCCACACCAGTTTGTCTGGATATGACTGGATGAAACCGGAAATATACGATTGTGCTTTGGCTAACTTAATCTAAAATATTGTGAAAGCCTCTGTGTTTTTGTATTCCTGATATTATCTAAGGACTTTATTGTTTTGAATGTTTTTATCAGGGATCACTTAATTTTGTGCTGCGAAACACTAATTGATTCATCATGGTGACACCAACTCTACACATTCGTATTTTCTAGGGTTAAAGTTAGAGGAACTGCGCAAAACAAACATGATATTTCTGTTTTTGAGATGACATTTTATGCACTTGGCTAAAGAAGAAACTTTGCTTTTCTCTAAATCCATTTTTACTGTGATTTTCTCGGTCCATTGCATATGAATTCCACAGCACTTTGTCCGGTATGACTAGATGAAACGAGAAATATCCGGTTGTGTTTTGGCTAACTCAATCCCTGATATTGTTACCGCCTCTGTTTTTGTGTATTCCTGATATTATCCACGGACTTTATTGTTTTGCATGTTTTTATCAGGGAAAATTTAATTTTGTACCATAGAAACACTAATTGGTTCCACATGGAGACACCAGCTCTACACATTCGTATTTACTAGGGAGAAAGCTAGAGGAACTGTGGCAAACAAACATGATATTTCTGTTTGTATAGATGACATTTTATGCGCTTGCCTAACGAAAAGACTTTGCTTTTCTCCAAAACCATTAGTACTGTGTTTTTCTTGGTCCATTGCATAAGAATTCCACACCAGTTTGTCAGGATATGACTGGTTGAAACCAGAAATATCCGGTTGTGTTTTGGCTAACTCAATCCCAGATATTGCTACAGCCTCTGTGTTTGTGTTTTCTGGATATTATCCACAGACATTATTGTTTTGAATGTTTTTTTGGGGAATAATTTATTTTGAGCTTGGATACAGTAATTGGTTCCACATGGAGACCCCAGCTCCACATATTCGTATTTTCTAGGGAGAAAGCTAGAGGAACTGCAGCAAACAAACATGATAATTCTGTTTGTATCGATGACATTTTATGCACTTGCATAACCAAAAGACTTTGCTTTTCTCCAAAACCATTTTTACTGTGATTTTATCGGCCCATTGCATACGAATTCCACACCACTTTGTCCGGATATGACTGGATGAAACCGGAAATATCCGGTTTTGTTTGGCTAACTCAATCCCAGATGTTGCTACAGCCTCTGTTTTTCTGTATTCCTGATATTATCCACGGACTTTATTGTTTTGAATGTTTTTTATCAGGGAACATTTAAAAACACCAGTTTTTTTTTTTTTTCATTTCCAATTATCTATATATACAGAAGATCGATTCAGTATATAATTAGTAAAGATCTCAAGAGTTTGTACCCATGCAGAAACACAAAGTGTAAAAATACTGTTTCAGTACTAATTATAGCATCACTGCACATGAGACAACACATTAAGGACAGATCCCACATGGGATGTAAATACACAGTGACTCCTGTTGCTGACTTAACAATTTGACACTCTTGTTCATGGCATCAGTAATTACATTCATAATTTCTACAGAGAAACCTATAGGAATTGTGGCAAACAAACATGATATTTCTGTTTCTATAGCTGACATTTTATGCACTTGCCTAACAAAAATACTTGATTTTCTCCAAAACATTTGTACTGTCATTTTCTTGGTCCATTGCATATGAATTCCACACCACTTTGTCCGGATATGACTGGATGAAACCAGAAATATACGGTTGTGTTTTGGCTAACTCAATCTCTGATATTGCTAAAGCCTCTGTGTTTGTGTATTCCTGATACTATCCATAGACTTTATTGTTTTGAATGTCTTTTATCAGGGAAAATTTAATTTGTCCTGCGAAACACTAATTGTTTCCACATGGAGACACCAGCTCTACACATTCGCATTTTCTAGGGATAAAGCTAGAGGAACTGCGGAAAACAAACATGATATTTCTCTTTGTATAGATGACATTTTATGCACTTGCCTAAAGAAAACATGTTGCTTTTCTCCAAAACCATTTTAACTGTGATTTTCTCCGTCCATTGCATATGAATTCCACACCAGTTTGTCCGGATATGACTGGATGAAACCGGAAATATCCAGTTGTGTTTTGGCTAACTCAATCCCAGATATTGCTACAGCCTCTGTGTATGTGTATTCCTGTAATTCTCCATGGACTTTATTATTTTAAATGTTTTTTTTTATCAGGGAACATTTAATTTTGTGCTTGGAAACACTAATTGGTTCCACGTGGAGACACCAGCTCTAAACATTCGCATATTCTATGGAGAAAGCTAGAGTAACTGTGGCAAACACACATGATATTTCAGTTTGTGTAGATGACATTTTATGCACTCGCCTAACGAAAAGTCTTTCTTTTCTCCAAAACCATTTTTACTGTGATTTTCTCGGTCCATTGCATAGATATTCCACACCGCTTTCTCCAGATATGACTGGATGAAAGCAGAAATATCCAGTTGTGTTTTGGTTAACTCAATCCGAAATATTGCTACAGCTTCTGTGTTTGTGTTTTCTGGATATTTTTGATGGACTTTATTGTTTTGAATGTTTTTATCGGGGAACATTTCATGTTGTACCGTCAAAACACTAACTGGTTCCACATGGTGACACCAGATCTACACCTTCGCATTTTCTAGGGAGAAAGCTAGAGGAACTGCGACAAAAAGACATGAAATTTCTCTTGGTATAGATGACATTTTATGCACTTGCCTAACGAAAAGACTTTGCTTTTCTGCAAAACCATTTTTACTGTGATTTTCTCAGTCCATTGCATACGAATTCCAACCCACATTGTCCGGAAATGACTGGATGAAACCAGAAATTTCCTGCTGTGTTTTCATTAACTCAATCCCAGATATTGCTACAGCCTCTGTGTTTGTATATTCCTGATATTATCCACGGAATTTATTGTTTTGAATGTTTTTGTTCAGAGAACATTTAATTTTGTTCTTGGAAACACTACTTGGTTCCACATGGAGACACCAGCTCTACACATTCATATTTTCTCGGAGAAAACTAGAGGACCTGCGGCAAACAAACATGAATATTCTCTTGGTATAGATGACATTTTATGCACTTGCCTAACGAAAAGACTTTGCTTTTCTCCAAAACCATTTTTACTGTGATTTATTCAGTCCATTGCATACGAATTCCACACCACTTTTTCCGGATATGACTGGATGAAAACAGAAATATCCGGGTGTGTTTTGGCTAACTCAGTCCGAAATATTGTGAAGCCTCTGTGTTTGTGAACATTTAATTTTTTACCGTAGAAACACTAATTGGTTCATCATGAGGACACCAGCTCTACACATTTGTATTTTCTAGGGAGAAGTTAGAGGAACTGCGGCAAACGAACATGATATTTCTGTTTGTCTAGAGGACATTTTATGCACTTGCCTAACGAAAAAACTTTGCTTTCTGCAAAACCATTTTTACTCTGATTTTCTCGGTCCATTGCATACGAATTCCACAGGAGTTTGTCCGGATATGACTGGATGACACCAGAAATATCTGGTTGTGTTTTGGCTAACTCAATCCCAAATATAGTGAAAGCCTCTGTATTTGTGTATTCTGGATATTCTCAATGGACTTTATTGTTTTGAATGTTTTTTATCGGGGAACATTTTATTTTGAGCTTGGAAACAGTAATTTGTTCCACATGGAGACACCAGCTCTACACAATCGTATTTACTAGGGAGAAAGCTAGAGGAACTGCAGCAAACAAACGTGATATTTTTGTTTCTCTAGACGACATTTTATGCACTTTCCTAATGACATTTTATGCACTTGCTTAACGAAATGACTTTGCTTTTCTCCAAAACCCTTTTTACTGTGATTTTCTCGGTCCATTGCATCCAAATTCCATACCAGTTTTTCCAGATATGACTGGATGAAACCAGAAATATCCGGTTGTGTTTTGGCTAACTCAATCCCAGATATTGCTACAGCCTCTGTGTTTGTGTATTCCTGATATTATCCACAGACTTTATTGTTTTGAATGTTTGTTATTGGGAACATTTTATTTTGAGCTTGGATACAGTAATTGGATCCACATGGGGACACCAGCGTTACACATTCGTATTTTCTAGGGAGAAAGCTAGAGGAACTGCGACAAACCAACATGATATTTCTGTTTGTATAGATGATATTTTATGCACTTGCCTAACGAAAAGACTTTGCTTTTCTCCAAAACCATTTTCACTGTGATTTTTTTGGTTCATTGCATACGAATTCCACACAAGTTTGTCCGGATATGACTGGATGAAACCAGAAATATATGGTTGTGTTTTGGCTAACTCAATCCGAAATATTGTGAAAGCCTCTGTGTTTGTGTTTTCTGGATATTATCAACGGACTTTATTTTTTTTCTTTTCTTTAACTTTTATTTAATGAATGTAAATTTCCAGTGTACAGCTTATGGATTACAATGGCTTCCCCCTCCCATAACTTCCCTCCCACCCACAACCCTCCCCTCTCCCGCTCCCTCTCCCCTTTCATTTGCATCAAGATTCATTTTCAGTTCTCTTTTTATATAGAAGATCAAGTTAGTATATATGAAGTAAAGATTTCAACAGTTTGCACCCACATGGAAACACAAAATGAAACATACTGTTTGAGTTCTAGTTATAGCATTAAATCACAATGTACAGCACATTAAGGACAGAGATCCCACATGAGGAGCAAGTGCACAGTGGCTCCTGTTGTTGACCCACAAATTGACACTCTAGTTTATGGCGCCAGTAACCATCCTAGGCTGTCATCATGAGTTGCCAAGGCTATGGAAGCCTTCCAAGTTTACCAACTCTGATCATATTTAGACAAGGTCATAAAAGACAGAGTGAGGATAGTAACCAATGATCCTAAGAGTGGCATTTACCAGGTTTGAACAATTGTACAGCATTAAGTGGGGAAGAGGACCATCAGTACACACAGGTTGGGAGTAGAGCCATTGGTGGTAGAGTAGAGGTTATGATTACAAAGGAATAAGGCCCAAGTGCTCTAGACAGGGCCGAGAACAAAGGACAGAGTCATTATTAGAGGAGCTAAGAAAGGTGCTTTCTAGATACAAGTAATTTTTCTGATTGAGAGGCAAATAGAATCTGATAGAAGGGGCTATATAATAATCTGATGGGCTTTAGGCCTTGTAAATTCAGAGGCCCAGACCTGTCTATCTCTTCACATAGGGTATATCCAAAGGGAGGTGTGAACCTCCTAGGGGAAGGCACTCTGTTGACTTTCATTACTTGGCTGGCCTGGAAGGAGAGCTGGCCAGGTAAAGGCAGGGGGCATCTCTAACAAGAAATTTACAGTTCTGCCTGCAATGTTGCTGACCCTAATTGACCATACCCTCAGCTGCAGTGGTCACTTTGGAAGTTGTGCTGAGTGAAGGGCTTTTCAGCTTAGAGCCAATAAGATCTGTGGCTCTGACCTGGGCATCCTTCAACTCCAGGGCAGGTCCATTTCCAGTGATCCAACTCTTGGCAGAGCTGCCAGGGCTCTTCACAAGCTGACTTCTGCTGAAACCCAGGCTTACCACATTGAAAGCCACTGTAGTGGACTGGCCTGTTGGGTCTCCTTGAGGGCAGAGCACTGTACAGATCAGCCATTAATAGGCCTGTCAACCATTGCTTCTGATGCCTAGCTTTCTTTTCCTCCTGGTTTGTGTTAAAGCAGACCAGAGGATGCAAGTCAAGGGAGTGCCCAAGTCCTATCTCTAATCTTCTGCGGCCTGAACTACAAGTCTATAGTCACAGGCATGTTCTGCAGTAGTTTTTCTAAGGTAGACAATGCCCATGAAGAAAATTATATTCTCACTTTAAAACTTTCTTTCCCTTTGGTCTGAAAGGGAGGTTTTTTTCTACTTACTGTATACTTCGCTGATGGCAAAGTGAATCTACTATGAGATTAATATTTATGTTCTTATTTTGGCTATGCTATTACAGAAAAATGTTAGCCATCTCTTTTATAAGGTCTACAGATTAAATTGTGTGTCCTACAGATTCCTTCATAATAGAATTAGTTTCCTACCTTGAAGAGAATAGAGAAATGAAAGAACAAGTTGGGCTTAGAATAGAGAAATGAGGGAGCAAGTCCTAGATCGCTTGCTGACAATAGCAATATTACATGAATACTTAGCAAACCGTTTCAACCATTAGATAACAACTTAAGAAAACATTTACCAGAAGGTCCAATGGCTTCTATAAATTTTAAGAATCATGTATTTGAAAACACCTCTTAAATATCTAACATGGTGTAGTTTGTTTAGCGAGTAAACTTAAGCACAACCATCTAAAATGTTTTTAGTTTCTTTCTACCAACGAGTATAAAACATATGATACAGAGATTCAGGTCACACCAATTAAAATGTATCTTTGATTGATTTTAGCATCTTAAATTTATGGACAATCTTATCTATAAGCCATTTAAAATAAAACTCTTAATAAAATTTCCCCATGTGGACATACAATATGTACACACATATAACATAGCATAATAGACCAATATAGCAATTTTAATAATAGCTTTTAAAATCTTTAACTCTTTTTGTAGATTGCCAATGGATTTGAATTGCTTTTTGTTTTTAGTAACGTCAGTTAACCATACTTTCTCTCAGTTGGTACTGTTAATACATTATTGGCTTCATCTGTTTACAGAGCCATCCCAAAGTACTGAATACAATAAAAGTAGCTGGAAAAAGTCCATAGGAACCTATAGGAGGACAGCTAAACACAGAACCAACAATGCTTTAGTTTTATGAGCAGCACATCATATATAACTGTGGATGACAAAAGACTTTAAGTCGCCATGTTTAAAATTATAAACTCATCAACCAACAAGAGGCACTTGCTTACTTCACAGTATTTTTGAAAGCACCTGTAGGATTTGACAAGTATTTAACCCTTTAGGCCTCTGGGGCTTTCTCATTAAGACAACTATCATGTCTAGTAACACAAGATCATTAGACTTTTTAATTCTCAAACATTTGTATTAATAGCAATTTCCATTATAGAAACTTAAAGTCTGGTACCACATCACATCCTGACATTCCTTCTAATATGATCCAAATAGCCTGCTTAGTTGGTGTCTCTATAAGATGGGAGACATAGGTCCTTCGATTTTTTCAGTTGGGCCAAACTGGACAAACCAAAGTCCAGGATTTACTGGAAATTTTAGAGACCAGATTGTTTGAAACTTTGATTTTTTGAATGCCTGTCAAGAATGCCAAGAAGGCTCAAAATCCAAAATATCTGGTTGAAATAAGGTTTCTTAAAATCATGACATAACATAGACCAAATTTGATCATTGTTACAAGGTGATTATTCAAATCTTTGAAAAGAAGCACATAGTTAAATAACCCATAGCTCTTAATAAAAATTCAGCTGTTTTTGAACAATTAGAATTTAACAGACATCAAGAGCACATAATAGATTACTTTAACACATTGCTTTAACAGAGCATCAGAGTTTAATTCTATGTCAAAGAGAAATTGAGCTTCCTGTGATCTTTTGCTGTGAGGTTTCCTTCCTTTACCTTCTTTCATATTGGTGACCGTGTTTCTCTGTTTCTGTGTGTAACTCATCTTTAAGCATCTTTTGCAGGGCAGGATGAGTGGCAACAAATTCTTTCAGTTTCTGTTTGCTATGAAAAGTCTTAATTTCACCTTCATTCACAAATGAGAGCTTTGCAGGATATAGTATTCTGGGCTGGCAGTTTTTCTCTCTTAATACCTGGGCTATGTCTCGCCATTCCCTTCTAGCTTGCAGGGTTTCTGATGAGAAGTCTGCTGTGAGTCTAATTGGAGATCCTCTAAGAGTAATCTGACGTTTCTCTCTTGCACATTTTAGGATCTTTTCTTTATGTTTCACTGTGGTGAGTTTGATTACAACATGTCGTGGTGAGGATCTCTTTTGGTCATGTTTACTAGGGGTTCTATAAGCTTCCTGTACTAAGATGCTTCTGTCCTTCTCCAAACCTGGGAAATTTTCTGCTAGTATCTCACTGAAAATGCCTTCTAATCCTTTCTCCCTCTCCATGCCTTCAGGAACTCCTAGAACCTAAATGTTGGTTTTTTTTAATAGTATCCTGTAGATTCCTGACAATATTTTTTAGATTTCTGATTTCTTCTTCTTTTCTTTGGTTTGCCTGTTTAATTTCCTGTTCTCCATCTTCTAAGTCTGATATTCTCTCTTCTGCCTCGCCCATTCTGTTTTTAAGGCTCTCTAATGTGTTGGCCATTTGATCTATTGAATTCTTCATTTCATTATGATTTCTCATCACTATCACAGTTTCTTGTTCCACTAGTTGTTTCATTTCATTTTGATTCCTCCTTAATATTTCATTTTCACGAGAGAGATTTTCTATCTTGTCCATTAAGGATTTCTGTAGTTCAAGAATTTGTTTTTGAGAACTTCTTAATGCTCTTATCAATTTTTTGAGATCCGCTTCTTGCATTTCTTCGATCTCATCGTCTTCATAATCTTGAATTGGGGTGTCTTTTTCATTTGGGGGCGTCATAGTGTCTTCCTTGTTCTTGTTAGCTTGGTTGTTGTGTTTGTTGTTTGGCATGTTGTAGATATTTGGTTTCTTCACTGTGGTGATTTTTCTAGTTACACTATGGCTCTATATTAAGTGGACTGTCTGCTTTCGGTGGAGTCTTAGAGGCTTGAGATGAGTGTGGACTGAGAGCTGTGTTTGGTTCCTCAGGGTTGAGGGTGTGTCAAGGATGACACTCCCAGGTTAGGTGTGGTAAATGTCTCTTTCTTTTTTTGATTCAAAAGGGAAGTAATTCCGCACAGCTGAACGTAATTGGAGGTAGTTAGCAGGCAAATGATATACTCACAGTAGCCAGAGATCAGAAGCTCTTTCCCAAGCACCACACAGGGAATCTCTGCTGCCCTCAGTGTGGGCTCCAATTCTCCTGCAGTCTCCCACTGGGTTGCCAAGTTAGATCCTAAACTCCTGTTATTTCACCCCTCCCCCCAGAGTCAGGTGTTTCTGCTAGGCTCAGGGCCGGTGCAGACCTGAGGTCACCCTGCTTATGACGTATGTCCAAAATGGCGCCTGCTCTGTCTTGCTCACCTTTGAGAGTTGAGTGGAGAGAGAGAAACTCGTGTCCGTATCAGTCACTTTTTATTATTTTTTTCCTCTCTCTCTTCTAGTTAGCCTGGTGAATTTTTCCCCACGGAGTTTCAAGCCTCGTTCCCTCTAGCCTCCTCTTTCCACTTGCCCGCTGGTGTCTCGGGCTATTGAGGTTCAGCTCACCTCATGTTCCAGCGATGGTGTGTTGAGTCTGCCGCTTGTGTCCCGAACTTGGGCTCCCACACTTTCCACGCAGGTCCACTGTGAATCACTAGTTCCAGAAGTGTTTCCTCTGCTGTTTCATCCCCTACTCTTCCTTGACCCTGCAGTATCTCCACTGTCTCTCCCCGGAACTAATAGTGTGCTCCCTGCCTATTCCGCCATCTTGCCGCTCTCCTAATTTCCTATCCGGACTTTAATCTTTAGAATGTTTTTTATCAGGGAACATTTTATTTTGAGCTTGGATACAGTAATTGGTTCCACATGGAGACACCAGCTGCACATATTCTTATTTTCTAGGGAGAAAGCTAGAGGAACTATGGCAAACAAACATGATATTTCTGTATGTATAGATGACATTTTATGGACTTGCCTAACGAAAAGACTTTGCTTTTCTCCAAAACCATATTTACTGAGATTTTATCGGCCCACTGCATACGAATTCCACACCACTTTGTCCGGATATGACTGGATGTAACCGGAAATATCCAGTTTTTTTTTCTAACTCAATCCCAGATATTGCTACAGACTCTGTGTTTGTGCATGCCTGATATTATCCACTAATTTTATTGTTTTGAATGTTCTTTAACAGGGAACATTCAATTTTGTGCTGTGAGACACTAATTGTTTCCACATGGAGACACCAGCTCTACACATTCGTATTTTCTAGGGGGAAAGCTAGATGAACTGCTGCAAACAAACATGATATTTCTGTTTGTATAGATGACATTCTATGCACTTGGCTCACGAAAAGACTTTGCTTTTCTCCAAAACCATTTTACTGTGATTTTCTCGGTACACTTCATACGAATTCCACACCAGTTTGTCCGGATATGACGGGATGAAACCGGAAATATCTGGTTGTGTTTTGGCTAACTCAATCCCAGATATTGCTACAGCCTCTTTGTTTCTGCATTCCTGATATTACCAACAGACTTTATTGTTTTGAATGTTTTTAATTTTATACCGTTGAAACACTAATTGTTTCCTCAAGGAGACACCAGCTCCACACATTCATATTTTCTAGGGAGAAAGCTAGAGTAACTGTGGCAAACAAACCTGATGTTTCTGTTTGTATAGATGACATTTTATACACTTGCCTAACATAAAGACTTTGATTTTCTCCAAAACCATTTTTACTGTGATTTTCTCAGTCCATTGCATACGAATTCCACACCAGTTTTTCCGGATATGACTGGTTTTAACCGGAAATATCTTGTTGTGTTTTGGCTAACTGAATCCCAGATATTGCTACAGCCTCTGTGTTTGTGTTTTCTGGATATTCTCCACAGACTTCATTGTTTTGAATATTTTTTATCGGAGAACATTTTATTTTGAGCTTGGATACAGTAATTGGTTCCACATGGAGACACCAGCCCTACATATTCGTATTTTCTAGGGAGAAAGCTAGAGGAACTGCGACAAACAAACATGATATTTCTGTTTGTATGGATGACATTATAAGCTCTTGGCTAAGGAAAAGACTTTGCTTTTCTCCAAAACCATTTTTACTCTGATTTTCTCGGTCTATTACATACGAATTCCAAACCACTTTGTCCGGATATGCTAGATGAAACCAGAAATATCCTGTTGTGTTTTGGCTAACTCAATCTGAAATATTGTGAAAGCCTCTGTTTTTGCGTTTTCTGCATATTATCGATGGACTTTATTGTTTTGAATGTTTTTAAAAGGGAACGTTTAATTTTGTACAATTGAAACACTAATTGGTTCCACATGGGCACACCAGCTCTACTCATTCATATATTCTAAGCTGAAAGCTAGAGGAACTGCAGCAAACAAGCATGATATTTCTGTTTTATAGATGACATTTTATGTACTTGCCTAACAAAAAGACTTTGCTTTTCTCCAAAATCATTTTTACTGTGATTTTCTCGGTCCATTGCATACGAATTCCACACCATTTTGTCCGGATAAGACTGGATGTAACCAGAAATATTCGGGTTTTTGTTTTTTTGGCTAACTCAATCCCAGATATTTTTACTGCCTCTGTGTTTGTGTTTTCTGGATATTATCAATGGACTTTATTGTTTTGAAAGTTTTTATCAGAGAACATTTAATTTTGTGCTGCGAAACACTAGGTGGTTCCACATGGAGACTCCAACTCTACATATTTGTATTTTCAAGAAAGAAAGCTAGAGGAACTGTGACAAACAAACATGATATTTCTGTTTGTATAGATGACATTTTATGTACTTGCCTAAAGAAAAGACTTTGCTTTTCTCCAAAACCATTTTTACTGTAATTTTCTTGTTTCTATAGATGACATTTTATGCACTTGCCTAACAAAGACTTTGATTTTCTCCAAAACCATGTTTACCGTGATTTTCTCGGTCCATTGCATATGAATTCCACATGAGTTTGTCCAGATATGACTGGATGAAACCCGAAATATCCGGTTGTGTTTTGGCTAACTCAATCCGAAATATTGCTACAGCCTCTGTGTTTGTGTTTTCCGGATATTATCCATGGACTTTATTGTTTTGAATGTTTTTTATTGGGGAACATTTTATCTTGAGCTTGGATACAGTAATTGGTTCCACATGGACACCCCAGCTCTACATATTCGTATTTTCTAGGGAGAAAGCTAGAGGAACTGCGGCAAACAAACATGATATTTCTCTTTCTATAGATGACATTTTTATGCACTTTCCTAATTAAAGACTTTGATTTTCTCCAAAACCATGTTTACTGTGATTTTCTCGGTCCATTGCATACGAATTCCACACGAGTTTGTCCAGATATGACTAGATGAAACCCGAAATATCCGGTTGTGTTTTGGCTTACTCAATCCGAAATATTGCTACAGCCTCTGTGTTTGTGTTTTCTAGATATTATCGAGGGACTTTATTGTTTTGAAGGTTTTTATCAGGGAACATTTAATTTTGAGCTTGGATACAGTAATTGGTTCCACATGGACACACCAGCTCTACACATTTGTATTTTCTAGGGAGAAAGCTAGAGGAACTGTGACAAACAAACATGATATTTCTGTTTGTATAGATGACATTTTATGCACTTGCCTAACCAAAAGACATTGCTTTTCTCCAAAACCATTTTTTCTGGGATTTTCTTGGTCCATTGCATATGAATTCCGCACCACTTTGTCCGGATATGACTGGATGAAACCAGAAATATCCAGTTGTGTTTTGGCTAACTCAATCCGAAATATTGTGAAAGCCTCTGAGTTTGTGATTTCTGGATATTATTGATGGACTTTATTGTTTTGAATGTTTTTATCAGGGAATGTTTTATTTTGTACTGTAGAAACACTAATTGGTTCATCATGGGGACACCAGCTCCACACATTGCTATTTTCTAGGGAGAAAGCAAGAGGAACTGTGGCAAACAAACATGATATTTCTGTTTGTATAGATGACATTTTATGCACTTGCCTAACGAAAAGACTTTGCTTTACTCCACAACTTTTTTTACTGTGATTTTCTCAGTCCATTGAATAGGAATTCCACACCAGTTTGTCCAGATATGACTGTATGAAAGCAGAAATATCCGGTTGTGTTTTGGCTAAGTCAATCCGAAATATTTTGAAAGCCTCTGTGTTTGTGTTTTCTGGATATTATCGATGGACTTTCTTGTTTTGAATGTTTTTATCAGGCAACATTTAATTTTGTAGGGTAGAAACACTAATTGGATGCACATGGAGACACCAGCTCTACACATTCGTATTTTCTAGGGAGAAAGCTAGAGGAACTGCGGCAAACAAACTTGATATTTATGTTTGTATCGATGATATTTTATGCGCTTGCCTCACGAAAAGACTGCTTTTCTCCAAAAGCATTTTTACTGTGATTTTCTCGGCCAATTGCATACGAATTCCACACCACGTTGTCCGGATATGACTGGATGAAAACAGAAATATAAGGTTGTGTTTTGGCTAACACACTGCAAAATATTGTGAAAGATTCTGTGTTTGTGTTTTCAAGATATTATCAATGGACTTTGTTGTTTTGAATGTTTTATCAGGGAACATTTAATTTTGTACCATAGAAACACTAATTGGTTCATCATGGGAACACCAGCGCTACACATTCGTATTTTCTAGGGAGAAATCTAGAGGAACTGCAGCAAACAAACATGATATTTCTGCTTGTATAGATGACATTTTATGCACTTGCTTAACGAAATGACTTTGCTTTTCTCCAAAACCATTTTTCTGTGATATTTTCGATACACTGCATATGAATTCCACAACAGTTTGTCCGGATATGACTGGATGAAACCGGAAATATCCGGTTTGTTTGGGCTAACTCAATCTGAAATATTGTGAAAAGCTCTGTGTTTGTGTATTCCTGATATTATCCACCGACTCTATTGTTTTGAATATTTTTTATCAGGGAACATTATATTTTGAGCTTGGAAACAATAATTGGTTCCACATGGAGACACCAGCTCTATACATTTGTATTTTATAGGGAGAAAGCTAGAGGAACTGTGGCAAACAAACATGATATTTCTGTTTGTATAGATGACATTTTATGCACTTGCCTAATGAAAAGACTTTGCTTTTTCCAAAACCATTTTTACTGTGATTTTCTCGGTCCATTGCATACGAATTCCAGAACAGTTTTTCTGGATATGACTGGATGAAACCGGAAATATCCGGTTGTGTTTTTGCTAACTCAATACGAAATATTGCTACAGCCTCTGTGTTTGTGTATTCCTGATATTATCCAATGACTTCATTGTTTTGAATGATTTTATTAGGGAATATTTAATTTTGTAGGGTAGAAAAACCAATTGGTTCCACATGGAGACACCAGCTCTACACATTCGTATTTTCTAGGGAGAAAGCTAGAGGAACTGCGGCAAACAATCATGATATTTCTGTTTGTATCGATGGCATTTTTTGCACTTGCCTAACGAAAATACTTTGCTTTTCTCCAAAACCATTTTTACTGTGATTTTCTCGGTCCATTGCATACGAATTCCACACCAGTTTGTCCCTATATGACTGGATGAAACAGGAAATATCCGGTTTTGTTTTGGCTAACTCTATCCCAGATATTGCTACAGCCTCTATGTTTGTTTTTTCTGGATATTATCCACAGACTTTATTGTTTTGAATGTTTTTTATCGGGGAACATTTTATTATGAGCTTGGATATAGTAATTGGTTCCACATGGAGACACCAGCTCTACCTATTGGTATTTTCTTGGGAGAAAGCTAGAGAAACTGCGGCAAACAAACATGATATTTCTGTTTGTACAGATGATATTTTATGCACTTGCCTCACGAAAAGACTTTGCTTTTCTCCAAATAATTTAGGCTGTGATTATCTCGTTCCATTGTATACGAATTCCACACCAGTTTGTTGTGATATGGCTGGATGAAACCCGAAATATCTGCTTTTGTTTTGGCTAACTCAATCCCAGATATTGCTACAGCCTCTGTGTTTGTACTTTATGGATATTATCAATGGACTTCATTTTTTTCAATGTTTTTTATCAGGGAACATTAAATCTTGTACCGTGGAAACAGTAATTGGTTCATCATGGGGACACCAGCTCCAAACACTCGTATTTTCTAGGGAGTTAGCTAGAGGAACTCTGGCAAACAAACATGATATTTCTGCTTGTATAGATGACATTTTATGCACTTGCCTAACGAAAAGACTTTGCTTTTCACCAACACCATTTTTACTGTGATTTTCTCAGTCCACTGCATACGAATACCACACCAGTTTTTCCGGATATGACTGGATGAAACGAGAAATATCCGGTTTTGTTTTGGCTAACTCAATCCCAGATATTGCTACAGCCTCTGTGGTTGTTTATTCCTGATATTATCCACAGACTTTATTGTTTTGAATGTTTTTTATCGGGGAACATTTAATTTTGATATTGGAAACACTAATTGGTTGCACATGGAGACACCAGATCTACACATTCCTAATTACTAGGGAGAAAGCTAGAGGAACTGCGGCAAACAAACATGATATTTCTGTTTGTATAGATGACATTTTATGCACTTGCCTAACGAAAAGACTTTGCTGTTCTCCAAAACCATTTGTATTGTGATTTTCTCGGTCCATTGCATACGAATTCCACACAAGTTTGTCCGGATATGACTGGATGAAAACAGAAAAGTACGGTTATGTTTTGGCTAACTCAATCCGAAATATTGTGAAAGCCTTTGTGTTTGTGTTTTCTGGATATTATCGATGGACTTTATTGTTTTGAATTTTTTTATCAGGGAACATTTAATTTTGTACTGTTGAAACACTAATTGGTTCATCATGGGAACACCAGCTCTACACATTCATATTTTCTAGGGAGAAAGCTAGAGGAACTGTGGCAAACAATCGTGATATTTTTGTTTGTATGAATGACATTTATGCACTTGCCTAACGAAAAGACTTTGCTTTTCTCCAAATAATTTAGGCTGTGATTATCTCGGTCCATTGCATACGAATTCCAGACCAGTTTGTCGTGATATGGCTGGATGAAACCCGATAAATATCTGGTTTTGTTTTGGCTAACTCAATCCCCGATATTGCTACAGCCTCTGTGTTTGTACTTTATGAATATTATCGATGGACTTTATTTTTTTCAATGTTTTTTATCAGGGAACATTAAATTTTGTACCGTGGAAACGGTAATTGGTTCATCATGGGGACACCAGCTCCAAACACTCGTATTTTCTAGGGGTTAGCTAGAGGAACTCTGGCAAACAAACATGATATTTCTGTTTGTATCGATGACATTTTATGCACTTGCCTAATGAAAAGACTTTGTTTTTCTCCAAAACCATTTTTACTGTGATTTTATCAGTCCATTGCATACGAATTCCATACAACTTTGTCTGGATAAGACTGGATGAAACCAGAAATATCCGGTTGTGTTTTGGCTGACTCAATCCCAGATATTGTTACAGCATCTGTGTTTGTGTTTTCTGGATATTATCGATGGACTTTAGTGTTTTTAATGTTTTTTTTTTTCAGGGAACATTTAATTTTGTGCTTGGAAACACTAACTGGTTCCACATGGAGACAACAACTATACATATTCGTATTTTCTAGGGAGAAAGCTAGAGGAACTGCAGCAAACAATCATGCAATTTCTGTTGGTATAGATGACATTTTTTGCACTTGCCTAACGAAAAGACTTTGCTTTTCTCCAAAACCATTTTTACTGTGATTTTCTTGGTCCATTGCATATGAATTCCACACCACTTTGTCCGGATATGACCGGATGAAACCAGAAATATCCGGTTGTGTTTTGGCTAACTCAATCCCAGTTATTGCTACAGCCTCTGTGTTTGTGCATTCTTGATATTATCCACAGACTTTATTGTTTTGAATGTTTTTTATCAGAGAACATTTAATTTTGTACCATAAGGCACTAAGTGTTTCCGCATGGAGACACCAGCTCCACACATTCACATTTTCTAGGGAGAAAGCTAGAGGAACTGTGGCAAACAAACATGATATTTCTGATTGTATCGATTACATTTTATGCACTTGCCTAATGAAAAGACTTTGCTTTTCTCCAAAACCATTTTTACTGTGATTTTCTCAGTCCATTGCATACGAATACCACACCAGTTTTTCCGGATATGACTGGATGAAACGAGAAATATCCAGTTTTCTTTTGGCTAACTCAATCGCAGATATTGCTACAGCCTCTGTGTTTGTGCATTCTTGATATTATCCCCAGACTTTATTGTTTTGAATGTTTTTTATCAGAGAACATTTAATTTTGTACCATAAAGCACTAAGTGTTTCCGCATGGAGACTCCAGCTCCACACATTCGCATTTTCTAGGGAGAAAGCTAGAGGAACTGCGGCAAACAAACATGATATTTCTGATTGTATCGATTACATTTTGTGCACTTGCCTAATGAAAAGACTTTGCTTTTCTCCAAAACCATTTTTACTGTGATTTTCTCAGTCCATTGCATACGAATACCACACCAGTTTTTCCGGATATGACTGGATGAAACGAGAAATATCCGGTTTTCTTTTGGCTAACTCAATCGCAGATATTGCTACAGCCTCTGTGTTTGTGTATTCCTGATATTATCCACAGACTTTATTGTTTTGAATGTTTTCTATCAGGGAACATTTAATTTTGTGCTGTGAAACACTAATTGTTTCCACATGGAGACACCACCTCTAAACATTCGTATTTTCTATGGAGAAAGTTATAGGAACTGCGGCAAACAAACATGATATTTCTGTTTGTATAGATGACATTTTATGCACTTTCTTCACGAAAAGACTTTGCTTTTCTCCAAAACCATTTTTACTGTGATTTTCTCAGTCCATTGCATATGAATACCACACCAGTTTTTCCAGATATGACTGGATGAAACGAGAAATATCCGGTTGTGTTTTGGCTAACTCAATCCGAAATATTATGAAAGCTTCTTTGTTTGTGTTTTCTGGATATTATCGATGGACTTTATTGTTTTGAATGTTTTTATCAGGGAACATTTAGTTTTGTACCATAGAAACACTAATTGGTTCAATATGGGGAGAACAGCTCTACACATTCGTATTTTCTAGGGAGAAAGCTAGAGGAACTGTGGCAAGCAAACATGATATTTATCTTTGTATCGATGACATTTTATGCACTTGCCTAATGAAAAGACTTTGCTTTTCTCCGAAACCATTTGTACTGTGATTTTCTGAGTCCATTGCATACGAATTCCACACCAGTTTGTCCCTATATGACTGGATGAAACCGGAAATATCCGGTTTTGTTTTGGCTAACTCTATCCCAGATATTGCTACAGCCTCTGTGTTTGTTTTTTCTGGATATTATCCACAGACTTTATTGTTTTGAATATTTTTTATTGGGGAACATTTTATTTTGAGCTTGGATATAGTAATTCGTTCCACATGGAGACACCAGCTCTACATATTGGTATTTTCTTGGGAGAAAGCTAGAGAAACTGCGGCAAACAAACATGATATTTCTGTTTGTACAGATGATATTTTATGCACTTGCCTCACGAAAAGACTTTGCTTTTCTCCAAATAATTTAGGCTGTGATTATCTCGGTCCATTGCATACGAATTCCACACCAGTTTGTCGTGATATGGCTGGATGAAACCAGAAATATCTGGTTTTGTTTTGGCTAACTCTATCCCAGATATTGCTACAGCCTCTGTGTTTGTACTTTATGGATATTATCGATGGACTTTATTTTTTTCAATGTTTTTTATCAGGGAACATTAAATTTTGTACCGTGGAAACAGTAATTGGTTCATCATGGGGACACCAGCTCCAAAACTCGTATTTTCTAGGGGTTAGCTAGAGGAACTCTGGCAAACAAACATGATATTTCTGTTTGTATAGATGACATTTTATGCACTTGCCTAATGAAAAGACTTTGTTTTTCTCCAAAACCATTTTTACTGTGATTTTATCAGTCCATTGCATACGAATTCCATACCACTTTCCGTATAAGACTGGATGAAACCAGAAATATCCGGTTGTGTTTTGGCTGACTCAATCCCAGATATTGTTACAGCCTCTGTGTTTGTGTTTTCTGGATATTATCGATGGACTTTAGTGTTTTTAATGTTTTTTTTTTTCAGGGAACATTTAATTTTGTGCTTGGAAACACTAACTGGTTCCACATGGAGACAACAACTATACATATTCGTATTTTCTAGGGAGAAAGCTAGAGGAACTGCAGCAAACAATCATGCAATTTCTGTTGGTATAGATGACATTTTTTGCACTTGCCTAACGAAAAGACTTTGCTTTTCTCCAAAACCATTTTTACTGTGATTTTCTTGGTCCATTGCATATGAATTCCACACCACTTTGTCCGGATATGACCGGATGAAACCAGAAATATCCGGTTGTGTTTTGGCTAACTCAATCCCAGTTATTGCTACAGCCTCTGTGTTTGTGCATTCTTGATATTATCCACAGACTTTATTGTTTTGAATGTTTTTTATCAGAGAACATTTAATTTTGTACCGTAAAGCACTAATTGTTTCCGCATGGAGGCACCAGCTCCACACATTCACATTTTCTAGGGAGAACGCTAGAGGAAATGTGGCAAACAAACATGATATTTCTCTTTGTATAGATGACATTTTATGCACTTGCCTAATGAAAAGACTTTGCTTTTCTCCAAAACCATTTTTACTGTGGTTTTCTCAGTCCATTGCACACGAATACCACACCAGTTTTTCCGGATATGACTGGATGAAACCAGAAATATCCGGTTGTGTTTTGGCTAACTCAATCTGAAATTTTGTGAAAGCCTCTGTGTTTGTGTTTTCTGGATATTATTTATGGATTTTTTATTTTTCAATTTTTTTTTCAGGGAACATTTAATTTTGTGCTTGGAAACACTAATTGGTTCCACATGGAGACACCAGCTCTACATATTCGTATTTTCTACAGAGAAAGCTAGAGTAACTGCGGCAAACAAACATGATATTTCTGTTTGTATAGATGATATTTTATGCACTTTCACAACGAACAGACTTTGCTTTTCTCCAAAACAATTTTTCTGTGATTTTCTCGAAACACTGCATACGAATTCCACAGCAGTTTGTCCGGATATGACTGGATGAAACGAGATATATCCGGTTGTGTTTTGGCTAACTCAATCCGAAATATTGTGAAAGCTTCTTTGTTTGTGTTTTCTGGATATTATCGATGGACTTTATTGTTTTGAATGTTTTTAACAGGGAACATTTATTTTTGTACCGTAGAAACAAAAATTGGTTCATCATGGGGAGACCAGCTCTACACACTCCTATTTTCTAGGGAGAAAGCTAGAGGAACTGCGGCAAACAAAAATGATATTTCTGTTTGTATCGATGACATTTTATACACTTGCCTAACGAAAAGACTTTGCTTTTCTCCAAAACCATTTTACTGTGATTTTCTTGGTCCATGGTATACTAATTCCACAAGAGTTTGTCCGGAAATGACAGGAAGAAAGCAGAAATATCCGGTTGTGTTTTGGCTAACTCAGTCCGAAATATTGCTACAGCCACTGTGTCTGTGTTTTCTTGATTTTATCTTTGACTTTAATGTTTTGAATGTTTTTATCAGTGAACATTTATTTTTGTACTGTTGAATCACTAATTGGTTCATCATGTGGACACCAGCTCTACACATTCCTATTTTCTAGGAAGAAACCTAGAGGAACTGCGGCAAGCAAACCTGATATTGCTGTTTGTATTGATGATATTTTATGCACTTGCTGAATGTAAAGACTTTGCTTTTCTCCAAAACCATTTTTACTGTGATTTTCTCGGTCAATTGCATACGAATTCCACAGCAGTTTGTCTGGATATGACTGGATGAAACGGGAAATATCCGATTTTTTTTGGCTAACTATATCCCAGATATTGCTACAGCCTCTATGTTTGTTTTTCTGGATATTATCAATGGACTTTATTGTTTTGAATGCTCTTTATCGGGGAACATTTTATTTTGAGCTTGGATACAGTAATTGGTTCCACATGGAGGCACCAGCTGCATATACTAGTATATTCTAGGGAGAAAGCTAGAGGAACTGTGGCAAAGAAACATGATATTTCTCTTTGTATCAATGACATTTTATGCACTTGCCTAACGAAAAGACTTTGCTTTTCTCCGAAACCATTTGTACTGTGATTTTCTCGGTCCATTGCATACAAATTCCAATCCACTTTGTCCGGATATCACTGGATGAAACCGGAAATATCCGGTTGTGTTTTGGCTAACTCAATCCGAAATATTTTGAAAGCCTCTGTGTTTGATTTTTCTGGATACTATCATGGACTTTATTGTTTTGAATGTTTTTATCAGGGATCATTTATTTTGTGCTGGAAAGCACTAATTGGTTCATCATGGGAACACAAGCTCTACCCATTCGTATTTTCTAGGGAGAAAGCTAGAGTAACTGGGACAAACAAACATGATATTTCTGTTTGTATCGATGGCATTTTATGCACTTGCCTAAAGAAAAGACTTTGCTTTTCTCCAAAACCATTTGTACTGTGATTTTCTCGGTCCATTGCACATTTATTCCACAGGAGTTTGTGCGGATATGACTGGATGAAACGGGAAATATCCGATTTTGTTTTGGCTAACTCAATCCCAGATATTGCTACAGCCTCTATATTTGTTATTTCTGGATAATTTCAATGGACTTTGTTGTTCTGAATGCTTTTTATCGGGGAATATTTTATTGTGAGCTTCAATACAGTAATTCGTTTCACATGGAGACACCAGTTCCTGATATTCGTATTTTCTAGGGAAAAAGATCTAGGAAGTGTGGCAAACATGATATTTCTGTTTGAATAGATGACATTTTATGCACTTGCCTAATTAAAAGACTTTGCTTTTCTCCAAAACCATTTTTATTGTGATTTTCTCGGTGCATTGCATACGAATTCCACTGGAGTATGTCTGGATATGACTGGATGAAACCAGAAATATCCGGTTCTGTTTTGGCTAACTCAATCCCAGATATTGGTACAACCTCTGTGTTTGTTTTTTCTGGATACTATCAATGGACTTTATTGTTTTGAATGTTTTTATCAGGGAATATTTAATTTTGTCCCATTCAAACACTAATTGGTTCATCATGGCGACACCACCTCTACACATTCGTACTTTCTCGGGAGAAAGCTAGAGGAACTGCGGCAAACAAACATGATATTTCTGTTTGTATCGATGACATTTTATGCACTTGCCTAACGAAAAGACTTTACTTTTCGCCAAAACCATTTGTACTGTGATTTTCTCGGTCCATTGCATACGAATTCCGAACCACTTCGTCCGGATATGACTGGATGAAACCGGAAATATCCGGTTGTGTTTTGGCTAACTCAATCCGAAATATTGCTACAGTCTCTGTATTTTGTTTTCTGCATATTATCGATGGACTTTATGGTTTTGAATGTTTTTATCAGGGAACATTTAATTTTGTACCATTGAAACACTAATTGGTTCATCATGGCGACACCAGCTCCACTTTGTCCGGATATGACTGGATGAAACCAGAAATATCCGGCTGTGTTTTGGCTAACTCAATCCCAGATATAGCTACAGCCTCTGTGTTTGTGTATTCCTGATATTATCCACGGTCTTTATTGTTTTGAATGTTTTTTATCAAGGAATATTTAATTTTGTGAGTGAAAACACTAATTGTTTCCACATGGAGACACCAGCTCTACACATTCGTATTTTCTAGGGGCAAAGCTAGAGGAACTGCGGCAAAGAAGCATGATATTTCTGTTTGTATAGATGACATTTTATGCACTTGCCTAATAAAAAAACTTTGCTTTTCTCCAAACCATTTTTACTGTGATTTTCTCAGTCCATTGCATACGAATTCCACACCAGTATGTCCGGATATGACTGGATGAAACCAGAAATATCCGGTTGTGTTTTGGCTAACTCAATCCCAGATATTGCTACAGCCTCTGTGTTTGCGTATTCCTGATATTATCCACGGACTTTATGGTTTTGAATGTTTTTATCTAGGAACATTTAATTTTGTGCTTGAAAACACTAATTGTTTCCACATGGAGACACCAGCTCTACGTATTTGTATTTTCAGGGAGAATGCTAGAGGAACTGCGGCAAACAAACATCATATTTCTGTTTGTAAAGATGAGATTTTATCTATTCCCTAATGAAAAGACTTTGCTTTTCTCCAAAACCATTTTTACTCTGATTTTCTCGGTCCATTGCATACGAATTCCACACCAGTTTGTCTGGATATGACTGGATGAAATGAGAAATATCCGGTTGTGTTTTGGCTAACTCAATCCGAAATATTGCTACAGCCTCTGTGTTTGTGTATTCCTGATATTATCCACAGACTTTATTTTTTTGAATGTTTTTTATCAGGGAACATTTAATTTTGTACCATTGAAACAATAATTGTTTCCACATGGAGACACCAGCTCTATATATTTGTATTTTCTAGGGAGAAAGCTAGAGGAACTGCCACATACAAACATGATATTTCTGCTTGTATGGATGACATTTTATCTACTTGCCTAATGAAAAGACTTTGCTCTTCTCCAAAACCATTTTTACTGTGATTTTCTTGGTCCATTGCATACGAATTCCACACCAATTTATCCGGATATGACTGGATGAAACCGGAAATATCCGGTTTTGTTTTGGCTAACTCAATCCGAAATATTGCTACAGCCTCTGTGTTTGTTCTTTCCTGATATTATCCAGAGACTTTATTGTTTTGGATATTTTTTATCATGGAACATTTAATTTTCTACCGTTTAAACACTAATTGTTTCCACATGGAGACACCAGCTCTATACATTCGTATTTTTTAGGGAGAAAGCTAGAGGAATTGCGGCAAACAAACATTATATTTCTGTTTGTATAGATGACATTTTACGCACTTGCCTAATGAAAAGACTTTGCTTTTCTCCAAAACCATTTTTACTGTGGTTTTCTCAGTATGCATATGAATTCCATACCACCTTCTCTGGAAATGACTGGATGAAACCAGGAATATCTGGTTGTGTTTTGGCTAACTCAATCTGCAATATTGCTACAGCCTCTGTGTTAGTGTATTCCTGATATTATCCACGGACTTTATTTTTTTGAATTTTTTTACAGGGAACATTTTATTTTCAGCTTGGATACAGTAATTGGTTCCACATGGAGACACCAAGTCTACACATTTGTATTTTCTAGGGAGAAAGCTAGAGGAACTGCGGAAAACAAACATGATATTTCTGTTTGTATAGATGCCATTTTATGCAGCTGCCTAATGAAAAGACTTTGCTTATCTGCAAAACCATTTGTAATGTGATCTTTCTCGGTCCATTCCATATGAATTCCACACCAGTTTATCCGGATATGACTGGATGAAACTGGAAATATCCGTTTGTGTTTTTGCTAACTCAATCCCAGAACTTGCTACATCCTCTATGTTTGTTTTTTCTCGATATTATCCACACACTTTATTGTCTTGAATGCTTTTTACCGGGGGACATTTTATTTTGAGTAATTGGTTCCACATGGAGACACCAGATCTACACATTCGTATTTACTAGGGAGAAAGCTAGAGGAACTGCGACAAACAAACATGATATTTCTGTTTGTATTGATGACATTTTATGCACTTGCCTAACGAAAAGACTTTGCTTTTCTCCAAAACCATTTTTACTGTGATTTTCTCGGTCCATTGCATACGAATTCCATACCAGTTTGTCCGGAAATGACTGGATGATACCGGAAATATCGGCTTGTGTTTTGGCTAACTCAATCCCAGATATTGCTTCAGACTCTGTGTTTGTGTATTCCTGATATTATCCACGGACTTTGTTTGTTTGAATGCTTTTCATCAGGGAACATTTAATTTTGCACCCTTGAAATGCTAATTGGTTCATCATGGGGACACCATCTCTACACATTCGTATTTTCTAGGGAGAAAGCTAGAGGAACTGCGGCAAACAAACATGATATTTCTGTTTATATAGATGACATTTTATGCACTTGCCTAACGAAAAGAATTTGCTTTTCTCCTAAACCATTTGTACTGTGATTTTCTCGGTCCACTGCATATGAATTCCACACCACTTTGTCCGGATATGACTGGATGAAACCAGAAATATACGGTTGTGTTTTAGCTAACTCAATCCGAAATATTGTGAAAGCCTCTGTGTTTGTGTTTTCTGGATATTATTCTTGGATTTTTTTATTTTTCAATGCTGTTTTTCAGGAAACATTTAATTTTGTGCTTGAAAACACTAACTGGTTCATCATGAAGACACCAGCTCTATATATTTGTATTTTCTAGGGAGAAAGCTAGAGGAACTGGGGCAAACAAACATGATATTTATGTTTGTATAGATGACATTTTATGCACTTGCATAACGAAAAGACTATGCTTTTCTCCAAAACCATTTGTACTGTGATTTTCTTGGTCCATTGCATACGAATTCCACACCACTTTGTCCGGTTATGACTGGATGAAACCAGAAATATCCGGTTTTGTTTTGGCTAACTCAATCCGAAATATTGCTACAGTCTCTGTATTTTGTTTTCTGCATATTATCGATGGACTTTATGGTTTTGAATGTTTTTATCAGGGAACATTTAATTTTGTACCATTGAAACACTAATTGGTTCATCATGGCGACACCAGCTCCACTTTGTCCGGATATGACTGGATGAAACCAGAAATATCCGGCTGTGTTTTGGCTAACTCAATCCCAGATATAGCTACAGCCTCTGTGTTTGTGTATTCCTGATATTATCCACGGTCTTTATTGTTTTGAATGTTTTTTATCAAGGAATATTTAATTTTGTGAGTGAAAACACTAATTGTTTCCACATGGAGACACCAGCTCTACACATTCGTATTTTCTAGGGGCAAAGCTAGAGGAACTGCGGCAAAGAAGCATGATATTTCTGTTTGTATAGATGACATTTTATGCACTTGCCTAATAAAAAAACTTTGCTTTTCTCCAAACCATTTTTACTGTGATTTTCTCAGTCCATTGCATACGAATTCCACACCAGTATGTCCGGATATGACTGGATGAAACCAGAAATATCCGGTTGTGTTTTGGCTAACTCAATCCCAGATATTGCTACAGCCTCTGTGTTTGCGTATTCCTGATATTATCCACGGACTTTATGGTTTTGAATGTTTTTATCTAGGAACATTTAATTTTGTGCTTGAAAACACTAATTGTTTCCACATGGAGACACCAGCTCTACGTATTTGTATTTTCAGGGAGAATGCTAGAGGAACTGCGGCAAACAAACATCATATTTCTGTTTGTAAAGATGAGATTTTATCTATTCCCTAATGAAAAGACTTTGCTTTTCTCCAAAACCATTTTTACTCTGATTTTCTCGGTCCATTGCATACGAATTCCACACCAGTTTGTCTGGATATGACTGGATGAAATGAGAAATATCCGGTTGTGTTTTGGCTAACTCAATCCGAAATATTGCTACAGCCTCTGTGTTTGTGTATTCCTGATATTATCCACAGACTTTATTTTTTTGAATGTTTTTTATCAGGGAACATTTAATTTTGTACCATTGAAACAATAATTGTTTCCACATGGAGACACCAGCTCTATATATTTGTATTTTCTAGGGAGAAAGCTAGAGGAACTGCCACATACAAACATGATATTTCTGCTTGTATGGATGACATTTTATCTACTTGCCTAATGAAAAGACTTTGCTCTTCTCCAAAACCATTTTTACTGTGATTTTCTTGGTCCATTGCATACGAATTCCACACCAATTTATCCGGATATGACTGGATGAAACCGGAAATATCCGGTTTTGTTTTGGCTAACTCAATCCGAAATATTGCTACAGCCTCTGTGTTTGTTCTTTCCTGATATTATCCAGAGACTTTATTGTTTTGGATATTTTTTATCATGGAACATTTAATTTTCTACCGTTTAAACACTAATTGTTTCCACATGGAGACACCAGCTCTATACATTCGTATTTTTTAGGGAGAAAGCTAGAGGAATTGCGGCAAACAAACATTATATTTCTGTTTGTATAGATGACATTTTACGCACTTGCCTAATGAAAAGACTTTGCTTTTCTCCAAAACCATTTTTACTGTGGTTTTCTCAGTATGCATATGAATTCCATACCACCTTCTCTGGAAATGACTGGATGAAACCAGGAATATCTGGTTGTGTTTTGGCTAACTCAATCTGCAATATTGCTACAGCCTCTGTGTTAGTGTATTCCTGATATTATCCACGGACTTTATTTTTTTGAATTTTTTTACAGGGAACATTTTATTTTCAGCTTGGATACAGTAATTGGTTCCACATGGAGACACCAAGTCTACACATTTGTATTTTCTAGGGAGAAAGCTAGAGGAACTGCGGAAAACAAACATGATATTTCTGTTTGTATAGATGCCATTTTATGCAGCTGCCTAATGAAAAGACTTTGCTTATCTGCAAAACCATTTGTAATGTGATCTTTCTCGGTCCATTCCATATGAATTCCACACCAGTTTATCCGGATATGACTGGATGAAACTGGAAATATCCGTTTGTGTTTTTGCTAACTCAATCCCAGAACTTGCTACATCCTCTATGTTTGTTTTTTCTCGATATTATCCACACACTTTATTGTCTTGAATGCTTTTTACCGGGGGACATTTTATTTTGAGTAATTGGTTCCACATGGAGACACCAGATCTACACATTCGTATTTACTAGGGAGAAAGCTAGAGGAACTGCGACAAACAAACATGATATTTCTGTTTGTATTGATGACATTTTATGCACTTGCCTAACGAAAAGACTTTGCTTTTCTCCAAAACCATTTTTACTGTGATTTTCTCGGTCCATTGCATACGAATTCCATACCAGTTTGTCCGGAAATGACTGGATGATACCGGAAATATCGGCTTGTGTTTTGGCTAACTCAATCCCAGATATTGCTTCAGACTCTGTGTTTGTGTATTCCTGATATTATCCACGGACTTTGTTTGTTTGAATGCTTTTCATCAGGGAACATTTAATTTTGCACCCTTGAAATGCTAATTGGTTCATCATGGGGACACCATCTCTACACATTCGTATTTTCTAGGGAGAAAGCTAGAGGAACTGCGGCAAACAAACATGATATTTCTGTTTATATAGATGACATTTTATGCACTTGCCTAACGAAAAGAATTTGCTTTTCTCCTAAACCATTTGTACTGTGATTTTCTCGGTCCACTGCATATGAATTCCACACCACTTTGTCCGGATATGACTGGATGAAACCAGAAATATACGGTTGTGTTTTAGCTAACTCAATCCGAAATATTGTGAAAGCCTCTGTGTTTGTGTTTTCTGGATATTATTCTTGGATTTTTTTATTTTTCAATGCTGTTTTTCAGGAAACATTTAATTTTGTGCTTGAAAACACTAACTGGTTCATCATGAAGACACCAGCTCTATATATTTGTATTTTCTAGGGAGAAAGCTAGAGGAACTGGGGCAAACAAACATGATATTTATGTTTGTATAGATGACATTTTATGCACTTGCATAACGAAAAGACTATGCTTTTCTCCAAAACCATTTGTACTGTGATTTTCTTGGTCCATTGCATACGAATTCCACACCACTTTGTCCGGTTATGACTGGATGAAACCAGAAATATCCGGTTTTGTTTTGGCTAACTCAATCCCAGATATTCCTACAGCCACTCTGTTTGTGCATACCTGATATTATCCACGGACTTTATTGTTTTGAATGTTTTTTATCAGGGAACATTTAATTTTGTACCATAAAACACTAATTGTTTCCACATGGAGACACCAGCTCTACACATTCGTATTTTCTAGAGAGAAAGCTAGAGGAACTGCGGCAAACAAACATGATATTTCTGTTTGTATAGATGACATTTTATGCACTTACCTAATAAAAAAACTTTGTTTTTCTCCAAACCATTTTTACTGTGATTTTCTCGGTCCAGTGCATACGAATTCCACACCAGTATGTCCGGATATGACTGGATGAAACCAGAAATATCCGGTTATGTTTTGGCTAACTAAACCCGAAATATTGTGAAAGCCTCTGTGTTTGTGTTTTCCGAATATTAGCCATGGACTTTATTGTTTTGAATGTTTTTATCAGGGAACATTTAATTTTGTACCATGGAAACCCTAATTGGTTCATGATGGGGACACCAGCTCTACACATTCGTATTTTCTAGGGAGAAAGCTAGAGTAACTGCGACAAACAAACATGATATTTCTGTTTGTATAGATGACATTTTATGCACTTGCCTAATGAAAAGACTTTGCTTTTCTCCAAAACCATTTTTACTTTGAATTTCTCAGTCCATTGCATCCGAATTCCACACCAGTTTGTCCGGATATGACTGGATGAAAGCAGAAATATCCGGTTTGCTTTAGTCTAACTCAATCGCAGATATTGTTACCGCACCTGTGTTTGTTTATTCCTGGTATTATCCACAGAATTTATTGTTTTGAATGTTTTTTATCAGGGAATATTTAATTTTCTGCTTGGAAACACTAATTGCTTCCACATATAGACACCACCTCTACACATTCGTATATTTTAGGGAGAAAGCTAGAGGAACTGCGGCAAAAAAACATGATATTTCTGTTTGTATCAATGCTATTTTATGCACTTGCCTAATGAAAAGACTTTACTTTTCTTCAAAACCATTTTTACTGTGGTTATCTTGGTCCACTGCATATGAATTTCACACCACCTTGTCTGGATATGACTTGATGTAACCAGGAATATCTGGTTGTGTTTTGGCTAACTCAATCTGAAATATTGCTACAGCCTCTGTCTTTCTGTAATCCTGATATTATCCACGGACTTTATTTTTTTGAATGTTTTTTATCAGGGTAAAATTAATTTTGTGCTTGGGATCAATAATTGGTTCAACATGCAGACAGCAGCTATACACATTCGTATTTTCTAGGGAGAAAGCTAGAGGAACTGTGGTAATTGTACATGTTATTTCTGTTTGTATAGATGACATTTTATGCACTTGCCTAACCAAAAGAGTTTGCTTTTCTCCAAACAATTTTTAATGTGATTATCTCGGTCCATTGCATACGAATTCCACACCAGTTTGTCCGGATATGACTGGATGAAACTGGAAATAACCGGTTTTGTTTTGGCTAACTCAAGCCGAAATATTGCTACAGCCTCTGTATTTGTGTTTTCAGGATATTATTGATGGACTTATTATTTTGAATGTTTTTATCAGGGATCATTTAATTTTGTACCGTTGAAACACCAATTCTTTCATAATGGGAACACCAGCTCTACACATTCGTATTGTCTAGGGAGAAAGCTAGTCGAATTTCGGCAAACAAACATGATATTTCTGTTTGTATAGATGACATTTTATGCACTTGCCTAACGAAAAGACTTTGCTTTTCTCCAAAACCATTATTACTGTGATTTTCTCTGTCCATGGCATGCTTATTCCACACCAGTTTTCCGGATATGACTGGATGAAACCGGAAATATCTGGTTTTGTTTTGGCTAACTCAATCCCAGATATTGCTACAGCCTCTATGTTTGTTTTTTCTGGATATTATCCACGGTCTTTATTGTTTTGAGTGTTTTATATCGGGGAACATTTTATTTTGAGCTTGTATACAGTAATTGGTTCCACATGGAGACACCAGCTCTACATATTCGTATTTTCTAGGGAGAAAGCTAGAGGAAGTGCGTCAAACAAACATGATATTTCTGTTTGTCTACATGACATTTTATGCCCTTGCCTAACGAAAAGACTTTGCTTTTCTCCAAAACCATTTGTACTGTGATTTTCTCAGTCCATTGCATACGAATTCCATACGAGTTTCTCCGGATATTACTGGATAAAACCGGAAATATCAGGTTTTGTTTTGGATATCTCAATACCAGATATTGCTACAGCCTCTACGTTTGTGTATTCCTGATATTATCCACGGAATTTATTGTTTTGAATGATTTTTATCATGGAACATTTAATTTTGTGCTTGCAAACTCTAATTGGTTCCACATGGAGACACAAGCTCCACATATTTGCATTTTCTAGGGAGAAATCTAGAGGAACTGTTGCAAACAAACATGATATTTCAGTTACTATCGATGATATTTTAACTACTTGAATAATGAAAAGAATTTGTATTTCTCAAAATCCATTTGTACTGTGATTTTCTCGATCCATTGCATAGGAATTCCACAGGAGGTTGTCCAGATATGACTGGATGAAACCGGAAATATGCAGTTTTGTTTTGGCTAACTCAATCCCAATATTGCTACAGCCTCTGTGTTCGTGCATTTATGATATTATTCTCAGACTTTATTGTTTTGAATGTTTTTATCAGGGAATATTTAATTTTGTACCGTTGAAACACTAATTGTTTCATCATGGGAACACCAGCTCTACACATTCATATTTTCCAGGGAAAAAGCTAGAGGAACTGCTGCAAACAAACATGATATTTCTGTTTGTATCGATGACATTTTATGCACTTGCCTAACAAAAAGACTTTGCTTTTCTCCAAAACCATTTGTACTGTGATTTTCTCGGTCCATTGCATACGAATTCCACACCACTTTGTCCGGATATGACTGCATGAAACCGGAAATATCCGGTTGTGTTTTGGCTAACTCAATCCCAGATATTGCTGTATCCTCTGTGTTGGTGTATTCCTGATATTATCTACATACTTTATTTTTTGAATGTTTTTTATCAGGGAACATTTAATTTTGTGCTGCAAAACACTAATTATTTCCACATTGAGACACCAGCTCTACACATTCCTATTTTCTAGGGAGAAAGCTAGAGGAACTGTGGCAAACAAAGGTGATATTTCTCTTTGTATAGATGACATTTTATGCAGTTGCCTAACGAAAAGACTTTGCTTTTCTCCAAAACCATTTTTACTGTGATTTTTTTTGGTTCATTGCCTACAAATTCCACACCACTTTGTCCGGATATGACTGGATGAAAACAGCAATATCTGGTTGAGTTTTGGCTAACTCATTCCGAAATATTGTGAAGGCCTCTGTGTTTGTGTTTTCTGGATATCATCGATGGACTTTATTGTTTTGAATATTTTTATCAGGGAACATTTAATTTTGTGTTTGAAAACACTAATTGGTTCCACCTGGAGACACCAGCTCTACACATTCGTATTTTCTAGGGAGAAAGCTAGAGGAACTGCATCAAACAAACATGATATTTCTGTGTGTATAGATGATATTTTATCTACTTCCCTAATGAAAAGACTTTGCTTTTCTCCAAAACCATTTTTACTGATTTTCTAGGTCCCTTGCATACGAATTCCACACAAATTTTCCGGATATGACTGGATGAAAACATAAATATCTGGTCGTGTTTTGTCTAACTCAATCCCAGATATTGCTACAGCCTCTGTGTTTGTGTTTTCTGGATATTATCGATGGACTTTATTGTTTTGAATGTTTCTATCAGGGAACATTTAATTTTGTACCATTGAATCACTAATTGTTTTATCAGGGAACATTTAATTCTGTACCGTAGAAACACTAATTGGTTCCTCATGGAGACACCAGCTCTACACTTTCGTATTTTCTAGGGAGAAAGCTAGAGGAACTGCGGCAAATAAATATGATATTTCTGTTTGTATCGATGACATTTTATCCACTTGCCTAACGTAAAGACTTTGTTTTCTCCAAAACCATTTTCATGTGATTTTCTCGGGAAACTTCATATGAATTCCACACCAGTTTGTCCAAATATGACTGGATGAAACCGGAAATATTCGGTTTTCTTTGGCTAACTCAATCCCAGATATTGCTACAGCCTCTGTGTTTGTGTATTCCTGAGATTATCCACGGACTTTATTGTTTTGAATGTGTTTTTTTTTTTTTTATCAGGGAACATTTAATTTTGTGCTTGGAATCACTAATTGGTTCCACATGGAGACACCAGCTCTACACATTCGTATTTTTTAGGGAGAAAGCTAGAGGAACTGCGAAAAACAAACAAGATATTTCTGTTCGTATCGATGACATTTTATGCACTTGCCTAACATTGCATACGAATTCCACAACACTTTGTCCGGATATCACTGGATGAAACCAGAAATATTGGATTGTGTTTTGGCTAACTCAATCCGAAATATTGTGAAAGCCTCTGTGGTTGTGTTTTCTTGATATTATCAACGGACTTTATTTTTTTTTTCTTTTTTTTAACTTTTATTTAATGAATATAAATTTCCAGTGTACAGTTTATGCATTACAATGGCTTCCCCCTCCCATAACTTCCCTCCAACCCGCAACCCTCCCCACTCCTGCTCCCTCTCCCCTTTCATTTTCATCCAGATTCATTTTCAATTTTCTTTATATACAGGAGATCAAGTTAGTATATATGAAGTAAAGGTTTCAACAGTTCGCACCCACATAGAAACACAAAGTGAAACATACTGTTTGAGTACTAGTTATAGCATTAAATCAAAATGTACAGCACATTAAGGACAGAGATCCCACATAAGGAGCAAGTGCACAGTGGCTCCTGTTGTTGACCCAACAAATTGACACTCTAGTTTATGGTGCCACTAACCACCCTAGGCTCTCGTCATGAGTTGCCAAGGCTATGGAAGCCTTCTAATTTTATCGACACTGATCAGATTTAGACAAGGTCATAAAAGACAGAGTGAGGATAGTAACCAATGATCCTAAGAGTGGCATTTACCAGGTTTGAACAATTGTACAGCATTAAGTGGGGAAGAGGACCATAAGTACACACAGGTTGGGAGTAGAGCCATTGGTGGTAGAGTAGAGGTTATGATTACAAAGGAATGAGGCCCAAGTGTGCTAGACAGGGCCTAGAACAAAGGACAGAGTCATTATTAGAGGAGCTAAGAAAGGTGCTGTCTAAGCTACAAGTAATTTTTCTGATTGAGAGGCAAATAGAACCTGATAGAAGGGGCTTGATAATAATCTGGTGGGCTTTAGGCCTTGTAAATTCAGAGGCCCAGACCTATCTATCTCTTCACATGGGGTATATCCTAAGGGAGGTGTGAACCTCCTAGGGGAAGGCACTCTGTTGACTTTCATTACTTGGCTGGCCTAGGAGGAGAGCTGGCCAGGTCAAGGCAGGGGGCATCTCTAACAAGAAATTTACAGTTCTGCCTGCAATGTTGCTGACCCTACTTGATCATACCCTCAGCTGCAGTGGTCACTTTGGAAGTTGGGCTGAGTGAAGGGCTTTTCAGCTTAGAGCCAATAATATCTGTGGCTCTGACCAGGGCATCCTTCGACTCCAAGGCAGGTCCATTTCCAGTGATCCAACTCTTGGCAGAGCTGCCAGGGCTCTTCACAAGCTGAGTTCTGCTGAAGCCCAGGCTTACCACTTTGAAAGCCACTGCAGTGGACTGGCCTGTTGGGTCTCCTTGAGGGCAGATCACTGTACAGATCAGCCATTAATAGGCCTGCCACCCATTGCTTCTGATGCCTAGCTTTCTTTTCCTCCTGGTTTGTGTTAAAGCAGACCAGACGATGCAAGTCAAGGGAGTGCCCGTGTCCCATCTCTATCTTCTGCGGCCTGAACTACAAGCCTATAGTCACAGGCATGTTCTGCAGTAGTTTTTCTAAGGTAGACAATGCCCATGAGGAAAATGATATTCTCACTTTCAAACTTTCTTTCCCTTTGGTCTGAAAGGGAGGTTTTTTCTGCTTACTGTATACTTGGCTGATGGCGAAGTGAATCTAGCTATCAGATTATTATTTAAGTTCTTATTTTGGCTATGCTATTACAGAAAAATGTTAGCCATCTCTTTTATAAGGTCTAAAGCTTAAATTGTGCATCCTACAGATTCCTTTATAATAGAATTAGTTTCCTACCTTGAAGAGAATAGAGAAATGAAAGAACAAGTTTGGCTTAGAATACAGAAATGAGGGAGCAAGTCCTAGATCGCTTGCTGACAATAGCAATATTACATGAATACTTAGCAAACTGTTTCAACCATTAGATAAGAACTTAAGAAAACATTTACAAGAAGGTCCAATGCCTTCTATAAATTTTAAGAATCATGTATTTGAAAACACCTCTTAAATATCTAACATGGTGTAGTTTGTTTAGCCAGTAAACTTAAGCACAACCATCTAAAATGTTTTTAGTTTCTTTCTACCAACAAGTATAAAACATACGATAAAGGGATTCAGGTCACACCAATTAAAATGTATCTTTGATTGATTTTAGCAGCTTAAATTTATGAACAATCTTATCGATAAGCCATTTAAAATAAAACTCTTAATAAAATTTCCCCATGTGGACATACAATATGTACACACATATAACATAGCATAATAGACCAATATAGCAATTTTAATAATAGCTTTTAAAATCTTTAACTCTTTTTGTAGATTGCCAATGGATTTGAATTGCTTTTTGTTTTTAGTAACGTCAGTTAACCATACTTTCTCTCAGTTGGTACTGTTAATACATTATTGGCTTCATCTGTTTACAGAGCCATCCCAAAGTACTGAATACAATAAAAGTAGCTGGAAAAAGTCCATAGGAACCTATAGGAGGACAGCTAAACACAGAACCAACAATGCTTTAGTTTTATGAGCAGCACAGCATATATAACTGTGGATGACAAAAGACTTTAAGTCGCCATGTTTAAAATTATAAACTCATCAACCAACAAGAGGCACTTGCATACCTCACAGTATTTTTGAAAGCACCTGTAGGATTTGACAAGTATTTAACCCTTTAGGCCTCTGGGGCTTTCTCATTAAGATAACTATCATGTCTAGTAACACAAGATTGTTAGAATTTTTAATTCTCAAACATTTGTATTGATAGCATTTTCCATTATAGAAACTTAAAGTCTGGTACTACATCACATCCTGACAGTTCTTCTAATATAATCCAAATAGCCTGCCTAGTTGGTGTCTCTTTAAGATGAGAGACATAGGTCCTTCGATTTTTTCAGTAGGGCCCAAACTGGACAAACCAAAGTCCAGGATTTAGTGGAAATTTTAGAGACCAGATTGTTTAAACTTTGATTTTTTTGAATGCCTGTCAAGAATGCCAAGAAGGCTCAAAATCCAAAATATCTAGTTGAAATAAGATTCCTTAAAATCATGACATAACATAGAACAAATTTGATCATTGTTACAAGGTGACTATTCAAATCTTTGAAAATAAGCACATATTTAAATAACCCATAGCTCTTAATAAAAATTCAGCTGTTTTTGAACAATTAGAATTTAACAGACATCAAGAGCACATAATAGATTACTTTAACACATTGCTTTAACAGAACATCAGAGTTTAATTTTATGTCAAAGAGAAACTGAGCTTCCTGTGATCTTTTGCTGTGAGGTTCCCTTCCTTTACCTTCTTTCATATTGGTGACCGTGTTTCTGTGTTTCTGTGTGTAACACATCTTTTTTTTTTATTTTTCCCCCCTCCCATAACTTCCCTCCCGCCCGCAGACCTCCCCTTTCCTGCTCCCTTTCCCCTTCCATTCATGTAAAGATTCATTTTCAATTCTCTTTGTATAGAGAAGATCAGTTTAGTATATATTAGGTAAAGATTTCAACATTTTGCCCATATAGCAAAATAAAGTGAAAAAACTACCATTGGATTACTAATTATAGCATTAAATAGCAATGTACAGCACATTAAAGACAGAGTTCTTACATAATTTTTTTAAATTAATTAATTTTCTATGCCATTTCCATTTTAACACCAGGTTGTTTTTTTTTTTCATTTCCAATTCTCTTTATATACAGAAGATCACTTCAGTATATAATTAGTAAAGACCTCATCAGTTTGTGCCCACACAGAAACGCAAAGTATAAAAATACTGTTTCAGTACTAGTTATAGCATCACTTGGCTTTAGACGACACATTAGGGACAGATCCCACATGGGGTGTAAGTACACAGTGACTCCTGTTGCTGATTTAACAATTTGACACTCCTGTTCATGGCGTCAGTAATCTCCCTAGGCTCTAGTCATGAGTTGCCAGGGCTATGGAAGCCCTTAGGGTTCGCTGACTTTGATCTTATTCCGATAGGGTCATAGTCAAAGTGGAAGTTCTCTCCTCCCTTCGGAGAAAGGTACCTCCTTCTTTGATGGCCCCATTCATTCCACTGGGATCTCACTCACCGAGATCATTCATTTAGGTATTTTTTTTTCCATGATATCTTGGCTTTCCATGCCTGCTATACTCTCATGGGCTCTTCAGCCAGATCTGAATGCCTTGAGGGCTGATTCTGAGGCCAGAGTGTTGTTTAGGACATCTGCCATCCTATGAGTCTGCTGTGTATCCCACTTCCCATGTTGGATCTTTCTCTCCCTTTTTGATTCTATCAGTTAGTATTAGCAGATACTTGTCTTGTTTGTGTGATCTCTTTGACTCTTAGACCTATCAGAGCTATCAATTGTGAGCTGAAACTGATCACTTGGACTAGTGCGATGGCATTGGTACATGCCATCTTGATGGGATTGTGTTGGAATCCCCTGGCACATTTCTAACTCCACCATTTGCGGCCAGTCCGATTGAGCATGTTCCAAATTGTTCATCTCCTCCCTCTCTTTTTCCACTCTTAGATTTAACAGGGATCACTTTTCAGTTAAAATTTAAACACCTGAGAATAATTGTGTGTTAATTACTGAGTTCAACCAATAGTACTAGAACCACAACAACAAATACTAAAAAGGATAAAGTATTACATTGTACATCTAAATTCAGGACAGGAGCTGATCAGTTCACTGTTGCTTATAGTGTCCATTTCACTTAATAGGTTTCCCCTTTGGCGCTCAGTTGTCACCGATCAGGGAAAACAAATGATATTTTTCTCTTTGGGACTGGCTTAATTCACTCAGCATGATGTTTTCCAGATTACTCCATCTTGTTGCAAATGACTGGGTTTCATTGTTTCTTACTGCTGTATAGTATTCTATGGAGTACATGTCCCATAATTTCTTTATCCAGTCTACTGTTGATGGGCATTTGGGTTGGTTCCAGGTCTTAGCTATTGTGAATTGAGCTGCAATAAACAATAATGTGCAGATGGCTTTTTTATTAGTCAAATTAATTTCCTTTGGGTAAATTCCAAGGAGTGGGATGGCTGGGTTGTATGGTAGGGTTATGTTCAGATTTCTGAGGAATCTCCAGACAGACTTCCATAGTGGCTTAACCAGTTTGCATTCCCACCAACAGTGGGTTAACACATCTTTAAGCATCTTTTGCAGGGCAGGATGAGTGGCAACAAATTCTTTCAGTTTCTGTTTGCTATGAAAAGTGTTAATTTCACCTTCATTCACAAATGAGAGCTTTGCAGGATATAGTATTCTGGGCTGGCAGTTTTTCTCTCTTAATACCTGGGCTATGTCTCGCCATTCCCTTCTAGCTTGCAGGGTTTCTGATGAGAAGTCTGCTGTGAGTCTAATTGGAGATCCTCTAAGAGTAATCTGACGTTTCTCTCTTGCACATTTTAGGATCTTTTCTTTATGTTTCACTGTGGTGAGTTTGATTACAACATGTCGTGGTGAGGATCTCTTTTGGTCATGTTTACTAGGGGTTCTATAAGCTTCCTGTACTAAGATGCCTCTGTCCTTCTCCAAACCTGGGAAATTTTCTGCTAGTATCTCACTGAAAATGCCTTCTAATCCTTTCTCCCTCTCCATGCCTTCAGGAACTCCTAGAACCCGAATGTTGGGTTTTTTAATAGTATCCTGTAGATTCCTGACAATATTATTTAGATTTCTGATTTCTTCTTCTTCTCTTTGGTTTGCTGTTTCCTTTCCTGTTCTCTGTCTTCTAAGTCTGATATTCTCTCTTCTGCTTCGCCCATTCTGTTTTTAAGGCTCTCTAATGTGTTTGTCATTTGATCTATTGAATTCTTCATTTCATTATGATTTCTCGTCGCTATCAGAGTTTCTTGTTCCACTAGTTGTTTCATTTCATTTTGATTCCTCCTTAATATTTCTTTTTTTTTGCCCTTCTTTTTTATTTTTTATTTTTTTAAACTTTTATTTAATGAATATAAATTTCCAGTGTACAGCTTATGGATTACAATGGCTTCCCCCTCCCATATCTTCCCTCCAACCTGCAACCCTCCCCTCTCCCACACCCTCTCCCCTTCCATTTGCATCAAGATTCATTTTCAATTCTCTTTATATACAGAAGATCAATTTAGTATAAAGGTTTCAACAGTTTGCACCCACATAGACACACAAATTGACACATACTGTTTGAGTACTAGTTATAGCATCAAATCAAAATGTACAGCACATGAAGGACAGAGATCCCACACGAGGAGCAAGTGCACAGTGGCTCCTGTTGTACACCCAACAAATTGACACTCTAGTTTATGGTGCCACTAACCACCCTAGGCTCTCGTCATGAGTTGCCAAGGCTATGGAAGCCTTCGAAGTTTGCCGACTCTGATCATATTTAGACAAGGTCATAAAAGACAGGGTGAGGATAGTAACCAATGATCCTAAGAGTGGCATTTACCAGGTTTGAGCAATAATACAGCATTAAGTGGGGAAGAGGACCATCAGTAAACACAAGTTGGGAGTAGAGCCATTGGTGGTAGAGTAGAGGTTATGATTACAAAGGAATGAGGCCCAAGTACGCTAGACAGGGTCTAGAACAAAGGACAGAGTCATTATTAGAGGAGCTAAGAAAGGTGCTGTCAAAGCTACAATTAAGTTTTCTGATTGAGAGGCAAATAGAACCTGATAGAAGGGGCTTGATAATAATCTGGTGGGCTTTAGGCCTTGTAAGTTAAGAGGCCCAGACCTATCTATCTCTTCACATGGGGTATATCCTAAGGGAGGTGTGAACCTCCTACGGGAAGGCACTCTGTTGACTTTCATTACTTGGCTGGCCTGGGAGGAGAGCTGGCCAGGTAAAGGCAGGGGGCATCTCTAACAAGAAATTTACAGTTCTGCCTGCAATGTTGCTGACCCTACTTGATCATACCCTCAGCTGCAATGGTCACTTTGGAAGTTGGGCTGAGTGAAGGGCTTTTCAGCTTAGAGCCAATAAGATCTGTGGCTCTGACCTGGGCATCCTTCGACTCCAGGGCAGGTCCATTTCCAGTGATCCAACTCTTGGCAGAGCTGCCAGGGCTCTTCACAAGCTGAGTTCTGCTGAAGCCCAGGCTTACCACTTTGAAAGCCACTGCAGTGAACTGGCCTGTTGGGTCTCCTTGAGGGCAGATCACTGTACAGATCAGCCATTAATAGGCCTGCCACCCATTGCTTCTGATGCCTAGCTTTCTTTTCCTCCTGGTTTGTGTTAAAGCAGACCAGAGGATGCAAGTCAAGGGATTGCCTGTGTCCCATCTCTAATCTTCAATGGCCTGAACTACAAGTCTATAGTTACAGGCATGTTCTGCAGTAGTTTTTCTAAGGTAGACAATGCCCATGAGGAAAATTATATTCTCACTTTCAAACTTTCTTTCCCTTTGGTCTGAAAGTGAGGTTTTTTCTACTTATTGTATACTTGGCTGATGGCGAAGTGAATCTAGCTATCAGATTATTATTTAAGTTCTTATTTTGGCTATGCTATTACAGAAAAATGTTAGCCATCTCTTTTATAAGGTCTAAAGCTTAAATTGTGCGTCCTACAGATTCCTTCATAATAGAATTAGTTTCCTACCTTGAAGAGAATAGAGAAATGAAAGAAAAAGTTGGGCTTAGAATAGAGAAATGAGGGAGCAAGTCCTAGATCGCTTGCTGACAATAGCAATATTACATGAATACTTAGCAAACCATTTCAACCATTAGATAACAACTTAAGAAAACATTTACAAGAAGGTCCAATGCCTTCTATAAATTTTAAGAATCATGTATTTGAAAACACCTCTTAAATATCTAACATGGTGTAGTTGGTTTAGCCAGTAAAATTAAGCACAACCATCTAAAATATTTTTAGTTTCTTTCTACCAACAAGTTTAAAATATATGATACAGAGATTCAGGTCACACCAATTAAAATGTATCTTTGATTGATTTTAGCAGCTTAAATTTATGAACAATCTTATCGATAAGCCATTTAAAATAAAACTCTTAATAAAATTTCCCCATGTGGACATACAATATGTACACACATATAACATAGCATAATAGACCAATATAGCAATTTTAATAATAGCTTTTAAAATCTTTAACTCTTTTTCTAGATTGCCAATGGATTTGAATTGCTTTTTTAGTAACCTCAGTTAACCATACTTTCTCTCAGTTGGTACTGTTAATACATTATTGGCTTCATCTGTTTACAGAGCCATCCCAAAGTACTCAATACAATGGAAGTGGCTGGAAAAAGTCCATAGGAACCTATAGGAGGACAGCTAAAGACAGAACCAACAACGCTTTAGTTTTATGAGCAGCACAGCATATATAACTGTGGATGACAAAAGACTTTAAGTCGCCATGTTTAAAATTATAAACTCATCAACCAACAAGAGGCACTTGCATACCTCACAGTATTTTTGAAAGCACCTGTAGGATTTGACAAGTATTTAACCCTTTAGGCCTCTGGGGCTTTCTCATTAAGATAACTATCATGTCTAGTAATACAAGATCATTAGACATTTTAATTCTCAAACATTTGTATTGATAGCATTTTCCATTATAGAAACTAAAGTTTGGTACCACATCACATCTTGACAGTTCTTCTAATATAATCCAAATAGCCTGCTTAGTTGGTGTCTCTATAAGATGAGAGACATAGGTCCTTCGATTTTTTCGGTTGGGCCCAAACTGGACAAACCAAAGTCCAGGATTTACTGGAAATTTTAGAGACCAGATTGTTTGAAACTTTGATTTTTTGAATGCCTGTCAAGAATGCCAAGAAGGCTCAAAATCCAAAATATCTGGATGAAATAAGATTCCTTAAAATCATGACATAACATAGACCAAATTTGATCATTGTTACAAGGTGACTATTCATATTTTTGAAAATAAGCACATATTTAAATAACCCATAGCTCTTAATAAAAATTCAGCTGTTTTTGAACAATTAGAATTTAACAGACATCAAGAGCACATAATAGATTACTTTAACACATTGCTTTAACAGAGCATCAGAGTTTAATTTTATGTCAAAGAGAAATTGAGCTTCCTGTGATCTTTTGCTCTGAGGTTCCCTTCCTTTACCTTCTTTCATATTGGTGACCGTGTTTCTGTGTTTCTGTGTGTAACACATCTTTAAGCATCTTTCGCAGGGCAGGATGAGTGGCAACAAATTCTTTCAGTTTCTGTTTGCTATGAAAAGTGTTAATTTCACCTTCATTCACAAATGAGAGCTTTGCAGGATATAGTATTCTGAGCTGGCAGTTTTTCTCTCTTAATACCTGGGCTATGTCTCGCCATTCTCTTCTAGCTTGTAGGGTTTCTGATGAGAAGTCTGCTGTGAGTCTAATTGGAGATCCTCTAAGAGTAATCTGATTTTTCTCTCTTGCACATTTTAGGATCTTTTCTTTATGTTTCACTGTGGTGAGTTTGATTACAACATGTCGTGGTGAGGATCTCTTTTGGTCATGTTTACTAGGGGTTCTATAAGCTTCCTGTACTAAGATGCTTCTGTCCTTCTCCAAACCTGGGAAATTTTCTGCTAGTATCTCACTGAAAATGCCTTCTAATCCTTTCTCCCTCTCCATGCCTTCAGGAACTCCTAGAACCTAAATGTTGGTTTTTTTTAATAGTATCCTGTAGATTCCTGACAATATTATTTAGATTTCTGATTTCTTCTACTTTTCTTTGGTTTGCCTGTTTCCTTTCCTGTTCTCTGTCTTCTAAGTCTGATATTCTCTCTTCTGCTTCGCCCATTCTGTTTTTAAGGCTCTCTAATGTGTTTGTCATTTGATCTATTGAATTCTTCATTTCATTATGATTTCTCGTCACTATCAGAGTTTTTTGTTCCACTAGTTGTTTCATTTCCTTTTGATTCCTCCTTAATATTTCATTTTCACAAGAGAGATTTTCTATCTTGTCCATTAAGGATTTCTGCATTTCAAGAATTTGTTTTTGAGAACTTCTTAATGTTCTTATCAATTTTTTGAGATCTGCTTCTTGCATTTCTTCTATCTCATCATCTTCATAATCTTGCATTGGGGTGTCTTTTACATTTGGGGGCGTCATAGTGTCTTCCTTGTTCTTGTTACCTCGGTTTTTGCATTTGGTGTTTGGCATGTTGGAGATATTTGGTTTCTTCACTGTGGTGTTTTCTCTTGTTACACTATGGCTCTATATTAAGTGGACTGTCTGCTTTCGGTGGAGCCTTAGACGCTTGAGATGAGTGTGGACTGAGAGCTGTGTTTGGTTCCTCAGGGCTGAGGGTGTGTCAAAGATGACACTCCCAGGTTTGGTGTGGCAAATGTCTCTTTCTTTTTTTGATTCAAAAGGGAAGTAATTCCGCACAGCTGAACGTAATTGGAATAGTTAGCAGGCAAATGATACACCCACAGGAGCCAGAGATCGGAATCTCTTTCCCAAAGACCACACAGGGAATCTGTGCTGCCCTCAGTGTGGGCTCCAATTCTCCTGCAGTCTCCCACTGGGTTGCCAAGTTAGATCCTAACCTCCTGTTATTTCACCCCTCCCCCCAGAGTCAGGTGTTTCTGCTAGGCTCAGGGCCGGTGCAGACCTGAGGTCACCCTGCTTATGACGTATTCCAAAATGGCGCCTGCTCTGTCTTGCTCACCTTTGAGAGGTGAGCGGAGAGAGAGAAACTTGTGTCCGTATCGGTCACTTTTTAATTTTTTTCCTCTCTCTCTTCAAGTTAGCCTGGTGAATTTTTCCCCACGGAGTTTCAAGCCTCGTTCCCTCTAGCCACCTCTTTCCACTTGCCCGTTGGTGTCTCGGGCTATTGAGGTTCAGCTCACCTCATGTTCCAGCGCTGGTGTTTTGAGTCAGCCGCTGGTGTCCCGAACTTGGGCTCCCACGCTTTCCATGCAGGTCCACTGTGAATCACTAGTTCCGGAACTGTTTCCTCTGCTGTTTCATCCCCTACTCTTCCTTGACCCAGCAGTATCTCCACTTATATTAAACTGTCTCTCCCCCGGACTAATAGTGCGCTCCCTGCCAATTCCGCCATCTTGCCGCTCTCCTAATTTCCTATCTGGACTTTATTCTGTTGAATGTTTTTTATAGGGGAACATTGTATTTAGAGCTTGGATACAGAAATTGGTTCCACATGGAGACACCAGCTCTACATATTCGTATTTTCTAGGGAGAAAGCTAGTGGAAATGCAGCAAACAAAAATGATAATTCTGTTTGTATCGATGACATTTTATGCACTTGCCCAACGAAAAGAATTTGCTTTTCTCCATAACCATTTGTACTGTTATTTTCTCAGTCCATTGCATCCAAACTTCAAAATTTTTCCGGATATGACTGGATGAAACCAGAAATATCCGGTTGTGTTTTGGCTAATTCAATCCAAAATATTGTGAAAACCTCTGTGTTTGTGTTTTCTGGATATTATCAATGGACTTTATTGTTTTGAATATTTTTATCAGGGAACATTTAATTTTGTACCATAGAAGCACTAATTGGTTCATTATGGGGACACCAGCTCTACACATTCGTATATTCTAGGTAGAAATCTAGAGGAACTGCGCAAACAAACATGATATTTTGGTTTGTATCGATGACATTTTATGCATTGCCTAACGAAAAGACTTTGCTTTTCTCCAAAACCATTTTTACTGTGATTTTCTCGGTCCATTGCATAGGAATTCCACACCAGTTTGTCTGGATATGAATGGATGAAAACAGAAATATCCGGTTGTGTTTTGGCTAAGTCCATCCTAAATGTTGTGAAAGCCTCCGTGTTTGTGTTTTCTGGATATTATCAATGGACTTTCTGGTTTTGAATGTTTTTATTAGGGTACATTTAATTTTGTACCATTGAAACACTAATTGGTTCATCATGGGGACACCAGCTCTACACATTCATATTTTCTAGGGAGAAAGCTAGAGGAACTGCGGCAAACAAACATGATATTTCTGTTTGTATCAAAGATATTCTATGCACTTGCCTAACAAAAAGCCTTTGCTTTTCTCCAAAACCATTTTTACTGTGATTTTCTAGGTCCATTGTATACGAATTCCACACCACTTTGTCCAGATATGACTGAATGAAACCGGAAATATCTGGATTTTTTTTTGCTAACTCAATCCCAGATATTGCTACCACCTCTGTGTTTGTGTTTTCTGGATATTCTTCACGGACTTTATTATTTTGAATGTTTTTTTTTATCGGGGAATATTTTATTTTGGGCTTGGATACAGTAATTGATTCCACAGGGAGACACCAGCTCTATATATTCGTATTTTCTAGAGAGAAAGCTAGAGGAACTGCGGCAAACAAACGTGGGCTTTCTGTTTGTATGAATGAGATTTTATGCACTTGCCTAAAAAAAGACTTTGCTTTTCTCCAAAACCATTTTTACTCTCATTTTCTCAGCCCATTGCATACGAATTCCACACAACTTTGTCCGGATATGACTGCATGAAAACAGAAATATCCGGTTGTGTTTTGGCTAACTAAATCCGAAATATTGTGGGCCAGTGCCATGACTCAACAGGCTAATCCTCCACCTTGTGGTGCCGGCACACTGTCTTCTAGTCCCGGTTGGGGCACCGATCCTGTCCCAGTTGCCCGTCTTCCAGGCCAGCTCTCTGCTGTGGCTAGGGAGTGCAGTGGAGGATGGCCCAAGTCTTTGGGTCCTGCACCCCATGGGAGACCAGGAGAAGCACCTGGCTCCTGCCATCGGAACAGCGCGGTGCGCCGGCCACAGTGCACTACCGCGGCAGCCATCGGAGGGTGAACCAACGGCAAAAAAGGAAGACCTTTCTCTCTGTCTCCTCTCTCTCTCACTGTCCACTCTGCCTGTCAAAAAAAAAAAGAAATATTGTGAAAGCCTCTGTGTTTGTGTTTTCTGGATATTATCGATGGACTTTATTGTTTTGAATTTTTTTTTAATCAGGAAAAATTTACTTTTGTACCGTTCAAACACTAATTGGTTCATGATGGGGACACCAGCTCTACACATTCATATTTTCTAGGCAGAAAGCTAGAGGAACTGCGGCAAACAAACATGATATTTCTGTTTGTATAGATGACATTTTATGCGCTTGCCTAACTAAAAGACTATGATATTCTCCAAAACCATTTTTACTGTGATTTTCTCCATCCATTACATACGAATTCCACACCAGTTTTTCTGGATTAGCCTGGATGACACCGGAATTTTTTTTTTTTCTGCTAACTTAATCCCAAATATTGCTACAGCCTCTGTGTTTGTGTTTTCTGAATATTATCAACGGAATTTAATTTTTTTTGAAAGTTTATTATCCGGGAATATTTTATTTTGAGCTTGCAGTAATTGGTTCCACGTGGAGACACCAGCTCTACACATTCGTATTTTCTAGGGAGAAAGCTAGAGGAACTGTGGCAAACAAACATGATATTTCTGTTTGTATAGATGACATTTTATGCACTTGACTAACGAAAAGACTTTGCTTTTCTCCAAAACTATTTTTACTGTGATGTTCACGGTCCATTGCATACGAATTCCAAACGACTTTTTCCAGATATGACTGCATCAAACCTGAAATATCTGGTTGTATTTTGGCTTACCCAATGCGAGATATTGTGAAAGCCTCTGTGTTTGTGTTTTCTGGATATTATCGATGGACCTTATTGTTTTGAATGTTTTTATCAGGGAACATTTAATTTTCTGCCGTTGAAACACTAATTGGTTCATCATGGGGACACCAGCTGAACGTATTCATATGTTCTAGGGAAAAAGCTAGAGGAACTGCAGCAAACAAACATGATATTTCCGTTTGTAACGATGACATTTTATGCACTTACCTAAAGAAAAGATTTGCTTCTCTCCAAACTTTTTTTACTGTGTTTTTCCCAGTCCATTGCATACGAATTCCACACCACTTTGTCTGGATATGACTGGATGAAACCAGAAATATCTGATTTTGTTTTGGCTAACTCAATCCCAGACATTGCTACAGCCTCTGTGTTTGTGTTTTCTGGATATTATCCACAGGCTTTATTGTTTTTAATGTTTCTTATCGGGGAACATTTAATTTTGTTCTTGGATACATTAATTGGTTCCACATGGAGACACCAGATCTACACATTGGTATTCTCTAGGGAGAAAGCTAGAGGAACTGGAACAAACAAACATGATATTTCCGTTTGTATAAATGACATTTTTTGCACTTGCCTAACAAAAAGACTTTGCTATCCTCCAAAACCATTTTTACTGTGAAGTTCTCGGTCCATTGCATATGAATTATACACCCGTTTGTCCAGATATGACTGAATGAAACCAGAAATATCCTGTTCTCTTTTGGCTAACTTAATCTGAGATATTGCTACAGCCTCTGTATTGTGTATTCCTGATATTATCCACGCAGTTTATTGTTTTGAATGTTTTTTATTAGTGAACATTTAATTTTGTGCTTGGAAACACTAAATGATTCCACATGGAGACACCAGGTCTACACACCCATATTTTCTAGGGAGAATGCTAGAGGAACTGCGACGAAAAAACATGATATTTCTCTTTGTATAGATGACATTTTATGCACTTGCCTAATGAAAAGTCTTTGCTTTTCTCCAAAACCATTTGTACTCTGATTTTCTTGGTGCATTGCATACGAATTCCACAGAACTTTCTCGGCATATGACTGGATGAAAACAGAAATATCCGGTTGTGTTTTGTCTTACTCAATCTGAAATATTGTGAAAGCCTCTATGTTTGTGTTTTCTGGATATTATCAATGAACTTCATTGTTTTGAATGTTTTTTTTCAGGGAAAATTTAATTTTGTACCATAGAAACACTAATTGGTTCATCATGGGGACACCAGCTCTAACATTCGTATTTTCTAGGGAGAAAGCTCGAGGAACTGCGGCAAACAAACCTGATATTTCTGTTTGTATCGATGACATTTTATGCACTTGCCTAACGAAAAGACTTTGCTTTTCTCCAAAATGATTTTTACTGTGATTTTCTTGGTCCATTGCATATGAATTCCACACCAGTTTTCTGGGTATGACAGGATGAAACCAGAAATATCCGGTTGTGTTTTGGCTAACTCAGTCTGAAATATTATGAAAGCCTCTGTGTTTGTGTTTTCTGGATATTATCGATGGACTTTATTGTTTTGAATATTTTCATCAGGGAACATTTATTTTTATACCGCAGAAACACTAATTGGTTCATCACGGGGACACCAGCTCTATATATTCGTATTTTCTAGGGAGAAAGCTAGAGAAACTGCGGCCTACAAGCATGATATTTCTGTATGTATAGATGACATTTTATGCACATTCCTAACGAAAAGACTTTGCTTTTCTCCAAAACCAATTTTATTTTGATTTTCTCGGTCCATTGCATACAAATTCCACACTAGTTTGTCCGGATATGACTGGATGAAACTGGAAATATCCGGTTTTGTTTTCGCTAACTCAATCCCAGATATTGTTACCGCCTCTGAGTTTGTGTATCCCTGATATTATCCACAGACTTTATTGTTTTGAATGTTTTTAATCAAGGAACATTTAATTTTGTGCTGTGAAACACTGATTGTTTCCACATGGAGACACCAGATCTATATATTTGTATTTTCTAGGGAGAAAGCTAGAGGAACTGCGGCAAACAAACATGATATTTCTGTTTGTATAGATGACATTTTATGCACTTGCCTAAAGAAAAGACTTTGCTTTTCTCCAAAACCATTTGTACTGTGATTTTCTCGGTCCTTTGAATATGAATTCCACACCAGTTTGTCCGGATATGACTGGATGAAACTGGAAGTATGCGGTTTTGTTTTGGCTAACTCAATCCCAGATATTAATAAGGCCTCTGTGTTTCATTTTTCTGGATCCCTCAAGGGATTTTATTGTTTTGAATGCTTTTTATTTGGGAACATTTTATTTTGAGCTTCGATACTGTAATTGGTTCCACCTGGAGACACCAGCTGTACATACTCGTATTTTCTAGGGAGAAAGCTAGAGAAACTGCGGCCTACGAGCATATTTCTGTTTGTATCGATGACATTTTATGCACTTGCCTAACGAAAAGACTTTGCTTTTCTCCAAAACCAATTTTATTGTGATTTTCTCGGTCCATTGCATACGAATTCCACACCAGTTTTCTGGATATGAATGGATGAAATCGGATATATCCGGTTGTGTTTTCACTAACTCAATCCGAAATATTGTGAAAGCCTCTTTGTTTGTGTTTTCTGGATATTATCAACGGTTTTTATTGTTTTGAATGTTTTTTATTGGGGAACATTTTATTTTTAGCTAGCATACAGTAATTGATTCCACATGGATACACCAACTCTACACATTCGTATTTCCTAGGGAGAAAGCTAGAGGAACTGTGACAAACAAACATGAGATTTCTGTTTGTATAGCTAACATTTTATGCACTTGCCTAAGGAAAAGACTTTGCTTTTCTCCAAAACCATTTTTACAGTGATTTTCTCGGTCCATTGCATATGAATTCTACACCAGTTTACCGGATATGACTTGTGGAAACCGGAAATATCTAGTTTTGTTTTGGCTAACTCAATCCCAGATATTGCTACAACCTCTGAGTTTGTGTATTCCTAATATTATAAATGCACTTTATTGTTTTTAACGTTTTTTATCAGGGATCATTTAATTTGTGCTTGGAAACACTAATTGGTTCCACATGGAGACACTAGCTCTACACATTCTTATTTTCTTGGGAGAAAGCAAGACGAACTGCGGCAAACAATCATGATGTTTCTGTTTGTATAGATGACATTTTATGCACTTGCAAAACGAAAAGACTTTGCTTTTCTCCAAAACCAGTTTTACTGTGATTTTCTCAGTCCATTGCCTCTGAATTCCAAACGACTTTTTCCGGATATGACTGGATGAAACCGGAAATATCCGGTTTATTTTTGGCTAACTCGACCCGAAGTATTCTGAAAGCCTCTGTGTTAGTGTTTTCTGAATATTATCAACGGACTTTATTGTTTTGAATGTTTTTTATTGGAGAACATTTTATTTTGAGCTTGGATACAGTAATTGGTTCCATTTGGCGACACCAGCTCTACGTATTCGTATTTTCGAGGTAGAAAACTAGAGGAACTGCGGCAAACAAACCTGATATTTCTGTTTATATAGATGACATTTTATGCAGTTGCCTAATGAAAAGACTTTGCTTTTCTCCAAAACCATTTTTACTGTGATTTTCTCGGTCCATTGCATACGAATTCCACACCAGTTTGTAAGGATATGTCTGGATGAAACAAGAAATATCTGGTTTTGTTTTGGCTAACTCAATCCCAGATATTGCTACAGCCTCTCTGTATGTGCATTCCTGATATTATCCACAGAGTTTATTGTTTTGAATGTTTTTTATCAGGGAACATTTAATTTTGTGCTTCTAATTACTAATTCGTTCCACATGGAGACACCAGCTCCACACATTCCTATTTTCTAGGGAGAAAGCTAGAGGAACTGCGGCAAACAAACATGATGTTTCTGTTTGTGTAGATAACATTTTATGCAGTTGCCTAACGAAAAGACATTGCTTTTTCCAAAACCATTTTTAGAGTCATTTTCTGAGTCCATTGCATCCGATTTCCAAACGACTTTTTCTGGATATGATTGGATGAAACCGAAAATATCCGGTTGTGTTTTGGCTAACTCAAATCGAAATATTCCGAAAGCCTCTGTGTTTGTATTTTCTGGATATTATCAATGGACTATATTGTTTAGAATGTTTTTTTCAGGGAACATTCCATTTCTTACCGTAGAAAAACTAATTGGATCATCCTGGGGACACCAGCTCTATACATTCATATTTTCTAGGGAGAAATCAAGAGGAACTGTGGCAAACAAACACCATATTTCTGTTTGTATAGATCACATTTTATACAGTTGCCTAACGAAAAGACTTTGCTTCTCTCCAAAATCATTTTTACTGTTATTTTCTCGGTCCATTGCATACAAATTCCAAACCACTTTGTCTGGTATGACTGGATGAATCCTGAAATATCCGGTTGTGTTTTGGCTAACTCAATCCTAAATACTGTGAAAGCCTCTGTGTTTGTGTTTCTGGATATTATCGATGTACAATATTGTTTTGAATGTTTTCATTAGGGAATATATAATTTTCTACATTAGAAACACTAATAGGTTACACATGGGGACACGAGCTCTACACATTTGTATTTTCTAGGTAGAAAGCTAGAGGAACTGCAGCAAAAAAACATGATATTTTTGTTTGTATAGATGACATTTTATTCACTTGCCTAGCGAAAAGACTTTGCTTTTTTGCAAAACAATTTTTACTGTGATTTTCTTAGTCCATTGCATACGAATTGCACACCACTTTGTCCGGATATGACTGGATAAAAAGAGAAATATCCGGTTGTGTTTTGGCTAACTGAATCCGAAATATTGTGAAAGCCTCTGTGTTTGTGATTTCTGGATATTATCAACGGACTTTATTATTTTGAATGTTTTTATCAGGGAACATTTAATTTTGTGCTGCGAAAATACTAATTGGTTCCACATGGAGACACCATCTCTACACATTCGTATATTCTAGGGAGAAAGCTAGAGGAACTGCGGCAAACAAACATGATATTTCTGTTTGTATAGATGATATTTTATGCACTTGCCTAACGAAAAGACTTTGCTTTTCTCCACACCACTTTTCCTGTGATGCTCTCAGTCCATTGCATACGAATTCCACACCAGTTTGTCCGGATATGACTGGATGAAACCGAATATATCCAGTTGTGTTTTCGCTAACTCAATCCGAAATATTGTTGAAGCCTCTTTGTTTGTGTTTTCTGGATATTATCAATGGGTTTTATTGTTTTGAATGATTTTTATCGGGGAACATTTTATCTTTAGCTAGGATGCAGTAATTGGTTAGACATGGAGACACCAGCTCTACACATTCGTATTTTCTAGGTAGAACAGTAGAGGAACGGCGGCAAACAAACATGATATTTCTGTTTGTATAGATGACATTTTATGCACTTGCCTAACGAAAAGACTTTGCTTTTCTCCAAAACCATTTTTACTGTGATTTTCTCAGTCAATTGCATACGAATTCCACACCACTTTGTCCGGATATGTCTGGATGAAACCGGAATTATCCGGTTGCGTTTTGGCTAACTCAAACCGAAATATTGTGAAAGCCTCTGTGTTTGTGTTTTCTGGATATTATTTATGGACTTTATTGTTTTGAAGATTTGTATCAGGGAACATTTAATTTTGTACCATAGAAACACTAATTGTTTCATCATGGGAAAACCAGCTATACATATTAGTATTTTCTAGGGAGAAGGCAAGTGTATAAAACATCATCTACACAAACACAAATATCATGTTTGTTTGTCGCAGTTCCTCTAGCTTTCTCCTTAGAAAATAGGAATGTGTAGAGCTAGTGTCCCCATGATGAACCAATTAGTGTTTCTACGGTACAAAATAAATGTTCCCTGATAAAAATATTCAAACAATAAATTCCATCGATAATGTCCAAAAAACACAAACACAGAGGTTGTAGCAATATTTCGGATTTAGTTAGCCAAAACAAAACGGGATAATTCCAGTTTCATCCAGACATATCTGGACAAAGTGGTGGGAATTTGTATGCAATGGACCGAGAAAATCACAGTGAAAATGGTTTTGGAGAAAAGCAACGTATTTGCATTAGGCAAGTGCATAAAATGTCATCTATACAATTGGAAATATCATATTTGTTTGCGGTGGTTCCTCTAGCTTTCTCCCTAGAAAATACGAATGTGTGGAGCTGGTGTCCCCACGATGAACCAATTAGTGTTTCAACGGTACAAAATTAAATGTTCCCTGATAAAAACATGCAAAACAATAAAGTCCATTGATGACATCCATAAAACACAAACACAGAGGCTTTCACAATATTTCGCATTGAGTTAGGCAAAAGACAACCGGATATTTCTGGTTTCATCGAGGCATATCTGGACAAAGAGGTGTGGAATTCATATGCAATGAACCAAAAAAATCACAGTACAAATGGTTTTGGAGAAAAGCAAAGTCTTTCATTTTTACTGTGATTTTCTCGGTCCATTTCATACGAATTCCACAACAGTTTGTCCAGATATGACTGGATGGAACCGGAAATATCCGGTTGTGTTTTGGATAACTCAATCCCAGATATTTCTACAGCCTCTGTGTTTGTGTTTTCTGGATATTATCGATGGACTTTATTGTTTTGAAAGTTTTTTATCGGGGAACATTTTATTTTATGCTTGGAATCACTAATTGGTTCCTCATGGTGACACCAGCTCAACACATTCATATTTTCTAGGGAGAAAGCTAGAGGAACTGCGAAAAACTAACATGATATTTCTGTTTGTGTCGATCACATTTTATGCACTTGCCTAAGGAAAAGACTTTGCTTTTCTCCAAAACCATTTTCATTGTGATTTTCTCAGTCCATTGCATACGAATTCCAAACAACTTTTTCCGGATATGACTGGATGAAACCAGAAATATCTGGTTTTGTTTTGGCTAACTCAATCCGAAATATTTCTACAGCCACTGTGTTTGTTTTTTCTGGATATTATCGATGGACTTTATTGTTTTGAATATTTTTATCAGGGGACATTTATTTTTCTACCGTAGAAACACTAATTTGTTCATCATGGGGACACCAGCTCTACACATTCGTATTTTCTAGGGAGAAAGCTAGCGGAACTGCGGCAAACAAGCATGATATTTCTGTTTCTATAGATGACATTTTATGCACTTTCCTAATGAAAAGACTTTGCTTTTCTCCAAAACCATTTTTACTGTAATTTTCTAGGTCCATTGCATACCAATTTCACAATAGTTCACCGGATATGACGGGATGAAACCAGAAATATGCGGTTCTCTTTTGCCTAACTAAATCCGAAATATTGTGAAAGTCTCTGTGTTTGTGTTTTATGGATATTATCGAGGGACTTTATTGTTTTGAATGTTTTTATCAGGGAGCATTTAATTTTCTACCGTTGAAACACTAATTGGTTCATTGTGGGTACACCAGCTCCACACATTCATATTTTCTAGGGAGAAAGCTGGAGGAACTGCCGCAAACAAACATGATATTTGTGTATGTATAGATGACATTTTATGCACTTGCCTAACAAAAAGACTTTGCTTTTCTCCAAAACCACTTTTACTGTGATTTTCTCGGTCCATTGCATACGAATTCCACACAAGTTTGTCCGGAAATGACTAGATGATACCGGAATTATCCGGTTTTGTTTTGGCTAACTCTATCCCAGATATTGCTATAGCCTCTGTGTTTGTGTTTTCTGGATATTATCAATGGACTTAACTGTTTTGAATGTTTTTTATCAGGGAACACTATATTTTGAGCTTGGATACAGTAATTGGTTCCACATGGAGACACCAGTTCTGCACATTCAATTTTCTAGGGAGAAAGCTAGAGGATCTGCGGCAAACAAACATGATGTTTCTGTTTGTATCGATGACATTTTATGCAATTGCCTAATGAAAAGACTTTGGTATTCTCCAAAACCATTTTTACTGTGATTTTCTTGGTCCATTGCCTATGAATTCCACACAAGTTTGACCGGATATGCCTGGAAGAAACCGGAAATATCCGGTTGTGTTTTGGCTAACTCAATCCCAGATATTGCTACAGCTTCTGTGTTTGAGTTTTCTGGATATTATCGATGGACTTTATTGTTTTCAATGTTTTCACGGGGAACATTTTATTTTGAGCTTGGATACAGTAATTGGTTCCACATGGAGATACCAGCTCTACATATTTGTATTTTCTAGGGAGAAAGCTAGAGGAACTGCGGCCAACAAACATGATATTTCTGTTTGTGTAGATGACATTTTATGCACTTGCCTAACGAAAAGACTTTGCTTTTCTCCAAAACCATTTTACTGTAATTTACTCGGTCCATTGCATACGAATTCCACACCAGTTTGTCCGGGAATGACTGGATGATACCGGAACTATCCCGTGTTGTTTTGGCTAACTCGATCCCAGATATTGTTGCAGCCTCTGTGTTTGTTTTTTCTGGATATTATCAATGGACTTTATTTTTTTGAATGTTTTTTATCATGGAACATTATATTTTGAGCTTGGATACAGTAATTGGTTCCACATGGAGACTTCAGCTCTATGTATTCGTATTTTCGAGGTAGAAAAATAGAGGAACTGCAGCAAACAAACATGATATTTCTGTTTGTGTAGATGACATTTTGCACTTGCCTAAAGAAAAGACTTTGCTTTTCTCCACAACCATTTTTACTGTGATTTTCTCGGTCCATTGCATAGGAATTCAACACCTCTTTGTCCGGATGTGACTGGATGAAAACAGAAATACCCGGTTTTGTTTTGGCTAACTCAATGCAAAATATTGTGAAAGCCTCTGTGTTTGTGTTTTCTGGATATTATCGATGCACTTTATTGTTTTGAATGTTTTTATCAAGGAACATTTAATTTTGTTCTTGGAAACACTAATTGGTTCATCATGGGGACACCATCTCTACATATTCATATTTTTAGGGAGAAAGCTAGAGGAAATGTGGCAAACAAAAATTATATTTCTGTTTGTATAGATGACAATTTATGCACTTGCCTAATGAAATGACTTTGCTTTTCTGCAAAACCATTTTTACTGTGATTTTCTTCGTCCATTGCATAAGAATTCCACTTCACTTATTCCGGATATGACTGGATGAAAACAGAAATATCCGCTTTTGTTTTACCTAACTCAATTCGAAATATTGTGAAAGCCTCTGTGTTTGTGTTTTCTGGATATTATCAGTGGACTTTATTGATTTGAACATTTTTATCAGGGAACATTTTATTTTGATCTTGGAAACACTTATTGGTTCCACATGGAGACACCAGCTCTACACATTCGTATTTTCTAGGGAGAAAGCTAGAGGAACTGCAGCAAACTAACCTGATATTTCCGGTTGTATCGATGACATTTTATGCACTTGCCTAACGAAAAGACTTTGGTATTCTCCAAAACCATTTGTGCTATGATTTTCTCGGTCCATTGCATATGAATTCCACACCAGTTTGACCAGATATGACTGGATGAAACCGGAAATATCCGGTTGTGTTTTGGCATACTCAATGCCAGATATTGCTAGAGCATCTGTGTTTGTGTTTTCTGGATAATATCAATGGACTTTATTGTTTTGAAGGTTTTTTATAGGGTAACATTTAATTTTGTACCGTTGAAACACTAATTGATTCCACATGGAGACACCAATTCTACACATTCTTATTTTCTAGGGAGAAAGCTAGAGGAACTGTGGCAAACAAACATGATATTTGTGTTTGTGTAGATGACGTTTTATGCACTTATTGGTTCATCATGGGGACACCAGCTCTACACATTTGTATTTTCTAGGGAGAAAGCTAGAGGAACTGCGAAAAACTAACCTGATATTTCTGTTTGTATAGGTGACATTTTATGCACTTGCCTAATGAAAAGTCTTTGCTGTACTCTCAAACCATTTTTACTGTGATTTTCTCAGTCCATTGCATATGAATTCCACACCAGTTTGTCCGGACATGACTGGATGAAACCAGAAATATCCGGTGTTTTTGGCTAACTCAATCCGAAATATTGCTACAGCCTCTGTGTTTCTGTTTTCTGGATATTATCGGTGGACTTTATTGATTTGAACATTTTTATCAGGGATAATTTAATTTTGTACCATTAAAACATTAATTGGTTCTTCATGGGGATAACAGCTCTACACATTCGTATTTTCTAGGGAGAAAACTAGAGGAACTGCGGCCAACACACATGATATTTCTGTTTGTATAGATGACATTTTATGCACTTGCCAAACGAAAATACGTTGCTTTCTCCAAAATCATTTTTACTGTGATTTTTTTGGTCCATTGAAATGAATTCCACACCACTTTGTCCAGATATGACTGGATGGAACCGGAAATATCCGGTTGTGTTTTGGCTAACTCAATCCCAGATATTGCTACAGCATCTGTGTTTGTGTTTTCTGGATCTTATTGATGGGCTTTATTGTTTTGAATGTTTTTTATCGGGGAACATTTAATTTTGTACCGTTGAAACACAAACTGGTTCCACATGGAGACACCAGCTCTACATTTTCGTATTTTCTAGGGAGAAAGCTAGAGGAACTGCGGCAAACAAACATGATATTTCTGTTTGTATAGATGACATTTTATGCACTTGCCTAACGAAAAGACTTTGTTTTTCTCCAAAACCATTTTTACGCAGATTTTCTCAGCGCATTGCATATGAATTCCACACCACTTTGTCCGGATATGACTGGATGAAACCAGAAATATCCGGTTGTGTTTTGGCTAACTCAATCAGAAATATTGTGAAAGCTTCTGTGTTTGTGTTATCTGATATTATCGATGGACTTTATACTTGTGAATTTTTTATCGGGGATTATTTTATTTTGATCTTTGATACAGTAATAGGTTATACACAGAGACACTAGCTCTACGCATTCATATTTTCTAGGGAGAAAGCAAGAGGAACAGCGACAAACAAACATGATATTTCTGTTTGTACAATGACATTTTATGAATTGCCTAACGAAATGACTGATTTTCTCCAAAACCATTTTTACTCTGATTTTCTCGGTCCATTGCATACGAATTACAAACGACTTTTTCCGGATATGACTGGATGAAACCAGAAATATACGGTTGTGTTTTGGCTAACTTAATGTGAAATATGCTTAAAGTTTCTTTTTTTTTCTGGATATTATCGATGCACTTAATTGTTTTGAATGTTTTTATCAGGGAACATTTAATTTTGTACCATTGAATCACGAATTGCTTCATCTTGGGGACACCAGCTCTACACATTCGTACTTTCTAGGGAGAAAGCTCGAGGAACTGCAGCAAACAAACATGATATTTCTGTTTGTATAGATGACATTTTATGCACTTGCCTAATGAAAAGACTTTGCTTTTCTCCAAAACCATTTGTACTGTGATTTTCTCGGTCCATTGCATACGAATTCCACACCAGTTTGTCTGGATATGACTGGATGAAACCGGAAGTATCCGGTTGTGTTTTGCCTAACTCAATTCGAAATATTGTGAATGCCTCTGTGTTTGTGTATTCCTGATATTATCCAAGGACTTTATTGTTTTGAATGTCTGTATCAGGGAACATTTTATTTTGTGCTGTGAAAGACTAATTGGTTCCACATGGAGACAGCACCTCTGCACATTCGCATTTTCTAGGGAGAAAGCTAGAGGAACTGTGGCAAACAAACATGATATTTCTGTTTGTGTAGATGACATTTTATGCACTTGCCAAACGTAAAGACTTTGCTTTTCTTCAAAACCATTTTTACTGTGATTTTCTCGGTCCATTGCATACGAATTGCATACCAGTTTGTCTGGATATTACTGCATGAAACCGGCAATATGCGGTTTTCTTTTGGCTAGCTCAATCCCAGATATTGCTACAGCCTCTGTGTTTGTGTTTTCTGGATATTATCAATGGAGTTAATTGTTTTGAATGTTTTTTTTTATCAGGGAATATTTAATTTTGTTCTTGGAATCATTAATTGCTTCATCATGGGGACACCAGCTCTACACATTCGTATTTTCTAGGGAGAAAGCTAGAGGAACTGCGGCAAACAAACATTATATTTATGTTTTTGTAGATGAAATTTTATGCACTTGCCTAATGAAAAGACTTTGGTGTTCTCCAAAACCATTTTTACTGTGATTTTCTCGGTCCATTGCATACGAAATCCACACCAGTTTGTCCACATATGACTGGATGAAACCAGAAATATCCGGTTTTCTTTTGGCTAACTAAATCGCAGATATTGCTACTACCTCTGTGTTTGTCTTTTCTGGGTATCATCAACAGACTTCATTGTTTTGAATGCTTTTAATCGGAGAAAATTTAATTTTGAGCTTGGATACAGTAATTGGTTCCACATGGAGACACCAACTCTACACATTTGTATTTTCTAGGTAGAAAACTAGAGGAAATGGGACAAACAAACATGATATTTCTGTTTGTATAGATGACATTTTATGCACTTGCCTAACGAAAAGACTTTCCTTTTCTCCAAAACCATTTTACTGTGATTTTCTCGGTCCATTGCATAGGAAATCCACACGAGTATGTCCGGTTGACTAAATGAAAACCGAAATATCCGGTTTTGTTTTGGCTAACTCAATCCCAGATATTTCTAAAATCTCTTAGTTTGTGTTTTCTGGATATTGTCAACAGACTTTATTGATTTGAATGTTTTTTATCAGGGAACATTTAATTTTGTGCTACGACACACAAATTGGTTCAAATGGAGACACCAACTCTACACATTCATACTTTCTATGGAAAAAGCTAGAGGAACAGCAGCAAACAAACATGATATTTCTGTTTGTATCGATGACATTTAAGCACTTCCCTAACAATCCGAAATATTGTGACAGCCTCTGTGTTTGTGTTTTCTGGATATTATTGATGGACTTTATTGTTTTGAATATTTTTATAAGGGAACATTTCATTTTGTACCGTAGAAGCACCAATTGGTTCATCATGGTGACACCAGCTCTACACATTCTTATTTTCTATGGAGAAAGCTAGAGGAATTGCGGCAAACAAACATGATATTTCTTTTTGTATAGATGACATTTTATGCACTTGCCTAACGAAAAGACTTTGCTTTTCTCCAATCCATTTTTACTGTGATTTTCTCGGTCCATTGCATACGAATTCCACACCAGTTTGTCTGGATGTGACTGGATGAACCGGAAATATCCAGTTTAGTTTTGGCTAACTCAATCACAGATATTGCTACAACTCTGTGTTTGTGTATTCCTGATATTATCCACGGACTTTATTGTTCTGAATGTTTTTTATCAGGGAACATTTTATTTTGTACCGTAGAAACACTGATTGGTTCCACATGGAGACACCAGGTCTACACATTCGTATTTTCTAGGGAGAAAGCTAGAGGAACTGTGACAAACAAACATGATATTTCTGTTTCTATAGATGACATTTTATGCACTTGCCTAACCAAAAACTTTGCTTTACTCCAAAACAATTTTTGCTGTGATTTTCTCGGTCCATTGCATATGAATTCTACACTATTTTGTCCGGATATGACTGGATGAAACCAGAAATATCCGGTTGTGTTTTGGCTAACTCAATCCGAAATATTGTGAAAGCCTCTGTGTTTGTGTTTTCAGGATATTATTGATGGACTTTATTGTTTTGAATGTTTTTATCAGGGAACATTTAATTTTGTACCGTAGAAACACTAATTGATTCATCATGGGGACACCAGCTCTACACATTCGTATTTTCTAGGGAGAAAGCTAGAGCAACTGCGGCAAACAAATATGATATTTCTGTTTGTATAGATGACATTTTATGCACTTGCCTAACGAAAAGACTTTGCTTTTCTCCAAAAGAATTTTTACGCAGATTTTCTCAGCGCATTGCTTATGAATTCCACACCACTTTGTCCGGATATGACTGGATGAAACTAGAAATATCCGGTTTTGTTTTGGCTAAGTCAATCACATATATTGTGAAAGCTTCTGTGTTTGTGTTTTCTGATAATATCGATGGACTTTATAGTTTTGAATTTTTTTATCGGGGATTATTTTATTTTGAGCTTTGATACAGTAATAGGTTATACACGGAGACACTAGCTCTACACATTCATATTTTCTAGGGAGAAAGCAAGAGGAACAGCGGCAAACAAACATGATATTTCTGTTTGTATAGATGACATTTTATGCACTTGCCTAATGAAAAGACTGCTTTTCTCCAAAACCATTTTTACTCTGATTTTCTCGGTCCATTGCATACGAATTACACACCAGTTCTCCGGATATGACTGCATGAAACCATAAATATCTTGTTTTCTTTGGCTAACTCAATCCGAAATATTGCTACAATCTCTGTGATTGTGTATTCCTGATATTATCCACGGTCTTTACTTTTTGTATTTTTTTTTCAGGGAACATTTTAGTTTGTGCTTGTAAATACTAATTGGTTCCACATGGAGACACCAGCTCCACACATTCTTATTTTCTACGGAGAAAGCTAGAGGAACTGCGGCACACAAACATAATATTTCTGTTTGTATCGATGACATTTTATGCACTTGCCTAATGAAAGAGTTGGCTTTTCTCCAAAACCATTTTTACTGTGATTTTCTCGGTCCATTGCATACGAATTCCAAACTAGTTTGTCCGGATATGACTGGATGAAACCAGAAATATCTGGTTGTGTTTTGGCTAACTCAATCCGAAATATTGTGAAAGTTTCTGTGTTTGTGTTTTCTGGATATTTTCTATGGACTTTATTGTTTTGAATATTTTCATCAGGGTGCCGTGGACCGGCTCTCGCGGAGTCACCAGACCGAGGGAGAACGAGGGGACGAAGGGCCAGGAGAAACAGGAATCAGCGGGGAAATGACAGACAGACACACACACTTTTTTGAGTATGCTGCTGCTGCAGTTTTCTGCCTGCAGTTTATTGGGGGGAAAACCAGAGTTTATATAGGGAAGCTTACATTGCTGAAGACAAAAGAAATTCCAAGATTACAAAAACTTGTTAAGGCTAATGGGGTTACATGATTAACTTTACAAGGGACACAGGGAGACATTGTGGTGATGATTCGCAGTCCTACTTTTAAGAAAAGGTAAAGGTCAGGTTACTAGCTAACCTCTCATTAGGAGAAAACCTGGGACAGGGGAGTTATCAGATGGTGGTGCTTGTTAGCCCAAGTCCCATATATCACCTATGTAAGATTGAATGTAGCTTTCTCATCCCCATGCTGCCTAAACCTTCTGATAACCCGGAACCTAAATCACACCTCAGCTCTCTAAAGCTCACACCTCAGCTCCCTTTGTTTTATCTTGTCTAGGGTGTGCTGTTTCTTGTCAGTGTTTAATGCCTCCTCGTAAATTGCCCTAATGACTGGTGGGCCAAAGTCTAAAGTGTTTTTTGTTGATTTTTGTGAAATGCTTATTGGCACTACTTGACTCCCTTGTTTCTAATCATGGTGCACCTGTCCTGACGCACTACGTGGCATAACTACTAAATACAAAATCACTATTAATGTTGAGACACATTGCTTTATTAACCAGCAGTAATTAGGTCTTCCACTTCTTGTTGAGCCGAGAGCCTTTACGACCGCTGGCTACACAGAAACCGCTGAGGCTACACTCCACAAAGTTCTTGCCTCGTCCCTGCAGCCGTGGACCCCCGATGCAACAAAAGTTTGCTACGCAGGTGTTACAACAGCTGTGGGTGCAGCAGCTCCTCCCTTTTTATTTTTAAAACGAAGTTCGAAGACCTCCTGCTGGACATCCTGCAATGAGCTAAATAGAAGCTTTAAGCGGCACACAAACATCATATTTCTGTTAGTATAGTTGACATTTTATGCACTTGCCTAACGAAAAGACTTTTCTTTTGACCAGAACCATTTTTACTGTGATTTTCTCCGTCCATTGCATACGAATTCAACACCAGTTTGTCCAGACATGACTGGATGAAACCGGAAATATCCGATTTTGTTCTGGCTAATTTAATCCCAGATATTGCTAGGGCCTCTGTGTTTGTGGTTTCTGGATATTATCGATGGACTTCATTGTTTTGAAGGTTTTTATCAGGGAACATTTAATTTTGTACCGTTGAAACACTAATTGGTTCATCAGGGGGACACCAGCTTTACGATTTTGTATTTTCTACGGAGAAATCTAGAGGAACTGCGAAAAACAAACATGATATCTCTGTTTGTATCGATGATATTTTATCTACCTACCTAATGAAAAGACTTTGCTTTTCTCCAAAACCATTTTTACTGTGATTTTCTCGGTCCATTACATATGAATTCCACACCAGTTTGTCCGGATATGACTGGATGAAATCGGAAATATCCGGTTTTGTGTTGGCTAACTCAATCTCAGATATTGTTACCGCCTCTGTGTTTGTGTATTCCTAATATTATCCACAGACTTTATTGTTTTGAATATTCTTTATCAGGGAACATTTAATTTTTTGCTATGAAACACTGATTGGTTCCACATGCAGACACCAGCTCTACACATTCGTATTTTTTCAGGGAGAAACCTAGAGGAACTTAGGCAAACAAACATGATATTTCTGTTTCTATAGATGACATTTTATGCACTAGCCTAACGAAAAGACTTTGCTTTTCTCCAAAACCATTTTTACTGTGATTTTCTCGGTCCATTGCATATGAATTCCACACCAGTTTTTCCGGATATGACTGGATTAAACAAGAAATATCCGGTTGTGTTTTTGCTAACTCAATCCGAAATATTGTGAAAGCTTCTGTGTTTTTGTTTTCTGGATATTATCCTTGGATTTTATTGTTTTGAATTTTTTTAATCGGGGAACATTTATTATGAGCTAGGATACAGTAATTGGTTCCACATGGAGACCCTAGCTCTACATATTCCTATTTTCTAGGGAGAAAGCTAGAGGAACAGCGGCAATCAAACATGATATTTCTGTTTGTACCGATGACATTTTATGCACTTGCTTAATGAAAAGACATTGCTTTTCTCCAAAACCATGTGTACTGTGATTTTCTCAGTCCATTACATACGAATTCCACACCACTTTGTCCGGATATGCCTCGATGAAACCAGAAATATCCGCTTTTGTTTTGGATAACTCAATCCCAGATATTGCTACAGCCTCTGTGTTTGTGAATTCCTGATATTATCCACAGACTTTATTGATTTGAATGTTCTTTATCAGGGAACATTTAATTTTGTACTGTTGAAACAATAATTGTTTCCACATGGAGACACCAGCTCTACACATTCGTATTTTCCAGGATGAAAGCTAGAGCAACTGCGGCAAACAAACATGATATTTCTGTTTGTATAGATGACATTTTATGCACTTGCCTAACAAAAACACTTTGCCTTTCTCCAAAACCATTTTTGTTGTGATTTTCTCCCTCCATTGAATACGAATTCCACACCAGTTTGTCCAGATATGACTTGATGAAACCGGAAATATCTGGTTTTGTTTTGGTTAACTCAATGTGAAATATTGTAAAAGCCTCCGTGTTTGTGTATTCCTGATATTATCCACAGACTTTATTGTTTTGAATGTTCTTTATCAGGGAACATTTAATTTTGTACCGTTGAAACACTAATTGTTTCCACATGGAGACACCTGCTCTACTCATTCGTATTTTCTAGGGTGAAAGCTAGAGGAACTGCGGCAAACAAACATGATATTTCTGTTTGTATCGATGACATTTTATGCACTTGCCTAATGAAAAGACTTTGATTTTCTCCAAAACCCTTTTTACTGTGATTTTCTCGGTAAGTTGCATACGAAATCCACACCAGTTTCTCCGGATATGACTGGATGAAACGGGGAATATCCGGTTGTTTTTTGGCTAACTCAATCCGAAATATAATGAAAGCTTCTGTGTTTGTGTTTTCTGGATATTATCGTTGGACTTTATTGTTTTGAATGTTTTTAACAGGGAAAATTTATTTTTGTACTGTAGAAACACTAATTGGTTCATCATGGAGACACCAGCTCTACACATTCGTATATTCTAGGGAGAAAGCTAGAGGAACTGCGGCAAACAAACATGATACTTCTGTTTGTATAGATGACATTTTATGCACTTGCCTAACGTAAATACTTTGCTTTTCTCCAAAACCATTCTTACTGTGACTTTTTCAGTCGACTGCATACGATTTCCCCACCATTTTTCCGGATATGACTGGATGAAACCTGAAATATCTAGTTGTGTTTTGGCTAACTAAATCCCAGATAATGTTACAGCCTCTGTGTTTGTGTATTCCTGATATTATCCACAGAATTGATTGTTTTGAATATTTTTTATCAGGGAACATTTAATTGTGTGCTGCCAAACACTAATGGTTTCCACATGGATTCACCAGCTCTACACATTCATATTTTCTAGGGAGAAAGCTAGAAGAACTGCGAGAAACAAACATGATATTTCTGTTTGTATAGATGACATTTTATGCACTTGCTTAACGAAAAGACTGCTTTTCTCCAAAACCATTTTCACTTAGTTTTCTCAGTCCATTGCATATGAGTTCCACACCAGTTTGTCCGGATATGACTGTATGAAACCAGAAATATCCGGTTGTGTTTTAGCTAACTCAGTCCGAAATACTGTGAAAGCCAATTTGTTTGTGTTTTCTAGATATTATCGATGGACTTTATTGTTTTGAATGTTTTTATCAGGGAACATTTAATTTTGTACCATTGAAACACTAATTGGTTCATCATGAGTACACCAGCTCTACACATTTGTATTTTCTAGGGAGAAAGCTAGAGGAACTTCATCAAACAAACATATTTCTGTTTGTATCGATGACATTTTATGCACTTGCCTAACGAAAAGACTTTGCTTTCCTCCAAAACCATTTCTACTGTGATTTTCTCGGTCCATTGCATACGAATTCCACACCAGTATGTCCGAATATGACTGGATGAAACCGGAAATATCCGGTTTTGTTTTGGCTAACTCAATCCCAGATATTGCTACAGCCTCTCTGTTTGCTTTTTCTACATTCTATCAATGGACTTTATTGTTTTGAATGCTTTTTATCGGGGAACATTTTATGTTGAGCTTGGATACAGTAATTAGTTCCACATGGAGACACCAGCTCTACATATTCGTATTTTCTAGGGAGAAAGCTAGAGGAACTGCGGCAAACAAACATGATATTTCTGTTTGTATCGATGACATTTTATGCACTTGCCTAACGAAAAGACTTTGCTTTTCTCCAAAACAATTTGTACTGTGATTTTCTTGGTCCATTGCATACGAATTCCACACGAGTTTGTCCGGATATGACTGGATGAGACCAGAAATATCCGGTTGTGTTTTGGCTAACCCAATCCGACCTATTCCTACAGACTCTGTGTATGCGTTTTCTGGATATTATCGAGGGACTTTATTGTTTTGAATATTTTTATTAGGGAACATTTCATGTTGTACTGTCGAAACATTAATTGGTTCCTCATGGGAACACCAGCTCTACACATTCGTATTTTCTAGGGAGAAAACTAGAGGACCTGCGGCAAACAAACATGATATTTCTGTTGGTATAGATGACATTTTATGCACTTGTCTAACGAAAAGACTTTGCTTTTCTCCAAAACCATTTCTACTGTGCTTTTCTCAGTCCATTGCATATAAATTCCAAACCACTTTGTCTGGATATGACTGGATGTAACCAGAAATATCCGGTTTTGTTTTGGCTAACTCAATCCGAAATATTGCTACGGCCTCTGTGTTTGTGTTTTGTGGGTATTATCGAGGGACTTTATTGTTTTGAATGTTTTATCAGGGAACATTTTATTTTGAGGTTGGATACAGTAATTTGTTCCACATGAAGAAACCAGCTCTACACATTTGTATTTTGTAGGGAGAAAGCTTGAGGAACTGCGGCAAACAAACATGATATTTCTGTTTGTATACATGCCATTTTATGCACTTGCCTAATGAAAAGACTTTGCTTTTCTCCAAAACCCTTTTTACTGTGATTTTCTCGGTCCATTGCACACGAAATCCACACCACTTTGTCCGGATATGACTGGATGAAACCAGAAATATCCGTTTTTGTTTTGGCTAACTCAATCCCAGATATTGCTACAGCCTCTGTGTTTGTGTTTTCCGGATATTATCCATGGACTTTATTGTTTTGAATATTTTATATCAGGGAACATTTAATTTTGTGCTTGGAAACACTAATTTTTTTTTGACAGGCAGAGTGGACAGTGAGAGAGAGAGACAGAGAGAAAGGTCTTCCTTTTGCCGTTGGTTCACCCTCCAATGGCTGCCGCGGTAACGCGCTGCGGCCGGCGCACCGCGCTGTTCCGATGGCAGGAGCCAGGTGCTTCTCCTGGTCTCCCATGGGGTGCAGGACCCCAAGGACTTGGGCCATCCTCCACTGCACTCCCTAGCCACAGCAGAGAGCTGGCCTGGAAGAGGGGCAACCGGACAGGATCGGTGCCCCGACCGGGACTAGAACCCGGTGTGCCGGTGCCGCAAGGCTGAGGATTAGCCTGTTGAGCCACGGCGCCGGCCGGAAACACTAATTAGTTCTACATGCAGACACCAGCTCTACACATTCGTATTTTCTAGGGAGAAAGCTAGAGGAACTGCGGCAAACAAACATGATATTTCTGTTTGTGTAGATGACATTTTATGCACTTGCCTAACGAAAAGACTTTGCTTTTCTCCAAAACCATGTTTACTGTGATTTCCTCAGTCCATTGCACACGAAATCCCCACCACTTTGTCCGGATATGACTGGATGAAACCAGAAATATCCAGCTGTGTTTTGGGTAACTCAATCCCACATATTGCTACAGACTCTGTGTTTGTGTATTCCTGATATTATCCACGGTCTTTATTGTTTTGAATGTTTTTTATCAAGGAATATTTAATTTTGTGAGTGAAAACACTAATTGTTTCCACATGGAGACACCAGCTCTACACATTCGTATTTTCTAGGGGCAAAGCTAGAGGAACTGCGGCAAAGAAACATGATATTTCTGTTTGTATAGATGACATTTTATGCACTTGCCTAATAAAAAAACTTTGCTTTTCTCCAAACCATTTTTACTGTGATTTTCTCGGTCCATTGCATAAGAATTCCACACCACTTTGTCCGGATATGACTGGATGAAACCAGAAATATTCGGTTGTGTTTTGGCTAACTCAATCCCAGATATTGCTACAGCCTCTGTGTTTGCGTATTCCTGATATTATCCACGGACTTTATTGTTTTGAATGTTTTTATCAGGGAACATTTAATTTTGTGCTTGAAAACACTAATTGTTTCCACATGGAGATACCAGCTCTACGTATTTGTATTTTCAAGAGAATGCTAGAGGAACTGCGGCAAACAAACATCATATTTCTGTTTGTAAAGATGATATTTTATCTATTCCCTAATGAAAAGACTTTGCTTTTCTCCAAAACCATTTTTACTGTGATTTTCTCGGTCCATTGCATATGAATTCCAAAGCACTTTGTTCGGATATGACTAGATGAAACCAGAAATATCCAGTTGTGTTTTGGCTAACTAATTCCGAAATATTGTGAAGCCACTGTGTTTGTGTTTGCTGGATATTATCGTTGGACTATATTGTTTTGAATGTTTTTATCAGGACATTTAATTTTGTACTGTTGAAACACTAATTGTTCCACATGGGGACATCAGTTCTACACATTCGTATTTTCTAAGCATAAAGCTAGAGAAACTGTGAAAAACAAACATGATATTTTTGTATGTATAGATGACATTTCATGCACTTGACTAACGAAAAGACTTTGCTTTTCTCCAAAACCGTTTTTGCTGTGATTTTCTCGTTCCATTGCATCCGAATTCCACACCAGTTTGTCTGGATACGACTGGATGAAACCGGAAATATCCGGTTGTGTTTTGGCTAACTGAAACCCAGATATTGCTGCAGCCTCTGTATTTGTCTTTTCTGGATATTATCAATGGGCTTTATTGTTTTGGATGTTTATTATCAGGGAACATTTAATTTTGTTCATGGATAGAGTAATTGGTTCCACATGGAGACACCAGCTCTACACATTCGTATTTTCTAGGGAGAATGCTAGAGGAAGTGTGGCAAACAAACATGATATTTCTGTTTCTATAGATGACATTTTATGCACATGCCTAACGAAAAGACTTTCTTTTCTCCAAAACCATTTTCACTGTGATTTTCTTCGTCCATTGCATACGATTTCCACACCAGTTTGTCCGGATATGACTGGATGAAAATAGAAATATCCGGTTTTGTTTTGATAACTCAATCCCAGATATTTCTACAGCCTCTGTATTGTGTTTTCTGGATATTATCGATGGACTTTATTGTTTTGAATGTTTTTTATAGGGGAACATTTTATTTTGAGATACGATACATTAATTGTTTCCACATGGAGACACCAGCTCTACTTATCCATATTTTCTAGGGAGAAAGCTAGAGGAAATATGGAAAACAAACATGATATTTCTATTTGTATAGATGACATTATATGCCCTCGCCTAACAAAAAACTTTGCTTTTCTCCAAAACCATTTTTACTGTGAATTTCTCGGTCCATTGCATACAAATTCCACACCAGTTTGTCCGGATATTATTGGATGAAACCGGAAATATCCAGTTGTATTTTGTCTAACTCAATCTGAGATATTGCTACAGCCTCTGTGTTTGTGTATTCCTGATATTATCCACGGACGTTATTGTTTTCAATGTTTTTTTTTTAGGGAACATTTAATTTTGTGCTTGGAAACAATAATTGGTTCATCATGGGGACACCAGCTCTACACATTCGTATTTTCTAGGGAGAAAGCTAGAGGAACTGCTGCAAACATACATGATATTTCTGTTTCTATCGAAGATATTTTATGCACTTGCCTAAAAAACGACTTTGCTTTTCTCTAAAATCATTTTTACTGTGATTTTCTTGGTCCATTGCATCTGAAATCCACACCAGTTTGTCTGGATATGACTGGATGAAACCGGAAATATACGGTTTTGTTTTGGCTAACTCAATCCCAGATATTGCTACAGCCTGTGTGTTTGTGTTTTCTGGAAATTATCCACAGACTTTATTGTTTTGAATGTTTTTTATCAGGAAACATTTAATTGTGTGCTAGGTAACACTAATTATCCCAGATATTGCTACAGTCCCTGTGTTTGTGTTTTCTGGATATTATAGATGGACTTTATTGTTCTGAATGTTTTTATCAGGCAACATTTAATTTTGTACCGTTGAATCACAAATTGGTTCATCATGGCGACACCACCTCTACACATTCGTACTTTCTCGGGAAAAAGCTAGAGGAACAGCGGCAAACAAACATGATATTTCTGTTTGTATCGATGGCATTTTATGCACTTGCCTAAAGAAAAGACTTTGCTTTTCTCCAAAACCATTTGTACTGTGATTTTCTCGGTCCATTGCACATTTATTCCACAGGAGTTTGTCCGGTATGACTGGATGAAACAGGAAATATCCGATTTTGTTTTGGCTAACTCAATCCCAGATATTGCTACATCCTCTATATTTGTTATTTCTGGATAATTTCAATGGACTTTGTTCTTTTCAATGCTTTTTATCGGGGAATATTTTATTGTGAGCTTCAATACAGTAATTCGTTTCACATGGAGACACCAGTTCCTCCTATTCGTATTTTCTAGGGAAAAAGCTAGAGGAACTGAGGCAAACATGATATTTCTGTTTGAATAGAAGACATTTTATGCACTTGCCTAATGAAAAGACTTTGCTTTTCTCCAAAACCATTTTTATTGTGATTTTCTCGGTGCATTGCATACGAATTCCACTGGAGTATGTCTGGATATGTCTGGATGAAACCAGAAATATCCGGTTCTGTTTTGGCTAACTCAATCCCAGATATTGGTACAACCTCTGTGTTTGTTTTTTCTGGATACTATCAATGGACTTTATTGTTTTGAATGTTTTTATCAGGGAATATTTAATTTTGTCCCATTGAAACACTAATTGGTTCATCATGGCGACACCACCTCTACACATTCGTACTTTCTCGGGAGAAAGCTAGAGGAACTGCGGCAAACAAACATGATATTTCTGTTTGTATCGATGGCATTTTATGCACTTGCCTAAAGAAAAGACTTTGCTTTTCTCCAAAACCATTTGTACTGTGATTTTCTCGGTCCATTGCACATTTATTCCACAGGAGTTTGTCCGGTATGACTGGATGAAACAGGAAATATCCGATTTTGTTTTGGCTAACTCAATCCCAGATATTGCTACATCCTCTATATTTGTTATTTCTGGATAATTTCAATGGACTTTGTTCTTTTCAATGCTTTTTATCGGGGAATATTTTATTGTGAGCTTCAATACAGTAATTCGTTTCACATGGAGACACCAGTTCCTCCTATTCGTATTTTCTAGGGAAAAAGCTAGAGGAACTGAGGCAAACATGATATTTCTGTTTGAATAGAAGACATTTTATGCACTTGCCTAATGAAAAGACTTTGCTTTTCTCCAAAACCATTTTTATTGTGATTTTCTCGGTGCATTGCATACGAATTCCACTGGAGTATGTCTGGATATGTCTGGATGAAACCAGAAATATCCGGTTCTGTTTTGGCTAACTCAATCCCAGATATTGGTACAACCTCTGTGTTTGTTTTTTCTGGATACTATCAATGGACTTTATTGTTTTGAATGTTTTTAATCAGGGAATATTTAATTTTGTCCCATTGAAACACTAATTGGTTCATCATGGCGACACCACCTCTACACATTCGTACTTTCTCGGGAGAAAGCTAGAGGAACTGCGGCAAACAAACACGATATTTCTGTTTGTATCGATGACATTTTATGCACTTGCTTAACGAAAAGACTTTGCTTTTCTCCAAAACCATTTGTACTGTGATTTTCTCGGTCCATTGCATACGAATTCCGAACCACTTCGTCCGGATATGACTTGATGAAACCGGAAATATCCGGTTGTGTTTTGGCTAACTCAATCCGAAATATTGCTACAGTCTCTGTATTGTGTTTTCTAAATATTATCGATGGACTTTATTGTTTTGAATGTTTTTATCAGGGAACATTTAATTTTGTACCATTGAAACACTAATTGGTTCATCATGAGTACACCAGCTCTACACATTTGTATTTTCTAGGGAGAAAGCTAGAAGAACTTCATCAAACAAACATATTTCTGTTTGTATCGATGACATTTTATGCACTTGCCTAACGAAAAGACTTTGCTTTCCTCCAAAACCATTTCTACTGTGATTTTCTCGGTCCATTGCATACGAATTCCACACCAGTATGTCCGAATATGACTGGATGAAACCGGAAATATCCGGTTTTGTTTTGGCTAACTCAATCCCAGATATTGCTACAGCCTCTCTGTTTCCTTTTTCTACATTCTATCAATGGACTTTATTGTTTTGAATGCTTTTTATCGGGGAACATTTTATGTTGAGCTTGGATACAGTAATTGGTTCCACATGGAGACACCAGCTCTACATATTCGTATTTTCTAGGGAGAAAGCTAGAGGAACTGCGGCAAACAAACATGATATTTCTGTTTGTATCGATGACATTTTATGCACTTGTCTAACGAAAAGACTTTGCTTTTCTCCAAAACAATTTGTACTGTGATTTTCTTGGTCCATTGCATACGAATTCCACACAAGTTTGTCCGGATATGACTGGATGAGACCAGAAATATCCGGTTGTGTTTTGGCTAACCCAATCCGACCTATTCCTACAGACTCTGTGTATGCGTTTTCTGGATATTATCGAGGGACTTTATTGTTTTGAATATTTTTATTAGGGAACATTTCATGTTGTACTGTCGAAACATTAATTGGTTCCTCATGGGAACACCAGCTCTACACATTCGTATTTTCTAGGGAGAAAACTAGAGGACCTGCGGCAAACAAACATGATATTTCTGTTGGTATAGATGACATTTTATGCACTTGTCTAATGAAAAGACTTTGCTTTTCTCCAAAACCATTTCTACTGTGCTTTTCTCAGTCCATTGCATATAAATTCCAAACCACTTTGTCTGGATATGACTGGATGTAACCAGAAATATCCGGTTTTGTTTTGGCTAACTCAATCCGAAATATTGCTACGGCCTCTGTGTTTGTGTTTTGTGGGTATTATCGAGGGACTTTATTGTTTTGAATGTTTTATCAGGGAACATTTTATTTTGAGGTTGGATACAGTAATTTGTTCCACATGAAGAAACCAGCTCTACACATTTGTATTTTGTAGGGAGAAAGCTTGAGGAACTGCGGCAAACAAACATGATATTTCTGTTTGTATACATGCCATTTTATGCACTTGCCTAATGAAAAGACTTTGCTTTTCTCCAAAACCCTTTTTACTGTGATTTTCTCGGTCCATTGCACACGAAATCCACACCACTTTGTCCGGATATGACTGGATGAAACCAGAAATATCCGTTTTTGTTTTGGCTAACTCAATCCCAGATATTGCTACAGCCTCTGTGTTTGTGTTTTCCGGATATTATCCATGGACTTTATTGTTTTGAATATTTTATATCAGGGAACATTTAATTTTGTGCTTGGAAACACTAATTTTTTTTGACAGGCAGAGTGGACAGTGAGAGAGAGAGACAGAGAGAAAGGTCTTCCTTTTGCCGTTGGTTCACCCTCCAATGGCTGCCGCGGTAACGCGCTGCGGCCGGCGCACCGCGCTGTTCCGATGGCAGGAGCCAGGTGCTTCTCCTGGTCTCCCATGGGGTGCAGGACCCCAAGGACTTGGGCCATCCTCCACTGCACTCCCTAGCCACAGCAGAGAGCTGGCCTGGAAGAGGGGCAACCGGACAGGATCGGTGCCCCGACCGGGACTAGAACCCGGTGTGCCGGTGCCGCAAGGCTGAGGATTAGCCTGTTGAGCCACGGCGCCGGCCGGAAACACTAATTAGTTCTACATGCAGACACCAGCTCTACACATTCGTATTTTCTAGGGAGAAAGCTAGAGGAACTGCGGCAAACAAACATGATATTTCTGTTTGTATAGATGACATTTTATGCACTTGCCTAACGAAAAGACTTTGCTTTTCTCCAAAACCATGTTTACTGTGATTTCCTCAGTCCATTGCACACGAAATCCCCACCACTTTGTCCGGATATGACTGGATGAAACCAGAAATATCCAGCTGTGTTTTGGGTAACTCAATCCCACATATTGCTACAGACTCTGTGTTTGTGTATTCCTGATATTATCCACGGTCTTTATTGTTTTGAATGTTTTTTATCAAGGAATATTTAATTTTGTGAGTGAAAACACTAATTGTTTCCACATGGAGACACCAGCTCTACACATTCGTATTTTCTAGGGGCAAAGCTAGAGGAACTGCGGCAAAGAAACATGATATTTCTGTTTGTATAGATGACATTTTATGCACTTGCCTAATAAAAAAACTTTGCTTTTCTCCAAACCATTTTTACTGTGATTTTCTCGGTCCATTGCATAAGAATTCCACACCACTTTGTCCGGATATGACTGGATGAAACCAGAAATATTCGGTTGTGTTTTGGCTAACTCAATCCCAGATATTGCTACAGCCTCTGTGTTTGCGTATTCCTGATATTATCCACGGACTTTATTGTTTTGAATGTTTTTATCAGGGAACATTTAATTTTGTGCTTGAAAACACTAATTGTTTCCACATGGAGATACCAGCTCTACGTATTTGTATTTTCAAGGAGAATGCTAGAGGAACTGCGGCAAACAAACATCATATTTCTGTTTGTAAAGATGATATTTTATCTATTCCCTAATGAAAAGACTTTGCTTTTCTCCAAAACCATTTTTACTGTGATTTTCTCGGTCCATTGCATATGAATTCCAAAGCACTTTGTTCGGATATGACTAGATGAAACCAGAAATATCCAGTTGTCTTTTGGCTAACTAATTCCGAAATATTGTGAAGCCACTGTGTTTGTGTTTGCTGGATATTATCGTTGGACTATATTGTTTTGAATGTTTTTATCAGGACATTTAATTTTGTACTGTTGAAACACTAATTGTTCCACATGGGGACATCAGTTCTACACATTCGTATTTTCTAAGAATAAAGCTAGAGAAACTGTGAAAAACAAACATGATATTTTTGTATGTATAGATGACATTTCATGCACTTGACTAACGAAAAGACTTTGCTTTTCTCCAAAACCGTTTTTGCTGTGATTTTCTCGTTCCATTGCATCCGAATTCCACACCAGTTTGTCTGGATATGACTGGATGAAACCGGAAATATCCGGTTGTGTTTTGGCTAACTGAAACCCAGATATTGCTGCAGCCTCTGTATTTGTCTTTTCTGGATATTATCAATGGGCTTTATTGTTTTGGATATTTATTATCAGGGAACATTTAATTTTGTTCATGGATAGAGTAATTGGTTCCACATGGAGACACCAGCTCTACACATTCGTATTTTCTAGGGAGAATGCTAGAGGAAGTGTGGCAAACAAACATGATATTTCTGTTTCTATAGATGACATTTTATGCACATGCCTAACGAAAAGACTTTCTTTTCTCCAAAACCATTTTCACTGTGATTTTCTTCGTCCATTGCATACGATTTCCACACCAGTTTGTCCGGATATGACTGGATGAAAATAGAAATATCCGGTTTTGTTTTGATAACTCAATCCCAGATATTTCTACAGCCTCTGTATTGTGTTTTCTGGATATTATCGATGGACTATATTGTTATGAATGTTTTTTATAGGGGAACATTTTATTTTGAGATACGATACATTAATTGTTTCCACATGGAGACACCAGCTCTACTTATCCGTATTTTCTAGGGAGAAAGCTAGAGGAAATATGGAAAACAAACATGATATTTCTATTTGTATAGATGACATTATATGCCCTCGCCTAACAAAAAACTTTGCTTTTCTCCAAAACCATTTTTACTGTGAATTTCTTGGTCCATTGCATACAAATTCCACACCAGTTTGTCCGGATATTATTGGATGAAACCGGAAATATCCAGTTGTATTTTGTCTAACTCAATCTGAGATATTGCTACAGCCTCTGTGTTTGTGTATTCCTGATATTATCCACGGACGTTATTGTTTTCAATGTTTTTTTTTAGGGAACATTTAATTTTGTGCTTGGAAACAATAATTGGTTCATCATGGGGACACCAGCTCTACACATTCGTATTTTCTAGGGAGAAAGCTAGAGGAACTGCTGCAAACATACATGATATTTCTGTTTCTATCGAAGATATTTTATGCACTTGCCTAAAAAACGACTTTGCTTTTCTCTAAAATCATTTTTACTGTGATTTTCTTGGTCCATTGCATCTGAAATCCACACCAGTTTGTCTGGATATGACTGGATGAAACCGGAAATATACGGTTTTGTTTTGGCTAACTCAATCCCAGATATTGCTACAGCCTGTGTGTTTGTGTTTTCTGGAAATTATCCACAGACTTTATTGTTTTGAATGTTTTTTATCAGGAAACATTTAATTGTGTGCTAGGTAACACTAATTATCCCAGATATTGCTACAGTCCCTGTGTTTGTGTTTTCTGGATATTATAGATGGACTTTATTGTTCTGAATGTTTTTATCAGGCAACATTTAATTTTGTACCGTTGAATCACAAATTGGTTCATCATGGCGACACCACCTCTACACATTCGTACTTTCTCGGGAAAAAGCTAGAGGAACTGCGGCAAACAAACATGATATTTCTGTTTGTATCGATGGCATTTTATGCACTTGCCTAAAGAAAAGACTTTGCTTTTCTCCAAAACCATTTGTACTGTGATTTTCTCGGTCCATTGCACATTTATTCCACAGGAGTTTGTCCGGTATGACTGGATGAAACAGGAAATATCCGATTTTGTTTTGGCTAACTCAATCCCAGATATTGCTACATCCTCTATATTTGTTATTTCTGGATAATTTCAATGGACTTTGTTCTTTTCAATGCTTTTTATCGGGGAATATTTTATTGTGAGCTTCAATACAGTAATTCGTTTCACATGGAGACACCAGTTCCTCCTATTCGTATTTTCTAGGGAAAAAGCTAGAGGAACTGAGGCAAACATGATATTTCTGTTTGAATAGAAGACATTTTATGCACTTGCCTAATGAAAAGACTTTGCTTTTCTCCAAAACCATTTTTATTGTGATTTTCTCGGTGCATTGCATACGAATTCCACTGGAGTATGTCTGGATATGTCTGGATGAAACCAGAAATATCCGGTTCTGTTTTGGCTAACTCAATCCCAGATATTGGTACAACCTCTGTGTTTGTTTTTTCTGGATACTATCAATGGACTTTATTGTTTTGAATGTTTTTATCAGGGAATATTTAATTTTGTCCCATTGAAACACTAATTGGTTCATCATGGCGACACCACCTCTACACATTCGTACTTTCTCGGGAGAAAGCTAGAGGAACTGCGGCAAACAAACACGATATTTCTGTTTGTATCGATGACATTTTATGCACTTGCTTAACGAAAAGACTTTGCTTTTCTCCAAAACCATTTGTACTGTGATTTTCTCGGTCCATTGCATACGAATTCCGAACCACTTCGTCCGGATATGACTTGATGAAACCGGAAATATCCGGTTGTGTTTTGGCTAACTCAATCCGAAATATTGCTACAGTCTCTGTATTGTGTTTTCTAAATATTATCGATGGACTTTATTGTTTTGAATGTTTTTATCAGGGAACATTTAATTTTGTACCATTGAAACACTAATTGGTTCATCATGAGTACACCAGCTCTACACATTTGTATTTTCTAGGGAGAAAGCTAGAAGAACTTCATCAAACAAACATATTTCTGTTTGTATCGATGACATTTTATGCACTTGCCTAACGAAAAGACTTTGCTTTCCTCCAAAACCATTTCTACTGTGATTTTCTCGGTCCATTGCATACGAATTCCACACCAGTATGTCCGAATATGACTGGATGAAACCGGAAATATCCGGTTTTGTTTTGGCTAACTCAATCCCAGATATTGCTACAGCCTCTCTGTTTGCTTTTTCTACATTCTATCAATGGACTTTATTGTTTTGAATGCTTTTTATCGGGGAACATTTTATGTTGAGCTTGGATACAGTAATTGGTTCCACATGGAGACACCAGCTCTACATATTCGTATTTTCTAGGGAGAAAGCTAGAGGAACTGCGGCAAACAAACATGATATTTCTGTTTGTATCGATGACATTTTATGCACTTGTCTAACGAAAAGACTTTGCTTTTCTCCAAAACAATTTGTACTGTGATTTTCTTGGTCCATTGCATACGAATTCCACACCAGTTTGTCCGGATATGACTGGATGAGACCAGAAATATCCGGTTGTGTTTTGGCTAACCCAATCCGACCTATTCCTACAGACTCTGTGTATGCGTTTTCTGGATATTATCGAGGGACTTTATTGTTTTGAATATTTTTATTAGGGAACATTTCATGTTGTACTGTCGAAACATTAATTGGTTCCTCATGGGAACACCAGCTCTACACATTCGTATTTTCTAGGGAGAAAACTAGAGGACCTGCTGCAAACAAACATGATATTTCTGTTGGTATAGATGACATTTTATGCACTTGTCTAACGAAAAGACTTTGCTTTTCTCCAAAACCATTTCTACTGTGCTTTTCTCAGTCCATTGCATATAAATTCCAAACCACTTTGTCTGGATATGACTGGATGTAACCAGAAATATCCGGTTTTGTTTTGGCTAACTCAATCCGAAATATTGCTACGGCCTCTGTGTTTGTGTTTTGTGGGTATTATCGAGGGACTTTATTGTTTTGAATGTTTTATCAGGGAACATTTTATTTTGAGGTTGGATACAGTAATTTGTTCCACATGAAGAAACCAGCTCTACACATTTGTATTTTGTAGGGAGAAAGCTTGAGGAACTGCGGCAAACAAACATGATATTTCTGTTTGTATACATGCCATTTTATGCATTTGCCTAATGAAAAGACTTTGCTTTTCTCCAAAACCCTTTTTACTGTGATTTTCTCGGTCCATTGCACACGAAATCCACACCACTTTGTCCGGATATGACTGGATGAAACCAGAAATATCCGTTTTTGTTTTGGCTAACTCAATCCCAGATATTGCTACAGCCTCTGTGTTTGTGTTTTCCGGATATTATCCATGGACTTTATTGTTTTGAATATTTTATATCAGGGAACATTTAATTTTGTGCTTGGAAACACTAATTTTTTTTGACAGGCAGAGTGGACAGTGAGAGAGAGAGACAGAGAGAAAGGTCTTCCTTTTGCCGTTGGTTCACCCTCCAATGGCTGCCGCGGTAACGCGCTGCGGCCGGCGCACCGCGCTGTTCCGATGGCAGGAGCCAGGTGCTTCTCCTGGTCTCCCATGGGGTGCAGGACCCCAAGGACTTGGGCCATCCTCCACTGCACTCCCTAGCCACAGCAGAGAGCTGGCCTGGAAGAGGGGCAACCGGACAGGATCGGTGCCCCGACCGGGACTAGAACCCGGTGTGCCGGTGCCGCAAGGCTGAGGATTAGCCTGTTGAGCCACGGCGCCGGCCGGAAACACTAATTAGTTCTACATGCAGACACCAGCTCTACACATTCGCATTTTCTAGGGAGAAAGCTAGAGGAACTGCGGCAAACAAACATGATATTTCTGTTTGTATAGATGACATTTTATGCACTTGCCTAACGAAAAGACTTTGCTTTTCTCCAAAACCATGTTTACTGTGATTTCCTCAGTCCATTGCACACGAAATCCCCACCACTTTGTCCGGATATGACTGGATGAAACCAGAAATATCCAGCTGTGTTTTGGGTAACTCAATCCCACATATTGCTACAGACTCTGTGTTTGTGTATTCCTGATATTATCCACGGTCTTTATTGTTTTGAATGTTTTTTATCAAGGAATATTTAATTTTGTGAGTGAAAACACTAATTGTTTCCACATGGAGACACCAGCTCTACACATTCGTATTTTCTAGGGGCAAAGCTAGAGGAACTGCGGCAAAGAAACATGATATTTCTGTTTGTATAGATGACATTTTATGCACTTGCCTAATAAAAAAACTTTGCTTTTCTCCAAACCATTTTTACTGTGATTTTCTCGGTCCATTGCATAAGAATTCCACACCACTTTGTCCGGATATGACTGGATGAAACCAGAAATATTCGGTTGTGTTTTGGCTAACTCAATCCCAGATATTGCTACAGCCTCTGTGTTTGCGTATTCCTGATATTATCCACGGACTTTATTGTTTTGAATGTTTTTATCAGGGAACATTTAATTTTGTGCTTGAAAACACTAATTGTTTCCACATGGAGATACCAGCTCTACGTATTTGTATTTTCAAGGAGAATGCTAGAGGAACTGCGGCAAACAAACATCATATTTCTGTTTGTAAAGATGATATTTTATCTATTCCCTAATGAAAAGACTTTGCTTTTCTCCAAAACCATTTTTACTGTGATTTTCTCGGTCCATTGCATACGAATTCCACACCAGTTTTTCTGGATATGACTGGATGAAATGAGAAATATCCGGTTGTGTTTTGGCTAACTCAATCAGAAATATTTCTACAGCCTCTGTGTTTGTGTATTCCTGATATTATCCACAGACTTTATTGTTTTGAATGCTTTTTATCAGGGAACATTTAATTTTGTACCATTGAAACAATAATTGTTTCCACATGGAGACACCAGCTCTATATATTTGTATTTTCTAGGGAGAAAGCTAGAGGAACTGCCACATACAAACATGATATTTCTGCTTGTATGGATGACATTTTATCTACTTGCCTAATGAAAAGACTTTGCTCTTCTCCAAAACCATTTTTACTGTGATTTTCTTGGTCCATTGCATACGAATTCCACACCAATTTGTCCGGATATGACTGGATGAAACCAGAAATATCTGATTTTGCTTTGACTAACTCAATCCGTAATATTGCTACAGCATCTGTGTTTGTTTATTCCTGATAATATCCACTGATTTTATTTTTTTGAATGTTTTTTTCAGGGAAAATTTAATTTTGTACCGTTGAAACATGAATTGGTTCCACATCTAGACACCATATCTACACATTCGTATTTTCTAGGGAGAAAGCTAGAGGAACTGTGGAAAACACACATGATATTTCTTTTTGTATCGATGACATTTTATCCACTTGACTAAAGAAAAGACTTTGCTTTTCTCCAAAACAATTTTTAGTATGATTTTCTCAGTGCATTGCATACGAATTGCACACCAGTTTGTCCGAATATGACTGGATGAAACCAGGAATTTCTGGTTGTGTTTTGGCTAACTCAATCCCAGATATTGCTACAGCCTCTGTGTTTGTGTATTCCTGATATTATCCACGGACTTCATTTTTTTGAATGTTTTTTTTTTCAGGGAACATTTTATTTTCATCTTGCATACAGTAATTGGTTCCACATGGAGACACCACCTCTACACATTCGTATTTTCTAGGGAGAAAGCTAGAGGAACTACGATAAACAAACATGGTATTTTTGTTTGTATAAATGACATTTTATGAACTTCCCTAATGTAAAGACTTTGCTTATCTCTAAAACCATTTTTACTGTGATTTTCTCGGTCAATTGCATATGAATTCCACACCAGTTTGTCCGGATATGTCGGGATGAAACCGGAAATGTCCGGTTTTGTTTTGGTTAACTCCATCCCAGATACTGCTACAGCCTCTGAGTTTGTGCACTCCTGATATTATCAACGGAATTTATTGTTTTGAATGTTTTTTTATCAGGGAATATTTAATTTTGTACCGTTGAAACACTAATTGGTACATTGTGGAGACAGCAACTCTACACATTCGTATTTTCTAGGGAGAAAGCTAGAGGAACTGCGGCAAACAAACATGATATTTCTGTTTGTATCGATGATATTTTATGCACTTGCATAACGAAAAGACTTTGCTTTTCTCCAAAACGATTTTTACTGTGATTTTCTCAGTCCATTGCATACGAATTCCACAGCAATTTGTCCGGATATGACTGGATGAAACCAGAAATATCTGGTTGTGCTTTGGCTAACTCAATCCGTAATATTGCTACAGCATCTGTGTTTGTTTATTCCTGATATTATCCACTGATTTTATTTTTTGAATGTTTTTTTCAGGGAAAATTTAATTTTGTACCATTGAAACACGAACTGGTTCCACATCTAGACACCAGCTCTACATATTCTTATTTTCTAGGGAGAAAGCTAGAGGAACTGCGGCAAACATACATGATATTTCTGTTTGTTTCGATGACACTTTATGCCCTTGACTAAAGAAAAGACTTGGCTTTTCTCCAAAGCCATTTATACTGTGATTTTCTCAGACCACTGCATGCGAATTCCACACCAATTTCTGCGGATATGACAGGATGAAACCGGAAATATCCGGTTTTGTTTTGGCTAACTCAATCCGAAATATTGCTACAGCTTCTGTGTTTGTTCTTTCCTGATATTATCCAGAGACTTTATTGTTTTGGATATTTTTTATCAGGGAACATTTAATTTTGTACCGTTTAAACACTAATTGTTTCCACATGGAGACACCAGCTCTATACATTCGTATTTTCTAGGGAGAAAGCTAGAGGAATTGCAGCAAACAAACATGATATTTCTATTTCTATAGATGACATTTTATGCACTTGCCTAATTAAAAGACTTTGCTTTTCTCGAAAACCATTTTTACTGTGGTTTTCTCAGTCCATTGCATAGGAATTCCACATCACCTTCTCCGGAAATGACTGGATGAAACCAGGAACATCTAGTTTTTTTTGGCTAACTCAATCTGAAATATTGCTACAGCCTCTGTGTTAGTGTATTCCTGATATCATCCTCAGACTTTATTTTTTTGAATGTTTTTTTTTTCAGGGAACATTTTATTTTCAGCTTGGATACAGTAATTGGTTCCACATGGAGACACCAAGTCTACACATTCGTATTTTCTAGGGAGAAAGCTAGAGGAACTGCGGAAAACAAACATGATATTTCTGTTTGTATAGATGCCATTTTATGCAGTTGCCTAATGAAAAGACTTTGCTTATCTGCAAAACCATTTGTAATGTGATCTTTCTCGGTCCATTCCATATGAATTCCACACCAGCTTGTCCGGATATGACTGGATGAAACTGTAAATATCCGGTTTTGTTTTGGCTAACACAATCCCAGAAATTGCTATATCCTCTATGTTTGTTTTTTCTCGATATTATCCACACACTTTATTGTCTTGAATGCTTTTTATCGGGGAACATTTCATTTTGAGTAATTGGTTCCACATGGAGACACCAGCTCTACACATTCGTATTTACTAGGGAGAAAGCTAGAGGAACTGTGACAAACATACATGATATTTCTCTTTGTATCAATGACATTTTATGCACTTGCCTAATGAAAAGACTTTGCTTTTCTCCAAAACCATTTTTACTATGATATTCTCGGTCTATTGCATACGAATTCCATACCAGTTTTTCCGGATACGACTGGATGAAACCGGAAATATCCGGTTTTGTTTTGGCTACCTCAATCCCAGATATTGCTACAGACTCTGTGTTTGTGTATTCCTGATATTATCCACGGACTTTATTTGTTTGAATGCTTTTTATCAGGGAACATATAATTTTGCACCCTTGAAACGCTAATTGGTTCATCATGGGGACACCATCTCTACACATTCGTATTTTCTAGGGAGAAAGATAGATCAACTGCGGCAAACAAACATGATATTTCTGTTTGTATAGATGACATTTTATGCACTTGCCTAACGAAAAGACTTTGCTTTTCTCCAAAACCATTTGTACTGTGATTTTCTCAGTCCACTGCATACGAATTCCACACCACTTTGTCCGGATATGACTGGATGAAACCAGAAATGTCCGGTTTTGCTTTGGCTAACTTAATCCCAGATATTGCTACAGCCTCTGAGTTTGTGCATTCCTGATATTATCTATGGACTTTATTGTTTTGAATGTTTTTTATCAGGGAATATTTAATTTTGTACCGTTGAAACACGAATTGTTTCCACATGTTGAGACCAGCTCTACACATTCGTATTTTCTAGGGAGAAAAATAGAGCAACTGCGGCAAACAAACATGATATTTCTGTTTGTATAGATGACATTTTATGCACTTGCCTAACGAAAAGACTTTGCTTTTCTCCAAAACCATTTGTACTGTGATTTTCTCAGTCCACCGCATACGAATTCCACACCACTTTTTCCGGATATGACTGGATGAAACCAGAAATATCCGGTTGTGTTTTGGCTAACTCAATCCGAAATATTGTGAAAGCCTCTGTGTTTGTGTTTTCTGGATATTATTCATGGATTTTTTATTTTTCAATGTTGTTTTTCAGGGAACATTTAATTTTGTGCTTGGAAACACTAACTGGTTCCTCATGGACACACCAGCTCTACCCATTCATATTTTCTAGGAAGAAAGCTAGAGGAACTGCGGCAAACAAACATGATATTTCTGCTTGCATCGATGACACTTTATGCACTTGACTAAAGAAAAGACTTCGCTTTTCTCCAAAACCATTTATACTGTGATTTTCTCGGACCATTGCATGGGAATTCCACACTAATTTCTGCGGATATGACAGGATGAAACCGGAAATATCCGGTTTTGTTTTGGCTAACTCAACCCGAAATATTGCTACAGCCTCTGTGTTTGTTCTTTCCTGATATTATCCAGAGACTTTATTGTTTTGGATATTTTTTATCAGGGAACATTTAATTTTGTACCGTTTAAACACTAATTGTTTCCACATGGAGACACCAGCTCTATACATTCGTATTTTCTAGGGAGAAAGCTAGAGGAATTGCGGCAAACAAACATGATATTTCTGTTTGTATAGATGACATTTTACGCACCTGCCTAATGAAAAGACTTTGCTTTTCTCCAAAACCATGTTTACTGTGGTTTTCTCAGTCCATTGCACATGAATTCCATACCACCTTCTCTGGAAATGACTGGATGAAACCAGGAATATCTGGTTGTGTTTTGGCTAACTCAATCTGCAATATTGCTACAGCCTCTGTGTTGGTGTATTCCTGATAATATCCATGGACTTTATTTTTTTGAATTTTTTTTCAGGGAACATTTTATTTTCAGCTTGGATACAGTAATTGGTTCCACATGGAGACACCAAGTCTACACATTTGTATTTTCTAGGGAGAAAGCTAGAGGAACTGCGGCAAACAAACCTGATATTTCTGTTTGTATAGATGCCATTTTATGCAGTTGCCTAATGAAAAGACTTTGCTTATCTGCAAAACCATTTGTAATGTGATCTTTCTCGGTCCATTCCATATGAATTCCACACCAGTTTATCCGGATATGACTGGATGAAACTGTAAATATCTGGTTTTGTTTTTGCTAACTCAATCCCAGAACTTGGTACATCCTCTATGTTTTTTTTTTCTCGATATTATCCACACACTTTATTGTCTTGAATGCTTTTTATCGGGGAACATTTTATTTTGAGTAATTGGTTCCACATGGAGACACCAGCTCTACATATTCGTATTTTCTAGGGAGAAAGCTAGAGGATCTGCGGCAAACAAACATGATATTTCTGCTTGTATAGATGATATTTTATGCACTTGCCTAATGAAAAGACTTTGCTTTTCTCCAAAACCATTTTTACTGTGATTTTTTCGGTCCACTGAATACGAATTCCACACGAGTTTGTCCGGATATGACTGATGAAACCGGAAATATCCGGTTTTTTTTGGCTAACTCAATCCGAAATATTGCTACAGGCTCTGGGTTTGAGTTTTCTGGATATTATCGATGGACTTTATTGTTTTCAATGTTTTTGTCGGGGAACATTTTATTTTGAGCTTGGATACAGTAATTGGTTCCACATGGAGATACCAGCTCTACATATCTGTATTTTCTAGGGAGAAAGCTGGAGGAACTGCCGCAAACAAACATGATATTTGTGTATGTATAGATGACATTTTATGCACTTGCCTAACAAAAAGACTTTGCTTTTCTCCAAAACCATTTTTACTGTGATTTTCTCGGTCCATTTCATACGAATTCCACACCAGTTTGTCCGGAAATGACTGGATGATACCGGAATTATCCGGTTTTGTTTTGGCTGACTCTATCCCAGATATTGCTACAGCCTCTGTGTTTGTGTTTTCTGGATATTATCAATGGACTTAACTGTTTTGAATGTTTTTTATCAGGGAACACTATATTTTGAGCTTGGATACAGTAATTGGTTCCACATGGAGACACCAGCTCTGCACATTCGTATTTTCTAGGGAGAAAGCTAGAGGATCTGCGGCAAACAAACATGATGTTTCTGTTTGTATCGATGACATTTTATGCAATTGCCTCATGAAAAGACTTTGCTTTTCTCCAAAACCATTTTTACTGTGATTTTCTCGGTCCATTGCATATGAATTCCACACAAGTTTGACCGGATATGCCTGGAAGTAACCGGAAATATCCGGTTGTGTTTTGGCTAACTCAATCCCAGATATTGCTACAGCTTCTGTGTTTGAGTTTTCCGGATATTATCGATGGACTTTATTGTTTTCAATGTTTTCACGGGGAACATTTTATTTTGAGCTTGGATACAGTAATTGGTTCCACATGGAGATACCAGCTCTACATATTTGTATTTTCTAGGGAGAAAGCTAGAGGAACTGCGGCCAACAAACATGATATTTCTGTTTGTGTAGATGACATTTTATGCACTTGCCTAATGAAAAGACTTAGCTTTTCTCCAAAACCATTTTACTGTGATTTACTCGGTCCATTGCATATGAATTCCACACCAGTTTGTCCGGGAATGACTGGATGATACCGGAACTATCCCGTGTTGTTTTGGCTAACTCGATCCCAGATATTGTTGCAGCCTCTGTGTTTGTTTTTTCTGGATATTATCAATGGACTTTATTTTTTTGAATGTTTTTTATCATGGAACATTATATTTTGAGCTTGGATACAGTAATTGGTTCCACATGGAGACTTCAGCTCTATGTATTCGTATTTTCGAGGTAGAAAAATAGAGGAACTGCGGCAAACAAACATGATATTTCTGTTTGTATAGATGACATTTTATGCACTTGCCTAATGCAAATACGTTGCTTTTCTCCAAAACCGTTTTTACTGTGATTTTCTCGGTCCATTGCATATGAATTTCACACCACTTTGTCCTGATATGTCTGGATGAAACCGGAATTATCCGGTTGTGTCTTCACTAACTCAATTCGAAATATTGTGAATGCCTCTGTGTTTGTGTATTCCTGATATTATCCAAGGACTTTATTGTTTTGAATGTCTGTATCAGGGAACATTTTATTTTGTGCTGTGAAAGACTAATTGGTTCCACATGGAGACACCACCTCTACACATTCGCATTTCCTAGGGAGAAAGCTAGAGGAACTGTGGCAAACAAACATGATATTTCTGTTTGTGTAGATGACATTTTATGCACTTGCCTAACGAAAAGACTTAGCTTTTCTCCAAAACCATTTTACTGTGATTTACTCGGTCCATTGCATACGAATTCCACACCAGTTTGTCCGGGAATGACTGGATGATACCGGGACTATCCCGTGTTGTTTTGGCTAACTCGATCCCAGATATTGTTGCAGCCTCTGTGTTTGTTTTTTCTGGATATTATCATTGGACTTTATTTTTTTGAATGTTTTTTATCATGGAACATTATATTTTGAGCTTGGATACAGTAATTGGTTCCACATGGAGACTTCAGCTCTATGTATTCGTATTTTCGAGGTAGAAAAATAGAGGGACTGCGGCAAACAAACATGATATTTCTGTTTGTATAGATGACATTTTATGCACTTGCCTAATGCAAATACGTTGCTTTTCTCCAAAACCGTTTTTACTGTGATTTTCTCGGTCCATTGCATACGAATTTCACACCACTTTGTCCTGATATGTCTGGATGAAACCGGAATTATCCAGTTTTGTTTTGGCTAACTAAATCTGAAATATTGCTATAACCTCTGTGTTTGTGTTTTCTGGACATTATCGATGGACTTTATTGTTTTGAATATTTTTATCAGGGAACATTTTTTTTTTACCGTAGAAACACTAATTGGTTCATCATGGGGACACCAGCTCTACACATTCCTATTTTCTAGGGAGAAAGCTAGAGGAACTGCGACAAACAAACATGATATTTGTGTTTGTGTAGATGACGTTTTATGCACTTGTCTCACGAAAAGACTTTGCTTTTCTCCAAAACCATTAATATGTGATTTTCTCAGTCCATTGGATACGAATTCCACACCAGTTTGTCCGGATATCACTGGATGAAACCAGAAATATCCTGTTGTGTTTTGGCTAACTCAATCCGAAATATTGTGAAAGCCTCTGTGTTTCTGTTTTCTGGATATTATCGATGGACTTTATTGTTTTGAATGATTTTTTATCATGGAACATTTAAATTTGTGCTTGAAACAGTAATTGCTTCATCATGGGTACACCAGCTCTACACATTCGTATTTTCTAGGGAGAAAGCTAGAGGAACTGTGGCAAACAAACATGGTATTTCTGTTTGTGTAGATGACATTTTATGCACTTGCCTAACGAAAAGACTTTGCTTTTCTCCAAAACCATTTGTACTGTGATTTTCTCGGTCCATTGCTTACGAATTCCACACCAGTTTGTCCGGATATGACTGGATGAGACCAGAAATATCCAGTTTTGTTTTGGCTAACTAAATCCCAGATATTGCTACAGCCTCTGTGTTTTTGGTTTCCTGATATTATCAATGGACTTTATTGATTTGAATGTTTTTTATCAGGGAACATTTTATTTTGAGCTTGGATACAGTAATTGGTTCCACATGGAGGCACCAGCTCTACACATTCATAATTTCTAAGGAGAAAGCTAGAGGAACTGTGGCAAACAAACATGATATTTCTTTTTGTATAGATGACATTTTATGCACTTGCCTAAAGAAAAGACTTTGCTTTTCTCCACAACCATTTTTACTGTGATTTTCTCGGTCCATTGCATAGGAATTCAACACCTCTTTGTCCGGATTGACTGGATGAAAACAGAAATATCCGGTTTTGTTTTGGCTAACTCAATGCAAAATATTGTGAAAGCCTCTGTGTTTGTGTTTTCTGGATATTATCGATGCACTTTATTGTTTTGAATGTTTTTATCTAGGAACATTTAATTTTGTTCTTGGAAACACTAATTGGTTCATCATGGGGACACCATGTCTACATATTCATATTTTCTAGGGAGAAAGCTAGAGGAAATGTGGCAAACAAAAATTATATTTCTGTTTGTATAGATGACAATTTATGCACTTGCCTAATGAAATGACTTTGCTTTTCTGCAAAACCATTTTTACTGTGATTTTCTTCGTCCATTGCATAAGAATTCCACACCACTTAGTCCGGATATGACTGGATGAAAACAGAAATATCCGCTTTTGTTTTACCTAACTCAATTCGAAATATTGTGAAAGCCTCTGTGTTTGTGTTTTCTGGATATTATCAGTGGACTTTATTGATTTGAACATTTTTATCAGGGAACATTTTATTTTGATCTTGGAAACACTTATTGGTTCCACATGGAGACACCAGCTCTACACATTCGTATTTTCTAGGGAGAAAGCTAGAGGAACTGCAGCAAACTAACCTGATATTTCCGGTTGTATCGATGACATTTTATGCACTTGCCTAACGAAAAGACTTTGGTATTCTCCAAAACCATTTGTGCTGTGATTTTCTCGGTCCATTGCATATGAATTCCACACCAGTTTGACCAGATATGACTGGATGAAACCGGAAATATCCGGTTGTGTTTTGGCGAACTCAATCCCAGATATTTCTACAGCATCTGTGTTTGTGTTTTCTGGATATTATCAATGGACTTTATTATTTTGAATGTTTTTATAGGGTAATATTTAATTTTGTACCGTTGAAACACTAATTGTTTCCACATGGAGACACCAGCTCTACACATTCGTATTTTCTAGGGAGAAAGCTAGATCAACTGCAGCAAACAAACATGATATTTGTGTTTGTGTAGATGACGTTTTATGCACTTGCCTCATGAAAAGACTTTGCTTTTCTCCAAAACCATTAATATGTGATTTTCTCAGTCCATTGGATACGAATTCCACACCAGTTTGTCCGGATATCACTGGATGAAACCAGAAATATCCTGTTGTGTTTTGGCTAACTCAATCCGAAATATTGTGAAAGCCTCTGTGTTTCTGTTTTCTGGATATTATCGATGGACTTTATTGTTTTGAATGTTTTTTTATCATGGAACATTTAAATTTGTGCTTGAAACAGTAATTGCTTCATCATGGGTACACCAGCTCTACACATTCGTATTTTCTAGGGAGAAAGCTAGAGGAACTGTGGCAAACAAACATGGTATTTCTGTTTGTGTAGATGACATTTTATGCACTTGCCTAACGAAAAGACTTTGCTTTTCTCCAAAACCATTTTTACTGTGATTTTCTCGGTCCATTGCATACAAATTCCACACCAGTTTGTCCGGATATGACTGGATGACACTGGAAATATCCAGTTTTGTTTTGCTTAACTCAATCCCAGATATTGCTGTAGCCTCTGTGTTTGTTTTTTCTGGATATTATCAATGGACTTTATTGTTTTGAATGTTTTTTATCAGGGAACATTTAATTTTGTTCTTGGAAACACTAATTGGTTCATCATGGGGACACCAGTCTACACATTTGTATTTTCTTGGGAGAAAGCTAGAGGAACTGCGAAAAACTAACCTGATATTTCTGTTTGTATAGGTGACATTTTATGCACTTGCCTAATGAAAAGTCTTTGCTGTTCTCCCAAACCATTTTTACTGTGATTTTCTCGGTCCATTGCATATGAATTCCACACCACTTTGTCCGGATATGACTGGATGAAACCAGAAATATCCGGTTATTTTGGCTAACTCAATCCGAAATATTGCTACAGCCTCTGTGTTTCTGTTTTCTGGATATTATCGGTGGACTTTATTGATTTGAACATTTTTATCAGGGATAATTTAATTTTGTACCATTAAAACATTAATTGGTTCATCATGGGGATAACAGCTCTACACATTCGTATTTTCTAGGGAGAAAACTAGAGGAACTGCGGCCAACACACATGATATTTCTGTTTGTATAGATGACATTTTATGCACTTGCCAAACGAAAATACGTTGCTTTCTCCAAAACCATTTTTACTGTGATTTTTTTTGGTCCATTGAAAAGAATTCCACACCACTTTGTCCGGATATGACTGGATGGAACCGGAAATATCCGGTTGTGTTTTGGCTAACTCATCCCAGATATTGATACAGCATCTGTGTTTGTGTTTTCTGGATCTTATTGATGGGCTTTATTGTTTTGAATATTTTTTATCGGGGAACATTTAATTTTGTACCGTTGAAACACAAACTGGTTCCACATGGAGACACCAGCTCTACATTTTCGTATTTTCTAGGGAGAAAGCTAGAGGAACTGCGGCAAACAAATATGATATTTCTGTTTGTCTAGATGACATTTTATGCACTTGCCTAACGAAAAGACTTTGTTTTTCTCCAAAACCATTTTTACGCAGATTTTCTCAGCGCATTGCATATGAATTCCACACCACTTTGTCAGGATATGACTGGATGAAACCAGAAATATCCGGGTGTGTTTTGGCTAACTCAATCAGAAATATTGTGAAAGCTTCTGTGTTTGTGTTATCTGATATTATCGATGGACTTTATACTTGTGAATTTTTTTATCGGGATTATTTTATTTTGATCTTTGATACAGTAATAGGTTATACACGGAGACACTAGCTCTACACATTCATATTTTCTAGGGAGAAAGCAAGAGGAACAGCGACAAACAAACATGATATTTCTGTTTGTACAATGACATTTTATGAATTGCCTAACGAAATGACTGATTTTCTCCAAAACCATTTTTACTCTGATTTTCTCGGTCCATTGCATACGAATTCCAAACGACTTTTTCCGGATATGACTGGATGAAACCAGAAATATACGGTTTCGTTTTGGCTAACTTAATGTGAAATATGCTTAAAGTTTTTTTTTCTGGATATTATCGATGCACTTAATTGTTTTGAATGTTTTTATCAGGGAACATTTAATTTTGTACCATTGAATCACTAATTGCTTCATCTTGGGGACACCAGCTCTACACATTCGTATTTTCTAGGGAGAAAGCTAGAGGAACTGCAGCAAACAAACATGATATTTCTGTTTGTATAGATGACATTTTATGCACTTGCCTAATGAAAAGACTTTGCTTTTCTCCAAAACCATTTGTACTGTGATTTTCTCGGTCCATTGCATACGAATTCCACACCAGTTTGTCCGGATATGACTGGATGAAACCGGAAGTATCCGGTTGTGTCTTCACTAACTCAATTCGAAATATTGTGAATGCCTCTGTGTTTGTGTATTCCTGATATTATCCAAGGACTTTATTGTTTTGAATGTCTATATCAGGGAACATTTTATTTTGTGCTGTGAAAGACTAATTGGTTCCACATGGAGACACCACCTCTACACATTCGCATTTCCTAGGGAGAAAGCTAGAGGAACTGTGGCAAACAAACATGATATTTCTGTTTGTGTAGATGACATTTTATGCACTTGCCAAACGTAAAGACTTTCCTTTTCTCCAAAACCATTTGTACTGTGATTTTCTCGGTCCAATGCATACGAATTCCACACTGCTTTTTCCGGATATGACTGGATGAAAGCAGAAATATCCGGTTGTGTTTTGGCTAACACAATCGAAATATTGTGACAACCTCTGTGTTTGTGTTTTCTGGATATTATTGATGGACTTTATTGTTTTGAATATTTTCATAAAGGAACATTTCATTTTGTACCGTAGAAGCACCAATTGGTTCATCATGGTGACACCAGCTCTATACATTCTTATTTTCTATGGAGAAAGCTAGAGGAATTGCGGCAAACAAACATGATATTTCTTTTTGTATAGATGACATTTTATGCACTTGCCTAACGAAAAGACTTTGCTTTTCTCCAATCCATTTTTACTGTGGTTTTCTCGGTCCATTGCATACGAATTCCACACCAGTTTGTCCGGATGTGACTGGATGAACCGGAAATATCCAGTTTAGTTTTGGATAACTCAATCACTGATATTGCTACAACTCTGTGTTTGTGTATTCCTGATATTATCCACGGACTTTATTGTTTTGTATGTTTTTTATCAGGGAACATTTTATTTTGTACCATAGAAACACTAATTGGTTCATCATGGGGACACCAGCTCTACACATTCGTATTTTCTAGAGAGAAAGCTAGAGGAACTGCAGCAAACAAACATGATATTTCTGTTTCTATAGATGACATTTTATGCACTTGCCTAACCAAAAGACTTTGCTTTTCTCCAAAACCATTTTTGCTGTGATTTTCTCGGTCCATTGCATACGAATTCCACACCACTTTGTCCGGATATGACTGGATGAAACCAGAAATATCCGGTTATTTTGGCTAACTCAATCCGAAATATTGCTACAGCCTCTGTGTTTCTGTTTTCTGGATATTATCAGTGGACTTTATTGATTTGAACATTTTTATCAGGGATAATTTAATTTTGTACCATTAAAACATTAATTGGTTCATCATGGGGATAACAGCTCTACACATTCGTATTTTCTAGGGAGAAAACTAGAGGAACTGCGGCCAACACACATGATATTTCTGTTTGTATAGATGACATTTTATGCACTTGCCTAATGAAAAGTCTTTGCTGTTCACCCAAACCATTTTTACTGTGATTTTCTCGGTCCATTGCATATGAATTCCACACCACTTTGTGCGGATATGACTGGATGGAACCGGAAATATCCGGTTGTGTTTTGGCTAACTCATCCCAGATATTGATACAGCATCTGTGTTTGTGTTTTCTGGATCTTATTGATGGGCTTTATTGTTTTGAATGTTTTTTATCAGGGAACATTTAATTTTGTACCGTTGAAACACAAACTGGTTCCACATGGAGACACCAGCTCTACATTTTCGTATTTTCTAGGGAGAAAGCTAGAGGAACTGCGGCAAACAAATATGATATTTCTGTTTGTCTAGATGACATTTTATGCACTTGCCTAACGAAAAGACTTTGTTTTTCTCCAAAACCATTTTTACGCAGATTTTCTCAGCGCATTGCATATGAATTCCACACCACTTTGTCAGGATATGACTGGATGAAACCAGAAATATCCGGGTGTGTTTTGGCTAACTCAATCAGAAATATTGTGAAAGCTTCTGTGTTTGTGTTATCTGATATTATCGATGGACTTTATACTTGTGAATTTTTTTATCGGGATTATTTTATTTTGATCTTTGATACAGTAATAGGTTATACACGGAGACACTAGCTCTACACATTCATATTTTCTAGGGAGAAAGCAAGAGGAACAGCGACAAACAAACATGATATTTCTGTTTGTACAATGACATTTTATGAATTGCCTAACGAAATGACTGATTTTCTCCAAAACCATTTTTACTCTGATTTTCTCGGTCCATTGCATACGAATTCCAAACGACTTTTTCCGGATATGACTGGATGAAACCAGAAATATACGGTTTCGTTTTGGCTAACTTAATGTGAAATATGCTTAAAGTTTTTTTTTCTGGATATTATCGATGCACTTAATTGTTTTGAATGTTTTTATCAGGGAACATTTAATTTTGTACCATTGAATCACTAATTGCTTCATCTTGGGGACACCAGCTCTACACATTCGTATTTTCTAGGGAGAAAGCTAGAGGAACTGCAGCAAACAAACATGATATTTCTGTTTGTATAGATGACATTTTATGCACTTGCCTAATGAAAAGACTTTGCTTTTCTCCAAAACCATTTGTACTGTGATTTTCTCGGTCCATTGCATACGAATTCCACACCAGTTTGTCCGGATATGACTGGATGAAACCGGAAGTATCCGGTTGTGTCTTCACTAACTCAATTCGAAATATTGTGAATGCCTCTGTGTTTGTGTATTCCTGATATTATCCAAGGACTTTATTGTTTTGAATGTCTGTATCAGGGAACATTTTATTTTGTGCTGTGAAAGACTAATTGGTTCCAATGGAGACACCACCTCTACACATTCGCATTTCCTAGGGAGAAAGCTAGAGGAACTGTGGCAAACAAACATGGTATTTCTGTTTGTGTAGATGACATTTTATGCACTTGCCAAACGTAAAGACTTTGCTTTTCTTCAAAACCATTTTTACTGTGATTTTCTCGGTCCATTGCATACGAGGGGACGAAGGGCCAGGAGAAACAGGAATCAGCGGGGAAATGACAGACAGACACACACACTTTTTTGAGTATGCTGCTGCTGCAGTTTTCTGCCTGCAGTTTATTGGCGGGAAAACCAGAGTTTATATAGGGGAGCTTACATTGCTGAAGACAAAAGAAATTCCAAGATTACAAAAACTTGTTAAGGCTAATGGGGTTACATGATTAACTTTACAAGGGACACAGGGAGACATTGTGGTGATGATTCGCAGTCCTACTTTTAAGAAAAGGTAAAGGTCAGGTTACTAGCTAACCTCTCATTAGGAGAAAACCTGGGACAGGGGAGTTATCAGATGGTGGTGCTTGTTAGCCCAAGTCCCATATATCACCTATGTAAGATTGAATGTAGCTTTCTCATCCCCATGCTGCCTAAACCTTCTGATAACCCGGAACCTAAATCACACCTCAGCTCTCTAAAGCTCACACCTCAGCTCCCTTTGTTTTATCTTGTCTAGGGTGTGCTGTTTCTTGTCAGTGTTTAATGCCTCCTCGTAAATTGCCCTAATGACTGGTGGGCCAAAGTCTAAAGTGTTTTTTGTTGATTTTTGTGAAATGCTTATTGGCACTACTTGACTCCCTTGTTTCTAATCATGGTGCACCTGTCCTGACGCACTACGTGGCATAACTACTAAATACAAAATCACTATTAATGTTGAGACACATTGCTTTATTAACCAGCAGTAATTAGGTCTTCCACTTCTTGTTGAGCCGAGAGCCTTTACGACCGCTGGCTACACAGAAACCGCTGAGGCTACACTCCACAAAGTTCTTGCCTCGTCCCTGCAGCTGTGGACCCCCGATGCAACAAAAGTTTGCTACGCAGGTGTTACAACAGCTGTGGGTGCAGCAGCTCCTCCCTTTTTATTTTTAAAACGAAGTTCGAAGACCTCCTGCTGGACATCCTGCAATGAGCTAAATAGAAGCTTTAAGCGGCACACAAACATCATATTTCTGTTAGTATAGTTGACATTTTATGCACTTGCCTAACGAAAAGACTTTTCTTTTGACCAGAACCATTTTTACTGTGATTTTCTCCGTCCATTGCATACGAATTCAACACCAGTTTGTCCAGACATGACTGGATGAAACCGGAAATATCCGATTTTGTTCTGGCTAATTTAATCCCAGATATTGCTAGGGCCTCTGTGTTTGTGGTTTCTGGATATTATCGATGGACTTCATTGTTTTGAAGGTTTTTATCAGGGAACATTTAATTTTGTACCGTTGAAACACTAATTGGTTCATCAGGGGGACACCAGCTTTACAATTTTGTATTTTCTACGGAGAAATCTAGAGGAACTGTGAAAAACAAACATGATATCTCTGTTTGTATCGATGATATTTTATCTACCTACCTAATGAAAAGACTTTGCTTTTCTCCAAAACCATTTTTACTGTGATTTTCTCGGTCCATTACATACGAATTCCACACCAGTTTGTCCGGATATGACTGGATGAAATCGGAAATATCCGGTTTTGTGTTGGCTAACTCAATCTCAGATATTGTTACCGCCTCTGTGTTTGTGTATTCCTAATATTATCCACAGACTTTATTGTTTTGAATGTTCTTTATCAGGGAACATTTAATTTTTTGCTATGAAACACTGATTGGTTCCACATGCAGACACCAGCTCTACACATTCGTATTTTTTCAGGGATAAACCTAGAGGAACTTAGGCAAACAAACATGATATTTCTGTTTCTATAGATGACATTTTATGCACTAGCCTAACGAAAAGACTTTGCTTTTCTCCAAAACCATTTTTACTGTGATTTTCTCGGTCCATTGCATATGAATTCCACACCAGTTTTTCCGGATATGACTGGATTAAACAAGAAATATCCGGTTGTGTTTTTGCTAACTCAATCCGAAATATTGTGAAAGCTTCTGTGTTTTTGTTTTCTGGATATTATCCTTGGACTTTATTGTTTTGAATGTTTTTAATCGGGGAACATTTATTATGAGCTAGGATACAGTAATTGGTTCCACATGGAGACCCTAGCTCTACATATTCCTATTTTCTAGGGAGAAAGCTAGAGGAACAGCGGCAATCAAACATGATATTTCTGTTTGTACCGATGACATTTTATGCACTTCCTTAATGAAAAGACTTTGCTTTTCTCCAAAACCATGTGTACTGTGATTTTCTCAGTCCATTACATACGAATTCCACACCACTTTGTCCGGATATGACTCGATGAAACCAGAAATATCCGCTTTTGTTTTGGATAACTCAATCCCAGATATTGCTACAGCCTTTGTGTTTGTTAATTCCTGATATTATCCACAGACTTTATTGATTTGAATGTTCTTTATCAGGGAACATTTAATTTTGTACCGTTGAAACACTAATTGTTTCCACATGGAGACACCTGCTCTACTCATTCGTATTTTCTAGGGTGAAAGCTAGAGGAACTGCGGCAAACAAACATGATATTTCTGTTTGTATCGATGACATTTTATGCACTTGCCTAACGAAAAGACTTTGCTTTTCTCCAAAACCCTTTTTACTGTGATTTTCTCGGTAAGTTGCATACGAATTCCACACCAGTTTCTCCGGATATGACTGGATGAAACGGGAAATATCCGGTTGTTTTTTGGCTAACTCAATCCGAAATATAATGAAAGCTTCTGTGTTTGTGTTTTCTGGATATTATCGATGGACTTTATTTTTTTTGAATGTTTTTAACAGGGAACATTTATTTTTGTACTGTAGAAACACTAATTGGTTCATCATGGAGACACCAGCTCTACACATTCGTATATTCTAGGGAGAAAGCTAGAGGAAGTGCGGCAAACAAACATGATATTTCTGTTTGTATAGATGATATTTTATGCACTTGCCTAATGAAAGAGTTGGCTTTTCTGCAAAACCATGTGTACTGTGATTTTCTCGGTCCATTGCATACGAATTCTACACCAGTTTGTCCGGATATGACTGGATGAAACCGGAAATATCCGGTTGTGTTTTGCCTAACTCAATCAGAAATATTGTGAAAGCCTCTGTGTTTGTGTTTCTGGATATTATCGATAGAATTTATTGTTTTGTATATTTTTATCAGGGAACATTTAATTTTGTACCATTGAAACACCAATTGGTTCCACGTGGAGACAAGCTCCAGTCATTCATATTTTCTAAGGAGAAAGCTAGAGGAACTAAGGCACACAAACATCATATTTCTGTTAGTATAGATGACATTTTATGCACTTGCCTAACGAAAAGACTTTGCTTTTGACCAGAACCATTTTAATGTGATTTTCTCCGTCCATTGCATACGAATTATACACCAGTTTGTCCAGACATGACTGGATAAACCGGAAAAATCCGATTTTGTTCTGGCTAACTCAATCCCAGATATTGCTACAGCCTCTGTGTTTGTGGTTTATGGATATTATCGAGGGACTTTATTGTTTTCAATGTTTTTATCAAGGAACATTTAATTTTGTGCTTGGAAACACTAATTGTTTCCACATGGAGACACCAGCTCTACATATTCGTATTTTCTAGGGAGAAAGCTAGAGGAACTGTGGCAAACAAACATGATACTCCTGTTTGTATAGATGACATTTTATGCACTTGCCTAACGTAAATACTTTGCTTTTCTCCAAAACCATTCTTACTGTGATTTTATGAGTCGACTGCATACGATTTCCCCACCACTTTGTCCGGATATGACTGGATGAAACCTGAAATATCTGGTTGTGTTTTGGCTAACTCAATCCCAGATATTGTTACAGCCTCTGTGTTTGTGTATTCCTGATATTATCCACAGAATTGATTGTTTTGAATATTTTTTATCAGGGAACATTTAATTGTGTACTGCCAAACACTAATAGTTTCCACATGGATTCACCAGCTCTACACATTCATATTTTCTAGGGAGAAAGCTAGAAGAACTGCGAGAAACAAACATGATATTTCTGTTTGTATAGATGACATTTTATGCACTTGCCTAACGAAAAGACTGCTTTTCTCCAAAACCATTTTCACTTAGTTTTCTCAGTCCATTGCATATGAGTTCCACACCCGTTTGTCCGGATATGACTGTATGAAACCAGAAATATCCGGTTGTGTTTTAGCTAACTCAGTCCGAAATACTGTGAAAGCCTCTTTGTTTGTGTTTTCTAGATATTATCGATGGACTTATTGTTTTGAATGTTTTTATCAGGGAACATTTAATTTTGTACCGTAGAAACACTAATTGGTTCATATTGGGTACACCAGCTCTACACATTCATATTTTCTAGGAAGAAAGCTAGAGGAACTGTTACAAACAAACATGATATTTCTGTTTGTATCGATGACATTTTATGCAGTTGCCTAAAGAAACGACTTTGCATTTCTCCAAAACCATTTTTACTGTGATTTTGTCGATCCATTGCATACGAATTCCACACCAGTTTGTCCGGATATGACTGGATGAAACCGGAAATATCCGGTTTTGTTTTGGCTAACTCAATCCCAGATATTTCTACAGCCTCTGTGTTTGTGTTTTCTGGATATTATCGAGGGACTTTATTGTTTTGAATGTTTTTATCAGGGAGCATTTCATGTTGTACCATCGAAACACTAATTGGTTCCACATGGAGACACCAGCTCTACACATTCCTATTTTCTAGGGAGAAAGCTAGAGGAACTGCGAAAAACAAACATGATATTTCTGTTTCTATAGATGACATTTTATGCACTTGCCTAACGAAAAGACTTTGCTTTTCTCCAAAATCATTTTTACTGTGATTTTCTCAGTCCATTGCATACGAATTCCAAACCACTTTGTCCGGATATGACTGAATGAAACCAGAAATATCCAATTGTGTTTTGATTAACTCAATTCCAGATATTGCTACAGCCTCTGTGTTTGTATTTTCCTGATATTTTCCACGACTCTATTGTTTTGAATGTTTTGTTCAGGGCACATTTAATTTTGTACCTTAGAAACACTAATTGCTTCATCATGGGGACACAAGCTCTACACATTCGTATTTTCTAGGTAGAAAGCTAGAGGAACTGCGGCAAACAAACATGATATTTCTGATTGTATCAATGACATTTTATGCACTTGCCTAATGAAAAGACTTTGTTTTTCTCCAAAACCATGTTTACTGTGATTTTCTCCGTCCATTGCATACGAATTCCACACCAGTTTGTCCGGATAAGACTGGATGAAACTGGAAATATCCAGTTTTGTTTTGGCTAACTCAATCCCAGATATTGCTACAGCCTCTGTGTTTGTTTTTTCTAGATATTATCGATGGAATTTATTGTTTTCAATGTTTTTCATCAGGGAACATTTCTTTTTGAGCTTGGATAGAGTAATTGGTTCCACATAGAGGCACTAGCTCTACACATTCATATTTCCTAGGAAGAAAGCTAGAGGAACTGCAGTAAACATGATATTTCTGTTTGTATCGATGATATTTTATCTACTTTCCTAATGGAAAGACCTTCCTTTCCTCCAGACCATTTATACTGTGATTTTCTCAGTCCATTGCATATGATTTCCACAGCACTTTGTCCCGATATGACTGGATGAAACCGGATATATCCGGTTTTATTTTGGCTAACGCAATCCCAGATATTGCTACCGCCTCTGTGTATGTGTATTCCTGATATTATCCACAGACTTTATAGTTTTGAAAGTTTTTTATAGGGAAACTTTTTATGTTGAGCTTGGATACAGTAATTCGTTCCACATGGAGACAGGCGTCCTACATATTCATATTTTCTACGGAGAAAACTAAAGGAACTGCGACAAACAAACATGATATTTCTGTTTGTATAGATGACATTTTACACACTTGCCTAACGAAAAGACTTTGCTTTTCTCCAAAACCATTTTTACTGTGATTTTCTCGGTCCATTGCATATGAATTCCAAAGCACTTTGTCCGGATATGACTAGATGAAACCAGAAATATCCAGTTGTGTTTTGGCTAACTCATTCCGAAATATTGCGAAGCCACTGTGTTTGTGTTTTCTGGATATTATCGTTGGACTATATTGTTTTGAATGTTTTTATCAGGACATTTAATTTTGTACTGTTGAAACACTAATGGTTCCACATGGGGACACCAGTTCTACACATTCGTATTTTCTAGGCATAAAGCTAGAGAAACTGTGAAAAACAAACATGATATTTCTGTATGTATAGATGACATTTCATGCACTTGACTAACGAAAAGACTTTGCTTTTCTCCAAAACCGTTTTTGCTGTGATTTTCTTGGTCCATTGCATCCGAATTCCACACCAGTTTGTCTGGATATGACTGGATGAAACCGGAAATATCCGGTTGTGTTTTGGCTAACTGAAACCCAGATATTGCTGCAGCCTCTGTATTTGTGTTTTCAGGATATTATCAATGGGCTTTATTGTTTTGGATGTTTATTATCAGGGAACATTTAATTTTGTTCATGGATAGAGTAATTGGTTCCACATGGAGACAGCAGCTCTACACATTCGTATTTTCTAGGGAGAATGCTAGAGGAAGTGTGGCAAACAAACATGATATTTCTGTTTGTATAGATGACATTTTATGCACATGCCTAACGAAAAGACTTTCTTTTCACCAAAACCATTTTCACTGTGATTTTCTCGGTCCATTGCATACGATTTCTACACCAGTTTGTCCGGATATGACTTGATGAAAATAGAAATATCCGGTTTTGTTTTGATAACTCAATACCCGATATTTCTACAGCCTCTGTATTGTGTTTTCTGGATATTATCGATGGACTTTATTATTTTGAATGTTTTTTATAGGGGAACATTTTATTTTGAGATACAATACATTAATTGTTTCCACATGGAGACACCAGCTCTACTTACCCGTATTTTCTAGGGAGAAAGCTAGAGGAAATATGGAAAACAAACATGATATTTCTATTTGTATAGATGACATTATATGCACTTGCCTAACAAAAAACTTTGCTTTTCTCCAAAACCATTTTTACTGTGAATTTCTCGGTCCATTGCATACAAATTCCACACCAGTTTGTCCGGATATTATTGGATGAAACCGGAAATATCCAGTTGTATTTTGTCTAACTTAATCTGAGATATTGCTACAGCCTCTGTGTTTGTGTATTCCTGATATTATCCATGGACGTTATTGTTTTGAATGTTTTTTTTCAGGGAACATTTAATTTTGTGCTTGGAAACACTAATTGGTTCATCATGGGGACACCAGCTCTACACATTCATATTTTCTAGGGAGAAAGCTAGAGGAACTGCTGCAAACATACATGATATTTCTGTTTGTATCGAAGATATTTTATGCACTTGCCTAAAAAACGACTTTGCTTTTCTCTAAAATCATTTTTACTGTGATTTTCTTGGTCCATTGCATCTGAATTCCACACCAGTTTGTCTGGATATGACTGGATGAAACCGGAAATATACAGTTTTGTTTTGGCTAACCCAATCCCAGATATTGCTACAGCCTGTGTGTTTGTGTTTTCTGGAAATTATCCACAGACTTTATTGTTTTGAATGTTTTTTTATCAGGAAACATTTAATTGTGTGCTAGGTAACACTAATTCTTTCCACATGGAGACACCAGCTCTACACATTCCTATTTTCTAGGGAGAAAGCTAGAGGAACTGTGGCAAACAAACCTGATATTTCTGTTTGTACAGATGAAATTTTATGCACTTGCTAACGAAAAGACTTTGCTTTTCTCCAAAACCATTTTTACTGTGATTTGCTCGGTCCATTGCATATGAATTCCACACCACTTTATCTGGATATGACTGGAGGAATCCAGAAATATCTGGTTCTGTTTTGTCTAACTCAATCCAAAATATTGCTACAGCCTCTGTGTTTGTGTATTCCTGATATTATCCACAGACTTTATTTTTTTGAATGTTTTTATCAGGGAACATTTAATTTTGTACCGTTGAATCACTAATTGGTTCATTATGGGAACACAATCTCTACACATTCGTATTTTCTTGGGAGAAAGCTAGAGGAACTGTGGCAAACAAACATGATATTTCTGTTTGTATCGATGACATTTTATGCACTTGCCTAACGAAAAGACTTTGGTTTTCTGCAAAACCATTTTTACTGTGATTTTCTCGGTCCATTGCACACGAATTCCACACCCGTTTCTCCGGATATGACTGGATGAAACTGGAAATATCCGGTTTTGTTTTGGCTAACTCAATCCCAGATATTGCTACAGCCTCTGTGGTTGTGTATTCCTGATATTATCCACGGACTTCATTGTTTTGAATGTTTTTTATCAAGGAACATTTAATTTTGTACTTGAAAACACTAACTGTTTCCACATGGAGACACCAGCTCTATATATTTGTATTTTCTAGGGAGAAAGCTAGAGGAACTGCTGCAAACAAACATGATATTTCTGTTTGTATCGATGATATTTTATCTACTTGGCTAATAAAAGACTTTGCTGTTCTCCAAAACCATTTTTACTCTGATTTTCTCAGTCCATTGCATACGAATTCCACACCACTTTATCCGGAAATGACTGGATAAAAAGAAAAATATACGGTTGTGTTTTGGCTAACTCTATCCCAGATATTGCTACAGCCTCTTTGTTAGTGTATTCCTGATATTATCCACAGACTTTATTGTTTTGAATGTTTTTTATCAGGGAACATTTAATTTTGTACCATTGAATCACTAATTGGTTCATTATGGGAACACAATCTCTACACATTCCTATTTTCTAGGGAGAAAGCTAAAGGAACTGTGGCAAACAAACATGATATTTCTGTTTGTGCAGATGACATTTTATGCACTTGCCTAACGAAAAGACTTTGCTTTTCTCCAAAACCATTTGTACTGTGATTTTCTCGGCCGATTGCATTCGAATTCCACACCAGTTTTTCCGGGAATGACTGGATGATACCGGAAATATCCCGTGTTGTTTTGGCTAACTCGATACCAGATATTGTTCCAGCCTCTGTGTTTGTGTTTTCTGGATATTATTGATGGACTTTATTGTTTTGAATGTTTTTATCAGGGAACATTTCATTTTGTACTGTTGAAACACTAATTGCTTCATCATGGGGAAACCAGCTCTACACATTCGTATTTTCTTGGGAGAAAGCTAGAGGAACTTTGGCAAGCAATCATGATAATTATTTTTGTGTAGATGACATTTTATGCAATGGCCTAATGAAACGACTTTGCTTTTCTCCAATACCATTTTCACTGTGATTTTCTCGGTCCATTGCACACGAATTCCACACCGTTTGTCCGGATATGACTGGATGAAACCGGAAATATCCAGTTTTGTTTTGGCTAACTCAATCCCAGATATTGCTACGGACTCTGTGTTTTTTTTTTTTCTGGATATTATCAATGGACTTTATTGTTTTGAATGTTTTTATCGGTGAACATTTTAATTTGAGCTTTGATACAGTAATTGGTTCCACATGGAGACACCAGCGCTACATATTCGTATTTTTAGGGAGAAAGCTAGAGGGAATGAGGCAAACAAACATGATATTACTCTTTCTATAGATGACATTTTATGCACTTGCCTAACTAAAGAATTTGCTTTTCTCCAAAACCATGTTTACTGTGATTTTCTCCGTCCATTGCATATGAATTCCAAACCACTTTGTCCGCATATAACTGGATGAAACCAGAAATATCCGGTTGTGTTTTGGCTAACTCAATCCGAAATATTGTGAGGGCCTCTGTGTTTGTGTTTTGTGGATATTATCAAGGGGCTTTATTGTTTTGAATATTTTATCAGTGAACATTTTATTTTGAGCTTGGATACAGTAATATGTTCCACAAGGAGAAACCAGCTCTACACATTTTATTTTCTAGGGAGAAAGCTAGAGGAACTGCGACAAACAAACAGGATATTTCTGTTTGTATAGATGACATTTTATGCAATTGCCTAACGAAAAGACTTTGCTTTTCTCCAAAACCCTTTTTATTGTGATTTCCTCGGTCCATTGCATATGAATTCCACACAACTTTGTCCGGATATGACTGGATGAAACCAGAAATATCCGGTTGTGTTTTGGCTCACTCAATCCGAAATATTGTGAAAGCCTCAATGTTTGTGATTTCTGGATATTATCCATGGACTTAATTGTTTTGAATGTTTTTATCAGGGAACATTTTATTTTGTACCGTAAAAACACTAGTTTGTTCATCATGGGTACACCAGCTCCACACATTCCTATTTTCTAGGTAGAAAGCTAGAGGAACTGCAGCAAACAAACATGATATTTCTGTTTGTATAGATGACATTTTATGCACTTTCCTAACGAAAAGATTTGCTTTCTCCAAAACCTTTTTTACTGTGAATTTCTCACTCAATTGCATAGGAATTCCACACCAGTTTGTCCAGATATGACTGTATGAAACAGGAAATATCCGGTATTTTTTTGGCTAACTCAATCCCAAATATTGTTACCGCCTGTGTGTTTGTGTATTCCTGATATGATCCACAGACTTTATTGTTTTAAATATTTTTTTATCCTGGAACACTTAATTTTGTGCTGCAAAACACTAATAGTTTGCACATGGAGACAACATCTCTACACATTCGTATTTTCTACAGAGAAAGCTAGAGGAACTGCGGCAAACAATCATGATATTTCTATGTATAGATGACATTTTATGCACTTGCCTAACGAAAAGACTTTGCTTTTCACCAAAACCATTTTTACTCTGATTTTCTCAGCCCATTGCATACGAATTCCACACCACTTTGTCCGGATATGACTGGATGAAACCAGAAATATCCGGTTGAGTTTTGGCTAACTCAATCCGAAATATTGGGAAAGCCTCTGTGTTTGTGTTTTATGCATATTATCGATGGACTTAGTGTTTTGAATGTTTTTATCAGGGAACATTTAATTTTGTACCTTAGAAACACTAATTGGTTTATCATGTGGACATTAGCTCTACACATTCGTATTTTCTAGGGAGAAAGCTAGAGGAACTGCAGCAAACAAACGTGATATTTCTGTTTGTATAGATGACATTTTATGCACTTGCCTAACGAAAAGACTTTGCTTTTCTCCAAAACCATTTTTACTCTGATTTTCTCGGTCCATTGCATACGAATTCCACACCAGTTTGTCCAGATATGACTGGATAAAAAGAGAAATATCCGACTGCGTTTTGGCTAACTCAATACGAAATATTGCTACAGCTTCTGTGTTTGTGTATTCCTGATATTATCCACAGACTTTATTGTTTTGACTGTTTTTTTATCAGGGAACATTTAATTTTGTGCTTTGAAACACGAATTGTTTCCACATGGAGACACCAGCTCTACACATTCGTATTTTGTAGGGAGAAAGCTAGAGGAACTATGGCAAACAAACATGATATTTCTGTAGGTATAGATGACATTTGATGCACTTGCCTAACGAAAAGACTTTGCTTTTCTCCAAAACCATTTATACTGTGATTTTCTCGGTGCATTGCACACAAATTCCACACCAGTTTGTCCGGATATGACTGGATGAAACCAGAAACATCCACTTGTATTTTCGCTAACTCAATCCGAAATACTGCTACAGCCTCTGTGTTTGTGTTATCCGTATATTATCCACAGACTTTAAATTTTTGAATTTTTTTAAGGGAACAATGAATTTTGTTCGTTGAAACACTAATTGGTTCATCATGGGGACACCAGCTCTACACATTCGTATTTTCTAGGATGAAATCTAGAGGAACTGCGGCAAACAATCATGATATATATGTTTGTGTAGATGACATTTTTTGCACATGCCTAATGAAACGACTTTGCTTTTCTCCAAAACCATGTTTACTGTGATTTTCTCGGTCCATTGCACATGAATTCCACACCAGTTTGTCCGGATATGATTGGATGAAACCGGAAATATCCCGTTGTGTTTTGGCTAACTCAATCCGAAATATTTTCAAAGGCACTGTGTTTGTGTTTTCTGGATATTATCAATGGTTTTTATTGCTTTGAAATTTTTTTGTCAGAGAACATTTTATTTTGAGCTTGGATACTGTAATTGGTTCCGCATGGAGACACCAGCTCTACACATTCCTATTTTCTAGGGAGAAAGCTAGAGGAACTGCCGCACACAAACATGATATTTCTGTTTGTATCGATGATATTTTATCTACTTGCCTAATGAAAAGACTTTGCTCTTCTCCAAAACCAGTTTTACTGTGATTTTCTCGGTCCATTGCACAGGAATTCCACACCAGTTTGTCCGGATACGACTGGATGAAACCGGAAATATACAGTTTTGTTTTGGATAACACAATACCAGATATTGCTACAGCTCTGTGTATGTGCATTCCTGATATTATCCACAGAGTTTATTGTTTTGAATGTTTTTTATCAGGGAACATTTAATTTTGTGCTTGGAAACAGTAATTCTTTCCACATGGAGACACCAGCTCTATTTATTCATATTTTCTAGGGAGAAAGCTAGAGGAACTATGGCAAACAAACATGATATTTCTGTTTGTATAGATGACATTTTATGCCCTTGCCTAACGAAAAGATTTTGCTTTTCTCCAAAACCATTTTTACTGTGAATTTCTCGGTCCATTGCATGCAAATTCCACACCAGTTTGTCCGGATATTATTGGACGAAACCGGAAATATCCGGTTGTATTTTGTCTACCTCAATCTGAGATGTTTCTACAGCCTCTGTGTTTGTGTATTCCTGATATTATCCACGGACTTTATTGTTTTGAATGTTTTTTTTTTCAGGGAACATTTAATTTTGTGCTTGGAAACACTAATTGGTTCATCATGGGGACACCAGCTCTACACATTCGTATTTTCTAGGGAGAAAGCTAGAGGAAATCCGCAAACATACATGATATTTCTGTTTGTATCGAAGATATTTTATGCACTTGCCTAAAAAACGACTTTGCTTTTCTCTAAAATCATTTTTACTGTGATTTTCTTGGTCCATTGCATCCGAATTCCACACCAGTTTGTCTGGATATGACTGGATGAAACCGGAAATATACGGTTTTGTTTTGGCTAACTCAATCCCAGATATTGCTACAGCCTCTGTGTTTGTGTTTTCTGGAAATTATCCACAGACTTTATTGTTTTGAATGTTTTTTATCAGGAAACATTTAATTGTGTGCTAGGTAACACTAATTATTTCCACATGGAGACACCAGCTCTACACATTCGTATTTGCTAGGGAGAAAGCTAGAGGAACTGTGGCAAACAAACCTGATATTTCTGTTTGTATAGATGAAATTTTATGCACTTGCTAACGAAAAGACTTTGCTTTTCTCCAAAACCATTTTTACTGTGATTTGCTTGGTCCATTGCATATGAATTCCACACCACTTTATCTGGATATGACTGGAGGAATCCAGAAATATCTGGTTGTGTTTTGTCTAACTCAATCCGAAATATTGCCATAGCCTCTGTGTTTGTGTTTTCTGGATATTATCGATGGACTATATTGTTTTGAATGTTTTATCAGGGAATATTTAATTTTGTACCGTAGAAGCACTAATTGGTTCATCATGGGGACACGAGCTGTACACATTCGTATTTTCTTGGGAGAAAGCTAGAGGAACTGCGGCAAACAAACATGATATTTCAGTTTGTATAGATGACATTTTATGCACTTGCCTAACGAAAAGACTTTGCTTTTCTCCAAAACCATTTTTACTGTGATTTTCTCGGTCCATTGCATACCAATTCCACACCAGTTTGTCCGGATATGACTGGATGAAACCGGAAATATACGGTTGTGTTTTGGCTAACTCAATCCGAAATAATGCTACAGCCTCTGTGTTGGTGTTTTCTGGATATTATCGATGGACTTTATTGTTTTGAATGTTTTATCAGGGAACATTTAATTTTGTGCCGTACAAACACTAATTTGTTCATCATGGGTACACCAGCTCTAAACATTCGTATTTTCTAGGGAGAAAGCTAGAGGAACTGCGGCAAACAAACATGATATTTCTGTTTGTATACATGACATTTTATGCACTTGCCTAACTAATAGTCTTTGCTTTTCTCCAAAACCATTTTTATTGTGATTTTCTCGGTCCATTGCATCCGAATTCCAAACGACTTTTTCAGGATATGACTGGATGAAACCAGAAATATCCCATTGTGTTTTGGCTAATTCTATCCGAAATATTGTGAAAGGCTCTGTGTTTCTGTTTTCTGGATATTATCAACGGACTTTATTATTTTGAATATTTTTATCAGGGAACATTTCATTTTGTACCGTAGAAACACTAATTGGTTCATCATGGCGACACCAGCTCTAAACATTCGTATTTTCTAGGGAGAAAGCTAGAGGAACTGCGGCAAACAAAATGATACTTCTGTTTGTATGAAATCAGAAATATACGGTTTTGCTTTGGCTAACTCAATCCGAAATATTGTGAAAGCCTCTGTGTTTGTGGTTTCTGGATATTTTCGATTGACTTTATTTTTTTCTTTTTTTTTAACATTTATTTATTTATTTTTTAACTTTTATTTAATAAATATAAATTTCCAGTGTACAGCTTATGGATTACAATGGCTTCCCCCTCCCATAACTTCCCTCCCACCCGCAACCCTCCCCTTTCCCGCTACCTCTCCCCTTTCATTTGCATCAAGATTCATTTTCAATTCTCTTTATATACAGAAGATCAATTTAATATATATGAAGTAAAGATTTCAACAGTTTGCAACCACATGGAAACACAAAGTGAAACATACTGTTTGAGTACTAGTTATAGCATTAAATCACAATGTACAGCACATTAAGGACAGAGATCCCACATGAGGAGCAAGTGCACAAAGGCTCCTGTTGTTGACCCAACAAATTGACAGTTTAATTTATGGCACCATTAACCATTCTAGGCTGTCGTCATTAGTTGCCAAGGCTATGGAAGCCTTCCAAGTTTACCAATTCTGATCATATTTAGACAAGGTCATAAAAGACAGAGTGAGGATAGTAACCAATGATCCTAAGAGTGGCATTTACCAGGTTTGAACAATTGTACAGCATTAAGTGAGGAAGAGGACCATCAGTACACACAGGTTGGGAGTAGAGCCATTGGTGGTAGAGTAGAGGTTATGATTACAAAGGAATGAGGCCCAAGTGCACTAGACAGGGTCTAGAACAAAGGACAGAGTCATTATTAGAGGAGCAAAGAAAGGTGCTGTCTAAGCTACAATTAAGTTTTCTGATTGAGAGGCAAATAGAACCTGATAGAAGGGGCTTGATAATAATCTGGTGGGCTTTAGGCCTTGTAAGTTAAGAGGCCCAGACCTATCTATCTCTTCACATGGGGTATATCCTAAGGGAGGTGTGAACCTCCTAGGGGAAGGCACTCTGTTGACTTTCATTACTTGGCTGGCCTGGGAGGAGAGCTGGCCAGGTAAAGGCAGGGGGCATCTCTAACAAGAAATTTACAGTTCTGACTGCAATGTTGCTGACCCTACTTGACCATCCCCTCAGCTGCAGTGGTCACGTTGGAAGTTGGGCTGAGTGAAGGGCTTTTCAGCTTAGAGCCAATAAGATCTGTGGCTCTGACCTGGGCATCCTTCGACTCCAGGGCAGGTCCATTTCCAGTGATCCAACTCTTGGCAGAGCTGCCAGGGCTCTTCACAAGCTGACTTCTGCTGAAGCCCAGGCTTACCACATTGAAAGCCACTGCAGTGGACTGGCCTGTTGGGTCTCCTTGAGGGCAGATCACTGTACAGATCAGCCATTAATAGGCCTGCCACCCATTGCTTCTGATGCCGAGCTTCCTTTTCCTCCTGGTTTGTGTTAAAGCAGACCAGAGGATGCAAGTCAAGGGAGTGCCCAAGTCCCATCTCTAATCTTCAATGGCCTGAACTACAAGTCTATAGTCACAGGCATGTTCTGCAGTAGTTTTTCTAAGACAATGCCCATGAGGAAAATTATATTCTCACTTTAAAACTTTCTTTCCCTTTGGTCTGAAAGGGAGGTTTTTTCTACTTACTGTATACTTCACTGAAGGCAAAGTAAATCTACTATGAGATTATTATTTAAGTTCTTATTTTGGCTATGCTATTACAGAAAAATGTTAGCCATCTCTTTTATAAGGTCTAAAGATTAAATTGTGCGTCCAGAGATTCCTTTATAATAGAATTAGTTTCCTACCTTGAAGAGAATAGAGAAATGAAAGAACAAGTTGGGCTTAGAATAGAGAAATGAGGGAGCAAGTCCTAGATTACTTACTGACAATAGCAATATTACATGAATACTTAGCATACCATTTCAAAAATTAGATAACAACATAAGAAAACATTTACCAGAAGGTCCAATGCCTTCTATAAATTATAAGAATCATGTATTTGAAAACACCTCTTAAATATCTAACATGGTGTATTTTGTTTCGCCAGTAAACTTAAGCACAACCATATAAAATGATTTAGTTTCTTTCTACCAACATGTATAAAACATATGATACAGAGATTCAGGTCACACCAATTAAAATGTATCTTTGATTGATTTTAGCAGCTTAAATTTATGGACAATCTTATCTATAAGCCATTTAATATAAAACTCTTAATAAAATTTCCCCATGTGGACATACAATATGTACACACATATAACATAGCATAATAGACCAATATAGCAATTTTAATAATAGCTTTTACAATCTTTAACTCTTTTTCAGATTCCTGACAATATTATTTAGATCTGATTTCTTCTTCTTTTCTTTGGTTTGCCCGTTTCCTTTCCTGTTCTCCGTCTTCTAAGTCTGATATTCTCTCTTCTGCTTCGCCCATTCTGTTTTTAAGGCTCTCTAATGTGTTTGTCATTTGATCTATTGAATTCTTCATTTCATTATGATTTCTTGTTTCTATCACAGTTTCTGGTTCCACTGGTTGTTTCATTTCATTTTGATTCCTCCTTAATATTTCATTTTCACAGGAGAGATTTTCTATCTTGTCCAATAAGGATTTCTGTAGTTCAAGAATTTGTTTTTGAGAACTTCTTAATGTTCTTATCAATTTTTGAGATCCACTTCTTGCAATTCTTCTATCTCATCATCTTCATAATCTTGAATTGGGGTGCCTTTTTCATTTGGGGACATCATAGTGTCTTCCTTGTTCTTGTTAGCTTGGTTTTTTTGTTTGTTGTTTGGCATGTTGGAGATATTTGGTTTCTTCACTGTGGTGTTTTTTCTTGTTACACTATGGCTCTATATTAAGTGGACTGTCTGCTTTCGGTGGAGCCTTAGAGGCTTGAGATGAGTGTGGACTGAGAGCTGTGTTTGGTTCCTCAGTGTTGAGGGTGTGTCAAAGATGACACTCCCAGGTTAGGTGTGGTAAATATCTCTTTTTTTTTATTCCAAAGGGAAGTAATTCTGCACAGCTGAACGTAATTGGAGGTAGTTAGCAGGCGAATGATATACCCACAGGAGCCAGAGATCGGAAGCTCTTTGCCAAGGACCACACAGGGAATCTGTGCTGCCTTCAGTGTGGGCTCCAATTCTCCTGCAGTCTCCCACTGGGTTTCCAAGTTAGATGCTAATCTCCTGTTATTTCACCCCTCCCCCCAGAGTCAGGTGTTTCTGCTAGGCTCAGGGCCAGTGCAGACCTGAGTTCGCCCTGCTTATGACGTATGTCCAAAATGGCGCCTACTCTGTCTTGCTCACCTTTGAGATGTGAGCGGAGAGAGAGAAACTTGTGTCCGTATCGGTCACTTTTTTTATTTTTTTCCTCTCTCTCTTCTAGTTAGCCTGGTGAATTTTTCCCCACGGAGTTTCAAGCCTCGTTCCCTCTAGCCTCCTCTTTCCACTTGCCTGCTGGTGTCTCGGGCTATTGAGGTTCAGCTCACCTCACGTTCCAACGATGGTGTGTTGAGTCTGCCGCTGGTGTCCGGAACCTGTGCTCCTACGCTCCCCACGCAGGTACACTGTGAATCACTAGTTCCGGAACTGTTTCCTCTGCTGTTTCATCCCCTACTCTTCCTTGACCCAGCAGTATCTCCATTTATATGAAACTGTCTCTCCCCCAGACTAATAGTGTGCTCCCTGCCTATTCCGCCATCTTGCCGCTCCCCTAATTTCCTATCCGGACTTTATTCTTTAGAATGTTTTTTATCAGAGAACATTTAATTTTGTACCATTGAATCACTAATTGTTTCATCATGGGGACACCAGCTCTACACATTCGAATTTTCTAGGGAGAAAGCTAGAGGAACTGCAGTAAACAAACAAGATATTTCTGTTTGTATCGATGACATTTCATGTACTTGCCTAATGAAAGACATTGCTTTTCTCCAAAACCATTTGTACTGTGATTTTCTCGGTCCATTGCATAGGAATAACACATAACTTTTTCCGGATATTATCCGGATATTTTGTGCTTGGAAACACTAATTGGTTCCAGATGGAGACACCAGCTCTACACATTCCTATTTTCTCGGAAGAAAGCTAGAGGAACTGTGGCAAACAAACATGATATTTCAGTTTGTTTAGATGACAGTTTATGAACTTGCCTAACGAAAAGACTTTGCTTTCCTATAAAACCATTTTTACTGTGATTTTCTCGGTCCATTGAATAGGAATTCCACACCACTTTGACCGGATATGACAGGATGAAACCAGAAATATCCGGTTGTGTTTTGGCTAACTCAATCCAAAATATTGTGAAAGCCTCTGTGTTTGTGTTTCTGCATATTATTGATGGACTTTATTGTTTTGAATATTTTTATCAGGGAAAATTTATTTTTGTACCGTAGAAATACTAATTGCTTCATCATGGGTACACCAGCTCTACCCATTCCTATTTTCTAGGGAGACTGCTAGAGCAACTGTGGCAAACAAACATGATATTTATGTTTGTGTAGATGACATTTTATGCACTTGCCTACGAAAAGACTTTGCTTTTATCCAAAACCATTTTTAAAGTGATTTTCTCGGTCCATTGCATACGAATTTCACAGGAGTTGTCAGGATATGACTGGATGAAACCAGAAATATCCGATTTTGTTTTGACAAACTCAATCCCAGATTTGCTACAGACTTTGTGTATTTGTGTTTCTGATATTATCCACAGACTGTATTGTTTTGAATGATTTTCATCAGGGAACATTTAATTTTCAACTGTGAAACACTAATTGTTTCCACATGGAAACACCAGCTCTACACATTCCTATTTTCTAGGGAGAAAGCTAGAGGAACTGCTGCAAACAAACATGATATTTCTGTTTGTATAGATGACATTTTATGCACTTGCCTAACGAAAAGACTTTGCTTTTCTCCAAAACCCTTTTTACTGTGATTTTCTCCGTGCATGGCATACGAATTCCACACCAGTTTATTCGGATATGACTGGATAAAAGCAGAAATATCCGGTTGTGTTTAGGCTAACTCAATCCGAAATATTGTGAAAGACTCTGTGTTTGTGTTTTCTGGATATTATCGATGGACTTTATTGTTTTGAATGTTATTTATCAGGGAACATTTAATTTTGTAACATAGAAACACTAATTGATTCATCATGTGGACACCAGCTCTACATATTTGTATTTTCTAGGGAGAATGCTAGGGGAACTGCGGCAAACAAACATGATATTTCTGTTTGTATACATGACATTTTATGCACTGGCCTAATGAAAAGACTTTGCTTTTCTCCAAAAACATTTTTACTGTGATTTTTCGTTCCATTACATCTGAATTCCAAACGTCCTTTTCCGGATATGACTGGATGAAACCGGAAATATCCGGTTCTGTTTTGGCTAACACAATGTGAAATATTGTGAAAGTTCTGTATTAGTGTTTTCTGGATATTCTCGATGGACTTTATTGTTTTGAATGTTTTTTATCAGGGAACATTAGTTTTGTGCTTGAAAACACTAATTGTTTCCACATGGAGACACCAGCTCTACACATTTATATTTTCTAGGGAGAAAGCTAGAGTAACAGCGGCACACAAACATGACATTTTTTTTGTATAGATGACATTTTATGAACTTGCCTAAGGAAAAGACTTTGCTTTTCTACAAAACCATTTTTACTCTGATTTTCTTGGTCCATTGCATACGAATTCCACACCACTTTGTGCGGATATGACTGGATGAAACCAGAAATATCGGTTGTGTTTTGGCTAACTCAATCCCAGATATTGCTACAGGCTCTGTGTTTGTTTTTTTCTGGATATATCGATGGACCAATTTTTTTGAATATTTTTATCAGGGAACATTTAATTTTGTACCGTTGAAAAACTAATTTGTTTATCTTGGGAACACCAGCTCTACATATTCGTATTTTCTAGAGAGAAAGCTAGAGTAACTGCAGCAAAAAAACATGATATTTCTGTTTGTATAGATGACATTTTATGCACTTGCCTAACGAAAAGACTTTGCTTTTCTCTACAACCATTTTTACTGTGATTTTCTCTGTCCATTGCATACGAATTCCACACCAGTTTGTCCGGATATGACTGGATGAAACCAGAAATATCCGGTTGTGTTTTGGCTAACTCAATCCGAAATATTGTGAAAGCCTATGTGTTTGTGTTTTCTGGATATTATCGATGGACTTATTGTTTTGAATATTTTTATCAGGGAACATTTATGTTTGTACCGCAGAAACACTAATTGGTTCATCACGGGGACACCAGCTCTACACATTCGCATTTTCTAGGGAGAAATCTAGAGGAACTGCGGCAAACAAACATGATATTTCTGTTTGTATAGATGACATTTTATGTACTTGCCTAACGAAAAGACTTTGCTTTTCTCTTAAACCATATTTACTGTGATTTTCTCAGTCCACTGCATACGAATTCCACACCAGTTTGTCCGGATATGACTGGATGAAACTGGAAATATCCGGTTTTGTTTTGGCTAACTCAATCCCAGATATTGCTACTGCCTCTATGTTTCTTTTTTCTGGATACTATCAATGGACTTTATTGTTTTGAATGCTTTTTATCGGGGAACATTTTATTTTGAGCTTGGATACAGTAATTGGTTCTTCATGGGTACACCAGCTCTACCCATTCCTATTTTCTAGGGAGACTGCTAGAGCAACTGTGGCAAACAAACATGATATTTATGTTTGTTTAGATGACATTTTATGCACTGGCTGAATGAAAATCTTTGCTTTTGTCCAAAACCATTTTTACTGTGATTTTCTCGGTCCATTGCCTATGAATTCCACAGGAGTTGCCAGGATATGATTGGATGAAACCAGAAATATCCGGTTTTGTTTTGACTAACTCAATCCCAGATATTGCTACAGATTTTGTGTTTTTGTATTCCTGATATTATCCACAGACTGTATTGTTTTGAATGTTTTTTATCAGGGAACATTTAATTTTCAACTGCGAAACACTAATTGTTTCCACATCGAGACACCAAATCTACACATTCGTATTTTCTAGGGAGAAAGCTAGAGGAACTGCGGCAAACAAACATGATATTTCTGTTTGTATAGATGACATTTTATGCACTGGCCAAAGGAAAAGACTTTGCTTTTCTCCAAAACCATTTTTCCTCTGATTTTCTCGGTCCATTGCATACGAATTCCACACCACTTTGTCCAGATATGACTGGATGAAACCAGAAATATCCGGTTGTGTTTTGGCTAACTCAATCCCAGATATTGCTACAGCCTCTGTGCTTGTGTTTTCCGGATCTCATCAACCGACTTTATTGTTTTGAATGTTATTTATCAGGGAACATTTAATTTTGTGCTGGGAAAGACTAATTGTTTCCACATGGAGACACCAGCTCTACACATTCGTATTTTCTATCGAGATAGCTAGAGGAACTGCGGCAAACAAACATGATATTTCTGTTTATATAGAAGACATTTTATGCACTGGACGTAGGAAAAGACTTTGCTCTTCTCCAAAACTATTTTTAATGTGATTTTCTCGGTGCATTGCATACCAATTCCAGCCTACTTTGTCTGGATATGACTGGATGAAACCAGAAATATCCAGTTGTATTTTGGCTAACTCAATCCAAAATATTGTGAAAGTCTCTGTGTTTCTGTTTTCTGGATATTATCGATGGACTTTACTGATTTGAATGTTTTTATCAGGGAAAATTTCATTTTTTACAGTAGAATCACTCATTGGTTCAACATGGAGACACCAGCTCTACACATTCGTATTTTCTAGGGAGAAAGCTAGAGGAACTGCGGCAAACAAAGATGATATTTCTGTTTGTATAGATGACATTTTATGCACTTAGCTAAGGAAAGACTTTGCTTTTCTCCAAAACAATTTTTACTGTGATTATCTCAGTCCATTGCATATGAATTCCACCACACTTTGTGCGGATATGACTGGATGAAACCAGAAATATCCGGTACTGTTTTGGCTAACTCAATCGAAGATATTGCTACAGACACTGTGTTTCTGTTTTCTGGATATTATAAACGGACTTTAATGTTTTCAATGTGTTTTATCAGGGAACATTTAATTTTGTGCTGAGACACACTAGTTGACTCCACATAGAGACACCAGCTCTACATATTCGTATTTTCTAGGGAGAAAGCTAGAAGAACTCCGGCAAACAAACATGACATTTCTGTTTGTATAGATGACATTTTATGCACTTGCCGAAGGAAAAAACATTGCTTTTCTCCAAAACCATTTTTACTGTGATTTTCTCCATCCATTGTATACGAAATCCACACCACTTTGTCTGGATATGATTGGATGAAACCAGAAATATCCGGTTTTGTTTTGGCTAACTCAATCCCAGATATTGCTACAGCCTCTGTGTTTGTGTTTTCCGGATTTTATCAACGGACTTTATTGTTATGAATGTTTTTTATCAGGGAACATTTAATTTTGTTTAGGAAACACTAATTTGTACCAAATGGAGACACCAGCTCTACACTTTCGTATTTTCCGGAGAGAAAGCTACAGGAAGTACGGCAGTGAAACATGAGATTTCTGTTTGTATAGATGACATGTTATGCACTTGCCTAACGAAAAGACTTTCCTTTTCTTTTTTTTTTCTTTTTTTTTATTTTTAACTTTTATTTAATGAATATAAATTTCCAGTGTACAGCTTATGGATTACAATGGCTTCCCCCTCCCATAACTTCCCTCCCACCCACAACCCTCCCCTCTCCCGCTCGCTCTCCCCTTCCATTCACATCAAGATTCATTTTCAATTCTCTTTATATACAGAAGATAAATTTATTATAAAGTTTTCAACAGTTTGCACCCACATTGAAACACAAAGTGAAACATACTGTTTGAGTACTAGTTATAGCATTAAATCACAATGTACAGCACATTAAGGACAGAAATCCCACATGAGGAGCAAGTGCACAGTGGCTCCTGTTGTTGACCCAACAAATTGACACTCTAGTTTATGGCGCCGGTAACCACCCTAGGCTGTCGTCATGAGTTGCCAAGGCTATGGAAGCCTTCCAAGTTTGCCGACTCTGATCATATTTAGACATGGTCATAAAAGACAGAGTGAGGATAGTAACCAATGATCCTAAGAGTGGCATTTACCAGGTTTGAACAATTATACAGCAGTAAGTCGGTAAGAGGACCATCAGTACACACAGGTTGGGAGTAGAGCCATTGGTGGTAGAGTAGAGGTTATGATTACAAAGGAAAGAGGCCCAAGTGTGCTAGACAGGGTCTAGAACAAAGGACAGAGTCATTATTAGATGTGCTAAGAAAGGTGCTGTCTAAGCTACAATTAAGTTTTCTGATTGAGAGGCAAATAGAACCTGATAGAAGGGGCTTGATAATAATCTGGTGGGCTTTAGGCCTTGTAAGTTAAGAGGCCCAGACCTATCTATCTCTTCACATGGGGTATATCCTAAGGGAAGTGTGAACCTCCTAGGGGAAGGCACTCTGTTGACTTTCATTACTTGGCTGGGCTGGGAGGTGAGCTTGCCAGGTAAAGGCAGGGGGCATCTCTAACAAGAAATTTACAGTTCTGACTGCAATGTTGCTGACCCTACTTGACCATCCCCTCAGCTGCAGTGGTCACTTTGGAAGTTGGGCTGAGTGAAGGGCTTTTCAGCTTAGAGCCAATAAGATCTGTGGCTCTGACCTGGGCATCCTTCGACTCCAGGGCAGGTCCATTTCCAGTGATCCAACTCTTGGCAGAGCTGCCAGGGCTCTTCACAAGCTGACTTCTGCTGAAGCCCAGGCTTACCACATTGAAAGCCACTGCAGTGGACTGGCCTGTTGGGTCTCCTTGAGGGCAGATCACTGTACAGATCAGCCATTAATAGGCCTGCCACCCATTGCTTCTGATGCCGAGCTTTCTTTTCCTCCTGGTTTGTGTTAAAGCAGACCAGAGGATGCAAGTCAAGGGAGTGCCCATGTCCCATCTCTAATCTTCAATGGCCTGAACTACAAGTCTATAGTCACAGGCATGTTCTGTAGTAGTTTTTATAAGGTAGACAATGCCCATGAGGAAAATTATGTTCTCACTTTAAAACTGTAAGACCCCTTAAGCAGGTGTCCCACAATCCGGACCCCCAGAAACACAGACTCCACTCAAATCGCTGCAAGAGCAAGAGGAAGTTTATTGCATTTGCAAATGGGCCATCTCAACAGCACACTCTAGTGTCGTGCAGAGAGAGCGGCCCCGATCATCAATTTCACAGAGTATTTAAGGCTTAAAACCACAACATTAGCATATTTCCACAGTATTACTATTTCATTTGGTAATCTAAGGGATTACAGGGTAAAAGGGGGTTTCCAGGGTAAAAGGGAAGAAGTTACATGCTGTACGTGCTTTGTGGTTTTCATTTTTAGCTTGAGCAAGCACGGGCAGGGGTCAATGTTGTGTGTAATAACTTGTAGTGTTGTAACAGGATATAAGTTGGGTACATTTTCTGTTAACTTTGGTTTTTATAGTTCCTGAAAACGGTTACAAAAACGGTTACATTTTGCAAGTTTAGCTAAAGTTCAGCTATCTTATGAAAGCATTTTCATTTCTTACAAAAATTGTTGCAAGCCCAGCCAATTAATACAGAAGCAGAACAATATGCAGTTAGCTCAAGTGACTCCATCTCAAACCTAACCTGCCTAATTCTTTCAAAACTTTCTTTCCCTTTTGTCTGAAAGGGAGGTTTTTTCTACTTACTGTATACTTCGCTGATGGCGAAGTGAATCTAGCTATCAGATTATTATTTAAATTCTTATTTTGGCTATGCTATTACAGAAAAATGTTAGCCATCTCTTTTATAAGGTCTAAAGATTAAATTGTGTGTCCTACATATTCCTTTATAGTAGAATTAGTTTCCTAGCTTGAAGAGAATAAATGAAAGAACAAGTTGTGTTTAGAATAGAGAAATGAGGGAGCAAGTCCTAGATCGCTTGCTGACAATAGCAGTATTACATGAATACTTAGCACACCGTTTCAACCATTAGATAACAACTTAAGAAAACATTTACCAGAAGGTCCAATGCCTTCTATAAATTTTAAGAATCATGTATTTGAAAACACCTCTTAAATATCTAACATGGTGTAGTTTGTTTAGCCAGTAAACTTAAGCACAACCATATAAAATGTTTTTAGTTTCTTTCTACCAACAAGTTTAAAACATATGATACACAGATTCAGGTCACACAAATTAAATGTATCTTTGATTGATTTTAGCAGCTTAAATTTATGGACAATCTTATCGATAAGCCATTTAAAATAAAACTCTTAATAAAATTTCCTATGTGGACATACAATATGTACACACCTATAACATAGCATAATAGACCAATATAGCAATTTTAATAATAGCTTTTAAAATCTTTAACTCTTTTTGTATATTGCCAATTGATTTGAATTCCTTTTGTTTTTAGATTACTTTAACACATTGCTTTAACAGAGCATCAGAGTGTAATTCTATGTCAAAGAGACATTGAGCTTCCTATGATCTTTTGCTGTGAGGTTTCCTTCCTTTACCTTCTTTCATATTGGTGACCATGTTTCTGTGTTTCTGTGTGTAACACATCTTTAAGCATCTTTTGCAGGGCAGGATGAGTGGCAACAAATTCTTTCAGTTTCTGTTTGCTATGAAAAGTCTTAATTTCACCTTCATTCACAAATGAGAGCTTTGCAGGATATAATATTCTGGGCTGGCAGTTTTTCTCTCTTAGTACCTGGGCTATGTCTTGCCATTCCCTTCTAGCTTGTAGGGTTTCTGATGAGAAGTCTGCTGTGAGTCTAATTGGAGATCCTCTGAGAGTAATCTGACGTTTCTCTCTTGCACATTTTAGGATCTTTTCTTTATGTTTCACTGTGGTGAGTTTGATTACAATGTGTCGTGGTGAGGATCTCTTTTGGTCATGTTTATTAGGGGTTCTATAAGCTTCCTGTACTAAGATGCCTCTGTCCTTCTCCAAACCTGGGAAATTTTCTGCTAGTATCTCACTGAAAATGTCTTCTAATCCTTTCTCCCTCTCCATGCCTTCAGGAACTCCTAGAACCCGAATATTTGGTTTTTTAATAGTATCCTGTAGATTCCCGACAATATTTTTTAGATTTCTGATTTCTTCTTCTTTTCTTTGGTTTGCCTGTTTCCTTTCCTGTTCTCTGTCTTCTAAGTCTGATATTCTCTCTTCTGCTTTGCCCATTCTGTTTTTACGGCTCTCTAATGTGTTTGTCATTTGATCTATTGAGTTCTTCATTTCATTGTGGTTTTTTGTCACTATCACAGTTTCATTTCATTTTGATTCCTCCTTAATATTTCATTTTCACGAGAGAGATTTTCTATCTTGTCCATTAAGGATTTCTGTAGTTCAAGAATTTGCTTTTGAGAACTTCTTAATGTTCTTATCAATATTTTGAGGTCTGCATCTTGCATTTCTTCTATCTCATCATCTTCATAATCTTGAATTGGGGTGTCTTTTTCATTTGGGGCCGTCATGGTGTCTTCCTTGTTCTTGTTACCTCGGTTTTTGCGTTTGTTGTATGGCATGTTGGAGATATTTGGTTTCTTCACTGTGGTGTTTTTTCTTGTAACACTATGGCTCTATATTAAGTGGACTGTCTGCTTTCGGTGGAGCCTTAGAGGCTTGAGATAAGTGTGGACTGAGAGCTGTGTTTGGTTCCTCAGGGTTGAGGGTGTGTCAAAGATGACACTCCCAGGTTAGGCGTGGTAAATCTCTCTTTCTTTTTTTTTTTTTTTATTCCAAAGGGAAGTAATTCTGCACAGCTGAACGTAATTGGAGGTAGTTAGCAGGCGAATGATATACCCACAGGAGCCAGAGATCGGAAGCTCTTTCCCAAGGACCACACAGGGAATCTGTGCTGCCCTCAGGGTGGGCTCCAATTCTCCTGCAGTCTCCCACTGGGTTGCCAAGTGAGATCCTAATCTCCTGTTATTTCACCCCTCCCCCCAGAGTCAGGTCTTTCTGCTAGGCTCAGGGCCGGTGCAGACCTGAGGTCGCCCTGCTTATGACGTATGTCCAAAATGGTGCCTGCTCTTTGTCTTGCTCGCCTTTGAGAGGTGAGCGGAGAGAGAGAAACTCGTGTCCGTATCGGTCACTTTTTTTTTTCCTCTCTCTCTTCTAGTTAGCCTGGTGAGCTTTTCCCCACGGAGTTTCAAGCCTCGTTCCCACTAGTCTCCTCTTTCTGCTTGCCCGCTGGTGTCTCAGGCTATTGAGGTTCGGCTCACCTCACGTTCCAGCGCTGGTGCGTTGAGTCTGCTGCTGGTGTCGGAATAGGAAGGGAGCACATTGATAGTTCAGCAAGACACACAGGTTAATAACAGTGGAGATACTGCAGGGACAAGGAAGAGTAGGGGAAGAAACAGCAGCGGAGACAATTCTGGAAGTAGTGATTCACAGTGGACCTGCGTGGAGAGTGTGGAAGCCCAAGACTTTGCTTTTCTCCAAAACAATTTCTACTATGATTTTCTCAGTCCATTGCATACGAATTCCACACGACTTTGTCCAGATAGGCCTGGATGAAACCAGAAATATCCGGTTGTGTTTTGGCTAACTCAATCCCAGATATTGCTACAGCATCTGTGTTAGTGTTTTCTAGATATTATCGACGGACTTTATTGTGTTGAATGTCTCTTATCAGGGAACATTTCATTTTGTGCTGGGAAAGACTATTTGGTTCCACATGGAGACACCAGCTCTACACATTCGTATTTTCTAGGGAGAAAGCTAGAGGAACTGTGGCAAACATACATGATAATTCTTTTTGTATAGATGACATTTTATGCACTTGCCTAACGAAAACACTGTGCTTTTCTCCAAAACCATTTTTACTGTGATTTTCTCGGTCCATTGCATACAAACTCCACACGACTTTGTCTGGATATGACTGAAAGAAACCTGAAATATCCGGTTGTGTTTTGGCTAACTCAATCCCAGATACTGCTACAGCATCTGTGTTTGTGTTTTCTGGATATTAACGACGGACTTTATTGTGTTGAATGCTTCTTATCAGGGAACATTTCATTTTGTGACGTGAAAGACTATTTTGTTCCACATGGAGACACCAGCTCTACACATTCGTATTTCCTAGGGAGAAAGCTAGAGGAACTGTGGCAAACAAACATGATATTTCTTTTTGTATAGATGACATTTTATGCACTTGCCTATGGGAAACACTTTGCTTTTCTAAAAAACCATTTCTAATTTTTTTTCTCGGTCCATTGCATACGAATTCCACCCCACTTTGTCCGGATATGACTGGATGAAGCCAGAAATATCCTGTTGTGTTTTGGCTAATTCAATACGAAATATTGCTACAGCCTCTGTGTTTCTGATTTCTGGATATTATCGATGAACTTTATTGTTCTGATTCTTTTTATCAGGGAACATTTAATTTTATACCGTAGAAACACTAATTGGTTCCACATGGAGACACCAGCTCTACACATTCATATTTTTTAGGAAGAAAGCTAGAGGATCTGCAGCAAACAAACATGATATTTCTGTTTGTATCGATGACATTTTATGCACTTGCCTAAGGAACAAACTGTGCTTTTCTCCAAAACAATTTGTACTCTGATTTTCTCGGTCCATTGCATACGAATTCCACACCACTTTGTCCAGATATGACTGGATGAAACCAAAAATGTCTGGATGTGTTTTGGCTAACTCAATCCCAGATATTTCTACAGCCTCTGTGTTTGTGTTTTCCAGATAGTATCAACGGACTATATTGTTTTGAATGTTTTTTATCAGGGAACATTGAATTTTGTGCTGGGAAACACTAGTTGACTCCACATGGATACACCAGTTCTACACATTCGTATTTTCTACTCAGAAAACTAGAGTAACTGCGGTAAACAAACATGATAATTCTGTTTGTATAGATGACATTTTATGCAATTGCCTAACGAAAAGACTTTGCTCTGCTCCAAAACCATTTTTACTGTGATTTTCTCAGTCCATTGCATACGAATTCAACATGACTTTGTCCGGATTGGCCTGGATGAAACCAGAAATATCCGGTTGTGTTTGGCTAACTCAATCCCGGATATTGCTACAGCATCTGTGTTAGTGTTTTCTAGATATTATCGACGGACTTTATTGTGTTGAATGTTTCTTATCAGGGAACATTTCATTTTGTGCTGGGAAAGACTATTTGGTTCCACATGTAGACACAAGCTCTACACATTCGTATTTTCTAGGGAGAAAGCTGGAGGAATTGTGGCAAACAAACATGATATTTCTGCTTACATAGATGAGATTTTATGCACTTGCCTATGGAAAACACTTTGCTTTTCTCCAAAACCATTTCTATATTTTTTATCGGTCGATTGCATACAAATTCCACCCCACTTTGTCCAGATATGACTGGAGGAAACCAGAAATATCCTGTTGTGTTTTGGCCAAGTCAATACGAAATATTACTACAGCCTCTGCGTTTGTGTATTCTGGATATTACCGATGGACTTTATTGTTTTGAATATTTTTATCAGGGAACATTTCATTTTGTACCGTAGAAACACTAATTGTTTCCACATGAGGATAACAACTCTACATATTCGTATTTTCTAGGGTGAAATCTAGAGGAACTGCCACAAAAAAACATGATATTTCTGTTTTTATAGATGACATTTGTTGCACTTGCCTAACGAAAAGACTTTGCTTTTCTCCAAAACCATTTTTACTGTGATTATCACGGTCCATTGCATATGATTTCCACACCACTTTGACCGGATATGACTGCATGAAACCAGAAATATCCGGTTGAGTTTTGGCTAACTCAATCCCATATATTGCTACAGCCTCTGTGTTTGTGTTTTCCAAATATTATCAATGGACTTTATTGTTTTGAATGTATTTTATCAGGGAACATTTAATTTTGTGCTGGGAAACACTAGTTGACTCCGCATGGAGACACCAGCTCTAGATATTTGTATATTCTAGGGAGAAAGCTAGAGGAACTTCGGGCAACAACATGATATTTCTGTATATATAGATGACATTTTATGCACTTGCCTAAAGAAAAGATATTGGTTTTCCCTAAAACCATTTTTACTGAGATGATCTCGGTATATTGCATTCGATTTCCACCCCTGTTTGTCCGGATATGACTGGATGAAACTAGAAATATCCGGTTGTGTTTTAGCTAACTCATTCACAGATATTGCTACAGCCTCTGTGTTTCTATTTACCAGATATTGTCAATGGAATGTATTGTGTAGAATGTTTTTTATCAGGGAACATTTAATTTTGTGCTGGGAAACACTAGTTGACTACACATGGAGACACCAGCTCTACACATTCGTATTTTCTAGGGAGAAAGCTGGAGGAACTGTGGCAAACAAACATGATATTTCTGCTTACATAGATGACATTTTATGCACTTGCCTATGGAAAACACTTTGCTTTTCTCCAAAACCATTTCTACTTTTTTTTCTCGGTCGATTGCATACGAATTCCACCCCACTTTGTCCAGATATGACTGGATGAAACCAGAGATATCCTGTTGTGTTTTGGCCAAGTCAACACGAAATATTGCTACAGCCTCTGCGTTTGTGTATTCTGGATATTACCGATGGACTTTATTGTTTTGAATATTTTTATCAGGGAACATTTCATTTTGTACCGTAGAAACACTAACTGCTTCCACATGGAAACAACATTTCTACATATTCGTATTTTCTAGGGTGAAATCTAGAGGAACTGCCACAAACAAACATGATATTTCTGTTTTTATAGATGACATTTGTTGCACTTGCCTAACGCAAAGACTTTGCTTTTCTCCAAAACCATTTTTACTGCGATTATGTCGGTCCATTGCATATGATTTCCACACCACATTGACCGGATATGACTGCATGAAACCAGAAATATCCGGTTGAGTTTTGGCTAACTCAATCCCAGATATTGCTACAGCCTCTGTGTTTGTGTTTTCCAGATATTATCAATGGGGTTTATTGTTTTGAATGTTTTTTATCAGGGAACATTTAATTTTGTGCTGAGAAACACTAGTTGACTCCACATGGAGACACCAGTTCTACACATTCGTATTTTCTAGGGAGTAAGCTAGAGGAACCATGGCAAACAAACATGATATTTCTGCTTACATAGATGACATTTTATGCACTTGCCTAATGAAAAGACTTTGCTTTTCTCCAAAACCATTTTTATTCTGATTTTCTCGGACCATTGCATACGAATTCCACAACTCTTTTCCGGATATGCCTTGATGATACCAGAAATATCTGGTTGTGTTTTGGCTAAATCAATTTGAATTATTGTGAATGCCTCTCTGTTTGTGTTTTGTGGATATTTTCGATGGACTTAATTGTTTTGAATGTTTTTATTAGAGAACATTTAATTTTGTGCTGTAGAAACACTAATTGTTCCACATGGAGACACCAGATCTACACATTCGTATTTTCAAGGGAGAAAGCTAGAAGAACTGCGGCAAACAAACATGATATTTCTGTTTGTATAGATGACATTTTATGCACTGACCAAAGGAAAAGACTTTGCTTTTCTCCAAAACCATTTTTACTGTGATTTTCTCGGTCCATTTCATACGAATTGCACACGACTTTGTCCGGATATGACTAGATGAAACCAAAAATATCCGGTTGTGTTTTGGCTAACTCAATCAATCCCAGATATTGCTACAGCCTCTGTGTTTGTGCTTTCCATATATTATCGACGGACTTTGTTGTTTTGAGAGTTTTTTATCAGGGAACAATAAATTTTGTGCTGGGAATCACTAACTGATACCTCATGGAGACACCAGCTCTACAAATTCGTATATTCTAGGTAGAAAGCTAGAGGAAGTGCGGCAAAAAACATAACATTTCTGTTGGTATATATGAGGCACTTGCCGAGGGAAAAGACTGTGCTTTTCTCCAAAACCATTTTTACTGTGATTTTCTCAGTCCATTGCTTACGAATTCCACACCACTTTGTCCAGATATGCCTGGATGAAAATAGAAATATCCGGTTCTCATTTGGCTAACTCAATCCGAAATATTGTGAAAGACTCTGTGTTTGTGTTTTCTGGATATTATCGATGGACTTTATTGCTTTGAATATTTTTTTATCAGATAACATTTAATTTTTTGCTGAAAAACACTAGTTGATTCCAGATGGGGACAACAGCTCTCTACATTTGTATTTTCTAGGGAAAAAGCTAGAGGAACTATGGCAAACAAAAATGATATTTCTGTTTCTATAGATGACATTTAATGCACTTGGTGAAGGAAATGACTTTGCTTTTATCCAAAACCATTTTTACTCTGATTTTCTTGGTTCATTGCATACGAATTCCACACCACTTTGTCCAGCTATGACTGGACAAAACCAGAAATATACGGTTCTGTTTTGGCTAATTCAATAAGAAATATTGTCGAAATCCTCTGCGTTTGTGTTTTCTGGATAATATCCTTGGACTTTATTGTTTTGAATGTATTTTATCAGGGAACATTTAATTTTGGGCTGGGAAACACTAGTTGACTCCACATGCAGACACCAGCTCTACACATTCGTATTTTCTAGGAAGAAAGGTAGAGGAATTGCGGCAAAGATAATATTTCTGTTTGTATAGATGACAGTTTATGCACTTGCCTAACGAAAAGACTTTGCTTTTCTCCAAAACCATTTTTACTGTGATTTTCTTGGTCCATTGCATATGAATTGCACACCAGATTGTCCGCGAATGACTGGATGAAACCAGAAATATCCAGTTGTGTTTTGGCTAACTCAATCCCAGATATTGCTACAGCCTCTGTGTTTGTGTTTTACGGATATTATCGATGGACTTTATTGTTTTGAGTGTTTTTCTCAGGGAACCTTTCATTTTGTACCATAGAAACAGTAATTGGTTCCACATGGAGACACCAGCTCTACACATTTGTATTTTCTATGGAGAAATCTAGAGGAACTGCGGCAAACAAACATGATATTTCTGTTTGTATTGATGACATTTTATGTAATTGCCTAACGAAAAGACTTTACTTTTCTCGAAAACCATTTTACTGTGATTTTCTCGGTCCATTGCATACGAATTCCACCCCACTTTTTCCGGATATGCTTGGATTAAAACCTAAATATCCTGTTGTGTTTTGGCTAACGCAATCCTAAACATTGTGAAAACCTCTGTGTTTGTGTTTCCTGGATATTATCGATGGACTTTATTGTTTTGAAATTTTTAGCAGGGAACATTTAATTTTGTAGCATAGAAACACTAGTTAGTTCAACATGGAGACACCAGCTCTACACATTTGTATTTTCTAGGGAGAAAGCTAGAGGAACTGTGGCAAACAAACATGATATTTCTGTTTTTATCGATGACATTTGATGTACTGGCCGAAGGAAAAGACCGTGCTTTTCTCCAAAACCATTTTTACTGTGATTTTCTCAGTCCAATAGATAGGAATTCCACACCAGTTTGTCCGGATATGGCTGGATGAAACCAAAATTTCCGGTTGTGTTTTGGCTAACTCAATCCCAGATATTGCTACAGCTTCTGTGTTAATCTTTGCTGGATATTATAAACGGACTGCATTGTTTTGAATGTTTTTTATCAGGGAACATTTAATTTTCTGCTAGGAAACACTAATTGGTTCCACCTGGAGACACCAGCTCTACACATTCGTATTTTCTAGGCAAAAAGGTAGGGGAAATGCGGCAAACAAACATGACATTTCTCTTTCTATACATGACATTTTATGCACTTGCCTAACGAAAAGACTTTGCTTTTCTCCAAAAGCATTTTTATTGTGATTTTATCGGTCCATTTCATATGAATTCCACACCCCTTTGACCTGGTATGCCTGTATGAAAACAGAAATCTCCGGTTGTGTTTTGCCTAACTCAATCCAAAACATTGTGAAAGCCTCTGTGTTTGTGTTTTCTGGATATTATCAATGAACTTTATAGTTTTGAAATTTTTTACAAGGGAACATTTAATTTTCTACTAATTAGTTCAACATGGAGACACCAGCTCTTAACATTCGTATTTTCTATGTAGAAAACTAGCGGAACTGCGGCAAACAAACATGATATTTCTGTTTGTATAAATGACACTTTATGCACTTGCCTAATGAGAAGACTTTACTTTTCTTGAAAACCATTTTTACTGTGATTTTCTTGGTCCATTGCATATGAATTGTACACTAGTTTGTCCAGATATGACTGGATGAAACCAGAAATATCTGGTTGTGTTTTGGCTAACTCAATCCGAAATATTGTGAAAACCTCTGTGTTTCTGTTTCCCAGATATTATCAACTGACTTTATTTTTTTGAATTTTTTTATCAGGGAATGTTTAATTTTGTGCTGGGAAACACTAGTTGACTCCACATGGAGACACCAGCTCTACATATTTGTAGTTTCTAGGGAGAAACCTCGAAGACCTGTGGCAAACAAACATGATATATCTGTTTGTATAGATGACATTTTAGGCACTTACCTAAAGAAAAGACTTTCCTTTTCTCCAGAACCATATTTACTGCGATTTTCTCGGACCATGGCGTACGAATTCCACAACACTTTGTCTGGATATGAATGTATGAAACCAGAAATATCTGGTTGTGTTTTGGCAAACTCAATTCAAGATATTGCCACAGGCTCTGTGTTTGTGTTTTCTGGATATTATCAATGGAATGTATTGTTTTGAATACATTTTTTCAGGGAACATTTAATTTTGGGCTGGGAAACACAAGTTCACTCCACATGGAGAACCAGCTCTACACATTCATATTTTCTAGGAAGAAAGGTAGAGGAACTGCTGCAAAAAAACATGATATTTCTGTTTGTATAGATGACATTTTATACACTTGCCTAATGAAACGACTTTGCTTTTCTCCAAAACCATTTTTATTATGATTTTCTTGGTCCATTGCATATAAAATGCACACCAATTTGTCCAGATATGACTGGAGGAAACCAGAAATATCCGGTTGTGTTTTGGCTAACTCAATCCCAGATATTGCTACAGCCTCTGTGTTTGTGTTTTCTGGATATTATCAATGGACTGTATTGTTTTGAAGGTTTTTTTTTTATCAGGGAACATTTAATTTTGTGCTGGGAAACACTAGTTGACTACACATGGAGACACCAGCTCTACACATTTGTAATTTCTAGGGAGAAAACTAGAGGAACTACGGCAAACAAACATCATATTTCTGTATGTATAGATGACATTTTATGCACTTGCCTATGAAAAACACTTTGCTTTTCTCCAAAACCATTTTTACTGTGATTATCTCTGTCCATTGCATACAAATTCCACCCCACTTTGTCCGGATATGACCGGATGAAAACAGAAATATCCGGGTGTGTTTTGGCTAACTCAATCCAAAACATTGTGAAAAACTCAGTGTTTCTGTTTTCTGGATATTATCAATGGACTTTATTGTTTTGAAATTTTTTACAAGGGAACATTTAATTTTGTACCGTAGTAACACTAATTAGTTCAACATGGAGACACCAGCTCTACACATTCGTATTTTCCAGATAGAAAAATAGAGGTAATGCGGCAAACAAATATGATATTTCTGTTGGTATAGATGACATTTTATGTACTTGCCTAACGAAAAAACTTTACTTTTCTCGAAAACCATTTTTACTGTGATTTTCTTAGTCCATCGCATATTAATTGCACACCAGCTTGTCCGGATATGACTGGAGGAAACCAGAAATATCTGGTTGTGTTTTGGCTAACTCAATCCTAGATATTGCTACGAATTCCACAGGAGTTTGTCCGGATATGCCTGGATGAAACCAGAAGTATCCGGTTGTGTTTTGGCTAAAGGAATTTCAATTATTGTGAATGCCTCTGTGTTTGTGTTTTCGGGATATTTTCGATGGACTTTATTGTTTTGAATGTTTTTATTAGAGAACATTTAAATTTGTACCGTAGAAACACTAATTGTTCCACATGTAGACACCAGATCTACACATTCGTATTTTCTAGGGAGAAAGCTAGAGGAACTGCGGCAAAAAACATCATATTTCTGTTTGTATAGATGACATTTTATGCACTTGCCTAACAAAAAGACTTTGCTTTCCTGCAAAACCATCTTTACTGTGATTTTCTCGGTCCATTGCATACGAATTCCACACCACTTTGTCCGGATATGACTGGATGAAACCATGAATATCCGGTTGTGTTTTGGCTAACTCAATCCCAGATATTCCTACAGACTCTGTTTATGTGCTTTCCGGATATTATCAACGGACTTTATTGTTATGAATGATTTTATCATGGAACATTTCATTTTGTGCCGGGAAACACTAATTGTTAACACATGGAGTCACTAGTTCTATATATTCATATATTCTAGGCAGAAAGTTAGAGGAACTGCGGCCAACAAACATGACATTTCTGTTTGTATAGATGACATTTTATGCACTTGCCTTAAAAAAAGACTTTGCTTTTCTCAAAAACCATTATTACTAAGATTTTCTCGATGCATTGCATACGGATTCCACACCACTTTGTCCGGATATGACTGGATGAAACCAGAAATATCCGGTTGTGTTTTGGCTAACTGAAACCCAGATATTGCTACAGGCTCTGTGTTTGTGTTTTCTGGATATTATCAACGGACTTTATTGTGTTGAATGTTTTTTATCAGGGAACATTTAATTTTGTGCTGGGAAAGACTAATTTGTTCCACATGTAGATACCAGATCTATACATTCGTAATTTCTAGGGAGAAAACTAGAGGAACTATGGCAAACAAACATCATATTTCTATTTTTATAGATGACATTTTATGCACTTGCCTAACGAAAAGACTTGCTTTTCTCCTAAACCATTTTTACTGTGATTTTCTCTGTCCATTGCATACGAATTCCACACCACTTTGTCCGGATATGACTGGATGAAACCAGAAATATCCAGTTGTGTTTTGGCTAAGTCAATGCAAAATATTGCTACACACTCTGTGTTTGTGTTTTTTGGATATTATTTATGGACTTTATTGTTTTGAATGTTTTTATCAGGGACCATTTCATTTTGACCATAGAAACACTAATTGGCTCCACATTAGACACCAGCTCTACATATTCATATTTTCTAGGGAGAAAGCTAGAGGAACTGCGGCAAACAAACATGATATTTCTGTTTGTATAGATGACATTTTATGCACTGGCCTAATGAAAAGACTTTGCTTTTCTCCAAAACCATTTTTATTGTGATGTTTTCGGTCCGTTACATACGAATTCCACACGACTTTGTCTGGGTATGCCTGGATGGAAGCAGAAATATCCGGTTGTGTTTTGGCTAAGTCAATCCGAAATATTGTGAAAGCCTCTGTGTTTGGGTTTTCCGGATATTATCGATGGACATTATTGTTTTGAATGTTTCTGATAAGGGAACATTTAATTCTGTACCGTAGAAACATTAAGTGGTTCCACATGGAGACACCAGCTCTACACATTCTTATTTTTGAGGGAGAAAGATACCGGAACTGCGGCAAACAAACATGACATTTCTGTTTGTATAAATGACATTTTTTGCAATTGCCAAAGGAAAAGACATTGCTTTTCTCCAAAACCATTTTTACTGTGATTTTCTCTGTCCATTGCATACGAATTCCATACCACTTTGTCGGGATATGACTGGATGAAACCAGAAATATCCGGTTGTGTTTTTGCTAACTCAATCCCAGATATTGCTACAGCCTCTGTGTTTTTGTTTACCGGATATTATCAACGGACTGTATTGTGTTAAATGTTTTTTATCAGGGAATATTTCATTTTGTGCTGTGAAAGACTACTTGGTTCCACATGGTGACACCAGCTCTACACATTCGTAATTTCTGGGGAGAAAGCTAGAGAAACTACCACAAACAAACATCATATTTCTGTTTGTGTAGATGACATTTCATGCACTTGCCTAACGAAAAGACTTGCTTTTCTCCAAAACCTTTTTTCCTGTGATTATCTCGGTCCATGGCATATGAATTCCACACCACTTTGTCCGGATGACTGGACCAGAAATATCCGGTTGTGTTTTGGCTAACTCAGTCCCAAATATTGTGAAAGCCTCTGTGTTTGTGTTACTGGATATTATCAATGGGCTTTACTGTTTTGAAAGTTTTTATCAGGTAACACTTAATTTTGTGCTGGGAAACACTAATTGGTTACACATGGAGACACCATCTCTACACATTCGTATTTTCTAGGGAGTAAGCTAGAGGAACTGCGGCAAACAAACATGATATTTCTGTTTGTATCGATGATATTTTATGCACTTGCCTAACGAAAAGACTTGCTTTTCTCCAAAACCATTTTTACTGTGATTTTCTTGGTCCATTGCATAGGAATTCCACACCACGTTGACCGCATATGACTGGATGAAACCCGAAATATCTAGTTTTTTTTTTTTTTTCTAGTTGAATCCCAGATATTGCTACAACCTGCGTTGGTGTTTTCTGGATATTATCAATGGACTTTATTGTTTTGAATGTTTTTTTATCAGGGAACATTTAATTTTATACTGGGAAACACTATTTGATTCCACATGGAGACACCAGCTCTACACATTCGTATATTCTAGGGAGAAAGCTAGAGGAACTGCGGCCAACAAACATGATATTTCTGTTTGTATCGATGACATTTTATTCACTTCCCTACCGAAAACACTTTGCTTTTCTCCAGAATCACTTTTACTGTGATTATCTGGTCCATGGCATATGAATTCCATACCACTTTGTCCGGATATGACTGGATGAAACCAGAAATATCCGGTTGTGTTTTGACTAACTGAATCCCAGATATTGCTACAGGCTCTGTGTTCCTGTTTTCCAGATATTATCAACGGACTTTATTGTTTTGAATGTTTTTATCAGGGGAAATTTATTTTGGACTTTACATCACTAATTGGTTCCACTATGAGACCCCTGCTCTACACATTCGTATTTTCTAGGGAGAAAGCTAGTGGAACTGAGGCAAACAAACATGATATTTCTGTTTGTATGCATGACATTTTATGCAATGGCCTGACAAAAAGACTTTGCATTTCTCCAAAATTATTTTTACTGTGATATTCTCATTCCATTGCATATGAATTCCACACCAGTTTGAGCGGATATGACCGGATGAAACCAGAAATATCCGGTTGTGTTTTGGCTAACTCAATCCCAGATATTGCTACAGCCTCTATGTTTGTGTTCTCAGGATATTCTCAATGGACTTAATTGTTTTGAATGTTTTTATCCGGGAACATTTAATTTTGTACCGTAGAAACACTAATTGTTTCAACATGGAGACACCAGCTCTACACATTTGTATTTTCTAGGGAGAAAGCTAGAGGAACTGAGGCAAACAATGATGATATTTCTATTTGAATGGATGACATTTTATGCACTGCCCGAAATAAAAGACTTTGCTTTTCTCCAAACCCGTATTTACTGTGATTTTCCCGGTCCATTGCATATGAATTCCATGCCAGTTTCTCCGGATATGACTGGATGAAACCAGAAATATCCAGTTATGTTTTGGCTAACTCAATCCCAGGTATTGATACAGCTTCTGTATTTGTGTTTTCCGGATAGTAACAACAGACTTTACTGTTTTGAATGTTGTTTATCAGGGAACATTTAATTTTGTGCTGGAAAACACTAGTTGATTCCACATGGAGACACCAGCTCTACACATTCGTATTTTCTAGGGAGAAAGCTAGAGAAACTGCGGCAAACAAACAAGATAGTTCTGCTTGTATACATGACATTTTATGCACTTGCCTTATGAAAAGACTTTGCTTTTCTCCACATACATTTTTATAGTGATTTTCTCTTTCCGTTGCATATGAATTCCAAACACTTTGTCCGGATATGACTGGAAGAAACCAGAAATATCCGGTTGTGTTTTGGCTAACTGAATCCCAGATATTTCTACAGGCTCTCTGTTTGTGTTTACAGGATATTGTTAAAGGACTTCATTGTTTTGAATGTTTTTATCAGGGAACATTTAATTGCGCTGGGAAACACTAATTGGTTCCACATGGAGACACCAGCTCTACACATTCGGATATTTTCTAGGGAGGAAGCTAGAGGAACTGTGGCAAACAAACATGATATTTCTGCTTGTATAGATGACATTTTATGCACTTGCCTAACGAAAAGACTTTGCTTTTCTCCAAAACCATTTTTACTGCGATTTTCTCGGTCCATTGCATAGGAATTCCACACCAGTTTGTCTGGATATGACTGGATGAAACCAGAAGTATCCGGTTGTGTTTTGGCTAACTCAATTCCCAGATATTGCTACATGCTCTGTGTTTGTGATTTCTGGAAATTATCAATGGACTTTATTGTTTTGAATATTTTTTATCAGGGAACATTTTATTTTTTGCTAGGAATCACTAACTGGTTCCACATGGAGACTCCAGATCTACATATTCAGAATTCCTAGGGAGCAAGCTAGAGGAACTGCGGCAAACAAACATGATATTTCTGTTTGTATAGATGACATTTTATGCACTTGCCTAACGAAAAGACTTTGCTTTTCTCCAAAACCATTTGTACTATGATTTTCTTGGTCAATTGCATACGAATTCCACACTAGTTTGTCTGTATATGACTGGATAAAGCCAGAAATATCCGGTTTCGTTTTGGCTAACTCAATCCCAGATATTGCTTCAGCCTCTGTGTTTGTTTTTTCTGTATACTGTCAATGGACTTTATTGTTTTGAATGTTTTTAGCGGGGAACATTTTATTTTGAGCTTGGATACAGTAATTGGTTCCACATTGAGACACCAGCACTACATATTCGTATTTTCAAGGGAGAAAGCTAGAGGAACTGCGGCACACAAACATGATATTACTGTTTCTATAGATGACATTTTATGCACTTGCCTAACAAAAAGACTTGCTTTTCTCCAAAAGCATTTGTACTGTGATTTTCTAGGTCCATTGCATACGAATTCCAAACCACTTTGTCCGGATATCACTGGATGAAACCAGAAATATCTGGTTGTGTTTTGGCTAACTCAAACCGAAATATTGTGAAAGCCTCTGTGTTTGTGTTTTCTGGATATTAGCGATGGACTTTAATGTTTTGAATGTTTTTATCAGGGAACATTTAATTTTGTACCATTGAAACACTAATTGGTTCATCATGGGAACACCAGCTCTACACATTCGTATTTTCTAGGGAGAAAGCTAGAGGAACTGCTGCAAACAAACATGATATTTCTGTTTGTATCGTTGACATTTTATGCACTTGCCTAACGAAAAGACTTTGCTTTTCTCCAGAACCATTATTACTCTGATTTTTTCGGTCCCTTGCATACGAATTCCAAACCAGTATGTCCGGATATGACTGGATGAATCCAGAAATATCCGGTTTTGTTTTGGCTAACTCAATCCCTGATATTGCTACAGCCTCTGTGTTGGTTTTTTCTGCATACTATCAATGGACTTTATTGTTTTGAATGATTTTTAACGGGGAACATTTTGTTTTGATCTAGGATACAGTAATTGGTTCCACATGGAGACACCAGATCTACATATTCATATTTTCAAGGGAGAAAGATAGAGGAACTGCAGGAAACAAACCTGATATTTCTGTTGTACAGATGACATTTTATGCACTACCTAACGAAAAGACTGCTTTTCTCCAAAACCATTTGTACTGTGATTTTCTCAGTCCCTTGCATACGAATTCCACACCAGTTTGTGCGGATATGACTGGATGAAACCAGAAATGTCCGGATGTGTTTTGGCTAACTCAAACGGAAATATTGTGAAAGCCTCTGTATTTGTGTTTTCTGGATATTATCGATGGACTTTATTGTTTTGAATGTGTTTATCAGGCAACATATAATTTTGTACCATTGAATCACTAATTGGTTCATCATGGGGACACCAGCTCTACACATTCGTATTTTCTAGGGAGAAACCTAGAGTAATTGCGGCAAAGAAACATGATATTTCTGTTTGTATCGATGACATTTTATGCACTTGCCTAACGAAAAGACTTTGCTCTTCTCCAAAAGCATTTCTACTGTGATTTTCTCGATTCATTGCATACAAATTCCACACCAGTTTGTCCCGATATGACTGGATGAAAACAGAAATATCCGGTTGTGTTTTGGCTAACTCAAACCGAAATATTGTGAAAGCCTCTGTGTTTGTGTTTTCTGGATATAATTGATGGACTTTATTGTTTTGAATGCTGTTCATCAGGGATAATTTAATTTTGTACCTTTGAAACACTAATTGGTTCATCATGGGAACACCAGCTCTACACATTCATATTTTCTAGGGAGAAAACTAGAGGAACTGTGGCAAAGAAACATGATATTTCTGTTTGTCTAGATGACATTTTATGCACTTGCCTATCGAAAAGACTTTGCTTTTCTCCAAAACCATTTGTACTGTGATTTTCTCGGTCCATTGCATACGAATTCCACAGCACGTTGTCCTGATATGACTGGATGAACCCGGAAATATCCGGTTTTGTTTGGCTAACTCAATCCCAGATATTGCTACAGACTCTGTGTTTGTTTTTTTCTGCATATTATCAATGGACTTTATGGTTTTGAATGCTTTTTATCGGGGAATATTTTATTTTGAGCTTGGAAACAGTAATTGGTTCCACATGGAGACACCAGCTCTACATATTCATATTTTCAAGTGAGAAAGGTAGAGGAACTGCAGCAAACAAACATGATGTTTCTGTTTCTATAGATGGCATTTTATGCACTTGCCTAAGGAAAAGACTTTGCTTTTCTCCAAAACCATTTTTACGGTGATTTTCTCGGTCCATTGCATACGAATTCCACACCAGTTTGTCCGGATATGACTGGATGAAACCGGAAATATCCGGTTTTGTTTGGATAACTCAATCCCAGATAGTGCTACAGCCTTTGTGTTTGTGTATTCCTGATATTATCCACAGACTTTATTGTTTTGAATGTTTTTTTATCAGGGAACATTTAATTTTAAACTGCAAAACACTAATTGTTTCCACATGGAGACACCAGCTCTACACATTCGTATTTTCTAGGGAGAAAGCTAGAGGAACTGCGGCAAACAAACATGATATTTCTGTTTGTATCGATGACATTTTATGCACTTGACTAACAAAAAGACTTTGCTTTTCTCCAAAAATAATTGTACTGTCATTTTCTCGGTCTATTGCATCTGAATTCAACAGGAGTTTGTCCGGATATAAATGGATGAAACCGTAAATATCCGGTTTTGTTTTGGCTAACTCAATTCCAGATATTGCTACAGCCTGTATGTTTGTTTTTTTGGATACTATCAATGGACTTTATTGTTTTGAATGTTTTTTATCAGGGATCATTTAATTTTGTACCTTTGAAACACTAATTGGTTCATCATGGGAACACCAGCTCTACACATTCATATTTTCTAGGGAGAAAGCTAGATGAACTGTGGCAAAGAAACATGATATTTCTGTTTGTCTAGATGACATTTTATGCACTTGCCTATCGAAAAGACTTTGCTTTTCTCCAAAACCATTTGTACTGTGATTTTCTCGGTCCATTGCATACGAATTCCACAGCACGTTGTCCTGATATGACTGGATGAACCCGGAAATATCCGGTTTTGTTTGGCTAACTCAATCCCAGATATTGCTACAGACTCTGTGTTTGTTTTTTCTGCATATTATCAATGGACTTTATGGTTTTGAATGCTTTTTATCGGGGAACATTTTATTTTGAGCTTGGAAACAGTAATTGGTTCCACATGGAGACACCAGCTCTACATATTCATATTTTCAAGTGAGAAAGGTAGAGGAACTGCAGCAAACAAACATGATGTTTCTGTTTCTATAGATGGCATTTTATGCACTTGCCTAAGGAAAAGACTTTGCTTTTCTCCAAAACCATTTTTACGGTGATTTTCTCGGTCCATTGCATACGAATTCCACACCAGTTTGTCCGGATATGACTGGATGAAACCGGAAATATCCGGTTTTGTTTGGATAACTCAATCCCAGATAGTGCTACAGCCTTTGTGTTTGTGTATTCCTGATATTATCCACAGACTTTATTGTTTTGAATGTTTTTTTATCAGGGAACATTTAATTTTAAACTGCAAAACACTAATTGTTTCCACATGGAGACACCAGCTCTACACATTCGTATTTTCTAGGGAGAAAGCTAGAGGAACTGCGGCAAACAAACATGATATTTCTGTTTGTATCGATGACATTTTATGCACTTGACTAACAAAAAGACTTTGCTTTTCTCCAAAAATAATTGTACTGTCATTTTCTCGGTCTATTGCATCTGAATTCAACAGGAGTTTGTCCGGATATAAATGGATGAAACCGTAAATATCCGGTTTTGTTTTGGCTAACTCAATTCCAGATATTGCTACAGCCTGTATGTTTGTTTTTTTGGATACTATCAATGGACTTTATTGTTTTGAATGTTTTTTATCAGGGATCATTTAATTTTGTACCTTTGAAACACTAATTGGTTCATCAGGGGAACACCAGCTCTACACATTCATATTTTCTAGGGAGAAAGCTAGATGAACTGTGGCAAAGAAACATGATATTTCTGTTTGTCTAGATGACATTTTATGCACTTGCCTATCGAAAAGACTTTGCTTTTCTCCAAAACCATTTGTACTGTGATTTTCTCGGTCCATTGCATACGAATTCCACAGCACGTTGTCCTGATATGACTGGATGAACCCGGAAATATCCGGTTTTGTTTGGCTAACTCAATCCCAGATATTGCTACAGACTCTGTGTTTGTTTTTTCTGCATATTATCAATGGACTTTATGGTTTTGAATGCTTTTTATCGGGGAACATTTTATTTTGAGCTTGGAAACAGTAATTGGTTCCACATGGAGACACCAGCTCTACATATTCATATTTTCAAGTGAGAAAGGTAGAGGAACTGCAGCAAACAAACATGATGTTTCTGTTTCTATAGATGGCATTTTATGCACTTGCCTAAGGAAAAGACTTTGCTTTTCTCCAAAACCATTTTTACGGTGATTTTCTCGGTCCATTGCATACGAATTCCACACCAGTTTGTCCGGATATGACTGGATGAAACCGGAAATATCCGGTTTTGTTTGGATAACTCAATCCCAGATAGTGCTACAGCCTTTGTGTTTGTGTATTCCTGATATTATCCACAGACTTTATTGTTTTGAATGTTTTTTTATCAGGGAACATTTAATTTTAAACTGCAAAACACTAATTGTTTCCACATGGAGACACCAGCTCTACACATTCGTATTTTCTAGGGAGAAAGCTAGAGGAACTGCGGCAAACAAACATGATATTTCTGTTTGTATCGATGACATTTTATGCACTTGACTAACAAAAAGACTTTGCTTTTCTCCAAAAATAATTGTACTGTCATTTTCTCGGTCTATTGCATCTGAATTCAACAGGAGTTTGTCCGGATATAAATGGATGAAACCGTAAATATCCGGTTTTGTTTTGGCTAACTCAATTCCAGATATTTCTACAGCCTGTATGTTTGTTTTTTTGGATACTATCAATGGACTTTATTGTTTTGAATGTTTTTTATCAGGGATCATTTAATTTTGTACCTTTGAAACACTAATTGGTTCATCATGGGAACACCAGCTCTACACATTCATATTTTCTAGGGAGAAAGCTAGAGGAACTGTGGCAATCAAACATGATATTTCTGTTTGTCTAGATGACATTTTATGCACTTGCCTATCGAAAAGACTTTGCTTTTCTCCAAAACCATTTGTACTGTGATTTTCTCGGTCCATTGCATACAAATTCCACAGCACGTTGTCCTGATATGACTGGATGAACCCGGAAATATCCGGTTTTGTTTGGCTAACTCAATCCCAGATATTGCTACAGACTCTGTGTTTGTTTTTTCTGCATATTATCAATGGACTTTATGGTTTTGAATGCTTTTTATCGGGGAACATTTTATTTTGAGCTTGGAAACAGTAATTGGTTCCACATGGAGACACCAGCTCTACATATTCATATTTTCAAGTGAGAAAGGTAGAGGAACTGCAGCAAACAAACATGATATTTCTGTTTCTATAGATGACATTTTATGCACTTGCCTAAGGAAAAGACTTTGCTTTTCTCCAAAACCATTTTTACGGTGATTTTCTCGGTCCATTGCATACGAATTCCACACCAGTTTGTCCGGATATGACTGGATGAAACCGTAAATATCCGGTTTTGTTTGGATAACTCAATCCCAGATAGTGCTACAGCCTTTGTGTTTGTGTATTCCTGATATAATCCACAGACTTTATTGTTTTGAATGTTTTTTTATCAGGGAACATTTAATTTTAAACTGCAAAACACTAATTGTTTCCACATGGGGACACCAGCTCTACACATTCGTATTTTCTAGGGAGAAAGCTAGAGGAACTGCGGCAAACAAACATGATATTTCTGTTTTTATAGATGACATTTTATGCACTTGACTAACGTAAAGACTTTGCTTTTCTCCAAAACCATTTGTACTGTGATTTCCTCAGTCCATTGCATACAAATTCCAGACGATTTTGTCCGGATATGACTGGATGAAACCAGAGATATCTGCTTGTGTTTTGACTAACTCCATCTGAAATATTGCTACAGCCTCTGTGTTTGTGTATTCCTGATATTATCCACAGACTTTATTGTTTGAATGTTTTTTATCAGGGAACATTTAATTTTGTACCGTTGAAACACTAATTGTTTCCACATGGAGACACCAGCTCTACACATTCGTAATTTCTTTTTTTTTATTAAACTTTTATTTAATGAATATAAATTTCCATAGTACAGCTCATGGGTTACAATGGGTTCCCTCTCCCAAAACTTCCCTCCCACCCACAACCCTCCCCTTTCCCGCTCCCTCTCCCCTTCCAATCACATCATGATATATTTTCAATTCTCTTTATATACAAAAGATCAGTTTAGTATAAATTAGGTAACGATTTCAACAGTTTGCCCCATATAGCAACACAAAGTGAAAAAAAAATACTGTTGGAGTACTAGTTATAGCATTAAATAAGAATGTATAGCACATTAAAGGCAGAGATCCTACATAATATTTTTTAAATTAATTAATTTTCTATGCCATTTCCAATTTAACACCAGTTTTTTTTTCATTTCCAATTATCTTTATATACAGAAGATCGATTCAGTATATAATTAGTAAAGATCTCATCAGTTTGTACCCATGCAGAAACACAAAGTGTAAAAATACTGTTTCAGGACTAATTAAAGCATCACTGCACATTAGACGACACATTAAGGACAGATCCCACATGGGATGTAAGTACACAGTGACTCCTGTTGCTGACTTAACAATTTGACACTCTTGTTCATGGCGTCAGTAATTACATTCATAATTTCTACGGAGAAACCTATAGGAATTGCGGCAAACAAACATGATATTTCTGTTTCTATAGCTGACATTTTATGCACTTGCCTAACGAAAAGACTTTGCTTTTCTCCAAAACATTTGTACTGTGATTTTCTCGGTCCATTACATACGAATTCCACACCACTTTGTCCGGATATGACTGGATGAAACCAGAAATATCTGGTTGTCTTTTTCCTAACTCAATCGAGGATATAGCTAGAGCCACTGTGTTAGTGTATTCCTGATATTATCCACGGACTTTATTTTTTTGAATGTTTTTTTCAGGGAACATTTAATTTTAAACTGCAAAACACTAATTGTTTCCACATGGAGACACCAGCTCTACATATTCTTATTTTCTAGGGAGAAAACTAGAGGAACTGCGGCAAAAAAACATGATATTTCTGTTTGTATAGATGACATTTTATGCTCTTGCCTAACGCAAATACTTTGCTTTTCTCCAAAACCAATTGTACTGTGGTTTTCTCATACCATTGCATATGAATTCCAGAGGAGTTTTCCGGATATGATGGAATGAAACAGGAAAAATCCGGTTTTGTTTTGGCTAACTCAATCCCAGATATTACTTCAGCCTCTGTGATTGTTTTTTCTGGATACTATCAATGGACTTTATTGTTTTGAATGCTTTTTATCGGGGAACATTTTATTTTGAGCTTGGATACAGTAATTGGTTCCACATGGAGACACCAGATCTATACATTCGTATTTTCTAGGGAGAAAGCTAGAGGAACTGCGGCAAACAAACATGATATTTCTGTTTGTATCGATGACATTTTATGCACTTGCCTAAAAAAAAGACTTTGCTTTTCTCCAAAACCATTTGTACTGTGATTTTCTCGGTCTCTTGCATACGAATTCCACACCAGTTTGTCCGGATATGACTGGATGAAACCAGAAATGTCCGGTTGTGTTTTGGCTAACTCTAACCGAATTATTGTGGAAGACTCTGTGTTTGTTTTTTCTGGATATTATTGATGGACTTTATTGTTTTGAATGTTTTATCAGGCAACATTTAATTTTGTATCCTGGAATCACTAATTGGTTCATCATGGCGAAACCAGCTCTACACTTTTGTATTTTCTAGGGAGAAAGCTAGTAGAAGTGCGGCAAACAAACATGATATTTCTGTTTGTATCGATGACATTTTATGCACTTGCCTAACGAAAAGACTTTGCTTTTCTCCAAAACCATTTTTACTGTGATTTTCTTGGTCCATTGCATACAAATTCCACACCAGTTTGTCCGGATATGACTGAATGAAACCTGAAATATCCGGTTGTGTTTTGGCTAACTCAATACGAAATATTGCTACAGCCTCTGTGTTTGTGTTTTCTAAATATTATCGATGGGCTTTATTGTTTTGAATTCTCTTTATTGGGGATCATTTCATTTTGTACCGTTGAAACACTAACTGGTTCATCATGGGAACACCAGCTCTACACATTCGTATTTTCTAGGGAGAAAGCTAGAGGAACTGCTGCAAACAAACATGATACTTCTGTTTGTATAGATGACATTTTATGCACTTGCCTAACGAAAAGACTTTGCTTTTCTCCAGAACCATTTTTACTCTGATTTTTTCGGTCCCTTGCATACGAATTCCAAACCACTTTGTCCGGATATGACTGGATGAAACCAGAAATATATGGTTGTGTTTTGGCTAACACAAACTGAAATATTGTGAAAGACTCTGTGTTTGTGTTTTCTGGATATTTTTGATGGACTTTATTGTTTTGAAAGTTTTTTATCAGGGAACATTTAATTTTAAACTGCAAAACACTAATTGTTTCCACATGGAGATACCAGCTCTACACATTCCTATTTTCTAGGGAGAAAGCTAGAGGAACTGCGGCAAAGAACCATGATATTTCTGTTTGTCTAGATGACATTTTATGCACTTGCCTAAAAAAAAGACTTTGCTTTTCTCCAAAACCATTTGTACTGTGATTTTCTCGGTACCTTGCATACGAATTCCACATTCCTTTTTCCGGATATGACTGGATGAAACCAGAAATATCCGATTGTGTTTTGGCTAACTCAAACCGAAATATTGTGAAAGCCTCTGTGTTTGTGTTTTCTTGATATTATCGATGGACTTTATTGTTTTGAATGACTTTAACAGGCAACATTTAATTTTGTACCGTTGAATCACTAATTGGTTCATCATGGCAACTCCACCTCTACAATTTCGTATTTTCTAGGGAGAAACCTAGAGGAACTGCGGCAAAGAAACATGATATTTCTGTTTGTATAGATGACATTTTATGCACTTTCCTAACGAAAAGACTTTGCTTTTCTCGAAAACCATTTGTACTGTGATTTTCTTGACCGTTGCATACGAATTCCACACAAATTTGTCAGGATATGACTGGATGAAAACAGAAATATCCGGTTGTGTTTTGGCTAACTCAATATGAAATATTGCTAAAGCCTCTGTGTTTTTGTTTTCTAAATATTATCGATGGACTTTATTGTTTTGAATGCTGTTTATCAGGGATCATTTAATTTTGGACCGTTGAAACACTAATTGGTTCATCACGGGAACACCAGCTCCACACATTCGTATTTTCTAGGGAGAAAGCTAGAGGAACTGCGGCAAACAAACATGATATTTCTGTTTGTATAGATGACATTTTATGCACTTGCCTATGGAAAAGACTTTGCTTTTCTCCAAAACCATTACTACTGTGATTTTCTCGGTCCATTGCATACGAATTCCACAGCATGTTGTCCTGATATGACTGGATGAACCCGGAAATATCCGGTTTTGTTTGGCTAACTCAATCCCAGATATTGCTACAGACTCTGTGTTTGTTTTTTCTGGATACTATCAATGGACTTTATGGTTTTGAATGCTTTTTATCGGGGAACATTTTATTATTGAGCTTGGATACAGTAATTGGTTCCACATGGAGACACCAGCTCTACATATTCATATTTTCTACGGAGAAAGCTAGAGGAACTGCGGCAAACAAACATGATATTACTGTTTCTATAGATGACATTTTATGCACTTGCCTAACAAAAAGACTTGCTTTTCTCCAAAAGCATTTGTACTGTGATTTTCTCGGTCCATTGCATACGAATTCCAAACCACTTTGTCCGGATATCACTGGATGAAACAAGAAATATCCGGTTGTGTTTTGGCTAACTCAAACCGAAATATTGTGAAAGCCTCTGTGTTTGTGTTTTCTGGATAATAGCGATGGACTTTAATGTTTTGAATGTTTTTATCAGGGAACATTTAATTTTGTACCGTTGAAACTCTAATTGGTTTATCATGGGAACACCAGCTCTACACATTCGTATTCTCTAGGGAGAAAGCTAGAGGAACTGTGGCAAACAAATATGATATTTCTGTTTGTATCGATGACATTTTATGCACTTGCCTAACAAAAAGACTTTGCTTTTCTCCAAAGCCATTTGTACTGTGATTTTCTCGGTTTGTGTATTCCTGATATTATCCACAGACTTTATTGTTTTGAGTGTTTTTTTATCAGGGAACATTTAATTTTAAACTGCAAAACATTAATTGTTTCCACATGGAGACACCAGCTGAACGTATTCGTATGTTCTAGGGAGAAAGCTAGAGGAACTGCGGCAAACAAACATGATATTTGCATTTGTATCGATGACATTTTATGCACTTACCTAAAGAAAAGACTTTGCTTCTCTCCAAACTATTTTTACTGTGATTTTCTCGGTCCATTGCATATGAATTCCACACCACTTTGTCCGGATATGACTGGATGAAACCAGAAATATCCGGTTTTGTTTTGGCTAACTCAATCCCAGATATTGCTTCAGCCTCTGTGTTTGTTTTTTCTGTATACTGTCAATGGACTTTATTGTTTTGAATGCTTTTTAGCGGGGAACATTTTATTTTGAGCTTGGATACAGTAATTAGTTCCACATGGAGACACCAGCACTACATATTCGTATTTTCTAGGGAGAAAGCTAGAGGAACTGCGGCAAACAAACATGATATTACTGTTTCTATAGCTGACATTTTATGCACTTGCCTAACGAAAAGACTTTGCTTTTCTCCAAAACCATTTGTCCTGTGATTTTCTCGGTCCATTGCATACGAATTCAAAAAGACTTTGTCAGGATATGAATGGATGATTCCAGAAATATCCGATTGTGTTTTGGCTAACTCAATCAAAATACTGAGAAAGACTCTGTGTTTGTGTTTTCTGGATATTATCGATGGACTTTATTGTTTTGAATGTTTTTTTCAGGGAACATTTAATTTTGTACCGTTGAATCACTAATTGGTTCATCATGGGGACACCACCTCTACACTTTCGGATTTTCTAGGGAGAAACCTAGAGGAACTGCTGCAAACAAACAGGATATTTCTGTTTGTATCGATGACAATTTATTCACTTGCCTAACAAAAAGACTTTGCTTTCCTCCAAAACCATTTTTACTGTGATTTTCTCGGTCCATTGCATACGAATTCTACAGGAGTTTGTCCTGATATGACTTTAAGAAACCAGAAATATCTGGTTGTGTTTTGGCTAACTCATTCCCAGATATTGCTAGATCCTCTGTGTTTGTGTTTTCCGGATATTATCCACGGACTTTATTGTTTTGAATGTTTTTTATCAGGGAACATTTAATTTTGTGCTTGGAAACACTAATTGGTTCCACATGGAGCCACCAGCTCTACACATTCGTATTTTCTAGGGAGAAAGCTAGAGGAACTGCGGCAAACCATGATGATATTTCTGTTTGTATAGATGACATTTTATGCACTTGCCTAAAGAAAAGACTTTGCTTTTCTCCAAAACCATGTTTACTGTGATTTTCTCGGTCCGTTGCATACGAATTCCACACCAGTTTGTCCTGATGTGAATGGATGAAACTGGAAATATCCGCTTTTGTTTTGGCTAACTCAATCCCAAATATTGCTACAGCCTCTGTGTTTGTGTATTCCTGATATTATCCACGGACTTTATTGTTTTGAATGTTTTTTATCAGGGAACATTTAATTTATTGCTTCAAATCACTAATTGTTTGCACTTGGAGACACCAGCTCTACATATTTGTATTTTCTATTAAGAAAGCTGAAGGAACTGCCACAAACAAACATGATATTTCTCTTTGGATCCTTGATATTTTATCTACTTACCTAATGAAAAGACTTTGCTGTTCTCCAAAACCATCTTCACTGTGATTTTCTCGGTCCATTGTATACGAATTCCACACAACTTTTTCTGGATATGAGTGGATGAGACCAGAAATATCCGGTTGTGTTTTTGCTAACTTAATACGAAATATTGCTACAGCCTCTGTGTTTGTGTTTTCTGATTATTATCGATGTACTTATTGTTTTGAATATTTTTATCAGGGAACATTTAATTTTGTACATTTGAAACATTAATTGGTTCATCATGGGAGCACCAGCTCTACACATTCTTATTTTGTAGGGAGAAAGCTAGAGGAACTGCGAGAAACATGATATTTTTGTTTCTCTAGATGACATTTTATGCACTTGCCTAACGAAATGACTTTGTTTTTCTCCAAAACCATCTGTTCTGTGATTTTCTTGGTCTATTGCATACGAATTCCACAACAGTTTGTCCTGATATGACTGGATCAAACCGGAAATATCCAGTTTTGTTTTGGCTAATTAAATACGAAATATTGCTACAACCTCTGTGCTTGTGTATTCCTGATATTATCCACGGACTTTATTGTTTTGAATGTTTTTTTTTTTCAGGGAACATTTAATTTTGTGCTTGAAAGCACTAACTGTTTCCACCTGGAGACACCAGCTCTATATATTTGTATTTTCTTGGGAGAAAGCTAGAGGAACTGCGAGAAACATGATATTTCTGTTTCTCTAGATCACATTTTATGCACTTGCCTAATGAAAAGACTTTGTTTTTCTCCAAAATCATTTGTACTGTGATTTTCTCGGTCTGTTGCATACGAATTCCACACCAGTTTGTCCTGATGTGACTGGATGAAACTGGAAATATCCGGTTTTGTTTTGGCTAACTCAATCCGAAATATTGCTACAGCCTCTGTGCTTGTGTATTCATGATATTATCCACGGACTTTATTTTTTTGAATGTTTTTTTTCAGGGAACATTTAATTTTGTGCTTGGAAACACTAATTGGTTCCACATGGAGACACCAGCTCTGCGCATTCGTATTTTCTAGGGAGAAAGCTAGAGGAACTGCAAGAAACAAACATGATATTTCTGTTTGTATAGACGACATGTTATGCACTTGCCTAATGAAAAGACTTTGCTTTTCTCGAAAACCATTTGTTCTGTGATTTTCTCGGTCCATTCCATATGATTCCACAAAAGTTTGTCCCGATATGACTGGATGAAACCGGAAATGTCCGGTTTTCTTTTGGCTAACTTAATCCCAGATATTGCTATAGACTATGAGTTTGTGCATTCCTGATATTATCAACGGACTTTGTTGTTTTGAATGTTTTTTATTAGGGAACATTTAATTTTGTACTGTTGAAACAATAATTGTTTCCATATGGAGACACCAGCTTTACACTCGTATTTTCTTGGGAGAAAGCTAGAGGTACTGCGGCAAACAAACATGATATTTCTGTTTGTATAGATGACATTTTATGCACTTGCCTAACGAAACGACTTTGCTTTTCTTCAAAGCCATTTTTGCTGTGATTTTCTCGGTCCATTGCATACGAATTCCACACCACTTTGTCCCCATATGACTGGATGAAACCAGAAATATCCAGTTGTGTTTTGGCTAACTCAATCCGAAATATTGTGAAAGCCTCTGTGTTTGTGTGTTCCGGATATTATCCCCGGACTTTATTGTTTTGAATGTTTTTTATCAGGGAACATTTAATTTTGTACCGTAGAAACAGTAATTGGTTCCACACGGAGACACCAGCTCTACACATTCGTATTTTCTAGGGAGAAACCTACAGGAACTGCAGCAAATAAAGATGATATTTCTGTTTGTATAGATGGCATTTTATGCACTTGCCTAAAGAAAAACTTTGCTTTTCTCCAAAACCATTTGTACTCTGATTTTCTCGGTCCATTGCATACGAATTCCACAGCAGTTTGTCCGATTTGACTAGATGAAACCGGAAATATCCTGGGTGTTTTTGGCCAACTCAATCCCAGATATTGTTACCTCCTCTGTGTTTATGTATTCCTGATATTATCCACAGACTTTATTGTTTTGAATGTTCTTCATCAGGGAACATTTAATTTTGTGCTTGGAAACACTAATTGGTTCCACATGGAGAAACCAGCTCTACACATTCGTATTTTCTAGGGAGAATGCTAGAGGAACTGCAGCAAACAAACATGATATTTCTGTTTATATAGATGACATTTTGTGCACTTGCCTGACCAAAAAACTTTGCTTTTCTCCAAAGCCATTTTTACTGTGATTTTCTTGGTCAATTGCATACAAATTCCACTCCAGTTTGTCCGGATATTTCTGGATGAAACCAGAAATATCCGGCTGTGTTTTGGCTAACTCAATCCGAAATATTGTGAAAGCCTCTGTGTTTGTGGTTTCTGGATATTATTGATGGACTTTAGTGTTTTGAATGTTTTTTATCAGGGAACATTTAATTTTTTATCGCAGAGACACTAATTGGTTCATCATGGGGAGACCAGCTCTAAACATTCGTATTTTCTAGGGAGAAATCTAGAGGAACTGTGGCAAACAAACATGATATTTCTGTTTGTATAAATGACATTTTATGCACTTGCCTAACGAAAAGACTTTGCTTTTCTCCAAAACCGATTTTACAGTGATTTTCTTGGTGCATTGCATATGAATTCCACACCAGTTTGTCCGGATATGACTGGATGAAACCGGAAATATCCAGTTTTGTTTTGCCTAACCCAATCGCCGATATTGCTACAGCCTCTATGTTTTTTTCTGGATATTATCCACAGACTTTATTGTTTTGAATGTTTTTTATCGGGGAACATTTTATTTTGAGCTTGGATATAGTATTGGTTCCACATGGAGACACCAGCTCTACACATTCGTATTTTCTTGGGAGAAAGCTAGAGGAACTGCGGCAAACAAACATGATATTTCTGTTTGTATAGATGACATTTTATGCACTTGCCTAACGAATAGACCTCGCTTTTCTCCAAAACTATTTTTCTGTGATTTTCTCGATTCCCTGCATACGAATTCCACACCAGTTTGTCCGGATATGCCTGGATGAAACCGGAAATATTCGGGTTTTTTTTGGCTAACTCAATCCCAGATATTGTTTCCGCCTCTGTGTTTGTATATTCCTGATAATATCCACAGACTTCATTGTTATGAATGTTTTTTATCAGGGAACATTTAATTTTTTGATGTGAAACACTAATTGTTTCCACATGGAGACACCACCTCTACACATTCATATTTTCTAGGGTGAAAGGTATAGGAACTGCAGCAAACAAACATGATATTTCTATTTCTATCGATGACATTTTATGCACTTGCCTCACGAAAAGACTTTGGTTTTCTCCAAAACCAGTTTTACTGTGATTTTCTCCATCCACTGCATAGGAATTCCACACCAGTTTGTCTGGATATGACTGGATGAAATGAGAAATATGCGGTTTTGTTTTGGCTAACTCAATCCGAATATTGTGAAAGGTTCTGTTTTTGTGATTTCTGGTTCTTATCGATGGGCTTTATTGTTTTGAATGTTTTTATCATGGAACATATATTTTTGTAGCGTAGAACAGTAATTTGTTCATCATGGGGAGACCAGCTCTACACATTCGTATTTTCTAGGGAGATAGCTAGAGTAACTGCGGCAAAGAAACATGATATTTCTGTTTGTATAGATGACATTTTGTGCACTTGCCTGACGAAAAGACTTTGCTTTTCTCCAAAGCCATTTTTACTGTGATTTTCTTGGTCAATTGCATACAAATTCCACTCCAGTTTGTCTGCATATAACTGGATGAAACCAGAAATATCCGGTTGTGTTTTGGCTAACTCAAACCGAAATTTTGTGAAAGCCTCTGTGTTTGTGGTTTCTGGATATTATCGATGAACTTTAGTGTTTTGAATGTTTTTTATCAGGGAACATTTAATTTTTTATCGTAGAGACACTATTTGGTTCATCATGGGGAGACCAGCTCTACACATTCGTATTTTCTAGGGAGAAAGCTAGAGGAACTCTGGCAAACAAACATGATATTTCTGTTTGTATATATGACATTTTATGCACTTGCCTAACGAAAAGACTTTGCTTTTCTCCAAAACCATGTGTACTGTGATTTTCTCGTTCCATTCTATATGAATTCCAAACCAGTATGTCCGGATATGACTGGATGAAACCGGAAATATCCGGTTTTGTTTTGGCTTACTCAATCCCAGATATTGCTACAGCCTCTATGTTTGTTTTTTCTGGATATTATCATCTGACTTTATTGTTTTGAATGTTTTTTATCGGGTAACATTTTATTTTGAGCTTGGATACAGTTATTGGTACCACATGGGGACACCAGCTCTACACATTCGTATTTTCCAGGGAGAAAAATAGAGGAACTGCGCCAAACAAACATGATATTTCTGTTCGTATAGATGACCTTTTATCTACTTGCCTAATGAAAAGACTTTGCTTTTCTCCAAAACCATTTTTACTCTGATTTTCTCGGTCCATTGCATACGAATTCCACACCAGTTTGTGCGGATATGACTGCATGAAACCGGAAATATCCGGTTTTGTTTTAGCTAACTCAATCCCAGATATTGCTACAGCCTCTGTGTTTGTGTATTCCTGATATTATCCACAGACTTTATTGTTTTGAATGTTTTTTATCGGGGAACATTTAATTTTGGACCGTTGAAACACTAATTGCTTCATCATGGGGAAACCAGCTCTGCGCATTCGTATTTTCTAGGGAGAAAGCTAGAGGAAATGCTGCAGACAAACATGAGATTTCTGTTTGTATAGATGACATTTTATGCACTTGCCTAATGAAATGACTTTGCTTTTCTCCAAAACCATTTTTTACTGTGAACTTTTTGGTTAATTACATGCTAATTTCACACCACTTTGTCTGGATATGACTGGATGAATACAGAAATATCTGGTTGTGTTTTGGCTAACTCAGTTCGAAATATTGTGAAAGCCTCTGTGTTTTTGTTTTCTGGATATTATCAAACGACTTTATTTTTTATGTCTTTTATCAGGGAACATTTCATTTTGAGCTTGGATACAGTAATTCGTTCCACATTGCGACACCAGCTCTACGTATTCGTATTTTCTAGGGAGAAAGCTAGAGGAACTACGGCAAAGAAACATGATATTTCTGTTTGTATAGATGACATTTTATGCAGTTGCCTAACGAAAAGACATTGGTTTTCTCCAAAGCCATTTTACTGTGATTTTCTCAGTACATTGCATACGAATTCCAAAGCAATTTACCGGATATGACCGGATGAAACCAGAAATATCTGGTTTTATGTTGGCTAACTCAATCCCAGATATTGCTACAGCCTCTGTGTTTGTGTATTCCTGATATTATCCATGGACTTTAATGTTTTCTATGTTTTTTTTTCGGGGAACATTTAAATTTCATCTTGGAAACACTAATTGGTTCCACATGGAGACACCAGCTGAACACATTTGTATTTTCTAGGGAGAAAGCTAGAGGGACTGTGGCCAACAAACATGATATTTTGGTTTGTATAGATGACATTTTATGCACTAGTAGAAGGAAAAGACTTTGCTATTCTCCAAAACCATTTTTACTGTGATTTTCTCAGTCCATTCCATACGAATTCCATACCAGTTTTTCCAGATAGTACTGGATTGAACCAGAAATATCTAGTTGTTTTTTGTCTAACTCAATCTCAGATATTGCTACAGCCTCTGTGTTTGTGTTTTCCGGATATTATCAACAGACTTCATTGTTTTGAATGTTCTTTTGTCAGGAAACATGTAATTTTGTGCTGCGAAACACTAGTTGACTGCACCTGGAGACTCCAGCTCTGTACATTCATATAATCTAGGGAGAGTGCTAGAGGAACTGCGGCAAACAAAATGATATTGCTGTTAGTATAGATGACATTTTATGCACTTGCCTAATGAAAAGTCTTTGCTTTTCTGCAAAACCATTTTTACTGTGATTTTCTCGTTCCAAAGCATAGGAATTCCACATCAGTTTTTCCGGATTTCACTGATTGAAGCCACAAATATCCAGTTGTATTTTGGCTAACTCAATCCCAGATATCGCTAGAGCCTCTGTTTTTTTGTTTTGTTTTGTTTTGTTTTTGTTTTCCAGATATTATCAAGGACTTTATTGTTCTGAATGCTTTTATCAAGGAACATTTAATTTTGCACTCTAGAAATACTAATTCGTTCAACATGGAGACACCAGCTCTACACATTCCTGTTTTCTACGGAGAAAGCTAGAGGAACTGCAGCAAACAACCATGATATTTCTGTTTGTATAGATGACATTTTATTCAGTTGCCTAACGAAAAGACTTTGCTTTTCTCCTAAACCATTTTTACTGTGATTTTCTCGGTCCATTGCATACGAATTCCACAATACTTTGTCCAGATATGACTGCATGAAACCAGAAATATCCGGTTGTTTTTTGGCTAACTCAATCCGAAATATTTTGAAAGCCTCTGTGTTTGTGTTTTCTGGATATTATCCATGGACTTTATTGTTTGCAATGTTTTTATCAGGGAACATTTAATTTTGTGCAGTAGAAACAATAATAGGTTCCACATGGAGACACCAGCTCTAGATATTCGTATTTTCTAGGCAGAAAGTTAGAGGAACTGCGGCAAACAAACATGAAATATCTCTTTGTACAGATGACATTTTATGCATTGCCTAACGGAAAGACTTTGCTTTTCTCCAAAACCATTTTTACTGCGATTTTCTCTGTCCATTGCATACGAATGCCACACCACTTGTCCGGAGATGACTGGATGAACCAGAAATACCCGGTTTTGTTTTTGCTAACTCAATCCGAAATATTGTGAAAGCCTCTGTGTTTGTGTTTTCTGGATATTATCGATGCACTTCATGGTTTACAATGTTTTTGTCAGGGAACATTTAATTTGGTACCGTAGAAGAACTAATTGGTTCCACATGGAGACACCAGCTCTACACATTCGTGTTTTCAAGGGAGAAAGCTAGAGGAACTTCAGCAAACAAACATGATAATTCCGTTTGTTGAGATGACATTTAATGCACGTTCCTAACGAAAACACTTTGCTTTTCTCCAAAACCATATTTGCTGTGATTTTCTCAGTCCATTGCAAATGAATTCCACACCACTATGTCCGGATATGACTGGATGAAATCAGAAATATCTGGCTGTGTTTTGGCTAACTCAATCGAAATACTGAGAAAGACTCTGTGTTTGTGTTTTCTGGATATTATCAACTGACTTTATTGTTTTGAATGTTTTTTATCAGAGAGCATTTAATTTTTTCCTGGGAAACACTAATTGGTTCCACATGGAGACACCAGCTCTACACATTCGTATTTTCTAGGGAGAAAACTAGAGGAACTGTGGCAAACAAACATGATATTTCTGTTTGTATAGATGACATTTTATGCACTTGCCTAACGAAAAGACTTTGCGTTTCTCCAAAACCATTTTTACTGTGATTTTCTCGGTCCATTGCATACAAATTCCACACCACTTTGTCTGGATATGTCTGGATGAAACCAGACATATCCTGTTGTGTTTTGGTTAACTCAATAAGAAATATTGAGAAAGCCTCTGTGTTTGCATTTTCTGGATATTATCCATGGACTTTATTGTTTTCAATATTTTTATCATGGAACATTTAATTTTGTGCAGTAGAAACCCTAATTGGTTCCAAATGGAGACACCAGATCTACACATTCTTATTTTCTAGGGAGAAATCTGGAGGAACTGCGGCAAACAAACATGATATTTCTATTTCTATATGACATTTTATGCAATTGCCTAACGAAAAGTCTATGCTTTTCTCCAAAACCATTTGTACTGTGATTTTCTCGGTTCATGACATTCCAATTCCACACCAATTTTTCCAGATATTCCTGAATGAAAACAGAAATATCCGGTTGTGTTTTGGCTAACTCAATCCGAAATATTGTGAAAGCATTTGTGTTTGTATTTTCTGGATATTATTGATGAACACTGTTGTTTTGAATGTTTTTATCAGGGAACATTTAATTTTGTGCTTGGGTACACGAATTGGTTCAAAATGGAGACACCAGCTCTAGACATTCGAATTCTCAAGGGAGAAAGCTAGAGGAACTGCGGCAAACAAACATGAGATTTCTGTTTGTATAGATGCATTTTATGCACTTGTCTAATGATAAGACATTGCTTTTAACGAAAACCATTTTTACTGTGATTTTCTTGGTCCATTGCATTTGAATTCCACACCACTTTGTCAGGATAAGACTTAATGAAACCAGAAATATCCGGTTGTGTTTTGGCTAACTATATCCCAGATATGGCCACAGCCTCAGTGTTTGTGTTCTCTGGATTTTATCAACGGACTAAATGGTTTTGAATGTTTTTATCAGGGAACATTTCATTTTGTGCTGGGAAACACTAATTGGTTCCACATGGAGACACCAGCTCTACACATTCGTATTTTCTAAGGTGAAAGCTAGAAGTACATCGGCAAACAAACATGATATTTCTGATTGCATAGATGACATTTAATGCATTTGCCTAACAAAAAGACTTTGCTTTCCTCGGAAACCATTTTTAGTGTGATTTTCTCTGTCCATTGAATATGAATTCCACAGCAATTTGTCCGGATATGACTGGATGAAACCAGAAATATCCGGTTGTGTTTTGGCTAACTCAATCCCACATATTGCTACAGCATCTGTGTTTGTGTTTTCTGGATATTATTAACGGATTTTACTGTTTTGAATGTTTTTTTATCAGGGAATATTTAATTATGTACCGTAGAAACACTAATATGTTCCACATGGAGACATAAGCTCTAAACATTCATACTTTCTAGGGAGAAAGCCAGAGGAACTGTGGCAAACAAACATGATATTTCTGTTTGAATAGATGACATTTTATGCCCTGTCAAAGGAAAAGACTTTGCTTTTCTCCAAAACCATTCTCACTGTGATTTTCTCTGTCCATTGCATACGAATTTGACACCAGGATATCCGGAATGCCTGGATGAAACCAGCAATATCCAGTTGTGTTTTGGCTAACTCAATCCCAGATATTGCTGCAGCCACTCTGTTTGTGTATTCCTGATATTATCGATGGACTTTATGGTTTTGAATGTTTTTATCAGGTAGCATTTAATTTTGTGCAGTAGAAACACTAATTGGTTCCACTTGGAAACACCAGCTCTACACATTCGTATTTTCTAGACAGAAAGCTACAGGAACTGCGGCCAACAAACATGATAGTTCTGCTTGAATAGATGACATTTTATGCACTGGCAGAAGGAAAAGACTTTGCTTTTCTGCAAAACCATTTTTACTGTGATTTTCTGGGTCCATTGCATATGAATTCCACACCACTTTGTCCAGATATGACTCAATGAAAACTGAAATATCCATTGTGTTTTAGCTAACTCATTCAAGATATTCCTACAGCATCTGTGTTTGTGTTTATAGATATTATTAATGGACTCCAGTGTTTTGAATGTGTTTTGTCAGGGAACATTTAATTTTGTGCTGGGAAACACTTACTGGTTCCACATGGAGACCCCAGCTCTATACATTCATATTTTCTAGGAGAAAGCTAGAGGAACTGTGGCAAACAAACATGATATTTCTGTTTTTATAGATGACATTTTATGCCCTATCGAAGGAAAAGACTTTGCTTTCTCCAAAACGATTTTTACTGTGATATTCTCGGTCCAATGCATACGAATTCCACAGCAATTTGTCCAGATATCGCTGGATGAAACCAGCAATATCCGGTTGTGTTTTGGCTAACTCATTCCAGATATTGCTGCAGCCACTCTGTTTGTGTATTCCTGATATTATCGATGGACTTTATGGTTTTGAATGTTTTTATCAGGTAGCATTTAATTTTGTGCAGTAGAAACACTAATTGGTTCCACTTGGAAACACCAGCTCTACACATTCGTATTTTCTAGACAGAAAGCTACAGGAACTGCGGCCAACAAACATGATAGTTCTGTTTGAATAGATGACATTTTATGCACTGGCCGAAGGAAAAGACTTTGCTTTTCTGCAAAACCATTTTTACTGTGATTTTCTGGGTCCATTGCATATGAATTCCACACCACTTTGTCCAGATATCACTCGATGAAAACTGAAATATCCGTTGTGTTTTAGCTAACTCATTCGAGATATTCCTACAGCATCTGTGTTTGTGTTTATGGATATTATTAATGGACTCCAGTGTTTTGAATGTGTTTTGTCAAGAAACATTTAATTATGTGCTGGGAAACACTAATTGGTTCCTCATGGAGACACCAGCTCTACTCATTCATATTTTCTAGGGAGAAAGCTAGAGGAACTGCGGCAAACAACCATGATATTTCTGTTTGTATAGAGGACATTTTATGCAGTTGCTTAACGAAAAGACTTTGCTTTTCTCAAAAAACCATTTTTACTGTGATTTTCTCGGTCAATTGCATATGAACTCCAGACCACGTTGTCAGGATATGACTGGATGAAACCAGAAATATCCAGCTGTGTTTTGGCTAACTCAATCCCACATAATGTGAAAGCCTCTGTGTTTGTGTTTTACAGATATTTTCAACGCAATTTATGTTTTTGCATGTTTTTTATCAGGGAACATTTAATTTTGTGCTTGGAAACACTAACTGGTTGCAAAAGGAGACACCAGCTCTACATATTTGTATTTTCTAGGTAGAAAGCTAGAGGAACTGCGGCAAACAAACATGATAATTCTGTTTCTATAGATGACATTTTATGCACTTGCCTAACGAAAAGACTTTGCTATTCTCCAAAACCATTTTTACTGTGATTTTCTCGGTCCATTGCATACCAATTCCAAACCAGTTTGTCAGGATATCACTCGATGAACACAGAAATATACGGTTTTGTTTTTTCTAACTCAATCCGAAATATTGTGAAAGCCTCTGTGTTTTTGGTTTCTGGATATTATCGATGGACTTTATTGTTTTGAATGTTTTTTTCAGGGAACATTTAATTTTGTACCGTTGAAACACTAATTGGTTCATCATGGGGACACCAGCTCCACATATTTGCATTTTCTAGGGAGAAAGCTAGAGGAACTGCAGCAAACAAACATGGTATTTCTGTTTCAATAGATGACATTTTGTGCACTTGCCTAATGAAAAGACTGCTTTTCTCCATAACCGTTTGTACTGTGATTTTCTCCAAAACCATTTTTATTGTGATTTTCTCGGTCCATTGCATAGGAGTTCCACACCACGTTGTCTGGATATGACAGGATGAAATCGGAAATATCCAGTTTTTTTTTCTTGCCTAACTCAATCACAAATATTGCTGCAGCCTCTGTGTTTGTGTATTCCTGATATTATCCACAGACTTTGTTGTTTTGAATGTCTTTTTTTTATCAGGGAACATTTAATTTTGTACCGTTGAAACACTAATTGTTTCCACATGGAGACACCAGCTCTACACATTCATATGTTCTACGGAGAAAGCTAGAGGAACTGCGACAAACAAACATGATATTTCTGTTTGCATAGATGACATTTTGTGCACTTGCCTAACGAAAAGAATGCATTTCTCCAAAACAATTTTTACTGTAATTTTCTCGGTCCATTGCATACGCATTCCACACCACTTTGTCTGGATATGACTGGATGAAACCAGAAATATCCGGTTGTGTTTGGCTAACTCAATCCGAAATATTGTTACAGACTATGTGTTTGAGTTTTCTGGATATTATCGATGGACTTATTGTTTTGAATGTTTTTATCAGGGAACATTTAATTTTGAACCGTCGAAACACTAACTGGTTCATCATGGGGACACCAGCTCTACACATTCGTATTTTCTATGGAGACTGCTAGAGGAAATGCGGCAAACAAACATGATATTTCTGTTTGCATAGATGACATTTTATGCACTTGCCTAACGAAAAGACTTTGCTTTTCTCGAAAACCATTTCTCTGTGATTTTCTCGGTACACTTCATATGAATTCCACACAAGATTGTATGGATATGACTGGATGAAACCGGAAATATCCGGTTTTGTTTTGGCTAACTCAATCCAAAATATTCTGAATCCTCTGTGCTTGTGTATTCCTGATATTATCCACGGACTTTATTGTTTTGAATGCTTTTTATCAGGAAACATTTAATTTTGTACCATTGAAACACTAACTGTTTCCACATGGAGACACCAGTTCTATATATTTGTATTTTCTAGGGAGAAAACTACAGGAACTACGACAATCAAACAAGATATTTCTATTTGTATAGATGACATTTTATGCACTTGCTTAAAGAAAAAGCTTTGCTATTCTCCAAAATCATTTTTACTGTGATTTTCTCGATTCATTGCATACCAATTCCACACCACGTTGTATGGATATGACAGGATGAAACCGGAAATATCTGTTCTTGTTTTGGCTAACTCAATCCCAGATATTGCTACAGGCTCTGTGTTTGTGTATCCCTGATATTATCAGTGGGTTTTTTGTTTTGAATGTTTTTTTATCAGGGAACATTTATTTTTGATCTTGGAAACAGTAATTGCTTCCACAAGGAGACACCAGCTCTACAAATTCCTATTTTCTAGGGAGAAAGCTAGAGGAATTACGACAATCAAACGAGATATTTCTATTTGTATAGATGACATTTTATGCACTTCCCTAAAGAAAAAGCTTTGCTATTCTCCAAAACCATTTTTACTGTGATTTTCTCGAATCATTGCATACAAATTGCACACCAGTTTGTCCGGATATGACTGCATGAAACCGGAAATATCTGGTTTTGTTTTGGATAACTCAATCCCAAATATTGCTCCAGCCTCTGTGTTGGTGTTTTCTGGATATTATCAACGGACTTTATCGTTTTGAATGTTTTTTTCGGGGAACATTTTATTTTGAGCGTGGATACAGTAATTGGTTCCACATGGAGACACCAGGTGAACATATTCATATTTTCTAGGGAGAAAGCTAGAGGAACTGTGGCAAACAAACATGATATTTCTGTTTGTATTGATGATATTTTATGCACGTGCCTAACGAAAGACTTTGCTTTTCTCCAAAACAATTTTTACTGTGATTTTCTCGGTCCATTGCATACGAATTCCACACCAGTTTGTCCGTATATGACTGTATGAAAACAGAAATATCTGGTTGTGTTTTGGCTAACTCAATCCGAAATATTGGGAAAGCCTCTGTGTTTGTGTTTTCTGGATATTATCAATGGACTTACTTGTTTTGAATGTTTTTATCAAGGAACATTTATTTTTGCTGTTGGATACAGTAATTGGTTCCACATGGAGACACCAGCTGAACATATTCGTATTTTCTAGGTAGAAAGCTAAGAGGAACTGCGGCAAACAAACATGATATTTCTGTTTCTATAGCTGACATTTTATGCACTTGCCTAACGAAAAGACTTTGCTTTTCTCCAAAACCATTTGTACTGTGATTTTCTCGGTCCATTGCATACGAATTCAAAAAGACTTTTATTGGGGAACATGTAATTTTGTGCTTGGAAACACTAATTGGTCCCGCATGGAAACACCAGCTCTACACATCCTTATTTTCTAGGGAAAAAGCTAGAAGAACTGCGGCAAACAAACATGATATTTCCTTTTGTATAGATGACATTTTATGCACTTGCCTAAGGAAAATACTTTGCTTTTCTCCAAAATCATTTGTACTGTGATTTTCTCGGTCCATTGCATCTGAATTCCAAACGAATTTTTCCGGATATGACCTGATGAAACTGGAAATATCCAGTATTTTTTTTGGCTAACTCAATCCCAGATATTGAAGCAGCCTCTGTGTTAGTTTTTTTTTTTTTTTTTTTTTTTTTTTTTTTTTTTTTTTTTTTTTTGGATACTGTCAATGGACTTTATTATTTTGAATGCTTTTTCTCACGGAACATTTTATTTTGAGCTTGGATATAGTAATTGGTTCCACATGGAGTCACCAGCTCTACATAATCGTATTTTATAGGGAGAAAGCTAGAGGAACTGTGGTAAACAAACATTTCTGTTTGTATCGATGACATTTGACGCACTTGCCTAACAAAAAGACTTTGCTTTTCTCCAAAACCATTTTTACTGTGGTTTTCTCGGTCCAATGCATACGAATTCCACACCAGTTTGTCCGGATATGACTGGATGAAAACAGAAACATCCGGTTGTGTTTTGGTTAACTTAATCCAAAATATTGTGAAAGCCTCTGTGTTTGTGTTTTCTGGATATTCTCGATGGACTTTATGGTTTTGAATGTTTTTATCAGGAGACATTTAATTTTTTACCGTAGAAACTCTAATAGGTTCATCATGGGGACACCAGCTCTACACATTCGTATAATCTAGGGAGAAAGCTAGAGGAACTGCAGCAAACAAACATGATATTTCTATTTGTTTGGATGACTTTTTATGCACTTGCCTAATGAAAAGACTTTGCTTTGCTCCAAAACCATTTTTTCTGTGATTTTCTGGGTCCATTGCATATGAATTCCACACCAGTTTCTCCGGATATGACTGGATGAAACCGGAAATATCCGTTTATTTATTTTTTTTTTTTTTGGTAACTCTATCCCAGATATTGCTACAGGCTCTGTGTTTGTGATTTCTGGATTTTATCAAAGGACTTTATTTTTTTGAATGTTTTTTGTCGGGGAACATTTTATTTTGAGCTTGGATACACTAATTGGGTCCACATGGAGACACCAGCTGAACATATTCGTATTTTCTAGTGAAAAATCTAGAGGAACTGCCGAAAAACAAACATGACATTTCTGCTTCTATAGATGACATTTTATGCACTTGCCTAATGAAAAGACTTTGCTTTTCTCCAAAACCATTTTTATTGTGATTTTCTCGGTCCATTGCATACGCATTCCACACCAGTTTGTCCGGATATGACTGGATGAAACCGAAATATCCGGGTCTGTTTTGATAACTCAATCTCAGATATTGGTACAGCTTCTGGGTGTGTGTATTCCTGATGTTATCCACGGATTATATTGTTTTGAATGTTTTTTATCAAGGAACATTCAATTTTGTGCTTGGAAACACTAATTGGTTCCACATGGAGACACCAGCTCAACACATTTGTATTTTCTAGGGAGAAAGCTAGAGGAACTGCGGCAAACAAACATGATATTTCTGTCTGTATCGATGACATTTTATGCACTTGCCTAACGAAAAGACTTTGCTTTTCTCCAAAAGCATTTTTACTGTGTTGTTCTCGGTACACTGCATACGAATTCCACACCAGTTTGTCCGGATATGACTGGATGAAACCAGAAATATCCGTTTTTGTTTTTTGTTTTTTTTTGGCTAACTCAATCCCAGATATTGCTACAGCCTCTGTGTTTTTGCTTTTCAGATATTATCAAAGCACTTTACTTTTTTGAATGTTTTTTATCGGGGAACAATGTATTTTGAGCATGGATACAGTAATTGGTTCCACATGGAGACACCAGCTGAACATATTCGTATTTCCAAGGGAGAAAGCTAGAGGAACTGCGCGGCAAACAAACACAATATTTCGGTTTGTATAGATGACATTTTATGCACTTGCCTAACGAAAAGTCTTTGCCTCTTTCCAAAAGCATTTTTACTGTGATTTTCTTAGTCCATTGCATACAAATTCCAAATGAATTTTTCCGGATATGACTGGATGAAACGTAAATATCCGGTTCTGTTTTGGCTAACTCAATCCTAGATACTGCCACAGCCTCGGTCTTTGTGTTTTTTGGATACTATCGAAGGACTTTATTGTTTTGATTTTTTTTTTCTTGGTGAATATTTAATTTTGTGCTTGGAAACACTAATAGGTTCCACATGGAGACACCAGCTCTACACATTCGTATTTTACAGGCAGAAATCTAGAGGAACTGCAGCAAACAAACATGATATTTCTGTTTGTATACATGACATTTTATGCAATTGCCTAACGAAAAGACTTTGCTATACTCAATAACCATTTGTACTCTGATTTTCTCGGTCCATTGTATACGAATTCCAAACGACTTTTTCTGGATATGACTGGATAAAACCGGAAATATGCGATTATTTTTTGGCTAACTCAATGCGAAATATTGTGAAAGTTTCCGTGTTTGTGTTTTCTGGATATTATCGATGGACTTTATTGTTTTGAATGTTTTTCTTAGGGAGCATTTAATTTTATACCGTAGAAACTCTAATTAGTTCATAATTGGGACACCAGCTCTACACTTTCATATTTTCTAGGGAGAAAGCTAGAGGAACTGCGGAAAACAAACATGATATTTCTGTTTGTATCGACGACATTTTATGCACTTGCCTAACGAAAAGATTTTGGTTTCCTCCAAACCATTTTTACTGTGATTTTCTCGGTCTATTGCATACGAATTCCACACCAGATGATCCGAATCTGACTGCATGAAGCCGGAAATATCTGGGTTGTTCTGGCTAACTCAATCCCTGATATTGCTATAGCCTCTGTGTTTGTGTTTTTCAGATATTTTCGAAAGTCTTTGTTGTTTTGAATTCTTTTTTTCTATTGGGGAACATGTAATTTTGTGCTTGGAAACACTAATTGGTCCCGCATGGAAACACCAGCTCTACACATCCTTATTTTCTAGGGAAAAAGCTAGAGGAACTGCGGCAAACAAACATGATATTTCCTTTTGTATAGATGACATTTTATGCACTTGCCTAAGGAAAATACTTTGCTTTTCTCCAAAATCATTTGTACTGTGATTTTCTCGGTCCATTGCATCTGAATTCCAAACGAATTTTTCCGGATATGACCTGATGAAACTGGAAATATCCAGTATTTTTTTTGGCTAACTCAATCCCAGATATTGAAGCAGCCTCTGTGTTAGTTTTTTTTTTTTTTTTTTTTTTTTTTTTTTAATACTGTCAATGGACTTTATTATTTTGAATGCTTTTTCTCACGGAACATTTTATTTTGAGCTTGGATATAGTAATTGGTTCCACATGGAGTCACCAGCTCTACATAATCGTATTTTATAGGGAGAAAGCTAGAGGAACTGTGGTAAACAAACATTTCTGTTTGTATCGATGACATTTGACGCACTTGCCTAACAAAAAGACTTTGCTTTTCTCCAAAACCATTTTTACTGTGGTTTTCTCGGTCCAATGCATACGAATTCCACACCAGTTTGTCCGGATATGACTGGATGAAAACAGAAACATCCGGTTGTGTTTTGGTTAACTTAATCCAAAATATTGTGAAAGCCTCTGTGTTTGTGTTTTCTGGATATTCTCGATGGACTTTATGGTTTTGAATGTTTTTATCAGGAGACATTTAATTTTTTACCGTAGAAACTCTAATAGGTTCATCATGGGGACACCAGCTCTACACATTCGTATAATCTAGGGAGAAAGCTAGAGGAACTGCAGCAAACAAACATGATATTTCTATTTGTTTGGATGACTTTTTATGCACTTGCCTAATGAAAAGACTTTGCTTTGCTCCAAAACCATTTTTTCTGTGATTTTCTGGGTCCATTGCATATGAATTCCACACCAGTTTCTCCGGATATGACTGGATGAAACCGGAAATATCCGTTTATTTATTTTTTTTTTTTTTGGTAACTCTATCCCAGATATTGCTACAGGCTCTGTGTTTGTGATTTCTGGATTTTATCAAAGGACTTTATTTTTTTGAATGTTTTTTGTCGGGGAACATTTTATTTTGAGCTTGGATACACTAATTGGGTCCACATGGAGACACCAGCTGAACATATTCGTATTTTCTAGTGAAAAATCTAGAGGAACTGCCGAAAAACAAACATGACATTTCTGCTTCTATAGATGACATTTTATGCACTTGCCTAATGAAAAGACTTTGCTTTTCTCCAAAACCATTTTTATTGTGATTTTCTCGGTCCATTGCATACGCATTCCACACCAGTTTGTCCGGATATGACTGGATGAAACCGAAATATCCGGGTCTGTTTTGATAACTCAATCTCAGATATTGGTACAGCTTCTGGGTGTGTGTATTCCTGATGTTATCCACGGATTATATTGTTTTGAATGTTTTTTATCAAGGAACATTCAATTTTGTGCTTGGAAACACTAATTGGTTCCACATGGAGACACCAGCTCAACACATTTGTATTTTCTAGGGAGAAAGCTAGAGGAACTGCGGCAAACAAACATGATATTTCTGTCTGTATCGATGACATTTTATGCACTTGCCTAACGAAAAGACTTTGCTTTTCTCCAAAAGCATTTTTACTGTGTTGTTCTCGGTACACTGCATACGAATTCCACACCAGTTTGTCCGGATATGACTGGATGAAACCAGAAATATCCGTTTTTGTTTTTTTTTTTTTTTTTGGCTAACTCAATCCCAGACATTGCTACAGCCTCTGTGTTTTTGCTTTTCAGATATTATCAAAGCACTTTACTTTTTTGAATGTTTTTTATCGGGGAACAATGTATTTTGAGCATGGATACAGTAATTGGTTCCACATGGAGACACCAGCTGAACATATTCGTATTTCCAAGGGAGAAAGCTAGAGGAACTGCGCGGCAAACAAACACAATATTTCGGTTTGTATAGATGACATTTTATGCACTTGCCTAACGAAAAGTCTTTGCCTCTTTCCAAAAGCATTTTTACTGTGATTTTCTTAGTCCATTGCATACAAATTCCAAATGAATTTTTCCGGATATGACTGGATGAAACGTAAATATCCGGTTCTGTTTTGGCTAACTCAATCCTAGATACTGCCACAGCCTCGGTCTTTGTGTTTTTTGGATACTATCGAAGGACTTTATTGTTTTGATTTTTTTTTTCTTGGTGAATATTTAATTTTGTGCTTGGAAACACTAATAGGTTCCACATGGAGACACCAGCTCTACACATTCGTATTTTACAGGCAGAAATCTAGAGGAACTGCAGCAAACAAACATGATATTTCTGTTTGTATACATGACATTTTATGCAATTGCCTAACGAAAAGACTTTGCTATACTCAATAACCATTTGTACTCTGATTTTCTCGGTCCATTGTATACGAATTCCAAACGACTTTTTCTGGATATGACTGGATAAAACCGGAAATATGCGATTATTTTTTGGCTAACTCAATGCGAAATATTGTGAAAGTTTCCGTGTTTGTGTTTTCTGGATATTATCGATGGACTTTATTGTTTTGAATGTTTTTCTTAGGGAGCATTTAATTTTATACCGTAGAAACTCTAATTAGTTCATAATTGGGACACCAGCTCTACACTTTCATATTTTCTAGGGAGAAAGCTAGAGGAACTGCGGAAAACAAACATGATATTTCTGTTTGTATCGACGACATTTTATGCACTTGCCTAACGAAAAGATTTTGGTTTCCTCCAAACCATTTTTACTGTGATTTTCTCGGTCTATTGCATACGAATTCCACACCAGATGATCCGAATCTGACTGCATGAAGCCGGAAATATCTGGGTTGTTCTGGCTAACTCAATCCCTGATATTGCTATAGCCTCTGTGTTTGTGTTTTTCAGATATTTTCGAAAGTCTTTGTTGTTTTGAATTCTTTTTTTCTATTGGGGAACATGTAATTTTGTGCTTGGAAACACTAATTGGTCCCGCATGGAAACACCAGCTCTACACATCCTTATTTTCTAGGGAAAAAGCTAGAGGAACTGCGGCAAACAAACATGATATTTCCTTTTGTATAGATGACATTTTATGCACTTGCCTAAGGAAAATACTTTGCTTTTCTCCAAAATCATTTGTACTGTGATTTTCTCGGTCCATTGCATCTGAATTCCAAACGAATTTTTCCGGATATGACCTGATGAAACTGGAAATATCCAGTATTTTTTTTGGCTAACTCAATCCCAGATATTGAAGCAGCCTCTGTGTTAGTTTTTTTTTTTTTTTTTTTTTTTTTTTTTTTTTTTTTTTTTTTTTATACTGTCAATGGACTTTATTATTTTGAATGCTTTTTCTCACGGAACATTTTATTTTGAGCTTGGATATAGTAATTGGTTCCACATGGAGTCACCAGCTCTACATAATCGTATTTTATAGGGAGAAAGCTAGAGGAACTGTGGTAAACAAACATTTCTGTTTGTATCGATGACATTTGACGCACTTGCCTAACAAAAAGACTTTGCTTTTCTCCAAAACCATTTTTACTGTGGTTTTCTCGGTCCAATGCATACGAATTCCACACCAGTTTGTCCGGATATGACTGGATGAAAACAGAAACATCCGGTTGTGTTTTGGTTAACTTAATCCAAAATATTGTGAAAGCCTCTGTGTTTGTGTTTTCTGGATATTCTCGATGGACTTTATGGTTTTGAATGTTTTTATCAGGAGACATTTAATTTTTTACAGTAGAAACTCTAATAGGTTCATCATGGGGACACCAGCTCTACACATTCGTATTTTCTAGGGAGAAAGCTAGAGGAACTGCAGCAAACAAACATGATATTTCTATTTGTTTGGATGACTTTTTATGCACTTGCCTAATGAAAAGACTTTGCTTTGCTCCAAAACCATTTTTTCTGTGATTTTCTGGGTCCATTGCATATGAATTCCACACCAGTTTCTCCGGATATGACTGGATGAAACCGGAAATATCCGTTTATTTTTTTTTTGCTAACTCTATCCCAGATATTGCTACAGCCTCTGTGTTTGTGATTTCTGGATTTTATCAAAGGACTTTATTTCCACATGGAGACACCAGCTCTACATATTTGTATTTTTTTAGGGAGAAAGTTAAAGGTACTGTGGCAAACAAACATGATATTTCTCTTTGTATCGCTGATATTTTATCTACTTACCTAATGAAAAGAGTTTCCTTTTTCCAAAACCATTTTTACTGTAATTTTCTCGTTCCATTGCATACAAATTCCACACCACTTTTTCCGGATATGACTGGATGAAACCAGTAATATCTGGTTTTTTTTTGGCTAACTCAATCCAAGATATTGCTACAGCCTCTGTGTTTGTGAATTCCTGATATTAACCACAGACTTTATTGTTTTGAATGTTTTTATCAGGAAACATTTAGTTTTGTACTGTTGAATCACTAATTGTTTTATCATGGGGAAACCAGCTCTACACATTCGTATTTTATAGGGAGAAAGCTAGTAGAACTGCGGTAAACATAGATGATATTTCTGTTTGTATTGATGATATTTTATCTTCTTGCCTAACGAAAACACTTTGCTCTTCTCCAAAACCATTTTTACTGTGATTTTCTCGGTCTATTGCATACGAATTCCACACCAGTTTGTCCGGATATGACTGGATGAAACCAGAAATATCCAGTTTTGGTTTGGCTAACTCAATACGAAATATTGCTACAACCTCTGTGCTTGTGTATTCCTGATATTATCCACAGACTTTATTGTTTTGAATGATTTTTTTTCAGGGAACATTTAATTTTGTGCTTGGAAACACTAATTGTTTCCACATGGAGACACCAGCTCTACACATTCTTATTTTCTAGGGAGAAAGCTAGCGAAACTGCAGGAAACAAACATGATATTTCTGTTTGTATAGATGACATTTTATGCACTTGCCTAACGAAAAGACTTTGTTTTTCTTCAAAACCATTTGTACTGTGATTTTTCTCCATCCATTTCATATGAATTCCACAACAGTTTGTCGGAAAAAACTGGATGAAACCAGAAGTATCCAGTTTTGTTTTGGCTAACTCAATCCGAAATACTGCTACAGCCTCTGTGTTTGAGTATTCGTGATATTATCCACGGACTTTATTGTTTTGAATGCTTCTCATCAAGGAACATTTAATTTTGTGCTTGAAAACACAATCTGTATGCACATGGAGACACCAGCTCCATATATTTGTATTTTCTAGTGAAAAAGTTAGAGGAACTGCTGCAAACAAACATGATATTTCTGTTTATATTGATGATATTTTATCTACTTGCCTAATTAAAAGACTTTGCTCTTCTCCAAAACCATTTTTACTGTGATTTTCTTGGTCCATTGCATATGAATTCCACACCAGTTTGTCCAGATATGACTGGATGAAAGAGGAAATATCCAATTTAATTTTGTCTAACTCAATCCGAAATATTGCCACAGCCTCTGTGTTTGTGTATTCCTGATATTATCCACGGACTTTATTTTTTTGAATGTTTTTTTTTTTCAGGGAACATTTAATTTTGTGCTTGGAAACACTAATCGGTTCCACATGGAGACATCAGCTCTGCGCATTCGTATTTTCTTGGGAGAAAGCTAGAGGAACTGCAGGAAACCAACATGATATTTCTGTTTGTATAGATGTCCGGTTTTGTTTTGGCTAACTTAATCCCAGATATTGCTATAGCCTCTGAGTTTGTGCATTCCTGATATTATCAATGGACTTTATTGTTTTGAATGTTTTTTATCAGGGAACATTTAATTTTGTATCTTTGAAACAATAATTGTTTCCACATGGAGACACAAGCTTTACACATTCGTATTTTCTTGGGAGAAAGCTAGTAGAACTGCGGCAAACAAACATGATATTTCTGTTTGTATAGATGACATTTTATGCACTTGCCTAAAGAAAGACTATGCTTTTCTCCAAAACCATTTGTACTCTGATTTTCTCCGTCCATTGCATACGAATTCCACACCAGTTTGTCCGATATGACTGGATGAAACCGGAAATATCCAGGTTTTTTTTTTGCCAACTCCATCACAGATATTGTTCCCGCCTCTGTGTTTATGTATTCCTGATATTATCCACAGACTTTATTGTTTTGAATGTTCTTCATCAGGGAACATTTAATTTTTTGCTTGGAAACACTATTTGTTTCCACATGGAGACACCAGCTCTACACATTCATATTTTCTATGGAGAAAGCTAGAGGAACTGCGGCAAACAAACATGACATTTCTGTTAGTATCGGTGACATTTTATGCACTTGCCTAATGAAAAGACTTTACTTTTCTCCAAAACCATTTTTACTGTGATTTTCTCGGTCCATTCCATACGAATTGCACAGGAGTTTGTCCGGATACGACTGGATGAAACCGGAAATATCCGGTTTTGTTTTGGCTAACTCAATCCCAGATATTGCTACAGCCTCTATGTTTGTTTTTTCTGGATATTATCAACTGACTTTATTGTTTTGAATGTTTTTTTATCGGGGAACATTTTGAGCTTGGATACAGTAATTGGTTCTACATGGGGACACCAGCTCTACACATTCTTATTTTCTAGGGAGAAAACTAGAGGAACTACGGCAAAGAAACATGATATTTCTGTTTGTATAGATGACATTTTATGCAGTTGCCTAACGAAAAGACATTGGTTTTCTCCAAAGCCATTTTACTGTGATTTTCTCAGTCCATTGCATACAAATTCCAAACCAGTTTACCGGATATGACTGGATGAAACCAGAAATATCCTGTTTTATGTTGGCTAACTCAATCCCAGATATTGCTACAGCCTCTGTGTTTGTGTATTCCTGATATTATCCATGGACTTTAATGTTTTCTATGTTTTTTTTTCGGGGAACATTTAAATTTCATCTTGGAAACACTAATTGGTTCCACATGGAGACACCAGCTCCACATATTCCTATTTTCTAGGGAGAAAGCTAGAGGGACTGCGGCCAACAAACATGATATTTTGGTTTGTATAGATGACATTTTATGCACTAGTAGAAGGAAAAGACTTTGCTATTCTCCAAAACCATTTTTACTGTGATTTTCTCAGTCCATTCCATACGAATTCCATACCAGTTTTTCCAGATAGTACTGGATTGAAGCAGAAATATCCAGTTGTTTTTTGTCTAACTCAATCTCAGATATTGCTACAGCCTCTGTGTTTGTGTTTTCAGGATATTATCAACAGACTTCATTGTTTTGAATGTTTTTTTGTCAGGAAACATGTAATTTTGTGCTGCGAAGCACTAGTTGACTCCACCTGGAGACTCCAGCTCTGTATATTCATATAATCTAGGGAGAGTGCTAGAGGAACTGCAGCAAACAAAATGATATTGCTGTTAGTATAGATGACATTTTATGCACTTGCCTAGTGAAAAGTCTTTGTTTTTCCCCACAACCATTTTTACTATGATTTTCTCGGTCCATTGCATACGAATTCCACATCAGTTTGTCCAGATTTCACTGATTGAAACCAGAAATATCCAGTTGTGTTTTGGCTAACTCAATCCCAGATATCACTAGAGCCTCTGTTTTTTTTTGTTTGTTTGTTTGTTTTGTTTTGTTTTGTTTTTGTTTTCTGCATATTATGAACGGACTTTATTGTTCTGAATGCTTTTATCAAGGAACATTTAATTTTGCACTATAGAAATACTAATTCGTTCAACATGGAGACACCAGCTCTACACATTCCTATTTTCTAGGGAGAAAGCTAGAGGAACTGTGGCAAACAACCATGAGATTTCTGTTTGTATAGATGACATTTTATTCACTTGCCTAATGAAAAGACTTTGCTTTTCTCCAAAACCATTTTTACTGTGATTTTCTCAGTCCATTTTATACGAATTCCACACCAATTTGTCCGGGTATGCCTGGATGAAAACAGAAATATCTGGTAGTGTTTTGGCTAACTCAATCCTAAATATTCTGAAAGCCTCTATGTTTGTGTTTCTTGGATATTATCAATGCACTTTATTGTTTTGTAAGTGTTTTATCAGGGAACATTTAATTTTGTGCTGGGAAATACTAATTGGTTCCACATGGAGACACCAGCTCTACACATTCATATTTTCTAGGGAGAAAGCTAGCGGAACTGTGGTAAACCAACATGATATTTCTGTTTGTATAGATGACATTTTATGCACTTGCCTAATGAAAAGACTATGCTTTTCTCCATAACCATTTTTACCTGATGTTCTCGGTCTAATGCATACGAATTCCACAGCAGTTTCTCGGGATATGACTGGATGAAACCAGAAATATCCGGTTGTGTTTTGGCTAACTCAGTCACAGAATTTGCTACAGCTTCTATCTTTGTGTTTTCCAGATATTATCAACGGAATTTATGGTTTTGAATATTTTTTATCAGGGAACATTTAATTTTCTACTGAAGAAACATTAATTGGTTCCACATGGAGACAGCAGTTCTACACATTCTTATTTTCTAGGGAGAAAGGTAGAGGAACTGCAGCAAACAACCATTATATTTTGTTTGTATAGATGACACTTTATGCACTTGCCTAACGAAAAGACTTGGCTTTTCTCGAAAACTATTTTTACTGTGATTCTCTTGGTCCATTGCATATAAATTCGACTTTGTCCGGATATTCCTGGATGAAACCAGAAATATCCATTTTGTTTTGGCTAACTCAATCCAAAATATTGCGAAAGCTTCTGTGTTTCTGTTTTCCGGATATTATCGACAGACTTTATTTTTTGGAATATATCTTTATCAGGGAACATTTAATTTTGTGCTGGGAAACACTAATTGGTTCCACATGGAGACACCAGCTCTACACATTCGTATTTTCTATGCAGAAAGCTAGATGAACTGTTGCAAACCAAGATGAAATATCTCTTTCTACAGATGACATTTTATGCACTTGCCTAACGAAAAGACTTTGCTTTTCTCCAAAACCATTTTACTGTGATTTTCTCGGTCCATTGCATACGAATTCCACACCACTTTGTCCAGATATGACTGGATGAAACCAGAAATATCCGGTTGTGTTTTGGCTAACTCAATCCGAAATATTTTGAAAGCCTCTGTGTTTGTGTTTTCTGGATATTATCCATGGACTTTATTGTTTGCAATGTTTTTATCAGGGAACATTTAATTTTGAGCAGTAGAAACAATAATAGGTTCCACATGGAGACACCAGCTCTAGATATTCATATTTTCTAGGCAGAAAGATAGAGGAACTGCGGAAAACGAACATGAAATATCTCTTTGTACAGATGACATTTTATGCATTGCCTAACGGAAAGACTTTGCTTTTCTCCAAAACCATTTTTACTGCGATTTTCTCTGTCCATTGCATACGAATGCCACACCACTTGTCCGGATATGACTGGATGAAACCAGAAATACCCGGTTTTGTTTTTGCTAACTCAATCCGAAATATTGTGAAAGCCTCTGTGTTTGTGTTTTCTGGATATTATCGATGCACTTCATGGTTTACAATGTTTTTGTCAGGGAACATTTAATTTGGTACCGTAGAAGCACTAATTGGTTCCACATGGAGTCACCAGCTCTACACATTCGTGTTTTCAAGGGAGAAAGCTAGAGGAACTTCAACAAACAAACATGATAATTCTGTTTGTTGAGATGACATTTAATGCACGTCCCTAACGAAAACACTTTGCTTTTCTCCAAAACCATATTTGCTGTGATTTTCTCAGTCCATTGCAAATGAATTCCACACCACTATGTCCGGATATAACTGGATGAAATCAGAAATATCTGGCTGTGTTTTGGCTAACTCAATCCCAGATATTGCTACAGCCTCTGTGTTTGTGTTTTCTGGATATTATCGATGGATTTTATTGTTTTGAATGTTTTTTATCAGGGAACATTTAATTTTGTGCTTGGAAACACTAACTGGTTGCAAAAGGAGACACCAGTTCTACATATTTGTATTTTCTAGGAAGAAAGCTAGAGGAACTGCGGCAAACAAACATGATATTTCTGTTTGTATAGATGACATTTTATGTACTTGCCTAACGAAAAGACTTTGCTTTTCTCCAAAACCATTTTTATTGTGATTTTCTTGGTCCATTGCATAGGAGTTCCACACCACTTTGTCCGAATAGAACTGCATGAAACCAGAAATACCCAGTTTTTTTTTTTTTTTGCCTAACTCAATCACAAATATTGCTACAGCGTCTGTGTTTGTGTATTCCTGATATTATCCACAGACTTTGTTGTTTTGAATGTTTTTTTGATCAGGGAACATTTAATTTTGTACCGTTGAAACACTAATTGTTTCCACATGGAGACACCAGCTATACACATTCATATGTTCTACGGAGAAAGCTAGAGGAACTGCGACAAACAAACATGATATTTCTGTTTGTATAGATGAAATTTTGTGCACTTGCCTAACGAAAAGAATGCATTTCTCCAAAACAATTTTTACTGTGATTTTCTCGGTCCATTGCATACGAATTCCAAACCACTGTGTCCGTATATGACTGGATGAAACCAGAAATATCCGGTTGTGTTTTGGCTAACTGAATCCGAAATATTTTGAAAGCCACTGTGTTTGTGTTTTCTGGATATTATCGATGGACTTTATTGTTTTGAATGTTTTTTATCAGGGAACATTTAATTTTCTGCTTGGATACAGTAATTGGTTCCACATGGAGACACCAGATCTATATATTCGTATTTTCTAAGGAGAAATCTAGAGGAACTGCGACAAACAAACATGATATTTCTGTTTGTAGAGATGACATTTTATGCACTTGCCTAATGAAAAGACTTTGCTTTTCCCCAAAATCATTTGTACTGTGATTTTCTCGGTCCATTGCACACGAATTCCACACCACTTTGTCCGGATATGACTGGATGAAACCAGAAATATCCAGTTGTGTTTGGCTAACTCAATCCGAAATATTGTTACAGACTATGTGTTTGAGTTTTCTGGATATTATCGATGGACTTATTGTTTTGAATGTTTTTATCAGGGAACATTTAATTTTGTACCGTCGAAACACTAACTGGTTCATCAAGGGGACACCAGCTCTACACATTCGTATTTTCTAGTGAGACTGCTAGAGGAAATGTGGCAAACAAACATGATATTTCTGTTTGCATAGATAACATTTTATGCACTTGCCTAACGAAAAGACTTTGCTTTTCTCCAAAACCATTTCTCTGTGATTTTTCTCGGTACACTTCATATGAATTCCACACAAGTTTGTATGCAATGACTGGATGAAACCGGAAATATCCGGTTTTGTTTTGGCTAACTCAATACCAGATATTGCTACAGCCTCTGTGTTTGTGTATTCCTGATATTATCCACGGACTTTATTGTTTTGAATGCTTTTTATCAGGAAACATTTAATTTTGTACCGTTGAAACACTAATTGGTTCATAATGGGGACACCAGCTCTACACATTCGTATTTTCCAGGGAGAAAACTAGAGGAACTACGACAATCAAACAAGATATTTCTATTTGTATAGATGACATTTTATGCACTTGCTTAAAGAAAAAGCTTTGCTATTCTCCAAAATCATTTTTACTGTGATTTTCTCGATTCATTGCATACCAATTCCACACCAGGTTGTCTGCATATGACAGGATGAAACCGGAAATATCTGGTTTTGTTTTGGCTAACTCAATCCCAGATATTGCTAAAGCCTCTTTGTTTGTGTATTCCTGATATTATCAATGGATTTTTTGTTTTGAATGTTTTTTTATCAGGGAACATTTATTTTTGATCTTGGAAACTGTAATTGCTTTCACATGGAGACACCAGCTCTACACATTCCTATTTTCTTTGGAGAAAGCTAGAGGAATTACGACAATCAAACAAGATATTTCTATTTGTATAGATGACATTTTATGCACTTGCCTATAGAAAAAGCTTTGGTATTCTCCATAACCATTTTTACTGTGATTTTCTCGAACCATTGCATACGAATTTCACACTAGTTTGTCCGGATATGACTGCATGAAACCGGAAATATCTGGTTTTGTTTTGGATATCTCAATCCCAAATATTGCTCCAGCCTCTGTGTTGGTGTTTTCTGGATATTATCAACGGAGTTTATCATTTTGAATGTTTTTTATCGGGGAACATTTTATTTTGAGCGTGGATACAGTAATTGGTTCCACATGGAGACACCAGGTGAACATATTCATATTTTCTAGGGAGAAAGCTAGAGGAACTGTGGCAAACAAAGATGATATTTCTGTTTGTATCAATGACATTTTATGGACTTGCCTAACGAAAAGACTTTGCTTTTCTCCAAAACTGTTTTTACTCTCATTTTCTCAGCCCATTGCATACGAATTCCACACCAGTTTGTCCGTATATGACTGGATGAAACCAGAAATATCCGGTTGTGTTTTGGCTAACTCAATCCGAAATAGGTACCTCCTTCTTTGATGACCTGTTCTTTTTTTTTTTTTTTTGAAGATATGAAACAGGAGAGTTTTATTTTTTAGTTTATTTTCTGAAATATTTATTTTTTTCATGAATAGTGCATTCATACTATTTTATGATAAGATTAATAATATTGAGTTTTTCATTATATGACTATATGAGGGGATTTAAACAGGTTTGTGGAATTAAAAGGTAAAAATAAAAAATATAAACTTTATTACTCAAGTCCAAGTTTAAGACACATTTGTAAGCATTGATACCAGTGATTTAGTCAGTCCCTAAAAAACTGAATTCTGGGTTCTGGACTCCTGGCCCTAAAATTTAATCAAGTTATACAATTGCTTTTATATTTTTTAAGTTTTTTTTATTTAGTAAATATAAATTTCCAAAATACTGTTTATGGATTACAATGGCTCCCCCAGCCATAATTTCCCTCCCACTAGCACCCTTCCTGTCTCCCGCTCCCTCTCCCCTTCCATTCACATCAAGATTAATTTTAAATTATCTTTATATACAGAAGATCAATTTAGTATATATTGAGTAAAGATTTCAACAGTTTGTACCCACACAGAAACACAAAGTGTAAAATACATTTTCAGTACTAGTTATAGCATTAAATCACATCGGACAACACATTAAGGACAGATCCCGCATGGGATGTAAGTACACAGTGACTCCTGTTGTTGACTTAACAATTGGACACTCTTGTTTATGGCGTCAGTAATCTCCCTAGGCTCTAGTCATGAGTTGCCAAGGCTATGGAAGCCTTTAGAGTTTGCAGACTTCATCTTATTCAGACAGGGTCATAGTCAAAGTGGATGTTCTCTCCTCCCTTCAGAGAAAGGTACCTCCTTCTTTGATGACCTGTTCTTTCCACTGGGATCTCACTCACTGAGATCTTTCATTTAGGTCTTCTTCTTTTTTTTCTTTTCCATGGTGTCTTGGCTTTGCATGCCTAAAATACTCTCATGGGCTCTTCAGCCATATTCGCATGCCTTAAGGGCTGATTCTGAGGCCAGAGTGCTGTTTAGGACATCTGCCATTCTATGAGTCTGCTGTGTATCCTGCTTCCCATGTTGGATCGTTCTCTCCCTTTTTGATTCTAACAGTTAGTATTAGCAGACACTAGTCTTGCTTGTGTGATCCCTTTGACTCTTAGACCTATCAGTGTGATCAATTGAACTTGATTTTGATGAATGAAATTGATGACTTGGACTAGTGAGATGGCATTGGTACATGCCACTTTGATGGGATTGTATTGGGATCCCCTGGCACGTTTCTAATCCACCATTTGGGGCAAGTCCGATTGGGCATGTCCCAAATTGTACTCTCCTCCCTCTCTTATTCCCACTATTATACTTAACAGGGATCACTTTTCAGTTAAAATTTAAACACCTAAGAATAAATGTATGTTAATTAGAGTTCAACTAATAGTACTAGAACAAAAAAAAACTAAAATGGATAAAGTATTACATTGTACATCAACAGTCAGGACAAGAGCTGATCAGGTCACTGTTTCTTATAGTGTCCATTTCTTTCAACGGGTTTCCCCTTTGGTGCTCAGTTAGTTGTCGCCGATCAGGGAGAAAATGTGATATTTGTCCCTTTGGGTCTGGCTTATTTCACTCAGCATGATGTTTTCCAGATTCCTCCATCTTGTTGCAATTGACTGGATTTCATTTTTTTACTGCTGTATAGTATTCTATAGAGTACTTGTCCCATAATTTCTTTTTTCTTTTTTTTCAAGTTAGTGACATTTATTTATTTATTTTTTAACTTTTATTTAATGAATATAAATTTCCAGTGTACAGCTTATGGATTACAATGGCTTCCCCCTCCCATAACTTCCCTCCCACCCGCAACCCTCCCATCTCCCGCTCCCTCTCCCCTTTCATTTGCATCAAGATACATTTTCAATTCTCTTTATATACAGAAGATCAATTTAGTATAAAGATTTCAACGGTTTGCACCCACATAGAAACACAAAGTGAAACATACTGTTTGAGTTCTAGTTATAGCATTAAATCACAATGTACAGCACATTAAGGATAGAGATCCCACATGAGGAGCAAGTGCACAGTGGCTCCTGTTGTTGACCCAACAAATTGACACTCTAGTTTATGGCGCCAGTAACCATCCTAGGCTGTCGTCATGAGTTGCCAAGGCTATGGAAGCCTTCCAAGTTTGCCGACTCTGATCATATTTAGACAAGGTCATAAAAGACAGAGTGAGGATAGTAACCAAGGATCCTAAGAGTGGCATTTACCAGGTTTAAACAATTATACAGCATTAAGTGGGGAAGAGGACCATCAGTACACACAGGTTGGGAGTAGAGCCATTGGTGGTAGAGTAGAGGTTATGATTACAAAGGAATGAGGCCCAAATGCGCTAGACAGGGCCTAGAACAAAGGACAGTCATTATTAGAGGAGCTAAGAAAGGTGCTGTCTAAGCTACAAGTAATTTTTCTGATAGAGAGGCAAACAGAACCTGATAGAAGGGGCTTGATAATAATCTGGTGGGCTTTGGGCCTTGTAAATTCAGAGGCCCAGACCTATCTATCTCTTCACATGGGGTATATCCTAAGGGAGGTGTGAACCTCCTACGGGAAGGCACTCTGTTGACTTTCATTACTTGGCTGGCCTGGGAGGAGAGCTGGCCAGGTAAAGGCAGGGGGCATCTCTAACAAGAAATTTACAGTTCTGCCTGCAATGTTGCTGACCCTACTTGACCATACCCTCAGCTGCAGTGGTCACTTTGGAAGTTGTGCTGCGTGAAGGGCTTTTCAGCTTAGAGCCAATAAGATCTGTGGCTCTGACCTGGGCATCCTTCGACTCCAGGGCAGGTCCATTTCCAGTGATCCAACTCTTGGCAGAGCTGCCAGGGCTCTTCACAAGCTGACTTCTGCTGAAGCCCAGGCTTACCACATTGAAAGCCACTGCAGTGGACTGGCCTGTTGGGTCTCCTTGAGTGCAGATCTCTGTTCAGATCAGCCATTAATAGGCCTGCCACCCATTGCTTCTGATGCCTAGCTTTCTTTTCCTCCTGGTTTGTGTTAAAGCAGACCAGAGGATGCAAGTCAAGGGAGTGCCCGTGTCCCATCTCTAATCTTTGGTGGCCTGAACTACAAGTCTATAGTCACAGGCATGTTCTGTAGTAGTTTTTCTAAGGTAGACAATGCCCATGAGGAAAATTATATTCTCACTTTCAAACTTTCTTTCCCTTTGGTCTGAAAGGGAGGTTTTTTCTACTTACTGTATACTTGGCTGATGGCGAAGTGAATCTAGCTATGAGATTATTATTTAAGTTCTTATTTTGGCTATGCTATTGCAGAAAAATGTTAGCCATCTCTTTTATAAGGTCTAAAGATTAAATTGTGCGTCCTACAGATTCCGTCATAATAGAATTAGTTTCCTACCTTGAAGAGAATAGAGAAATGAAAGAACAAGTTGGGCTTAGAATAGAGAAATGAGGGAGCAAGTCCTAGATCGCTTGTTGACAATAGCAATATTACATGAATACTTAACAAACCGTTTCAACCATTAGATAAGAACTTAAGAAAACATTTACCAGAAGGTCCAATGGCTTCTATAAATTTTAAGAATCATGTATTTGAAAACACCTCTTAAATATCTACCATGGTGTAGTTTGTTTAGCCAGTAAACTTAAGCACAACCATCTAAAATGTTTTTAGTTTCTTTCTACGAACAAGTCTAAAACATATGATACACAGATTCAGGTCACACCAGTTAAAATATATCTTTGATTGATTTTAGCAGCTTAAATTTATGGACAATCTTATCTATAAGCCATTTAAAATAAAACTCTTAATAAAATTTCCCCATGTGGACATACAATATGTACACACATATAATATAGCATAATAGACCAATATAGCAATTTTAATAATAGCTTTTAAAATCTTTAACTCTTTTTCTAGATTGCCAATGGATTTGAATTGCTTTTTGTTTTTAGTAACGTCAGTTAACCATACTTTCTCTCACTTGGTACTGTTAATACATTATTGGCTTCATCTGTTTACAGAGCCATCCCAAAGTACTGAATACAATAAAAGTGGCTGGAAAAAGTCCATAGTAACCTATAGGAGGACAGCTAAACACAGAACCAACAACGCTTTAGTTTTATGAGCAGCACATCATATATAACTGTGGATGACAAAAGACTTTAAGTCGCCATGTTTAAAATTATAAACTCATCAACCAACAAGAGGCACTTGCTTACTTCACAGTATTTTTGAAAGCACCTGTAGGATTTGACAAGTATTTAACCCTTTAGGCCTCTGGGGCTTTCTCATTAAGACAAGTGTCATGTCTATTAACACAAGATCATTAGACATTTTAATTCTCAAACATTTGTATTAATAGCATTTTCCATTATAGAAACTTAAAGTCTGGTACCACATCACATCCTGACATTCCTTCTAATATGATCCAAATAGCCTGCTTAGTTGGTGTCTCTATAAGATGGGAGGCATAGGTCCTTCGATTTTTTCAGTTGGGCCAAACTGGACAAACCAAAGTCCAGGATTTATTGGAAATTTTAGAGACCAGATTGTTTGAAACTTTGATTTTTTGAATGCCTGTCAAGAATGCCAAGAAGGCTCAAAATCCAAAAGATCTGGTTGAAATAAGATTTCTTAAAATCATGACATAACATAGACCAAATTTGATCATTGTTACAAGGTGATTATTCAAATCTTTGAAAATAAGCACATAGTTAAATAACCCATAGCTCTTAATAAAAATTCAGCTGTTTTTGAACAATTCGAATGTAACAGACATCAAGAGCACATAATAGTAACACATTGCTTTAACAGAGCATCAGAGTTTAATTCTATGTCAAAGAGAAATTGAGCTTCCTGTGATCTTTTGCTGTGAGGTTTCCTTCCTTTACCTTCTTTCATATTGGTAACCATGTTTCTGTGTTTCTGTGTGTAACACATCTTTAAGCATCTTTGGCAGGGCAGGATGAGTGGCAACAAATTCTTTCAGTTTCTGTTTGCTATGAAAAGTCTTAATTTCACCTTCATTCACAAATGAGAGCTTTGCAGGATATAGTATTCTGGGCTGGCAGTTTTTCTCTCTTAGTACCTGGGCTATGTCTCGCCATTCCCTTCTAGCTTGTAGGGTTTCTGATGAGAAGTCTGCTGTGAGTCTAATTGGAGATCCTCTAAGAGTAATCTGACGTTTCTCTCTTGCACATTTTAGGATCTTTTCTTTATGTTTCACTGTGGTGAGTTTGATTACAACATGTCGTGGTGAGGATCTCTTTTGGTCATGTTTATTAGGGGTTCTATAAGCTTCCTGTACTAAGATGCCTCTGTCCTTCTCCAAACCTGGGAAATTTTCTGCTAGTATCTCACTGAAAATGCCTTCTAATCCTTTCTCCCTCTCCATGCCTTCAGGAACTCCTAGAACCCGAATGTTGGTTTTTTTAATAGTATCCTGTAGATTCCCGACAATATTTTTTAGATTTCTAATTTCTTCTTCTTTTCTTTGGTATGCCCCTTTCCTTTCCTGTTCTCTGTCTTCTAAGTCTGATATTCTCTCTTCTGCTTCGCCCATTCTGTTTTTAAGGCTCTCTAATGTGTTGGCCATTTGATCTATTGAATTCTTCATTTCATTATGATTTCTCGTCACTATCAAAGTTTCTTGTTCCACTAGTTGTTTCATATCATTTTGATTCCTCCTTAATATTTCATTTTCACGAGAGAGATTTTCTATCTTGTCCATTAAGGATTTCTGTAGTTCAAGAATTTGTTTTTGAGAACTTCTTAATGCTCTTATCAATTTTTTGAGATCTGCTTCTTGCATTTCTTCAATCTCATCGTCTTCATAATCTTGAATTGGGGTGTCTTTTTCATTTGGGGGCATCATAGTGTCTTCCTTGTTTGTTCTTGTTAGCTTGGTTTTTGCGTTTGTTGTTTGGCATGTTGGAGATATTTGGTTTCTTCACTGTGGTGTTTTTTCTTGTTACACTATGGCTCTGTATTAAGTGGACTGTCTGCTTTCAGTTGAGCCTTAGAGGCTTGAGATGAGTGTGGGCTGAGAGCTGTGTTTGGTTCCTCAGGGTTGAGGGTGTGTCAAAGATGACACTCCCAGGTTAGTTGTGGTAAATCTCTCTTTCTTTTTTTGATTTAAAAGGGAAGTAATTCCGCACAGCTGAACGTAATTGGAGGTAGTTAGCAGGCAAATGATATACCCACAGGAGCCAGAGATCGGAAGCTGTTTCCCAAGGACCACACAGGTAATCTCTGCTGCCCTCAGTGTGGGCTCCCATTTTCTTGCAGTCTCCCACTGGGTTGCCAAGTTAGATGCTAATCTCCTGTTATTTCACCCCTCACCCCAGAGTCAGGTTTTTCTGCTAGGCTCAGGGCTGGTGCAGACCTGAGGTCGCCCTGCTTATGACGTATGTCCAAAATGGCGCCTGCTCTGTCTTGCTCGCCTTTAAGAGGTGAGCGGAGAGAGAGAAACTCGTGTCCGTATCGGTCACTTTTTTAATTTTTTTCCTATCTCTCTTCTAGTTAGCCTGGTGAACTTTTCCCCACGGAGTTTCAAGCCTCGTTCCCTCTAGCCTCCTCTTTCCGCTTGCCCGCTGGTATCTCGGGCTATTGAGGTTCGGCTCACCTCGCGTTCCAGCTCTGGTGTGTTGAGTCTGCCGCTTGTGTCCCGAACTTGGGCTCCCACGCTCTCCACGCAGGTCCACTGTGAATCACTAGTTCCGGAAGAGTTTCCTCTGCTGTTTCATCCCCTACTCTTTCTTGACCCAGCAGTATCTCCACTTATATTAAACTTTCACTCCCCCCGGACTAATAGTGTGCTCCCTGCCTATTCCGCCATCTTGCTGCTCTCCACGGACTTTATTGTTTCGAATGATTTTATCAGGGAATATTTAATTGTGTTCTTGGAAACACTAATTGGTTCCACATGGAGACACCAGCTCTACACATTTGTATACAAATACCAAACCAGTTTGTCCGCATATGACTGGATGAAACAAGAAATATCTGGTTTTGTTTTGGCTAACCCAATTCAGAATATTGTGAGTTTCTGTGTTTGTGTTTTCTGGATATTATCGATGGACTTTATTGTTTTCGGATATGACTGGATGAAACCGGAAATATGCGGTATTATTTTGGCTAACTCAATCCCAGATATTACAACAGCCTCTGTGTTTGTGTATTCCTGATATAATTCACGGACTTTATTTTTTTGAATGTTTTTTATCAGGGAACATTTAATTTTGATCTTGGAAACAGAAATTGGTTCCACATGGAGACACCAGCTCCACACATTTGTATTTTCTAGGGAGAAAGCTAGAGGATCTGCGACAAACAAACATGATATTTCTGTTTGTATAGATGACATTTTATGCACTTCCCTAAAGAAAAGACTTTGCTTTTCTCCAAAACTCTTTTTACTGTGATTTTCTCGGTCCATTGCATACGAATTCCACACCGGTTTATTCTGATAAGCCTGGATAAAAACCGAAATATCCGGTTGTGTTTTGGCTAACTCAATCCAAAATATTGCTACAGATTCTGTGCTTGTGTTTTCTGGTTATTATCGATGGATTTATTGTTTTGAATGTTATTTATCAGGGAACATTTAATTTTGTGCTTGGAAACACTAATTGGTTCCACATGGAGACACCAGCTCTACACATTCATATTTTCTACAGAGAAAGCTAGGGGAACTGCAGCAAACAAATATGATATTTCTGTTTGTATAGATGACATTTTATGCACTTGCCTAACGAAAAGACTTTGCTATTCTCCAAAACCATTTTTTCTGTGAGTATCTGAGTGCATTGCATACGAATTCCACACCAGTTTACAGGATATGACGGGATAAAACTGGAAATATCCAATCCCAGATATTGCTACAGCCTCTGTGTTTGTGTATTCCTGATATTATCCACGGATTTTATTATTTGGAATGTTTTTTATCAGGGAACATTTAATTTTGTGCTTGGATACAGTAATTGGTTCCACATGGAGACACCAGCTCTACACATTCGTATTTTCTATGGAGAAATCTAGAGGAACTGCGGCAAACAAACGTGATATTTCTGTTTGTATCGATGACATTTTATGCACTTGCCTAACGAAAATACTTTGCTTTTCTCCAAAACCATTTTTACTGTGATTTTCTCAGTACACTTCATATGAATTCCACACCATTTTGTCCGGATATGACTGGATGAAACCGGTAACATTCGGTTTTGTTTTGGCTAACTCAATCTGAAATATTGCTACAGACTCTGTGTTTGTGTTTTCTGGATATTATCAATGGACTTTATTGCTTTGAATGTTTTTATCAGGCAACATTTAATTTCTACCGTTGAAACACTAAATGGTTCATCAAGGGGACACCAGCTCTACACATTTGTATTTTCTAGGGAGAAAGCTAGAGGAACTGCGTCAAACGAACATGATATTTCTGTTTGTATCGATGACATTTTATGCAGTTGCCTAACCAACATATTTTGCATTTCTCCAAAACCATTTTTACTGTGATTTTCTCGGTCCATTGCATACAAATTCCAAACGATTTTTCCGGATATGACTGGGTAAAAACAGAAATATCCGGTTGTGTTTTGGCTAACTCAATCTGAAATATTGTGATAGCCTCTGTGTTTGTGTTTTCTGGATATTATCGATGGACTTTATTGTTTTGAATGTTTTTTTCAGGGAACATTTAATTTTGTACCATAGAAAAACTAATTGATTCATCATGGGGACACCAATGCTACACATTCGTATTTTCTAGGCAGAAAGCTAGAGGAACTGCGGCAAACAAACATTATATTTCTGTTTGTATAAATGACATTTTATGCACTTGCCTAACGAAAAGACTTTGCTTTTCTCCAAAACCATTTTTACTGTGATTTTCTCGGTCCATTGCATACGAATTCCACAACAGATTGTGCAGATATTACTGGATGAAACCAGAAATATCGGGTTCTGTTTTGGCTAAACCAATCCCAGATATTGCTACAGTCTCTCTGTGTTCCTGATATTATCTACAGACTTTTTTTTAATGCTTTTTATCAGTGAACATTTTATTTTGTGCTTGGATACAGTAATTGGTTCCACATGGAGACACCAGGTGAACATATTCATATTTTCTATGGAGAAGGCTAGAGGAACTGCGACAAACAAACTTGATATTTCTGTTTGTATAGATGACATTTTATGCACTGGCCTAACAATAAGACTTTGCTTTTCTCCAAAACCATTTTTACTGTGATTTTCGGTCCATTACATCTGAATTCCAAATGTCTTTTTCCGGATATGACTGGATGAAACCAGAAATATCCATTTCTGTTTTGGCTAACACAATGTGAAATATAGTGAAAGTTCTGTGTTAGTTTTTCTGGATATTCTCGATGGACTTTATTGTTTTGAATGTTTTTATCAGGGAACATTAGTTTTGTGCTTGAAAACACAAATTTTTCCATATGGAGACACCATCTCTACATATTTGTATTTTCTAGGGCGAAAGCTGCAGGAACTACTGCAAACAAATATGATATTTCTGTTTGTATTGATGATAATTTATCTACTTGCCTAATGAAAAGATTTTGCTTTTTGACAAAGCATTTGTACTGTGATTTTCTCGGTCCACTGCATACGAATTCCACACCAGTTTGTCCGGATATGACTGGATGAAAGCGGAAATATCCGGTTGTGTTTTGACTAACTCCATCCCAGATATTGCTACAGCCTCTGTTTTTGTGCATTCCTGATATTATCCACAGACTTTATTGTTTTGAATGTTTTTTATCAGGGAACATTTAATTTTGTGCTTGTAATTACTAATTGTTTCCACATGGAGACACAAGCTCTACACATTCATATTTTCTAGGGAGAAATCTAGAGGAACTGTGGCAAACAAACATGATATTTCTGTTTATATAGATGACATTTTATACACTTGCCTAATGAAAAGACTTTGCTTTTCTCCAAAACCATTTATACTGTGATTTTCAAGGTCCATTGCATACGCCTTATAAACGTGTTTGTCCGGATATTACTGGATGAAACCAGAAATATCAGGTTCTGTTTTGGATAACTCAATCCCAGATATTGCCTCAGCCTCTGTGTTTGTGTATCCTGATATTATCCACAGACTTTATTGTTTTGAATGTTTTTTATCAGGAAACATTTAATTCTGTGCTTGGAATCACTAATTGGTTCCACATGGAGACACCAGCTCTACACATTCCTATTTTCTAGGGAGAAAGCTAGAGGAAATGAAGCAAACAAACATGATATTTCTGTTTGTATAGATGACATTCTATGCACTTGCCTAACGAAAAGACTTTGCTTTTCTCCAAAACCATTTTTACTGTGATTTTCTCGGTGCATAGCATACGAATACCACACCACGTTGTCCGGCTATGAATGGATGAAACCAGAAAAATCCGGTTTTGTTTTGCTAACTCAATCCCAGATATTGCTACAGCCTGTGTGTTTGTGTATTTCTGATATTATCCACAGACTTTATTGTTTTGAATGTTTTTTATCAGGGAACATTTTATTTTGAGCTTGGAAACACTAATTGGTTCCACATGGAGACACCAGCTCTACACATTCCTATATTTAGGGAGAAAGCCAGAGGAACTGTGGCAAACAAACATGATATTTCTGTTTGTATCGATGACATTTTATGCACTTGCCTAATAAAAAGACTTTGCTATTCTCCAAAACCATTTTTACTGTGATTTTCTCGGTCCATTGCCTACGAATTCCACAGAGGTTTCTCCGGATATGACTGGATGAAACCGGAAATATCTGATTTTCTTTTTGCTAACTCAATCCCAAATATTGCTACAGCTGCTGTGTTTTTGTTTTCTGGATATTATCAACGGACTTTATTTTTTTGAATGTTTTTTTATCGGGGAACATTTTATTTTGAGCTTGGATACAGTAATTGGTTCCACATGGAGACACCAGCTGAACACATTCGTATTTTCTAGGGAGAAATCTAGAGGAACTGTGGCAAACAAACATGATATTTCTGTTTGTATAGATGGTATTTTATGCACTTGCCCAACCTAAAGACTTTGCTATTCTCCAAAACCTTTTTTACTGTGAATACCTCGGTCCATTGCATCCGAATTCCAAACGACTTTTTCCAGATATGACTGGATGAATCCAGAAATATCCGGTTGTGTTTTGGCTAACTCAATCCGAAATATTGTGAAAGCATCTGTGTTTGTGTTTCCTGGATATTATCGATGGACTTTATTGTTTTGAATATTTTTATCAGGGAACATTTCATTTTGTACCGTAGAAACACTAATTGCTTCATCATAGAGACACCAGCTCTACACATTTGTATTTTCTAGGGAGAAAGCTAGAGGAACTGCGGCAAACAAACATGATACTTCTGTTTATATCCATGACATTTTATGCACTTTCCTAATGAAAAGCCTTTGCTTTTCTCCAAAACCATTTTTCTGTGATTTTCTTGGTAAACTTCATACAAATTCCACAGCTGTTTGTCCAGATATGACTGGATGAAACCGTAAATATCCAGTTTTGTTGTGGCTAACTCAATCCCAGATATTGCTAGAGCCTCTGTGTTTGTGTATTCGTAATATTATAAATGGACTTTATTGTTTTGAATATTTTTATCAGTGAACATTTAATTTTGTGCTTGTAATCACTAATTGGTTCCACATGGAGACACCAGCTCTACACATTCGTATTTTCTGGGGAGAAAGCTAGAAACTGCGGCAAACAAACATGATGTTTCTGTTTGTATAGATGACATTTTATGCTTTTGCCTAAGGAAAAGACTTTGCTTTTCTCCAAATTCATTTGTACTGTGATTTTCTCAGTCCATTGCATACGAATTCCACACCAGTTTGTCCAGATATGACTTTATGTAACCGGAAATATCCGGTTTTGTTTTTGCTAACTCAATCCCAGATATTTCTACAGTCTCTGTGTTTGTGTTTTCTGTTTTGTATTTTTTTCATCAGGGAATATTTAATTTTGTACCACAGAAACACTAATTGGTTCATCATGGGGACACTACCTCTACACATTCTCATTTTCTAGGGAGAAAACTAGAGTAACTGCAGCAAACAAACATGATATTTCCGTTTGTATAGATGACATTTTTTGCACTTGCCTAACGAAAAGACCTTGCTATTCTCGAAAATCATTTTACTGTGATTTTCTCGGTTCATTGCATACAAATTCCACACCAGTTAGTCCGGATATGACTGGATGAAACCAGAAATATACGATTGTGCTTTGGCTAACTTAACCTGAAATATTGTGAAAGCCTCTGTGTTTTTGTATTCCTGATATTATCTAAGGACTTTATTGTTTTGAATGTTTTTATCAGGGAGCATTTTATTTTGTGCTGCGAAACACTAATTGATTCATCATGGGGACACCAACTCTACACATTCGTATTTTCTAGGGTGAAAGCTAGAGGAACTGCGCCAAACAAACATGATATTTCTGTTTTTGAGATTACATTTTATGCACTTGGCTAACGAAGAAACTTTGCTTTTCTCCAAATCCATTTTTACTGTGATTTTCTCGGTCCATTGCATAGGAATTCCACACCAGTTTGTCCGGTATGACTGGATGAAACGAGAAATATCCAGTTGTGTTTTGGCTAACTCAATCCCTGATAGTGCTACAGCCTCTGTTTTTGTGTATTCCTGATATTATCCACGGACTTTATTGTTTTGCATGTTTTTATCAGGGAACATTTAATTTTGTACCATAGAAACACTAATTGGTTCCACATGGAGACACCAGCTCTACACATTCGTATTTACTAGGGAGAAATCCAGAGGAACGGTGGCAAACATACATGATATTGCTGTTTGTATCGATGACATTTTATGCACTTGCCTAAGGAAAGGTCTGTGCTTTTCTCCAAAACCATTTTTACTGTGATTTTCTTGGTACATTGCAGATGAATTCCACACGAGTTTACTGGATATGACTGGATGAAACCGGAAATATCTGGTTTCATTTTGCTAACTCAATCGCAGATATTGCTACAGCCTCTGTGTTTTTGTATTCCTGATATTATCCACGGATTTTATTGTTTTGAATGCTTTTTAGCGGGGAACATTTTATTTTGAGCTTGCAAACACTATTTGGTTCCACATGGAGACACCAGTTCTACACATTCGTATTTTCTAGGGAGAAATCTAGAGGAACTGAAGCAAACAAACATGATATTTCTGTTTGTATAGATGACGACATTTTATGCACTTGCCTAACGAAAAGACTTGGCTTTTCTCTAAAACCATTTTTACTGTGATTCTCTCGGTCCATGGCATACGAATTCCACATAAGTTTGTCCTGATATGACTGGATGAAACCAGAAATATCAGGTTCTGTTTTGGATAACTCAATCCCAGATATTGCTACAGCCTCTGTGTTTGTGTGTCCTGATATTATCCATGGAGTTTATTGTTTTGAATGTTTTTTCAGGGAACATTTTATTTTGAGCTTGGAAACACTAATTGGTTCCACATGGAGACACCAGCTCTACACATTCGTATTTTCTAGGGAGAAAGCTAGAGGAACTTTGGTAAACAAACATGATATTTCTGTTTGTATCAATGACATTTTATGCACTTGCCTAACGAAAAGACTTTGCTTTTCTCCAAAACCATTTTTACTTTGATTTTCTCGGTCCCCTGCATACCATTCCAACCAGTTTTTCCAGATATTACTGAATGAAACCGGAAATATCCGGTTTTGTTTTGGCTAACTCAATCCCAGATATTGCTACAGCCTCTGAGTTTCTGCATTCCTGATATTACCAACAGACTTTATTGTTTTGAATGTTTTTAATTTTGTACCGTTGAAACACTAATTATCCACAGGGAGACACCAGCTCTACACATTTGTATTTTCTAGGGAGAAAGCTAGAGTAACTGTGGCAAACAAACATATTTCTGTTTGTACAGATGACATTTTATGCACTTGCCTAACGAAAAGACTTTGCTTTTCTGCAAAACCATTTGTACTGTGATTTTCTCGGTCCATTGCATAGGAATTCCACACCAGATTGTAAGGATATGACTGGTTGAAACCAGAAATATCCGGTTGTGTTTTGGCTAACTCAATCCCAGATATTGTTACAGCCTCTGTGTTTGTGTTTTCTGGATATTATCCACAGACTTTATTGTTTTGAATGTTTTTTATCGGAGAACATTTTATTTTGATCTTGGATACAGTAATTGGTTCCACATGGAGACACCAGCTCTACATATTAGTATTTTCTAGGGAGAAACCTGGAGGAACTGCGACAAACAAACATGGTATTTCTGTTTCTCTACATGATATTTTATGCATTTGCCAAACGAAAAGACTTTGCTATTTTCCAAAACCATTTTTACTGTGATTTTCTCGGTCCACTGCATACGAATTCCACACCAGTTTGTCCAGATATGACTGGATGAAATCGGAAATATCTGGTTTTGTTTTGGCTAACTCAATCCCAGATATTGCTACAGCCTCTGTGTTTGTGTTTTCTGGATATTATCCACAGACATTATTGTTTTGAAAGATTTTTATTGGGAATATTTTTTTTGAGCTTGGATACAGTAATTGGTTCCACATGGAGACCCCAGCTCCACATATTCCTATTTTCTAGGGAGAAAGCTAGAGGAACTGCAGCAAGCAAACATGATAATTCTGTTTGTATCGATGACATTTTATGCACTTGCCTAACCAAAAGACTTTGCTTTTCTCCAAAACCATTTTTACTGTGATTTTATCGGCCCATTGCATATGGGTTCCACACCACTTTGTCCGGATATGACTGGATGAAACTGGAAATATCCAGTTTTATTTTGGCTAACTCCATCCCAGATATTGCTACAGCCTCTGTGTTTGTACATTCCTGATATTATCCACTGACTTTATTGTTTTGAATGTTTTTTATCAGGGAACATTTAAAAACACCAGGATTTTTTTTTTCATTTCCAATTATCTATATATACAGAAGATCGATTCAGTATATAATTAGTAAAGATCTCAAGAGTTTGTACCCATGAAGAAACACAAAGTGTAAAAATACTGTTTCAGTACTAATTATAGCATTACTGCACATGAGACAACACATTAAGGACAGATCCCACATGGGATGTAACCACACAGTGACTCCTGTTGCTGACTTAACAATTTGACACTCTTGTTCGTGGCGTCAGTAATTACATTCATAATTTCTACGGAGAAACCTATAGGAATTGCGGCAAACAAACATGATATTTCTGTTTCTATAGCTGACATTTTATGCACTTGCCTAACAAAAATACTTGATTTTCTCCAAAACATTTGTACTGTGATTTTCTCGGTCCATTGCGTATGAATTCCACACCACTTTGTCCGGATATGACTGGATGAAACCAGAAATATCCGGTTGTGTTTTGGCTAACTCAATCTCTGATATTGCTAAAGCCTCTGTGTTTGTGTATTCCTGATACTATCCATAGACTTTATTGTTTTGAATGTCTTTTATCAGGGAAAATTTAATTTGTCCTGCGAAACACTAATTGTTTCCACATGGAGACACCAGCTCTACACATTCGCATTTTCTAGGGCGATAGCTAGAGGAACTGCGGCAAACAAACATGATATTTCTGTTTGTATTGATGACATTTTATGCACATGCCTAATGAAAAGACTTTACTTTTCTCCAAAACCATTTTTACTGTGATTTTCTCAGTCCATTGACTACGAATTCCAAACCACATTGTCCGGATATGACTGGATGAAACCAGAAATATCCAGTTGTGTTTTGATTAACTCAATCCCAGATATTGCTACAGCTTCTGTGTTTGTATATTCCTGATATTATCCACGGAATTTATTGTTTTGAATGTTTTTGTTCAGGGAACATTTAATTTGGTTCTTGGAAACACTACTTGGTTCCACATGGAGACACCAGCTCTACACATTCATATTTTCTCGGAGAAATCTAGAGGACCTGCGGCAAACAACATGAAATTTCTGTTGGTATAGATGACATTTTATGCACTTGCCTAACGAAAAGACTTTGCTTTTCTGTAAAACCATTTTTACTGTGATTTATTCAGTCCATTGCATATGAATTCCACACCACTTTTTCCGGATATGACTGGATGAAAACAGAAATATCCTGTTGTGTTTTGGCTAACTCAGTCCAAAATATTGTGAAGCCTCTGTGTTTGTGTTTTCTGGATATTATCGATGGACTTTATTTTTTTGAAAGTTTTTATCAGTGAACATTTAATTTTTTACCGTAGAAACACTAATTGGTTCTTCATGAGGACACCAGCTCTACACATTTGTATTTTCTAGGGAGAAACCTAGAGGAACTGCTGCAAACAAACATGATATTTCTGTTTGTATCGATGACATTTTATGCACTTGCCTAAAGAAAAGACTTTGCTTTTGTCCAAAACCATTTTTACTGTGACTTTCTCGGTCCATTGCATACGAATTCCACAGGAGTTTGTCCGGATATGACTGGATGACACCAGAAATATCTGGTTGTGTTTTGGCTAACTCAATCCCAAATTTTGTGAAAGCCTCTGTATTTGTGTATTCTGGATATTATCAATGGACTTTATTGTTTTGAATGTTTTCTATCGGGGAACATTTTATTTTGAGCTTGGAAACAGTAATTTGTTCCAAATGGAGACACCAGCTCTACACATTCGTATTTACTAGGGAGAAAGCTAGAGGAACTGAAGCAAACAAACATGATATTTTTGTTTCTCTAGACGTCATTTTATGCACTTTCCTAATGACATTTTATGCACTTGCCTAACGAAAAGACTTTGCTTTTCTCCAAAACCATTTTTCCTCTGATTTTCTCCGTGCATTGCATCCAAATTCCACACCAGTTTGTCCGGATATGACTGGATGAAACCAGAAATATCCGGTTGTGTTTTGGCTACTCAATCCCAGATATTATTACAGCCTCTGTGTTTGTGTATTCCTGATATTATCCACAGACTTTATTGTTGTAAATATTTTTTATCAGGGAACATTTAATTTTGTGCTGCAAAACACAAATAGTTTCCACATGGAGACACCCACTCTACAAATTCGTATTTTCTAGGGAGAAAGCTAGAGGAAGTGCGACAAAAAATCATGATATTTCTGTTTGTATAGATGACATTTTATGCACTTGCCTAACGAAAAGACTTTGCTTTTCTCCAAAACCATTTGTACTGTGATTTTTTTTGTTTCATTGCATACGAATTCCACACCAGTTTGACCGGATATGACTGGATGAAACCAGAAATATACGGTTGTGTTTTGCCTAACTCAATCCGAAATATTGTGAAAGCCTCTGTGTTTGTGTTTCTGGATATTATCAACGGACTTTATTTTTTTTTCTTTTTTTTTAACTTTTATTTAATGAATGTAAATTTCCAGTGTACAGCTTATGGATTACAATGGCTTCCCCCTCCCATAACTTCCCTCCCACCCACAACCCTCCCCTCTCCCGCTCCCTCTCCCCTTTCATTTGCATCAAGATTCATTTTCAGTTCTCTTTTTATATAAAAGATCAAGTTAATATATATGAAGTAAAGATTTCAACAGTTTGCACCCACATGGAAACACAAAGTGAAACATACTGTTTGAGTTCTAGTTATAGCATTAAATCACAATGTACAGCACATTAAGGACAGAGATCCCACATGAGGAGCAAGTGCACAGTGGCTCCTGTTGTTGACCCAACAAATTGACACTCTAGTTTATGGCGCCAGTAACCATCCTAGGCTGTCGTCATGAGTTGCCAATGCTATGGAAGCCTTCCAAGTTTACCAACTCTGATCATATTTAGACAAGGTCATAAAAGACAGAGTGAGGATAGTAACCAATGATCCTAAGAGTGGCATTTACCAGGTTTGAACAATTGTACAGCATTAAGTGAGGAAGAGGACCATCAGTACACACAGGTTGGGAGTAGAGCCATTGGTGGTAGAGTAGAGGTTATGATTACAAAGGAATGAGGCCCAAGTGCACTAGACAGGGCCGAGAACAAAGGACAGAGTCATTATTAGAGGAGCTAATAAAGGTGCTTTCTAGATACAAGTAATTTTTCTGATTGAGAGGCAAATAGAACCTGATAGAAGGGGCTTGATAATAATCTGGTGGGCTTTAGGCCTTGTAAATTCAGAGACCCAGACCTATCTATCTCTTCACATAGGGTATATCTAAGGGAGGTGTGAACCTCCTAGGGGAAGGCATTCTGTTGACTTTCATTACTTGGCTGGCCTGGAAGGAAAGCTGGCCAGGTAAAGGCAGGGGGCATCTCTAACAAGAAATTTACAGTTCTGCCTGCAATGTTGCTGACCCTACTTGACCATCCCCTCAGCTGCAGTGGTCACTTTGGAAGTTGTGCTGCGTGAAGGGCTTTTCAGCTTAGAGCCAATAAGATCTGTGGCTCTGACCTGGGCATCCTTCGACTCCAGGGCAGGTCCATTTCCAGTGATCCAACTCTTGGCAGAGCTGCCAGGGCTCTTCACAAGCTGACTTCTGCTGAAGCCCAGGCTTACCACATTGAAAGCCACTGCAGTGGACTGGCCTGTTGGGTCTCCTTGAGGGCAGATCACTGTACAGATCAGCCATTAATAGGCCTGCCACCCATTGCTTCTGATGCCTAGCTTTCTTTTCCTCCTGGTTTGTGTTAAAGCAGACCAGAGGATGCAAGTCAAGGGAATGCCAAAGTCCTATCTCTAATCTTCTGCGGCCTGAACTACAAGTCTATAGTCACAGGCATGTTCTGTAGTAGTTTTTCTAAGGTAGACAATGCCCATGAGGAAAATTATATTCTCACTTTCAAACTTTCTTTCCCTTTGGTCTGAAAGGGAGGTTTTTTCTACTTACTGTATACTTTGCTGATGGCAAAGTGAATCTACTATGAGATTATTATTTAAGTTCTTATTTTGGCTATGCTATTACAGAAAAATGTTAGCCATCTCTTTTATAAGGTCTAAAGATTAAATTGTGCATCCTACAGATTCCTTCATAATAGAATTAGTTTCCTACCTTGAAGAGAATAGAGAAATGAAAGAACAAGTTGGGCTTAGAATAGAGAAATGAGGGAGCAAGTCCTAGATCGCTTGCTGACAATAGCAATATTACATGAATACTTAGCAAACCGTTTCAACCATTAGATAAGAACTTAAGAAAACATTTACCAGAAGGTCCAATGCCTTCTATAAATTTTAAGAATCATGTATTTGAAAACACCTCTTAAATATCTACCATGGTGTAGTTTGTTTAGCCAGTAAACTTAAGCACAACCATCTAAAATGTTTTTAGTTTCTTTCTACCAACAAGTATAAAAGATATGATACAGAGATTCAGGTCACACTAATTAAAATGTATCTTTGATTGATTTTAGCAGCTTAAATTTATGGACAATCTTATCTATAAGCCATTTAAAATAAAACTCTTAATAAAATTTCCCCATGTGGACATACAATATGTACACACATATAACATAGCATAATAGACCAATATAGCAATTTTAATAATAGCTTTTAAAATCTTTAACTCATTTTGTAGATTGCCAATGGATTTGAATTGCTTTTTGTTTTTAGTAACGTCAGTTAACCATACTTTCTCTCAGTTGGTACTGTTAATACATTATTGGCTTCATCTGTTTACAGAGCCATCCCAAAGTACTGAATACAATAAAAGTGGCTGGAAAAAGTCCATAGGAACCTATAGGAGGACAGCTAAACACAGAACCAACAATGCTTTAGTTTTATGAGCAGCACATCATATATAACTGTGGATGACAAAAGACTATAAATCGCCATGTTTAAAATTATAAACTCATCAACCAACAAGAGGCACTTGCTTACTTCACAGTATTTTTGAAAGCACCTGTAGGATTTGACAAGTATTTAACCCTTTAGGCCTCTGGGGCTTTCTCATTAAGACAACTGTCATGTCTAGTAACACAAGATCATTAGACTTTTTAATTCTCAAACATTTGTATTAATAGCATTTTCCATTATAGAAACTTAAAGTCTGGTACCACATCACATCCTGACATTCCTTCTAATATGATCCAAATAGCCTGCTTAGTTGGTGTCTCTATAAGATGGGAGACATAGGTTCTTCGATTTTTTCAGTTGGGCCAAACTGGACAAACCAAAGTCCAGGATTTACTGGAAATTTTAGAGACCAGATTGTTTGAAACTTTGATTTTTTGAATGCCTGTCAAGAATGCCAAGAAGGCTCAAAATCCAAAATATCTGGTTGAAATAAGATTCCTTAAAATCATGACATAACATAGACCAAATTTGATCATTGTTACAAGGTGATTATTCAAATCTTTGAAAAGAAGCTAGTAGTTAAATAACCCATAGCTCTTAATAAAAATTCAGCTGTTTTTGAACATTTCGAATGTAACAGACATCAAGAGCACATAATAGATTACTTTAACACATTGCTTTAACAGAGCATCAGAGTTTAATTCTATGTCAAAGAGAAATTGAGCTTCCTGTGATCTTTTGCTGTGAGGTTTCCTTCCTTTACCTTCTTTCATATTGGTGACCGTGTTTCTGTGTCTCTGTGTGTAACACATCTTTAAGCATCTTTGGCAGGGCAGGATGAGTGGCAACAAATTCTTTCAGTTTCTGTTTGCTATGAAAAGTCTTAATTTCACCTTCATTCACAAATGAGAGCTTTGCAGGATATAGTATTCTGGGCTGGCAGTTTTTCTCTCTTAATACCTGGGCTATGTCTCGCCATTCCCTTCTAGCTTGTAGGGTTTCTGATGAGAAGTCTGCTGTGAGTCTAATTGGAGATCCTCTAAGAGTAATCTGACGTTTCTCTCTTGCACATTTTAGGATCTTTTCTTTATGTTTCACTGTGGTGAGTTTGATTACAACATGTCGTGGTGAGGATCTCTTTTGGTCATGTTTACTAGGGGTTCTATAAGCTTCCTGTACTAAGATGCCTCTGTCCTTCTCCAAACCTGGGAAATTTTCTGCTAGTATCTCACTGAAAATGCCTTCTAATCCTTTCTCCCTCTCCATGCCTTCAGGAACTCCTAGAACCCGAATGTTGGTTTTTTTAATAGTATCCTGTAGATTCCTGACAATATTTTTTAGATTTCTGATTTCTTCTTCTTTTTTTGGTTTGCCTGTTTCCTTTCCTGTTCTCCGTCTTCTAAGTCTGATATTCTCTCTTCTGCTTCACCCATTCTGGTTTTAAGGCTCTCTAATGTGTTTGTCATTTGATCTATTGAATTCTTCATTTCATTATGATTTCTCGTCACTATCACAGTTTCTTGTTCCACTAGTTGTTTAATTTCATTTTGATTCCTCCTTAATATTTCATTTTCACGAGAGAGATTTTCTATCTTGTCCATTAAGGATTTCTGTAGTTCAAGAATTTGTTTTTGAGAACTTCTTAATGCTCTTATCAATTTTTTGAGATCCGCTTATTGCATTTCTTCAATCTCATCGTCTTCATAATCTTGAATTGGGGTGTCTTTTTCATTTGGGGGCGTCATAGTGTCTTCCTTGTTCTTGTTAGCTTGGTTGTTGTGTTTGTTGTTTGGCATGTTGGAGATATTTGGTTTCTTCAATGTGGTGTTTTTTCTAGTTACACTATGGCTCTATATTAAGTGGACTGTCTGCTTTCAGTGGAGTCTTAGAGGCTTGAGATGAGTGTGGACTGAGAGCTGTGTTTGGTTCCTCAGGGTTGAGGGTGTGTCAAAGATGACACTCCCAGGTTAGTTGTGGTAAATCTCTCTTTCTTTTTTTGATTCAAAAGGGAAGTAATTCTGCAAAGCTGAACATAATTGGAGGTAGTTAGCAGGCAAATGATATACTCACAGGAGCCAGAGATCAGAAGCTCTTTCCCAAGCACCACACAGGGAATCTCTGCTGCCCTCAGTGTGGGCTCCAATTCTCCTGCAGTCTCCCACTGGGTTGCCAAGTTAGATCCTAAACTCCTGTTATTCACCCCTCCCCCCAGAGTCAGGTGTTTCTGCTAGGCTCAGGGCCGGTGCAGACCTGAGGTCGCCCTGCTTATGACCTATCTCCAAAATGGCGCCTGTTCTATCTTGCTCAACTTTGAGAGTTGAGCGGAGAGAGAGAAACTTGTGTCTGTATCGGTCACTTTTTAATTTTTTTCCTCTCTCTCTTCTAGTTAGCCTGGTGAATTTTTCCCCACAGAGTTTCAAGCCTCGCTCCCTCTAGCCTCCTCTTTCCACTTGCCCGTTGGTGTCTCGGGCTATTGAGGTTCGGCTCACCTCACGTTCCAGCGATGGTGTGTTCAGTCTGCCGCTTGTGTCCCGAACTTGAGAATCCCACGCTTTCCACGCAGGTCCACTGTGAATCACTAGTTCCAGAAGTGTTTCCTCTGCTGTTTCATCCCCTACTCTTCCTTGACCCTGCAGTATCTCCACTTATATTATACTGTCTCTCCCCCGAACTAATAGTGCGCTCCCTGCCTATTCCGCCATCTTGCCGCTTTCCTAATTTCCTATCCGGACTTTAGTCTTTAGAATGTTTTTTATCAGGGAACATTTTATTTTGAGCTTGGATACAGTAATTGGTTCCACATGGAGACCCCAGCTGCACATATTCGTATTTTCTAGGGAGAAAGCTAGAGGAACTGCGGCAAACAAACATGATATTTCTGTTTGTATAGATGACATTTTATGGACTTGCCTAACGAAAAGACTTTGCTTTTCTCCAAAACCATTTTTACTGTGATTTTCTCGGTGAATTGCATACGAATTCCAAATGACTTTTTCCGGATATGACTGGATGAAACCAGAAATATCCAGTTTTGTTTTGGCTAACACAATCTGAAATATTGTGAAAGACTCTGTGTTTGTGTTTTCTGGATATTTTCGATGGACTTTAATGTTTTGAATATTTTTATCAGGGAACATTTAATTTTGTACCGTGGAAACACTAATTGGTGCATCATGGGGACACCAGCTCTACAAATTCATATTATCTACGTAGAAATCTAGAGGAACTGTGGTAAACAAACATGATAATTCTGTTTGTATAGATGACATTTTATGCACTTGCCTAACGAAAAGACTTTGCTTTTCTCCAAAACCATTTACTGTGATTTTCTCGGTACACTTCATACAAATTCCACACCAGTTTGTCCGGATATGACTGGATGAAACCGGAAATATCCGGTTTTGTTTTGGCTAACTAAATCCCAGATATTGCTACAGCCTCTGTGTTTGTATTTTTTGGATATTATTGATGGACTTTATTTTTTTGAATATTTTTTATCGGGGAACATTTTATTTTGAGCTTGGATACTGTAATTGGTTCCACATGGAGACACCAGTTGAACATATTCGTATTTTCAAGGAGAAAACTAGAGGAACTGCGGCAAACAAAGATGATATTTCTGTTTGTTTCGATGACATTTTATGCACTGCCTAAAGAAAAGACTTTGCTTTTCTCCAAAACCATTTTTACTGTGATTTTCTCAGCCCATTGCATCCGAATTCCAAACGACTTTTTCCTGATATGAGTGGATGAAACCAGAAACATCCGGTTGTGTTTTGGCTAACTCAATGCGAAATATATTGAAAGTTTCTTTTTTTGTGTTTTCTGGATATTATCGATGGACTTTATAGTTTTGAATGATTTATTAGGGAACATTTAATTTTGTACCGCTGAAATACTAATTGGTTCCACATGGAGACACCAGCTCTACACATTCGTATTTTCTAGGGAGAAAGCTAGAGGAACTGTGGCAAACAAACATGATATTTCTATTTGTCTAGATGATATTTTATGCAATGCCTAACGAAAAGACTTTGCTTTTCTCCAAAACCATTTGTACTGTGATTTTCTCGGTCCATTGCATACAAATTACACACAAGTTTGTCCGGATATGACTGGATGAAACCGGAAATATCCGGTTGTGTTTTGGCTAACTCAATCCGAAATATTGCTACAGCCTCTGTGTTTGTGTATTCATGATATTATCCACGGACATATTGTTTTGAATGTTTTTATCAGGGAACATTTAATTTTGTTCTAGGAACACTAATTGGTTCCACATGAATACACCAACTCTACATATTTGTATTTTCTAGGCAGAAAGCTAGAGGAAATGCGGCAAACCAACATGATATTTCTGTTTGTATAGATGACATATTATGCACTTGACTAATGAAAAGACTTTGCTTTTCTCCAAAACCATTTCTACTGTGATTTTCTCGGTCCATAGCATACGAGTTCTGCACCAGTTTGTCCGGACATGACTGGAAGAAACCAGAAATATCCGGTTGTCTTTTGGCTAACTCAATCCGAACTATTGTAAAAGCCTCTGTATTTGTTTTTTCTGGAAATTGTCGATGGACTTTATTGTTTGAATTTTTTTTATCAGGGAACATTCAATTTTGTTCTTGGAACAATAATTGGTTCCACATGGATACACCAGCTCTACATATTTGTATTTTCTAGGCAGAAAGCTAGAGGAAATGCAGCAAACAAACATGATATTTCTGTTTGTTTAGATGACATTTTATGCACTTGCCTAACGAAAAGACTTTGCTTTTCTCCAAAACCATTTTTACTCTGATTTTCTCGTTCCATTGCATACGAATTCCACACCAGTTTGTCCGGACATGAATGGATGAAACCAGGAATATCCGGTTTTTTTTTGGCTAACTCAATCCGAAATTTTGTAAAAACCTCTGTATTTGTGTTTTCTGGATATTGTCGATGGCCTTTATTGTTTGGAATGCTTTTATCAGGGAACATTTCATTTTGTGCAGTTGAAACACTAATTGGTTCATCATGGGGACAACAGCTCTACATATTCGTATTTTCTAGTGAGAAAGCTAGAGGAACTACGGTAAACAAACATGATATTTCTGTTTGTATCGATGACATTTTATGCACTTGCTTAATGAGAAGACTTTGCTTTTCTCCAAAACCAATTTTACTGTGATTTTCTAGGTCCATTGCATATGAATTCCACACCAGTTTTTCTGGATATCACTGGATTATACGGAAATATCTGGTTGTATTATGGCTGACTCAATCCGAAATATTGCTACATCCTCTGTATTTGTGTATTCTTGATATTATCCACTGACTTTATTTTTTTGAATGTTTTTTTTCAGGGAATTTTTAATTTTGTGCTTGGAAACACTAATTGATTCCACATGGAGACACCATCTCTACACATTCATGTTTTCTACGGAGAAAGCTAGAGGAACTGCAACAAACAAACATGATATTTCTGTTTGCATAGATGACATTTTATGCACTTGCCTAACGTAAAGACTTTGATTTTCTCCAAAACCATTTTTACTGTGATTTTCTCGGTCCATTGCATACGAATTCCACACCAGTTTGTTCGGATATGATTGGTTGAAACCGGAAATATCTGGTTTTGCTCTGGCTAACTCAATCCCCGATATTGCTACAACCTCTGAGTTTGTGTTTTCTGTTTTCTGGATATTATCGATCGACTTTATTGTTTTGAATGTTTTTATCAGGGAACATTTATTTTTGTACCGTAGAAACACTAATTGGTTCATCATGGGGTACCGGCTGTACACTTTCGTATTTTCTAGGGAGAAAGCTAGAGGAACTACGGCAAACAAACATGATATTTCTGTTTGCATAGATGACATTTTATGCACTTGCCTAATGAAAAGACTTTGCTTTTCTCCAAAACCATGTGTAGTATGATTTTCTTAGTCCAGTGCATACAAATGCCACACCAGTTTGTCCGGAAATGACTTTATAAAATCGGAAATATCCGGATTTTTTTTTTTTTTTTGGCTAACTCAATCCCATATATGGCTACAGCCTCTATGTTTGTTTTTTTCTGGATATTATCCACAGACTTTATTGTTTTGAATGTTTTTTATCAGGGAACATTGTATTTTGAGCTTGGATACAGTAATTGGTTCCACATGGAGACACCAGCTCCATACATTCGTATTTTCTAGGGAGAAAGCTAGAGGAACTGCGACAAACAAACATGATATTTTTGTTTGTATAGTGACATTTTATGCACTTGCCTAATGAAAAGAATTTGCTTTTCTCCAAAACCATTTTTACTGTGATTTTCTTGGTCCATTGCATACGAATTCCACACCAGTTTGTACGGATATGACTGGATGAAACTGGAAATATCCAGTTTGGTTTTGGCTAACTCAATCCCAGATATTGCTACAGCTTCTGTGTTTGTGCATTCCTAATATTATACACTGACTTTATTGTTCTGAATGTTTTTTTTCTTTGTACCGCTGAAACACTAATTGGTTCATCATGGGGGTACCGGCTCTACACATTCGTATTTTCCAGGGAGAAACCTGTAGGAACCGTGGCAAACAAACATGATATTTCTGTTTCTATAGATGACATTAAATGCACTTGGCTACTGAAAAGTTTTTGCTTTTCTTCAAAACCATTTGTACTGTGATTTTCTCGATCCATTGCATACGAATTCCACACCACTTTGTCCTGATATGACTGGATGAACCCGGAAATATTCGGTTTTGTTTTGGCTAACTCAATCCCAGATATTGCTACAGCCTCTGTGTTTGTGTATTCCTGATATTATCCACAGACTTTATTGTCTTGAATGTTCTTTATCAGGGAACATTTAGTTTTGTGCTGTGAAACACTAATGGTTTCCACATGGAGACACCATCTCTACACATTCGTATTTTCTAGGGATTAAGCTAGATGAACTGCAGCAAACAAACATGACATTTCTGTTTGTAGAGATGACATTCTATGCACTTGGCTCACGAAAAGACTTTGCTTTTCTCCAAAACCATTTTTACTCTGATTTTCTTGGTCCATTGCATACGAATTCCACACCAGTTTGTTCAGATATGAATGGATGAAACGAGAAATATCCAGTTGTGTTTTGGCTAACTCAATCCGAAATATTCTGAAAGATTCTGTGTTTGTGTTTTCTGGATATTATTGATGGACTTTATTGTTTTGAATGTTTTCATCAGGGCACATTTATTTTTGTACCGGAGAAACACTAATTGGTTCATCATGGGGACACCAGCTCTACACATTCATATTTTCTAGGGAGAAAGGTAGAGGAACTGCGGCAAACAAACACGATATTTCTGTTTGTATCGATGACAATTTATGCACTTGCCTAATGAAAAGACGTTGCTTTTCTCCAAAACCATTTTTACTGTGATTTTCTCGGTGCATAGCATACGAATTCCACACCACGTTGTCTGGATATTACTGGATGAAACCGGAAATATCCAGTTTTGTTTTGGCTAACTCAATCCCAGATATTGCTACATCCTCTGTGTTTGTGTATTCCTGATATTATCCACGGACTTTATTGTTTTGAATATTTTTTATCAAGGAACATTTTATTTTGATCTTGGAAACACTTATTGGTTCCACATGGAGACACCAGCTGTACACATTCCTATTTTCTAGGGGGAAGCCTAGAGGAACTTCGACAAACAAACATGATATTTCTGTTTGTATAGATGACATTTTATGCACTTGCATAACGAAAAGACTTTGCTTTTCTCCAAAACCATTTTTACTGTGATTTTCTAGGTCTACCGAATACGGATTCCACACCAGTTTTTCTGGAATTTACTGCATGAAACCGGAAATGTCCGGTTTTGTTTTGGCTAACCCAATCCCAGATATTGCTATAGCCTCTGTGTTTGTGTATTCCTGATATTATCCATGGACTTTATTGTTTTGAATGTTTTTTATGAGGGAACATTTTATTTTGATCTTGGAAACACTTATTGGTTCCACATGGATACACCACCTCTACACATTCATATTTTCTAGGGAGAAAGCTAGAGGAACTGTGGCAAAGAAACATGATATTTCTGTATGTATAGAGGACATTTTCCGCACTTGCCTAACGAATAGACTTTCCTTTTCTCCAAAACCATTTTTACTGTGATTTTCTCGGTCCATTGCATATGAATTCCACACCAGTTTACTGGATATGACGGGATGAAACCGGAAATATCCAGTTTTGTTTTGGCTAACTAAATCCCAGATATTGCTACAGCCTCTGTGTTTGTGTATTCCTGATATTATCCATGGACTTTAATATTTTGAATGGTTTTTTATCAGGGAACGTTTAATTTTGTGCTTGGAATCACAAATTGGTTCCACATGGAGAAACCAGCTCTACACATTCGTATTTTCTAGGGAGAAAGCTAGAGGAACTGAGGCAAACAAACATGTTATTTCTGTTAGTATAGATGACATTTTATGCACTTACCTAACGAAAAGACTTTGGTTTTCTCCAAACCCATTTTTACTGTGATTGTCTCGGTTCATTACATTCGAATTCCACACCACTTTGTCTGGATATGACTGGATGAAACTGGACATATCTGGTATTGTTTTGGCTAACACAATTCCAGATATTGCTACAGACTCTGTGTTTGTGTATTCCTGATATTATCCACGGACTTCATTGTTTTGAATGTTTTTTATCAGGGAACATTTTATTTTGATCTTGGAAACACTAATTGGTTCCACATGGAGACACCAGATCTTCACGGTCCTATTTTCTAGGGAGAAAGCTTTAGGAACTGCGACAAACAAACATGATATTTCTGTTTGTATAGATGACATTTTTTGCACTTGCCTAACGAAAAGACTTTGCTTTTCTCCAAAACCATTTGCACTGTGATTTTCTCAGCCCATTGCATACGAATTCCACACCAGTTTTTCCCGGATATGACTGGATGAAAACAGAAATATCCGGTTGTGTTTTGGCTAAGTCAATCCGAAATATTGTGAAAGCCTCCGTGTTTGTGTTTTCTGGATATTATCGAAGGACTCTATTGTTTTGAATATTTTTATCAGGGAACATTTAATTTTGTAGCGTTGAAACACTAATTGGTACATCATGGGGACACCTGCTCTACACATTCCTATTTTCTAGGGAGAAAGCTAGAGGAACTGTGGAAAAGAAACATGATATTTATGTTAGTATAGATGACATTTTATGCACTTGCCTAACGAAAAGACTTTCCTTTTCTCCAAAACCATTTTTACTGTGATTTTCTCGGCCCATTACATACGAATTCCACACCAGTTTACTGGATATGACGGGATGAAACCGGAAATATCCAGTTTTGTTTTGGCTAACTCAATCCCAGATATTGCTACAGCCTCTGTGTTTGTGTATTCCCGATATTACCACGGACTTTATTGATTTGAATGTTTTTTATCAGGGAATATATAATTTTGTGCTTGGAATCACGAATTGGTTGCACATGGAGACACCAGCTCTACACATTCGTATTTTCTAGGGAGAAAGCTAGAGGAACTGCGACAAACACACATGATATTTCTGTTTGTATAGATGACATTTTATACACTTGCCTAACGAAAAGCCTTTCCTTTTCTGCAAAACCATTTTTACCATGATTTTCTCCGTCCTTTGCATATGAATTCTACACCACTTTGTCTGGATATGACTGGATGAAACCGGAAAGATCTCGTTTTGTTTTGGCTAACTCAATCCTAAATATTGTGAAAGGTTTTGTGTTTGTGTTTTCTGGATATTATCGATGGACTTTATTCTTTTGAATGTTTTTATCAGGGAACTATTAATTTTGACCATAGAAACACTAATTGGTTCATCATGGGAACACCAGCTCTACACCTTCCTATTTTCCAGGAAGAAAGCTAGAGGAACTAGCAAACCAAAATGATATTTCTGTTTGTATAGATGACATTTTATGCACTTGTCTAACAAAAAGACTGCTTTTCTACAAAACCATCTTTACTTGGTTTTCTCAGTCCATTGCATACGAATTCCATACCCGTTTGTCCGGATATGCCTGGATGAAACCAGAAATATCTGGTTGTGTTTTGGCTAAGTCAATCCAAAATATTATGAATGCCTCTGTGTTTGTGTATTCCTGATATTATCGACTGACTTTATTGATTTAAATGTTTTTTTTTTATCCGGGAATATTTAATTTTGTCCTTGGAATCACTAAATGGTTCCACATCGGGACAACACCTCTACACATTCGTATTTTCTAGGAAGAAAGCTAGAGGAACTGCGGTAAACAAACATGATATTTTTGTTTCTAGAATGACATTTTATGCACATGCCTAATGAAAAGACATTGCTATTCTCCAAAACAATTTTTACTGCGATTTTCTTGGTGCATTGCATACGAATTCCACACCAGTTAGTCCGGATATGACAGGAAGAAAACGGAAATATCTGGTTTTGTTTTGGCTAACTCAATCCCAAATATTACTACAGCCTTTGCTTTGTGTTTTCTGGATATTATCTACGGACTTTATTTTTTTGAATGATTTTTTCTCGGGGAACATTTTATTTTGAACTTAGATATACTAATTGGTTCCAATTGGAAACACCAGCTCTACGTATTTGTATTTTCTAGGTAGAAAGCTAGAGGAACTGCGGCCAACAAACATCATATTTCTGTTGGTATCGATGACATTTTATTCACTTGCCTAAGGAAAGGCTTTTTTTTCCCCAAAACCATTTTTACTGTGATGTGTTCGGTCCATTGCATACGAATTACACACCTGTTTGTCTGGATATGACTGTACGAAAACAGAAATATCCGGTTGTGTTTTTGCAAACTCAATCCGAAATATTGTGAAAGCCTCAGTGTTTGTGTTTTCTGGATATTATCGATGGACTTTATGTTTTGAATTTTTTATCAGGGAACATTTAATTTTAAACTGCAAAACACTAATTGGTTCCACATGGAGTCACCAGCTCTACACATTCGTATTTTCTAGGGAGAAAGCTAGAGGAAATATGGCAAACAAAAACGATATTTCCGTTTATATAGATGACATTTTATGCACTTGCCTAACGAAAAGACGTTGCTTTTCTCCAAAACCATTTTTACTGTGATTTTCTCGGTGCATAGCATACGAATTCCACACCACGTTGTCTGGATATGACTGGATGAAACCGGAAATATCCAGTTTTGTTTTGGCTAACTCAATCCCAGATATTGCTACATCCTCTGTGTTTGTGTATTCCTGATATTATCCACGGACTTTATTGTTTTGAATATTTTTTATCAGGGAACATTTTATTTTGATCTTGGAAACACTTATTGGTTCCACATGGAGACACCAGCTGTACACATTCCTATTTTCTAGGGGGAAGCCTAGAGGAACTTCGACAAACAAACATGATATTTCTGTTTGTATAGATGACATTTTATGCACTTGCATAACGAAAAGACTTTGCTTTTCTCCAAAACCATTTTTACTGTGATTTTCTAGGTCTACCGAATACGGATTCCACACCAGTTTTTCTGGAATTTACTGCATGAAACCGGAAATATCCGGTTTTGTTTTGGCTAACCCAATCCCAGATATTGCTACAGCCTCTGTTTTGTGTATTCCTGATATTATCCACGGACTTTATTTATTTAAATTTTTTTTATCCGGGAATATTTAATTTTGTCCTTGGAATCACTAATTGGTTCGCATGGAGACACCACCTCTACACATTCATATTTTCTAGGGAGAAAGCTAGAGGAACTGCGGCAAACAAACATGATATTTCTGTTTGTATAGATGACATTTTATGCACTTGCCTAACGAAAAGACTTTGCTTTTCTCCAAAACCATTTTATTGTGATTTTCTTGGTCCATTGCATACGAATTCCACACCAGTTTGTCCGGATATGACTGGATGAAATCAGAAATATCCGCTTGTGTTTTGGCTAAGTCAATCCGAAATATTGTGAAAGCCTCCGTGTTTGTGTTTAATGTGTATTATCGATGGACTTTATTGTTTTGAATTTTTTATCAGGGAACATTTAATTTTGTACTGTTGAAACACTAATTGGTTCATCATGGGGACACCAGTTCTACACATTCATGTTTCCTAGGGAGAAAGCTAGAGGAACTGTGGCAAACAAACATGATATTTCTGTTTGTATAGATAACATTTTATGCACTTGCCTAACGAAAAGACTGCTTTTCTCCGAAACCATTTTTACTTGGTTTTCTCAGTCCATTGCATACGAATTCCATACCATTTTGTACAGATATGACTGGATGAAAACAAAAATATCTGATTTTGTTTTGGCTAACTCAATCAGAAATATCTTGAAAGCCTCTGTGTTTGTTTTTTCTGGATATTATCGATGGAAATTATTGTTTTGAATGTTTTTATCAGGGAACATGTCATTTTGTACCGTAGAAACACTAAGTGGTTCATCATTGTGAAACCAGCTCTACACATTCGTATTTTCCAGGGAGAAAGCGGCAAGCAAACATGATATTTCTGTTTGTATCGATCACATTTTAAGCACTTGCCTAAGGAAATTACGTTGCTTTACTCGAAAACAATTTTTACTGTGATTTTCTCGGTACATTGCATAGGTATTCCACACCAGTTAGTCCTGATATGACTGGAGTAACCAGAAATATCCGGATGTGTTTTAGCTAACTCAATCCCAGATATTGCTATAGCCTCTGTGTTTGTGTATTCCAGATATTATCCATGATCTTTATTGTTTTCAATGTTTTTTATCAGGGAACACTTAATTTTGTTCTTGGAACACTAATTGTTTCCACATGGATACACCAGCTCTACATATGTGTATTTTCTAGAGAGAAAGCTAGAGGAACTGCGGCAAACAAACATGATATTTCTGTTTGTATAGATGACATTGTATGCACTTACCTAACGAAAAAACTTTGCTTTTCTCCAAAATCCTTTTTACTGTGAATTTCATGGTCGATTGCATACAAATTCCACACCAGTGTGTCCGGATATGACTGGATGAAACCAGAAATATCTGGTTTCGTTTCGGTGACCTCAATCCCAGATATTGCTACAGCCTCTGTGTTTGTGTGTCCCTTATATTATCCATGGACTTTATTGTTTTGAATGTTTTTTGTCAGGGAACATATAATTTGTGCTTTGAAACAGTAATTGGTTCCACATGGAGACACCAGCTCTACACATTCCTATTTTCTAGGAAGAAAGCTAGAGTAACTGTGACAAACAAACATGACATTTCTGTTTGTATAGATGACATTTTATGCACTTGCCTAACAAAAAGACTGCTTTTCTCCAAAACCATTTTCACTTAGTTTTCTCAGTCCTTTGCATACGAGTTCCACACCAGTTTGTCTGGATATAACTGGATGAAACCAGAAATATCTGGATGTGTTTTTGCTAACTCAATCCAAAATGATGTGAAAGCCCCTGTGTTTGTGTTTTCTGGATATTATCAACCGACTTAATTTTTTTGAATATTTTTTATTGGGGAACATTTAATTTTGTACTATTGAAACACTAATTGGTTCATCATGGGGACCCAAGCTCTACACATTCGAAGTTTCTAGGGAGAAAGATAGAGGAACTGCGGCAAACAAACATGATATTTCTGTTTGTATAGATGACATTTTATGCACTTGCCTAACGAAAAGACTTTGCTTTTCTCCAAAACCATTTGTATTATGATTTTCTCGGTCCATTGCATACGAATTCCACACCAGTTTGTCCGGATATAACTGGATGAAAACGGAAATATCTGGTTTTGTTTTGGCCTACTCAATGCCAGATATTGCTACAGCCTCTGTGTTTGTGCATTCCTGATATTATCCACAGACTTTATTGTTTTGAATGTTCTTCATCAGGGAACATTTAATTTTGTTCTTGGAAACAGTAATTGGTTCCACATGGAGAAACCAGCTCTACACATTCGTATTTTCTAGGGAGAAAGCTAGAGGAACTGTGGCAAACAAACATGATATTTCTGTTTGTATAGATGACATTTTATGCACTTGCCTAACGAAAAGACTTTGCTTTTTTTCCATAAAAATTCTAACTATGATTTTCTCGGTCTATTGCATACGAATTCCACACCAGTTTGTCCGGATATGACTGGATGAAACCCGAAATATCCGGTTGTGTTTTTGCTAACTCAATCCGAAATATTGCTACAGCATCTGTGTTTGTGTATTCCTGATATTATGCATGGAGTTTATATTTTTCAATGTTTTTTTTTTCAGGGAACATTTAATTTTCATCTTGGAAACACTAATTGGTTCCACATGGAGACACCAGCTCTACACATTCGTATTTGCTAGGGAGAAAGCTAGAGGAACTGCGACAAACAAACATGATATTTCTGTTTGTATCGATGATATTTTATCTCTTTGCCTAATGAAAAGACTTTGCTTTTCTCCAAAACCATTTGTACTGTGATTTTCTCGGTCCATTGTATATGAATTCCACACTAGTTTGTCCAGATATGACTGGATGAAATGAGAAATGTCCGGTTGTGTTTTGGCTAACTCAATCCTAAATAATGCTACAGCCTCTGTGTTTGTGTATTCCTGATATTATCCTTGGCCTTTATTTTTCTGAATGTTTTTTTTTTCAGGGAACATTTAATTTTCATCTTGGAAACACTAATTGGTTCCACATGGAGACACCAGCTCTACACATTCGTATTTTCTAGGGAGAAAGCTAGAGGAACTGCGGCAAACACACATGATATTTCTGTTTCTATAGATGAAAATTTATGCACTAGATTAACATAAAGACTTTGCTTTTCTCCAAAACCATTTTTAATGTGGTTTTTTCGGTCCAATGACTATGAACTGCACACCATTTTGTCCGGATATGACTGGATGAAACCAGAAATATTCGGTTTTGATTTGGCTAACTCAATCCCAGATATTGTTACCGCCTATGTGTTTGTCTATTCCTGATATTATCCACAGCCTTTATTATTTTGAATGTTCTTTATCAGGAAACATTTAATTTTCTGCTTGGAAACACTAATTGGTTCCACATGGAGACAACAGCTCTACACATTCATATTTTCTAGGGAGAAAGCAAGAGGAACTGTGGCAAACAAACATGATATTTCTGTTTCTATACATGACATTTTATGCACTTCCCTAACGAAAGGCTTCACTTTTCTCCAAAACCATTTTCACTGTGATTTTCTTGGTCCATTGCATATGAATTTCACACCACTTTGTCTGGATATCAGAGGATGAAACCAGAAATATCCGGTTGTGTTTTAGCTAACTCAATCAGAAATATTGTGAAAGTTTCTGTGTTTGTGTTTTCTGATATTATCGATGGACTTTATTGTTTTGAAATTTTTTTATCGGGGATTATTGTATTTTGAGCTCTGATACAGTAATAGATTATACACGGAGACAGGAGCTCTACACATTCATATTTTCTAGGGAGAAAGCAAGAGGAATTGCAACAAACAAACATGATATTTCTGTTTGTATGATGACATTTTCTGCACTTGCCTAACAAAAAGACTGCTTTTCTCCAAAACCATTTTTAATGTGATTTTCTCGGTCCATTGCATACGAATTCCACACCAGTTTTTCCGGATATGACAAGATGAAACCAGAGATGTCTGGATTTGTTTTGGCTAACTCAATTCCAGATATTGCTACAGCCTCTGTGTTTGTTTATTCCTGATATTATCCACGGACTTTATTGTTTTGAATGTTTTTTATCAGGGAACATTTAATTTTGTGCCTGGAAACACTAATTGGTTCCACATGGAGACACCAGCTCTACATATTCATATTTTCTAAGGAGAAAGCTGGAGGAACTGCGGCAAACAAACATGATATTCTGTTTATATAGATGATATTTTATGCAGTTGCCTAACGAAAAGACTTTGCTTTTCTCCAAAACCATTTTTACTGTGATTTTCTCGGTCCATTGCATACGAATTCCACACCATTTGTCCGGATATGACGGGATGAAACCGGAAATATCCAGTTTTTTTTTGGCTAACTAAATCCCAGATATTGCTACAGCCTCTGTGTTTGTGTATTCCTGATATTATCCACAGACTTTATTGTTTTGAATGTTTTTTATCGGGGAACATTTAATTTTGTACCATTGAAACACAAACTGGTTCCACATGGAGAACCAGCTGTACACATTCGTATTTTCTAGGGAGAAAGCTAGAGGAACTGCGGCAAACGAACATGATATCTCTGTTTGTATCGATTACATTTTATGCACTAGCCTAACGAAAAGACTTTGCTTTTCTCCAAAACCATTTTTACTGTAATTTTCTCGGTCCATTGCGCACGAATTCCACACCACTTTGTCTGGATATGACTGGATGAAAACAGAAATATCCGGTTTTGATTTTGCTAACTCAATCCCAGATATTGTTACCGCCTCTGTGTTTGTGTATTCCTGATATTATCCACAGACTTTATTGTTTTGAATGTTCTTTATCAGGGAACATTTAATTTTGTACCATTGAAACACTAATAGTTTCCACATGGAGACACCAGCTCTACACATTCGTATTTTCTAGGGACAAACCTAGAGGAACTGCGGCAATAACACATGATATTTCTGTTTGTATAGATGACTTTTTATGCACTTGCCTAACGAAAAGACTTTGCTTTTCTCCAAAACCATTTTCACTGTGATTTTCTTGGTCTATTGCATATGAATTCCACACCACTTTGTCTGGATATCACTGGATGAAACCAGAAATATCTGGTTTTGTTTAGGCTAACTAAATCGGAAATATTGCTACAGCCTCTGTGTTTGTGTTTTCTGGATATTATCGATGGACTTATTGTTTTCAATGTTTTATCAGGGAACATTTCATTTTGTACCGTTGAAACAGTAATTGCTTCATCATGGGGAGACCAGCTCTACATATTTGTATTTTCTAGGGAGAATGCTGGGGAACTGCGGCAAACAAACATGATATATCTGTTTGTATTGATGGCATTTTATGCACTTGCCTAAAGAAAAGACTTTGCTTTTCTCCAAAACCATTCTTACTGTGATTTTCTCGGTCCATTGCATACGAATTCCACACCACTTTGTCCGGATATGACTGGATGAAACCAGAAATATCCGGTTGTGTTCTGACTAACTCAATCCTAAATATTGCTACAGCCTCTGTGTTTGTGTATTCCTGATATTATCCACAGACTTTATTGTTTTGAAAGTTTATTACCAGGGAACATTTAATTTTGTACTATTGAAATACTAATTGTTTCCACATGGAGACACCAGCTCTACACATTCGTATTTTTTAGGGAGAAAACTAGAAAAACTGCGGCAAACAAACATGATATTTCTGTTTGCATCGATGATAATTTATGCACTTGCCTAATGAAAAAAACTGCTTTTCTCCAAAACCATTTTTAATCTGATTTTCTCAGTACATTGCATATGAATTCCACACCAGTTTGTCCGGATATGACTTGATGAAAACAGAAATATCAGGTTTTTTTTTGCTAACTCAATCCCAGATATTCCTACAGCCTCTGTGTTTGTGCATTCCTGATATTATCTACGGACTTTATTGTTTTGAATGTTTTTTATCAGAGAACATTTAATTTGTGCTTTGAAACACTAATTGGTTCCACATGGAGACACCAGCTCTACACATTCGTATTTTCTAGGGAGAAAGCTAGAGGAACTGCGGCAAACACACATGAGATTTCTGTTTGTATAGATGACATTTTATTCATTTGCCTAACGAAAAGACATTGCTTTTCTGCAGAAACATTTGTACCGTGATTTTCTCGGTCCATTGCATACGAATTCCACACCACTTTGTCCGGAAATGAATGGATGAAACCAGAAATATCCGGTTGTGTTTTGGCTAACTGAAACCGAAATATTGCTACAGCCTCTGTGTTTGTGTTTTCTGGATATTATCGATGGATTTATTGTTTTGAATGTTTTCATCAAGGAACATTTAATTTTGTACCGTTGAAACACTAATTGGTTCATAATGGGAACACCAGCTCTACACATTCGTATTTTCTAGGGAGAAAGCTACAGGAATTGCGGCAAACAAACACGATATTTCTGTTTCTATAGATGAAAATTTATGCACTTGTTTAACGTAAAACTTTGCTTTTCTCCAAAACCATTTTTAATGTGATTTTCTCGGTCCATTGCATACGAATTGCACACCACTTTCTCCGGATATGATTGGGTGAAACCAGAAATATCAGGTTTCGATTTGGCTAACTCAACCCAGATATTGTTACCGCCTCTTTGTTTGTGTATTCCTGATATTATCCACAGCCTTAATTGTTTTGAATGTTCTTTATCAGGGAACATTTAATTTAGTGCCTGGAAACACTAATTGGTTCCACATGGAGACACCAGCTCTACACATTCGTATTTTCTAGGGAGACAGCTACAGGAATTGCTGGAAACAAACATAATATTTTTGTTTCTATAGATGAAAATTATGCACTTGATTAATGTAAAGACTTTGCTTTTCTCCAAAACCATTCTTACTGTGATTTCCTCGGTCCATTGCATACGAATTCCACTGCAGTTTGTCCGGATATGACTGGATGAAACCAGAAATATCCGGTTGTGTTTTGGCTAACTCTATTGGAAATATTGCTACAGCTTCTGTGTTGTGTTTTCCTGATATTATGCATGGACTTTATATTTTTCAATGTTTTTTTTCAGGGAACATTTAATTTTGTGCTTGGAAACACTAATTGGTTCCACATGGAGACACCAGCTCTACACATTCGTATTTGCTAGGGAGAAAGGTAGCGGATCTGCGGCAAACAACCATGATATTTCTGTTTGTATCGATGATATTTTATCTATTTGCCTAACGAAAAGACTTTGCTTTTCTCCAAAACCATTTGTACTGTGATTTTCTCGGTCCATTGTATACGAATCCCACACTAGTTTGTCCGGATATGACTGGATGAAACGAGAAATGTCTGGTTGTGTTTTGGCTAACTCAATCGGAAATATTGCTACAGCTTCTGTGTTTGTGTATTCTTGATATTATCCACAGACTTTATTGTTTTGAATGTTTATTACCAGGGAACATTTAATTTTGTACGATTGAAATACTAATTGTTTCCACATGGAGACAAGAGCTCTACACATTGGTATTTTCTAGGGAGAAAGCTTGGGAACTGCGGGAAACAAACATGATATTTCAGTTTGTATCGATGGCATTTTATGCACTTGCCTAACAAAAAGACTTTGCTTTTCTCCAAAACCATTTGTACTGTGATTTTCTCGGTCCATTGCATACGATTTCCACACCAGTTTGTCCGGATATAACTGGATGAAACCGGAAATATCCGGTTTTGATTTGGCTAACGCAATCCCATTCACTGTTACCACCTTTGTGTATGTATATTCCTGATAAAATCCACAGACTTTATTGTTTTGAATGTTTATTACCAAGGAACATTTCATTTTGTACGATTGAAATACTAATTGTTTCCACATGGAGACACCAGATCTACACATTCGTATTTTCTAGGGAGAAAGCTAGAGGAACTGCGGCAAACAAACATGATATTTCTGTTTGTATCGATGATATTTTATGCACTTGCCTAACGAAAAGACTTTGCTTTTCTCCAAAACAATTTGTACTGTGATTTTCTCAGCCCATTGCATATGAATTCCACAACACTTTGTCTGGATATGACAAGATGGAACCGGAAATATCCGGTGTGTTTTGGCTAACTCAATCCCAGATATTGCTACAACGTCTGTGTCTGTTTTTTCTGGAAACAATCAATGGACTTTATGGTTTTGAATGTTTTTAACAGGGAACATTAATTTTTTTACCGTTGAAACACTAATTCGTTCATCATGGGGACACCAGCTCTACACATTCGTATTTTCTAGGGAGAAAGCTAGAGGAACTGGCGACAAACAAAGATAATATTTCTGTTTGTATCGATGACACTTTATGCACTTGCCTAACAAAAAGACTTTGCTTTTCTCCAAAACCATTTGTAGTGTGATTCCTCGGTCCATTGCATTCGCATTCCACGACAGCTTGTCCAGATATGACTGGATGAAAGCAGAAATATCCGGTTGTGTTTTGGCTAAGTCAATCCGAAATATTTTGAAAGCCTCTGTGTTTGTGTTTTCTGGATATTATCGATGGACTTTCTTGTTTTGAATGTTTTTATCAGGCAACATTTAATTTTGTAGGGTAGAAACACTAATTGGATGCACATGGAGACACCAGCTCTACACATTCGTATTTTCTAGGGAGAAAGCTAGAGGAACTGCGGCAAACAAACTTGATATTTATGTTTGTATCGATGATATTTTATGCGCTTGCCTCACGAAAAGACTGCTTTTCTCCAAAAGCATTTTTACTGTGATTTTCTCGGCCAATTGCATACGAATTCCACACCACGTTGTCCGGATATGACTGGATGAAAACAGAAATATAAGGTTGTGTTTTGGCTAACACACTGCAAAATATTGTGAAAGATTCTGTGTTTGTGTTTTCAAGATATTATCAATGGACTTTGTTGTTTTGAATGTTTTTATCAGGGAACATTTAATTTTGTACCATAGAAACACTAATTGGTTCATCATGGGAACACCAGCGCTACACATTCGTATTTTCTAGGGAGAAATCTAGAGGAACTGCAGCAAACAAACATGATATTTCTGCTTGTATAGATGACATTTTATGCACTTGCTTAACGAAATGACTTTGCTTTTCTCCAAAACCATTTTTCTGTGATATTTTCGATACACTGCATATGAATTCCACAACAGTTTGTCCGGATATGACTGGATGAAACCGGAAATATCCGGTTTGTTTGGGCTAACTCAATCTGAAATATTGTGAAAAGCTCTGTGTTTGTGTATTCCTGATATTATCCACCGACTCTATTGTTTTGAATATTTTTTATCAGGGAACATTATATTTTGAGCTTGGAAACAATAATTGGTTCCACATGGAGACACCAGCTCTATACATTTGTATTTTATAGGGAGAAAGCTAGAGGAACTGTGGCAAACAAACATGATATTTCTGTTTGTATAGATGACATTTTATGCACTTGCCTAATGAAAAGACTTTGCTTTTTCCAAAACCATTTTTACTGTGATTTTCTCGGTCCATTGCATACGAATTCCAGAACAGTTTTTCCGGATATGACTGGATGAAACCGGAAATATCCGGTTGTGTTTTTGCTAACTCAATACGAAATATTGCTACAGCCTCTGTGTTTGTGTATTCCTGATATTATCCAATGACTTCATTGTTTTGAATGATTTTTATCGGGGAACATTTTATTATGAGCTTGGATATAGTAATTGGTTCCACATGGAGACACCAGCTCTACCTATTGGTATTTTCTTGGGAGAAAGCTAGAGAAACTGCGGCAAACAAACATGATATTTCTGTTTGTACAGATGATATTTTATGCACTTGCCTCACGAAAAGACTTTGCTTTTCTCCAAATAATTTAGGCTGTGATTATCTCGGTCCATTGTATACGAATTCCACACCAGTTTGTTGTGATATGGCTGGATGAAACCCGAAATATCTGGTTTTGTTTTGGCTAACTCAATCCCAGATATTGCTACAGCCTCTGTGTTTGTACTTTATGGATATTATCAATGGACTTTATTTTTTTCAATGTTTTTTATCAGGGAACATTAAATCTTGTACCGTGGAAACAGTAATTGGTTCATCATGGGGACACCAGCTCCAAACACTCGTATTTTCTAGGGAGTTAGCTAGAGGAACTCTGGCAAACAAACATGATATTTCTGCTTGTATAGATGACATTTTATGCACTTGCCTAACGAAAAGACTTTGCTTTTCACCAACACCATTTTTACTGTGATTTTCTCAGTCCACTGCATACGAATACCGCACCAGTTTTTCCGGATATGACTGGATGAAACGAGAAATATCCGGTTTTGTTTTGGCTAACTCAATCCCAGATATTGCTACAGCCTCTGTGGTTGTTTATTCCTGATATTATCCACAGACTTTATTGTTTTGAATGTTTTTTATCGGGGAACATTTAATTTTGATATTGGAAACACTAATTGGTTGCACATGGAGACACCAGATCTACACATTCCTAATTACTAGGGAGAAAGCTAGAGGAACTGCGGCAAACAAACATGATATTTCTGTTTGTATAGATGACATTTTATGCACTTGCCTAACGAAAAGACTTTGCTGTTCTCCAAAACCATTTGTATTGTGATTTTCTCGGTCCATTGCATACGAATTCCACACAAGTTTGTCCGGATATGACTGGATGAAAACAGAAAAGTACGGTTATGTTTTGGCTAACTCAATCCGAAATATTGTGAAAGCCTTTGTGTTTGTGTTTTCTGGATATTATCGATGGACTTTATTGTTTTGAATTTTTTTATCAGGGAACATTTAATTTTGTACTGTTGAAACACTAATTGGTTCATCATGGGAACACCAGCTCTACACATTCATATTTTCTAGGGAGAAAGCTAGAGGAACTGTGGCAAACAAACATGATATTTCTGTTTCTATAGATGATATTTTATGCACTTGCCTAATGAAATGACTTTGCTTTTCTGCAAAACCATTTTTACTATGAATATGTAGGTCCATTGCATACGAATTCCACACCAGTTTGTGCGGATTCGACTGGATGAAACGGGAAATATCGGGTTTTGTTTTGGCTAATTGAATCCCAGATATTGCTACAGATTCTGTGTTTGTGTTTTCTGGATATTATCAATGGGCTTTATTGTTTTTAATGTTTGTTTTCAGGGAACATTTAATTTTGTGCTTGTAAACACTAATTGGTTCCACATGGAGACACCAGCTCTACACATTTGTATTTTCTAGGGAGAAAGCTAGAGGAACTACGCCAAACTAGCATGATATTTCTGTTTGTATAGATGACATTTTATGCACTTGCCAAACGAAAAGACTTTGCTTTTCTCCAAAATCATTTATACTGAGATTTTCTCGGTCAATCGCATATGAATTCCACACCAGTTTTTCCGGATATTACTGGATGAAACCAGAAATACTCGGTTTTGTTTTGGCTAACTCAATCCCAGATATTGCTACAGCCTCTGTGTTTGTGTTTTCTGGATTTTATCAATGGACTTTATTTTTTTAAATGTTTTTTATCCGGAAACATTTTATTTTGAGCTTAGATACAGTAATTGGTTTCACATGGAGACACCAGTTTAACATATTCGTATTTTTAGGGAGAAAGCTAGAGGAACTGCGGCAAACTAACATGATATTTCTGTTTGTATCGATGACATTTTACGCAGTTGCCCTAACGAAAAGACTTTGCTTTTCTCCAAAACCATTTTTACTGCGATTTTCTCGGTCCATTGCATACGAATTCCACACCAGTTGGTCCGAATACCACCGGATGAAGCTGGAAATATCTGATTTTGTTCTTTCTAACTCAATCCCAGATATTGCTACAGCCTCTGTGTTTGTGTATTCTTGATATTATCCACGGACTTTACTGTTTTGAATGTTTTTTATCAGGGTACATTTAATTTTGTTCTTGGTACCACTAATTGGTTCCATTGGAGACACAAGCAGTACACATTCATATTTTCTAGGGGGCAAGTTGGAGGAACTGCGGCAAACAAACATGATATTTCTGTTTGTATACATGATGTTTTATGTACTTGCCTAATGAAAAGACTTTACTTTTCTCCAAAACCATTTTTACACTGATTTTCTCAGGCCGTTGCCTACGAATTCCACACCACTTTGACCGTATATGACTGGATGAAACTGGAAATATCCGGTTCTGTATTGGCTAACTCAATCCGAAATATTGTGAAAGCCTCTGTGTTTGTGTTTTCTGAATATTATCGAAGGACTTTATTGTTTCGAAAGATTTTATCAGGGCACATTTGCTTTTGTACCATTGAAACACTAATTTGTTCTTCATGGGGACAGCAGCTCTATACATTCGTATTTTCTAGGGAGAAAGCTAGAGGAACTGTGGCAAACAATCATGATATTTTTGTTTGGATGAATGACATTTATGCACTTGCCTAACGAAAAGACTTTGCTTTTCTCCAAATAATTTAGGCTGTGATTATCTCGGTCCATTGCATACGAATTCCAGACCAGTTTGTCGTGATATGGCTGGATGAAACCCGATAAATATCTGGTTTTGTTTTGGCTAACTCAATCCCCGATATTGCTACAGCCTCTGTGTTTGTACTTTATGAATATTATCGATGGACTTTATTTTTTTCAATGTTTTTTATCAGGGAACATTAAATTTTGTACCGTGGAAACAGTAATTGGTTCATCATGGGGACACCAGCTCCAAACACTCGTATTTTCTAGGGGTTAGCTAGAGGAACTCTGGCAAACAAACATGATATTTCTGTTTGTATCGATGACATTTTATGCACTTGCCTAATGAAAAGACTTTGTTTTTCTCCAAAACCATTTTTACTGTGATTTTATCAGTCCATTGCATACGAATTCCATACCACTTTGTCTGGATAAGACTGGATGAAACCAGAAATATCCGGTTGTGTTTTGGCTGACTCAATCCCAGATATTGCTACAGCCTCTGTGTTTGTGTTTTCTGGATATTATCGATGGACTTTAGTGTTTTTAATGTTTTTTTTTTCAGGGAACATTTAATTTTGTGCTTGGAAACACTAACTGGTTCCAAATGGAGACAACAACTATACATATTCGTATTTTCTAGGGAGAAAGCTAGAGGAACTGCAGCAAACAATCATGCAATTTCTGTTGGTATAGATGACATTTTTTGCACTTGCCTAACGAAAAGACTTTGCTTTTCTCCAAAACCATTTTTACTGTGATTTTCTTGGTCCATTGCATATGAATTCCACACCACTTTGTCCGGATATGACCGGATGAAACCAGAAATATCCGGTTGTGTTTTGGCTAACTCAATCCCAGTTATTGCTACAGCCTCTGTGTTTGTGCATTCTTGATATTATCCACAGACTTTATTGTTTTGAATGTTTTTTATCAGAGAACATTTAATTTTGTACCGTAAAGCACTAATTGTTTCCGCATGGAGGCACCAGCTCCACACATTCACATTTTCTAGGGAGAACGCTAGAGGAAATGTTGCAAACAAACATGATATTTCTCTTTGTATAGATGACATTTTATGCACTTGCCTAATGAAAAGACTTTGCTTTTCTCCAAAACCATTTTTACTGTGGTTTTCTCAGTCCATTGCACACGAAAAGCACACCAGTTTTTCCGGATATGACTGGATGAAACCAGAAATATCCGGTTGTGTTTTGGCTAACTCAATCTGAAATTTTGTGAAAGCCTCTGTGTTTGTGTTTTCTGGATATTATTTATGGAATTTTTATTTTTCAATTTTTTTTTCAGGGAACATTTAATTTTGTGCTTGGAAACACTAATTGGTTCCACATGGAGACACCAGCTCTACATATTCGTATTTTCTACAGAGAAAGCTAGAGTAACTGCGGCAAACAAACATGATATTTCTGTTTGTATAGATGATATTTTATGCACTTTCACAACGAACAGACTTTGCTTTTCTCCAAAACAATTTTTCTGTGATTTTCTCGAAACACTGCATACGAATTCCACAGCAGTTTGTCCGGATATGACTGGATGAAACGAGATATATCCGGTTGTGTTTTGGCTAACTCAATCCGAAATATTGTGAAAGCTTCTTTGTTTGTGTTTTCTGGATATTATCGATGGACTTTATTGTTTTGAATGTTTTTAACAGGGAACATTTATTTTTGTACCGTAGAAACAAAAATTGGTTCATCATGGGGAGACCAGCTCTACACACTCCTATTTTCTAGGGAGAAAGCTAGAGGAACTGCGGCAAACAAAAATGATATTTCTGTTTGTATCGATGACATTTTATACACTTGCCTAACGAAAAGACTTTGCTTTTCTCCAAAACCATTTTACTGTGATTTTCTTGGTCCATGGTATACTAATTCCACAAGAGTTTGTCCGGAAATGACAGGATGAAAGCAGAAATATCCGGTTGTGTTTTGGCTAACTCAGTCCGAAATATTGCTACAGCCACTGTGTCTGTGTTTTCTTGATTTTATCTTTGACTTTAATGTTTTGAATGTTTTTATCAGTGAACATTTATTTTTGTACTGTTGAATCACTAATTGGTTCATCATGTGGACACCAGCTCTACACATTCCTATTTTCTAGGAAGAAACCTAGAGGAACTGCGGCAAGCAAACCTGATATTGCTGTTTGTATTGATGATATTTTATGCACTTGCTGAATGTAAAGACTTTGCTTTTCTCCAAAACCATTTTTACTGTGATTTTCTCGGTCAATTGCATACGAATTCCACAGCAGTTTGTCTGGATATGACTGGATGAAACAGGAAATATCCGATTTTTTTTGGCTAACTATATCCCAGATATTGCTACAGCCTCTATGTTTGTTTTTCTGGATATTATCAATGGACTTTATTGTTTTGAATGCTCTTTATCGGGGAACATTTTATTTTGAGCTTGGATACAGTAATTGGTTCCACATGGAGGCACCAGCTGCATATACTAGTATATTCTAGGGAGAAAGCTAGAGGAACTGTGGCAAAGAAACATGATATTTCTCTTTGTATCAATGACATTTTATGCACTTGCCTAACGAAAAGACTTTGCTTTTCTCCGAAACCATTTGTACTGTGATTTTCTCGGTCCATTGCATACAAATTCCAATCCACTTTGTCCGGATATCACTGGATGAAACCGGAAATATCCGGTTGTGTTTTGGCTAACTCAATCCGAAATATTTTGAAAGCCTCTGTGTTTGATTTTTCTGGATACTATCAATGGACTTTATTGTTTTGAATGTTTTTATCAGGGATCATTTATTTTGTGCTGGAAAGCACTAATTGGTTCATCATGGGAACACAAGCTCTACCCATTCGTATTTTCTAGGGAGAAAGCTAGAGTAACTGGGACAAACAAACATGATATTTCTGTTTGTATCGATGGCATTTTATGCACTTGCCTAAAGAAAAGACTTTGCTTTTCTCCAAAACCATTTTTACTGTGATTTTCTCGGTCCATTGCACATTTATTCCACAGGAGTTTGTGCGGATATGACTGGATGAAACGGGAAATATCCGATTTTGTTTTGCCTAACTCAATCCCAGATATTGCTACAGCCTCTATATTTCTTATTTCTGGATAATTTCAATGGACTTTGTTGTTTTGAATGCTTTTTATTGTGAGCTTCAATACAGTAATTCGTTTCACATGGAGACACCAGTTCCTGATATTCGTATTTTCTAGGGAAAAAGATCTAGGAAGTGTGGCAAACATGATATTTCTGTTTGAATAGATGACATTTTATGCACTTGCCTAATTAAAAGACTTTGCTTTTCTCCAAAACCATTTTTATTGTGATTTTCTCGGTGCATTGCATACGAATTCCACTGGAGTATGTCTGGATATGACTGGATGAAACCAGAAATATCCGGTTCTGTTTTGGCTAACTCAATCCCAGATATTGGTACAACCTCTGTGTTTGTTTTTTCTGGATACTATCAATGGACTTTATTGTTTTGAATGTTTTTATCAGGGAATATTTAATTTTGTCCCATTGAAACACTAATTGGTTCATCATGGCGACACCACCTCTACACATTCGTACTTTCTCGGGAGAAAGCTAGAGGAACTGCGGCAAACAAACATGATATTTCTGTTTGTATCGATGACATTTTATGCACTTGCCTAACGAAAAGACTTTACTTTTCGCCAAAACCATTTGTACTGTGATTTTCTCGGTCCATTGCATACGAATTCCGAACCACTTCGTCCGGATATGACTGGATGAAACCGGAAATATCCGGTTGTGTTTTGGCTAACTCAATCCGAAATATTGCTACAGTCTCTGTATTTTGTTTTCTGCATATTATCGATGGACTTTATGGTTTTGAATGTTTTTATCAGGGAACATTTAATTTTGTACCATTGAAACACTAATTGGTTCATCATGGCGACACCAGCTCCACTTTGTCCGGATATGACTGGATGAAACCAGAAATATCCGGCTGTGTTTTGGCTAACTCAATCCCAGATATAGCTACAGCCTCTGTGTTTGTGTATTCCTGATATTATCCACGGTCTTTATTGTTTTGAATGTTTTTTATCAAGGAATATTTAATTTTGTGAGTGAAAACACTAATTGTTTCCACATGGAGACACCAGCTCTACACATTCGTATTTTCTAGGGGCAAAGCTAGAGGAACTGCGGCAAAGAAGCATGATATTTCTGTTTGTATAGATGACATTTTATGCACTTGCCTAATAAAAAAACTTTGCTTTTCTCCAAACCATTTTTACTGTGATTTTCTCAGTCCATTGCATACGAATTCCACACCAGTATGTCCGGATATGACTGGATGAAACCAGAAATATCCGGTTGTGTTTTGGCTAACTCAATCCCAGATATTGCTACAGCCTCTGTGTTTGCGTATTCCTGATATTATCCACGGACTTTATGGTTTTGAATGTTTTTATCTAGGAACATTTAATTTTGTGCTTGAAAACACTAATTGTTTCCACATGGAGACACCAGCTCTACGTATTTGTATTTTCAGGGAGAATGCTAGAGGAACTGCGGCAAACAAACATCATATTTCTGTTTGTAAAGATGAGATTTTATCTATTCCCTAATGAAAAGACTTTGCTTTTCTCCAAAACCATTTTTACTCTGATTTTCTCGGTCCATTGCATACGAATTCCACACCAGTTTGTCTGGATATGACTGGATGAAATGAGAAATATCCGGTTGTGTTTTGGCTAACTCAATCCGAAATATTGCTACAGCCTCTGTGTTTGTGTATTCCTGATATTATCCACAGACTTTATTTTTTTGAATGTTTTTTATCAGGGAACATTTAATTTTGTACCATTGAAACAATAATTGTTTCCACATGGAGACACCAGCTCTATATATTTGTATTTTCTAGGGAGAAAGCTAGAGGAACTGCCACATACAAACATGATATTTCTGCTTGTATGGATGACATTTTATCTACTTGCCTAATGAAAAGACTTTGCTCTTCTCCAAAACCATTTGTACTGTGATTTTCTTGGTCCATTGCATACGAATTCCACACCAATTTATCCGGATATGACTGGATGAAACCGGAAATATCCGGTTTTGTTTTGGCTAACTCAATCCGAAATATTGCTACAGCCTCTGTGTTTGTTCTTTCCTGATATTATCCAGAGACTTTATTGTTTTGGATATTTTTTATCATGGAACATTTAATTTTGTACCGTTTAAACACTAATTGTTTCCACATGGAGACACCAGCTCTATACATTCGTATTTTTTAGGGAGAAAGCTAGAGGAATTGCGGCAAACAAACATTATATTTCTGTTTGTATAGATGACATTTTACGCACTTGCCTAATGAAAAGACTTTGCTTTTCTCCAAAACCATTTTTACTGTGGTTTTCTCAGTATGCATATGAATTCCATACCACCTTCTCTGGAAATGACTGGATGAAACCAGGAATATCTGGTTGTGTTTTGGCTAACTCAATCTGCAATATTGCTACAGCCCCTGTGTTAGTGTATTCCTGATATTATCCACGGACTTTATTTTTTTGAATTTTTTTACAGGGAACATTTTATTTTCAGCTTGGATACAGTAATTGGTTCCACATGGAGACACCAAGTCTACACATTTGTATTTTCTAGGGAGAAAGCTAGAGGAACTGCGGAAAACAAACATGATATTTCTGTTTGTATAGATGCCATTTTATGCAGCTGCCTAATGAAAAGACTTTGCTTATCTGCAAAACCATTTGTAATGTGATCTTTCTCGGTCCATTCCATATGAATTCCACACCAGTTTATCCGGATATGACTGGATGAAACTGGAAATATCCGGTTGTGTTTTTGCTAACTCAATCCCAGAACTTGCTACATCCTCTATGTTTGTTTTTTCTCGATATTATCCACACACTTTATTGTCTTGAATGCTTTTTACCGGGGGACATTTTATTTTGAGTAATTGGTTCCACATGGAGACACCAGATCTACACATTCGTATTTACTAGGGAGAAAGCTAGAGGAACTGCGACAAACAAACATGATATTTCTGTTTGTATTGATGACATTTTATGCACTTGCCTAACGAAAAGACTTTGCTTTTCTCCAAAACCATTTTTACTGTGATTTTCTCGGTCCATTGCATACGAATTCCATACCAGTTTGTCCGGAAATGACTGGATGATACCGGAAATATCGGCTTGTGTTTTGGCTAACTCAATCCCAGATATTGCTTCAGACTCTGTGTTTGTGTATTCCTGATATTATCCACGGACTTTGTTTGTTTGAATGCTTTTCATCAGGGAACATTTAATTTTGCACCCTTGAAATGCTAATTGGTTCATCATGGGGACACCATCTCTACACATTCGTATTTTCTAGGGAGAAAGCTAGAGGAACTGCGGCAAACAAACATGATATTTCTGTTTATATAGATGACATTTTATGCACTTGCCTAACGAAAAGAATTTGCTTTTCTCCTAAACCATTTGTACTGTGATTTTCTCGGTCCACTGCATATGAATTCCACACCACTTTGTCCGGATATGACTGGATGAAACCAGAAATATACGGTTGTGTTTTAGCTAACTCAATCCGAAATATTGTGAAAGCCTCTGTGTTTGTGTTTTCTGGATATTATTCTTGGATTTTTTTATTTTTCAATGCTGTTTTTCAGGAAACATTTAATTTTGTGCTTGAAAACACTAACTGGTTCATCATGAAGACACCAGCTCTATATATTTGTATTTTCTAGGGAGAAAGCTAGAGGAACTGGGGCAAACAAACATGATATTTATGTTTGTATAGATGACATTTTATGCACTTGCATAACGAAAAGACTATGCTTTTCTCCAAAACCATTTGTACTGTGATTTTCTTGGTCCATTGCATACGAATTCCACACCACTTTGTCCGGTTATGACTGGATGAAACCAGAAATATCCGGTTTTGTTTTGGATAACTCAATCCCAGATATTCCTACAGCCACTCTGTTTGTGCATACCTGATATTATCCACGGACTTTATTGTTTTGAATGTTTTTTATCAGGGAAAATTTAATTTTGTACCATAAAACACTAATTGTTTCCACATGGAGACACCAGCTCTACACATTCGTATTTTCTAGAGAGAAAGCTAGAGGAACTGCGGCAAACAAACATGATATTTCTGTTTGTATAGATGACATTTTATGCACTTACCTAATAAAAAAACTTTGTTTTTCTCCAAACCATTTTTACTGTGATTTTCTCGGTCCAGTGCATACGAATTCCACACCAGTATGTCCGGATATGACTGGATGAAACCAGAAATATCCGGTTATGTTTTGGCTAACTAAACCCGAAATATTGTGAAAGCCTCTGTGTTTGTGTTTTCCGAATATTAGCCATGGACTTTATTGTTTTGAATGTTTTTATCAGGGAACATTTAATTTTGTACCATGGAAACACTAATTGGTTCATGATGGGGACACCAGCTCTACACATTCGTATTTTCTAGGGAGAAAGCTAGAGTAACTGCGACAAACAAACATGATATTTCTGTTTGTATAGATGACATTTTATGCACTTGCCTAATGAAAAGACTTTGCTTTTCTCCAAAACCATTTTTACTTTGAATTTCTCAGTGCATTGCATCCGAATTCCACACCAGTTTGTCCGGATATGACTGGATGAAAGCAGAAATATCCGGTTTGCTTTAGTCTAACTCAATCGCAGATATTGTTACCGCACCTGTGTTTGTTTATTCTTGGTATTATCCACAGAATTTATTGTTTTGAATGTTTTTTATCAGGGAATATTTAATTTTCTGCTTGGAAACACTAATTGCTTCCACATATAGACACCACCTCTACACATTCGTATATTTTAGGGAGAAAGCTAGAGGAACTGCGGCAAACAAACATGATATTTCTGTTTGTATCAATGCTATTTTATGCACTTGCCTAATGAAAAGACTTTACTTTTCTTCAAAACCATTTTTACTGTGGTTATCTTGGTCCACTGCATACGAATTCCACACCACCTTGTCTGGATATGACTTGATGTAACCAGGAATATCTGGTTGTGTTTTGGCTAACTCAATCTGAAATATTGCTACAGCCTCTGTCTTTCTGTAATCCTGATATTATCCACGGACTTTATTTTTTTGAATGTTTTTTATCAGGGTAAAATTAATTTTGTGCTTGGGATCAATAATTGGTTCAACATGCAGACAGCAGCTATACACATTCGTATTTTCTAGGGAGAAAGCTAGAGGAACTGTGGTAATTGTACATGTTATTTCTGTTTGTATAGATGACATTTTATGCACTTGCCTAACCAAAAGAGTTTGCTTTTCTTCAAACAATTTTTAATGTGATTATCTCGGTCCATTGCATACGAATTCCACACCAGTTTGTCCGGATATACTGGATGAAACTGGAAATAACCGGTTTTGTTTTGGCTAACTCAAGCCGAAATATTGCTACAGCCTCTGTATTTGTGTTTTCAGGATATTATTGATGGACTTATTATTTTGAATGTTTTTATCAGGGATCATTTAATTTTGTACCGTTGAAACACCAATTCTTTCATAATGGGAACACCAGCTCTACACATTCGTATTGTCTAGGGAGAAAGCTAGTCGAATTTCGGAAAACAAACATGATATTTCTGTTTGTATAGATGACATTTTATGCACTTGCCTAACGAAAAGACTTTGCTTTTCTCCAAAACCATTATTACTGTGATTTTCTCTGTCCATGGCATGCTTATTCCACACCAGTTTTCCGGATATGACTGGATGAAACCGGAAATATCTGGTTTTGTTTTGGCTAACTCAATCCCAGATATTGCTACAGCCTCTATGTTTGTTTTTTCTGGATATTATCCACAGTCTTTATTGTTTTGAGTGTTTTTTATCGGGGAACATTTTATTTTGAGCTTGTATACAGTAATTGGTTCCACATGGAGACACCAGCTCTACATATTCGTATTTTCTAGGGAGAAAGCTAGAGGAAGTGCGTCAAACAAACATGATATTTCTGTTTGTCTACATGACATTTTATGCCCTTGCCTAACGAAAAGACTTTGCTTTTCTCCAAAACCATTTGTACTGTGATTTTCTCAGTCCATTGCATACGAATTCCATACGAGTTTCTCCGGATATTACTGGATAAAACCGGAAATATCAGGTTTTGTTTTGGATATCTCAATACCAGATATTGCTACAGCCTCTACGTTTGTGTATTCCTGATATTATCCACGGAATTTATTGTTTTGAATGATTTTTATCATGGAACATTTAATTTTGTGCTTGCAAACTCTAATTGGTTCCACATGGAGACACAAGCTCCACATATTTGCATTTTCTAGGGAGAAATCTAGAGGAACTGTTGCAAACAAACATGATATTTCAGTTACTATCGATGATATTTTAACTACTTGAATAATGAAAAGAATTTGTATTTCTCAAAATCCATTTGTACTGTGATTTTCTCGATCCATTGCATAGGAATTCCACAGGAGGTTGTCCAGATATGACTGGATGAAACCGGAAATATGCAGTTTTGTTTTGGCTAACTCAATCCCAATATTGCTACAGCCTCTGTGTTCGTGCATTTATGATATTATTCTCAGACTTTATTGTTTTGAATGTTTTTATCAGGGAATATTTAATTTTGTACCGTTGAAACACTAATTGTTTCATCATGGGAACACCAGCTCTACACATTCATATTTTCCAGGGAAAAAGCTAGAGGAACTGCGGCAAACAAACATGATATTTCTGTTTGTATCGATGACATTTTATGCACTTGCCTAACGAAAAGACTTTGCTTTTCTCCAAAACCATTTGTACTGTGATTTTCTCGGTCCATTGCATACGAATTCCACACCACTTTGTCCGGATATGACTGCATGAAACCGGAAATATCCGGTTGTGTTTTGGCTAACTCAATCCCAGATATTGCTGTATCCTCTGTGTTGGTGTATTCCTGATATTATCTACATACTTTATTTTTTGAATGTTTTTTATCAGGGAACATTTAATTTTGTGCTGCAAAACACTAATTATTTCCACATTGAGACACCAGCTCTACACATTCCTATTTTCTAGGGAGAAAGCTAGAGGAACTGTGGCAAACAAAGGTGATATTTCTCTTTGTATAGATGACATTTTATGCAGTTGCCTAACGAAAAGACTTTGCTTTTCTCCAAAACCATTTTTACTGTGATTTTTTTTGGTTCATTGCCTACAAATTCCACACCACTTTGTCCGGATATGACTGGATGAAAACAGCAATATCTGGTTGAGTTTTGGCTAACTCATTCCGAAATATTGTGAAGGCCTCTGTGTTTGTGTTTTCTGGATATCATCGATGGACTTTATTGTTTTGAATATTTTTATCAGGGAACATTTAATTTTGTGTTTGAAAACACTAATTGGTTCCACCTGGAGACACCAGCTCTACACATTCGTATTTTCTAGGGAGAAAGCTAGAGGAACTGCGTCAAACAAACATGATATTTCTGTGTGTATCGATGATATTTTATCTACTTCCCTAATGAAAAGACTTTGCTTTTCACCAAAACCATTTTACTCTGATTTTCTAGGTCCCTTGCATACGAATTCCACACAAATTTTCCGGATATGACTGGATGAAAACATAATATCTGGTCGTGTTTTGTCTAACTCAATCCCAGATATTGCTACAGCCTCTGTGTTTGTGTTTTCTGGATATTATCGATGGACTTTATTGTTTTGAATGTTTCTATCAGGGAACATTTAATTTTGTACCATTGAATCACTAATTGTTTTATCAGGGAACATTTAATTCTGTACCGTAGAAACACTAATTGGTTCCTCATGGAGACACCAGCTCTACACTTTCGTATTTTCTAGGGAGAAAGCTAGAGGAACTGCGGCAAATAAATATGATATTTCTGTTTGTATCGATGACATTTTATCCACTTGCCTAACGTAAAGACTTTGTTTTCTCCAAAACCATTTTCATGTGATTTTCTCGGGAAACTTCATATGAATTCCACACCAGTTTGTCCAAATATGACTGGATGAAACCGGAAATATTCGGTTTTGTTTTGGCTAACTCAATCCCAGATATTGCTACAGCCTCTGTGTTTGTGTATTCCTGAGATTATCCACGGACTTTATTGTTTTGAATGTGTTTTTTTTTTATCAGGGAACATTTAATTTTGTGCTTGGAATCACTAATTGGTTCCACATGGAGACACCAGCTCTACACATTCGTATTTTTTAGGGAGAAAGCTAGAGGAACTGCGAAAAACAAACAAGATATTTCTGTTCGTATCGATGACATTTTATGCACTTGCCTAACATTGCATACGAATTCCACAACACTTTGTCCGGATATCACTGGATGAAACCAGAAATATTGGATTGTGTTTTGGCTAACTCAATCCGAAATATTGTGAAAGCCTCTGTGGTTGTGTTTTCTTGATATTATCAACGGACTTTATTTTTTTTTCTTTTTTTTAACTTTTATTTAATGAATATAAATTTCCAGTGTACAGTTTATGCATTACAATGGCTTCCCCCTCCCATAACTTCCCTCCCACCCGCAACCCTCCCCACTCCTGCTCCCTCTCCCCTTTCATTTTCATCCAGATTCATTTTCAATTTTCTTTATATACAGGAGATCAAGTTAGTATATATGAAGTAAAGGTTTCAACAGTTCGCACCCACATAGAAACACAAAGTGAAACATACTGTTTGAGTACTAGTTATAGCATTAAATCAAAATGTACAGCACATTAAGGACAGAGATCCCACATAAGGAGCAAGTGCACAGTGGCTCCTGTTGTTGACCCAACAAATTGACACTCTAGTTTATGGTGCCACTAACCACCCTAGGCTCTCGTCATGAGTTGCCAAGGCTATGGAAGCCTTCTAATTTTATCGACACTGATCAGATTTAGACAAGGTCATAAAAGACAGAGTGAGGATAGTAACCAATGATCCTAAGAGTGGCATTTACCAGGTTTGAACAATTGTACAGCATTAAGTGGGGAAGAGGACCATAAGTACACACAGGTTGGGAGTAGAGCCATTGGTGGTAGAGTAGAGGTTATGATTACAAAGGAATGAGGCCCAAGTGTGCTAGACAGGGCCTAGAACAAAGGACAGAGTCATTATTAGAGGAGCTAAGAAAGGTGCTGTCTAAGCTACAAGTAATTTTTCTGATTGAGAGGCAAATAGAACCTGATAGAAGGGGCTTGATAATAATCTGGTGGGCTTTAGGCCTTGTAAATTCAGAGGCCCAGACCTATCTATCTCTTCACATGGGGTATATCCTAAGGGAGGTGTGAACCTCCTACGGGAAGGCACTCTGTTGACTTTCATTACTTGGCTGGCCTAGGAGGAGAGCTGGCCAGGTCAAGGCAGGGGGCATCTCTAACAAGAAATTTACAGTTCTGCCTGCAATGTTGCTGACCCTACTTGATCATACCCTCAGCTGCAGTGGTCACTTTGGAAGTTGGGCTGAGTGAAGGGCTTTTCAGCTTAGAGCCAATAAGATCTGTGGCTCTGACCAGGGCATCCTTCGACTCCAAGGCAGGTCCATTTCCAGTGATCCAACTCTTGGCAGAGCTGCCAGGGCTCTTCACAAGCTGAGTTCTGCTGAAGCCCAGGCTTACCACTTTGAAAGCCACTGCAGTGGACTGGCCTGTTGGGTCTCCTTGAGGGCAGATCACTGTACAGATCAGCCATTAATAGGCCTGCCACCCATTGCTTCTGATGCCTAGCTTTCTTTTCCTCCTGGTTTGTGTTAAAGCAGACCAGACGATGCAAGTCAAGGGAGTGCCCGTGTCCCATCTCTATCTTCTGCGGCCTGAACTACAAGTCTATAGTCACAGGCATGTTCTGCAGTAGTTTTTCTAAGGTAGACAATGCCCATGAGGAAAATGATATTCTCACTTTCAAACTTTCTTTCCCTTTGGTCTGAAAGGGAGGTTTTTTCTACTTACTGTATACTTCGCTGATGGCGAAGTGAATCTAGCTATCAGATTATTATTTAAGTTCTTATTTTGGCTATGCTATTACAGAAAAATGTTAGCCATCTCTTTTATAAGGTCTAAAGCTTAAATTGTGCATCCTACAGATTCCTTTATAATAGAATTAGTTTCCTACCTTGAAGAGAATAGAGAAATGAAAGAACAAGTTTGGCTTAGAATACAGAAATGAGGGAGCAAGTCCTAGATCGCTTGCTGACAATAGCAATATTACATGAATACTTAGCAAACTGTTTCAACCATTAGATAACAACTTAAGAAAACATTTACAAGAAGGTCCAATGCCTTCTATAAATTTTAAGAATCATGTATTTGAAAACACCTCTTAAATATCTAACATGGTGTAGTTTGTTTAGCCAGTAAACTTAAGCACAACCATCTAAAATGTTTTTAGTTTCTTTCTACCAACAAGTATAAAACATACGATAAAGGGATTCAGGTCACACCAATTAAAATGTATCTTTGATTGATTTTAGCAGCTTAAATTTATGAACAATCTTATCGATAAGCCATTTAAAATAAAACTCTTAATAAAATTTCCCCATGTGGACATACAATATGTACACACATATAACATAGCATAATAGACCAATATAGCAATTTTAATAATAGCTTTTAAAATCTTTAACTCTTTTTGTAGATTGCCAATGGATTTGAATTGCTTTTTGTTTTTAGTAATGTCAGTTAACCATACTTTCTCTCAGTTGGTACTGTTAATACATTATTGGCTTCATCTGTTTACAGAGCCATCCCAAAGTACTGAATACAATAAAAGTAGCTGGAAAAAGTCCATAGGAACCTATAGGAGGACAGCTAAACACAGAACCAACAATGCTTTAGTTTTATGAGCAGCACAGCATATACAACTGTGGATGACAAAAGACTTTAAGTCGCCATGTTTAAAATTATAAACTCATCAACCAACAAGAGGCACTTGCATACCTCACAGTATTTTTGAAAGCACCTGTAGGATTTGACAAGTATTTAACCCTTTAGGCCTCTGGGGCTTTCTCATTAAGATAACTATCATGTCTAGTAACACAAGATTGTTAGACTTTTTAATTCTCAAACATTTGTATTGATAGCTTTTTCCATTATAGAAACTTAAAGTCTGGTACTACATCACATCCTGACAGTTCTTCTAATATAATTCAAATAGCCTGCCTAGTTGGTGTCTCTTTAAGATGAGAGACATAGGTCCTTCGATTTTTTCAGTAGGGCCCAAACTGGACAAACCAAAGTCCAGGATTTAGTGGAAATTTTAGAGACCAGATTGTTTGAAACTTTAATTTTTTGAATGCCTGTCAAGAATGCCAAGAAGGCTCAAAATCCAAAATATCTAGTTGAAATAAGATTCCTTAAAATCATGACATAACATAGAACAAATTTGATCATTGTTACAAGGTGACTATTCAAATCTTTGAAAATAAGCACATAGTTAAATAACCCATAGCTCTTAATAAAAATTCAGCTGTTTTTGAACAATTAGAATTTAACAGACATCAAGAGCACATAATAGATTACTTTAACACATTGCTTTAACAGAACATCAGAGTTTAATTTTATGTCAAAGAGAAACTGAGCTTCCTGTGATCTTTTGCTGTGAGGTTCCCTTCCTTTACCTTCTTTCATATTGGTGACCGTGTTTCTGTGTTTCTGTGTGTAACACATCTTTTTTTTTTTTTATTTTTCCCCCCTCCCATAACTTCCCTCCCGCTCGCAGACCTCCCCTTTCCTGCTCCCTTTCCCCTTCCATTCATGTAAAGATTCATTTTCAATTCTCTTTGTATAGAGAAGATCAGTTTAGTATATATTAGGTAAAGATTTCAACATTTTGCCCATATAGCAAAATAAAGTGAAAAAACTACCATTGGATTACTAATTATAGCATTAAATAGCAATGTACAGCACATTAAAGACAGAGTTCTTACATAATTTTTTTAAATTAATTAATTTTCTATGCCATTTCCATTTTAACACCAGGTTGTTGTTTTTTTTCATTTCCAATTCTCTTTATATACAGAAGATCACTTCAGTATATAATTAGTAAAGACCTCATCAGTTTGTGCCCACACAGAAACGCAAAGTATAAAAATACTGTTTCAGTACTAGTTATAGCATCACTTGGCTTTAGACGACACATTAGGGACAGATCCCACATGGGGTGTAAGTACACAGTGACTCCTGTTGCTGATTTAACAATTTGACACTCCTGTTCATGGCGTCAGTAATCTCCCTAGGCTCTAGTCATGAGTTGCCAGGGCTATGGAAGCCCTTAGGGTTCGCTGACTTTGATCTTATTCCGATAGGGTCATAGTCAAAGTGGAAGTTCTCTCCTCCCTTCGGAGAAAGGTACCTCCTTCTTTGATGGCCCCATTCATTCCACTGGGATCTCACTCACCGAGATCATACATTTAGGTGTTTTTTTTTTCCATGATATCTTGGCTTTCCATGCCTGCTATACTCTCATGGGCTCTTCAGCCAGATCTGAATGCCTTGAGGGCTGATTCTGAGGCCAGAGTGTTGTTTAGGACATCTGCCATCCTATGAGTCTGCTGTGTATCCCACTTCCCATGTTGGATCTTTCTCTCCCTTTTTGATTCTATCAGTTAGTATTAGCAGATACTTGTCTTGTTTGTGTGATCTCTTTGACTCTTAGACCTATCAGAGCTATCAATTGTGAGCTGAAATTGATCACTTGGACTAGTGCGATGGCATTGGTACATGCCATCTTGATGGGATTGTGTTGGAATCCCCTGGCACATTTCTAACTCCACCATTTGCGGCCAGTCCGATTGAGCATGTTCCAAATTGTTCATCTCCTCCCTCTCTTTTTCCACTCTTAGATTTAACAGGGATCACTTTTCAGTTAAAATTTAAACACCTGAGAATAATTGTGTGTTAATTACTGAGTTCAACCAATAGTACTAGAACCACAACAACAAATACTAAAAAGGATAAAGTATTACATTGTACATCTAAATTCAGGACAGGAGCTGATCAGTTCACTGTTGCTTATAGTGTCCATTTCACTTAATAGGTTTCCCCTTTGGCGCTCAGTTGTCACCGATCAGGGAAAACAAATGATATTTTTCTCTTTGGGACTGGCTTAATTCACTCAGCATGATGTTTTCCAGATTACTCCATCTTGTTGCAAATGACTGGGTTTCATTGTTTCTTACTGCTGTATAGTATTCTATGGAGTACATGTCCCATAATTTCTTTATCCAGTCTACTGTTGATGGGCATTTGGGTTGGTTCCAGGTCTTAGCTATTGTGAATTGAGCTGCAATAAACAATAATGTGCAGATGGCTTTTTTATTAGTCAAATTAATTTCCTTTGGGTAAATTCCAAGGAGTGGGATGGCTGGGTTGTATGGTAGGGTTATGTTCAGATTTCTGAGGAATCTCCAGACAGACTTCCATAGTGGCTTAACCAGTTTGCATTCCCACCAACAGTGGGTTAACACATCTTTAAGCATCTTTTGCAGGGCAGGATGAGTGGCAACAAATTCTTTCAGTTTCTGTTTGCTATGAAAAGTGTTAATTTCACCTTCATTCACAAATGAGAGCTTTGCAGGATATAGTATTCTGAGCTGGCAGTTTTTCTCTCTTAATACCTGGGCTATGTCTCGCCATTCCCTTCTAGCTTGCAGGGTTTCTGATGAGAAGTCTGCTGTGAGTCTAATTGGAGATCCTCTAAGAGTAATCTGACGTTTCTCTCTTGCACATTTTAGGATCTTTTCTTTATGTTTCACTGTGGTGAGTTTGATTACAACATGTCGTGGTGAGGATCTCTTTTGGTCATGTTTACTAGGGGTTCTATAAGCTTCCTGTACTAAGATGCCTCTGTCCTTCTCCAAACCTGGGAAATTTTCTGCTAGTATCTCACTGAAAATGCCTTCTAATCCTTTCTCCCTCTCCATGCCTTCAGGAACTCCTAGAACCCGAATGTTGGTTTTTTTAATAGTATCCTGTAGATTCCTGACAATATTATTTAGATTTCTGATTTCTTCTTCTTTTCTTTGGTTTGCTGTTTCCTTTCCTGTTCTCTGTCTTCTAAGTCTGATATTCTCTCTTCTGCTTCGCCCATTCTGTTTTTAAGGCTCTCTAATGTGTTTGTCATTTGATCTATTGAATTCTTCATTTCATTATGATTTCTCGTCGCTATCAGAGTTTCTTGTTCCACTAGTTGTTTCATTTCATTTTGATTCCTCCTTAATATTTCTTTTTTTTGCCCTTCTTTTTTATTTTTTATTTTTTTAAACTTTTATTTAATGAATATAAATTTCCAGTGTACAGCTTATGGATTACAATGGCTTCCCCCTCCCATATCTTCCCTCCAACCTGCAACCCTCCCCTCTCCCGCACCCTCTCCCCTTCCATTTGCATCAAGATTCATTTTCAATTCTCTTTATATACAGAAGATCAATTTAGTATAAAGGTTTCAACAGTTTGCACCCACATAGACACACAAATTGACACATACTGTTTGAGTACTAGTTATAGCATCAAATCAAAATGTACAGCACATGAAGGACAGAGATCCCACACGAGGAGCAAGTGCACAGTGGCTCCTGTTGTACACCCAACAAATTGACACTCTAGTTTATGGTGCCACTAACCACCCTAGGCTCTCGTCATGAGTTGCCAAGGCTATGGAAGCCTTCGAAGTTTGCCGACGCTGATCATATTTAGACAAGGTCATAAAAGACAGGGTGAGGATAGTAACCAATGATCCTAAGAGTGGCATTTACCAGGTTTGAGCAATAATACAGCATTAAGTGGGGAAGAGGACCATCAGTAAACACAAGTTGGGAGTAGAGCCATCGGTGGTAGAGTAGAGGTTATGATTACAAAGGAATGAGGCCCAAGTACGCTAGACAGGGTCTAGAACAAAGGACAGAGTCATTATTAGAGGAGCTAAGAAAGGTGCTGTCAAAGCTACAATTAAGTTTTCTGATTGAGAGGCAAATAGAACCTGATAGAAGGGGCTTGATAATAATCTGGTGGGCTTTAGGCCTTGTAAGTTAAGAGGCCCAGACCTATCTATCTCTTCACATGGGGTATATCCTAAGGGAGGTGTGAACCTCCTACGGGAAGGCACTCTGTTGACTTTCATTACTTGGCTGGCCTGGGAGGAGAGCTGGCCAGGTAAAGGCAGGGGCATCTCTAACAAGAAATTTACAGTTCTGCCTGCAATGTTGCTGACCCTACTTGATCATACCCTCAGCTGCAATGGTCACTTTGGAAGTTGGGCTGAGTGAAGGGCTTTTCAGCTTAGAGCCAATAAGATCTGTGGCTCTGACCAGGGCATCCTTCGACTCCAGGGCAGGTCCATTTCCAGTGATCCAACTCTTGGCAGAGCTGCCAGGGCTCTTCACAAGCTGAGTTCTGCTGAAGCCCAGGCTTACCACTTTGAAAGCCACTGCAGTGGACTGGCCTGTTGGGTCTCCTTGAGGGCAGATCACTGTACAGATCAGCCATTAATAGGCCTGCCACCCATTGCTTCTGATGCCTAGCTTTCTTTTCCTCCTGGTTTGTGTTAAAGCAGACCAGACGATGCAAGTCAAGGGAGTGCCCGTGTCCCATCTCTATCTTCTGCGGCCTGAACTACAAGTCTATAGTCACAGGCATGTTCTGCAGTAGTTTTTCTAAGGTAGACAATGCCCATGAGGAAAATGATATTCTCACTTTCAAACTTTCTTTCCCTTTGGTCTGAAAGTGAGGTTTTTTCTACTTATTGTATACTTGGCTGATGGCGAAGTGAATCTAGCTATCAGATTATTATTTAAGTTCTTATTTTGGCTATGCTATTACAGAAAAATGTTAGCCATCTCTTTTATAAGGTCTAAAGCTTAAATTGTGCATCCTACAGATTCCTTTATAATAGAATTAGTTTCCTACCTTGAAGAGAATAGAGAAATGAAAGAACAAGTTTGGCTTAGAATACAGAAATGAGGGAGCAAGTCCTAGATCGCTTGCTGACAATAGCAATATTACATGAATACTTAGCAAACTGTTTCAACCATTAGATAACAACTTAAGAAAACATTTACAAGAAGGTCCAATGCCTTCTATAAATTTTAAGAATCATGTATTTGAAAACACCTCTTAAATATCTAACATGGTGTAGTTTGTTTAGCCAGTAAACTTAAGCACAACCATCTAAAATGTTTTTAGTTTCTTTCTACCAACAAGTATAAAACATACGATAAAGGGATTCAGGTCACACCAATTAAAATGTATCTTTGATTGATTTTAGCAGCTTAAATTTATGAACAATCTTATCGATAAGCCATTTAAAATAAAACTCTTAATAAAATTTCCCCATGTGGACATACAATATGTACACACATATAATATAGCATAATAGACCAATATAGCAATTTTAATAATAGCTTTTAAAATCTTTAACTCTTTTTGTAGATTGCCAATGGATTTGAATTGCTTTTTGTTTTTAGTAACGTCAGTTAACCATACTTTCTCTCAGTTGGTACTGTTAATACATTATTGGCTTCATCTGTTTACAGAGCCATCCCAAAGTACTGAATACAATAAAAGTAGCTGGAAAAAGTCCATAGGAACCTATAGGAGGACAGCTAAACACAGAACCAACAATGCTTTAGTTTTATGAGCAGCACAGCATATACAACTGTGGATGACAAAAGACTTTAAGTCGCCATGTTTAAAATTATAAACTCATCAACCAACAAGAGGCACTTGCATACCTCACAGTATTTTTGAAAGCACCTGTAGGATTTGACAAGTATTTAACCCTTTAGGCCTCTGGGGCTTTCTCATTAAGATAACTATCATGTCTAGTAACACAAGATCGTTAGACTTTTTAATTCTCAAACATTTGTATTGATAGCATTTTCCATTATAGAAACTTAAAGTCTGGTACTACATCACATCCTGACAGTTCTTCTAATATAATCCAAATAGCCTGCCTAGTTGGTGTCTCTTTAAGATGAGAGACATAGGTCCTTCGATTTTTTCAGTAGGGCCCAAACTGGACAAACCAAAGTCCAGGATTTAGTGGAAATTTTAGAGACCAGATTGTTTGAAACTTTGATTTTTTTGAATGCCTGTCAAGAATGCCAAGAAGGCTCAAAATCCAAAATATCTAGTTGAAATAAGATTCCTTAAAATCATGACATAACATAGAACAAATTTGATCATTGTTACAAGGTGACTATTCAAATCTTTGAAAATAAGCACATATTTAAATAACCCATAGCTCTTAATAAAAATTCAGCTGTTTTTGAACAATTAGAATTTAACAGACATCAATAGCACATAATAGATTACTTTAACACATTGCTTTAACAGAACATCAGAGTTTAATTTTATGTCAAAGAGAAACTGAGCTTCCTGTGATCTTTTGCTGTGAGGTTCCCTTCCTTTACCTTCTTTCATATTGGTGACCGTGTTTCTGTGTTTCTGTGTGTAACACATCTTTTTTTTTTTATTTTTCCCCCCTCCCATAACTTCCCTCCCGCTCGCAGACCTCCCCTTTCCTGCTCCCTTTCCCCTTCCATTCATGTAAAGATTCATTTTCAATTCTCTTTGTATAGAGAAGATCAATTTAGTATATATTAGGTAAAGATTTCAACATTTTGCCCATATAGCAAAATAAAGTGAAAAAACTACCATTGGATTACTAATTATAGCATTAAATAGCAATGTACAGCACATTAAAGACAGAGTTCTTACATAATTTTTTTAAATTAATTAATTTTCTATGCCATTTCCATTTTAACACCAGGTTGTTTTTTTTTTTTTTCATTTCCAATTCTCTTTATATACAGAAGATCACTTCAGTATATAATTAGTAAAGACCTCATCAGTTTGTGCCCACACAGAAACGCAAAGTATAAAAATACTGTTTCAGTACTAGTTATAGCATCACTTGGCTTTAGACGACACATTAGGGACAGATCCCACATGGGGTGTAAGGACACAGTGACTCCTGTTGCTGATTTAACAATTTGACACTCCTGTTCATGGCGTCAGTAATCTCCCTAGGCTCTAGTCATGAGTTGCCAGGGCTATGGAAGCCCTTAGGGTTCGCTGACTTTGATCTTATTCCGATAGGGTCATAGTCAAAGTGGAAGTTCTCTCCTCCCTTCGGAGAAAGGTACCTCCTTCTTTGATGGCCCCATTCATTCCACTGGGATCTCACTCACTGAGATCATTCATTTAGGTATTTTTTTTTCCATGATATCTTGGCTTTCCATGCCTGCTATACTCTCATGGGCTCTTCAGCCAGATCTGAATGCCTTGAGGGCTGATTCTGAGGCCAGAGTGTTGTTTAGGACATCTGCCATCCTATGAGTCTGCTGTGTATCCCACTTCCCATGTTGGATCTTTCTCTCCCTTTTTGATTCTATCAGTTAGTATTAGCAGATACTTGTCTTGTTTGTGTGATCTCTTTGACTCTTAGACCTATCAGAGCTATCAATTGTGAGCTGAAATTGATCACTTGGACTAGTGCGATGGCATTGGTACATGCCATCTTGATGGGATTGTGTTGGAATCCCCTGGCACATTTCTAACTCCACCATTTGCGGCCAGTCCGATTGAGCATGTTCCAAATTGTTCATCTCCTCCCTCTCTTTTTCCACTCTTAGATTTAACAGGGATCACTTTTCAGTTAAAATTTAAACACCTGAGAATAATTGTGTGTTAATTACTGAGTTCAACCAATAGTACTAGAACCACAACAACAAATACTAAAAAGGATAAAGTATTACATTGTACATCTAAATTCAGGACAGGAGCTGATCAGTTCACTGTTGCTTATAGTGTCCATTTCACTTAATAGGTTTCCCCTTTGGCGCTCAGTTGTCACCGATCAGGGAAAACAAATGATATTTTTCTCTTTGGGACTGGCTTAATTCACTCAGCATGATGTTTTCCAGATTACTCCATCTTGTTGCAAATGACTGGGTTTCATTGTTTCTTACTGCTGTATAGTATTCTATGGAGTACATGTCCCATAATTTCTTTATCCAGTCTACTGTTGATGGGCATTTGGGTTGGTTCCAGGTCTTAGCTATTGTGAATTGAGCTGCAATAAACAATAATGTGCAGATGGCTTTTTTATTAGTCAAATTAATTTCCTTTGGGTAAATTCCAAGGAGTGGGATGGCTGGGTTGTATGGTAGGGTTATGTTCAGATTTCTGAGGAATCTCCAGACAGACTTCCATAGTGGCTTAACCAGTTTGCATTCCCACCAACAGTGGGTTAACACATCTTTAAGCATCTTTTGCAGGGCAGGATGAGTGGCAACAAATTCTTTCAGTTTCTGTTTGCTATGAAAAGTGTTAATTTCACCTTCATTCACAAATGAGAGCTTTGCAGGATATAGTATTCTGAGCTGGCAGTTTTTCTCTCTTAATACCTGGGCTATGTCTCGCCATTCCCTTCTAGCTTGCAGGGTTTCTGATGAGAAGTCTGCTGTGAGTCTAATTGGAGATCCTCTAAGAGTAATCTGACGTTTCTCTCTTGCACATTTTAGGATCTTTTCTTTATGTTTCACTGTGGTGAGTTTGATTACAACATGTCGTGGTGAGGATCTCTTTTGGTCATGTTTACTAGGGGTTCTATAAGCTTCCTGTACTAAGATGCCTCTGTCCTTCTCCAAACCTGGGAAATTTTCTGCTAGTATCTCACTGAAAATGCCTTCTAATCCTTTCTCCCTCTCCATGCCTTCAGGAACTCCTAGAACCCGAATGTTGGGTTTTTTAATAGTATCCTGTAGATTCCTGACAATATTATTTAGATTTCTGATTTCTTCTTCTTTTCTTTGGTTTGCTGTTTCCTTTCCTGTTCTCTGTCTTCTAAGTCTGATATTCTCTCTTCTGCTTCGCCCATTCTGTTTTTAAGGCTCTCTAATGTGTTTGTCATTTGATCTATTGAATTCTTCATTTCATTATGATTTCTCGTCGCTATCAGAGTTTCTTGTTCCACTAGTTGTTTCATTTCATTTTGATTCCTCCTTAATATTTCTTTTTTTTGCCCTTCTTTTTTATTTTTTATTTTTTTAAACTTTTATTTAATGAATATAAATTTCCAGTGTACAGCTTATGGATTACAATGGCTTCCCCCTCCCATATCTTCCCTCCAACCTGCAACCCTCCCCTCTCCCGCACCCTCTCCCCTTCCATTTGCATCAAGATTCATTTTCAATTCTCTTTATATACAGAAGATCAATTTAGTATAAAGGTTTCAACAGTTTGCACCCACATAGACACACAAATTGACACATACTGTTTGAGTACTAGTTATAGCATCAAATCAAAATGTACAGCACATGAAGGACAGAGATCCCACACGAGGAGCAAGTGCACAGTGGCTCCTGTTGTACACCCAACAAATTGACACTCTAGTTTATGGTGCCACTAACCACCCTAGGCTCTCGTCATGAGTTGCCAAGGCTATGGAAGCCTTCGAAGTTTGCCGACTCTGATCATATTTAGACAAGGTCATAAAAGACAGGGTGAGGATAGTAACCAATGATCCTAAGAGTGGCATTTACCAGGTTTGAGCAATAATACAGCATTAAGTGGGGAAGAGGACCATCAGTAAACACAAGTTGGGAGTAGAGCCATTGGTGGTAGAGTAGAGGTTATGATTACAAAGGAATGAGGCCCAAGTACGCTAGACAGGGTCTAGAACAAAGGACAGAGTCATTATTAGAGGAGCTAAGAAAGGTGCTGTCAAAGCTACAATTAAGTTTTCTGATTGAGAGGCAAATAGAACCTGATAGAAGGGGCTTGATAATAATCTGGTGGGCTTTAGGCCTTGTAAGTTAAGAGGCCCAGACCTATCTATCTCTTCACATGGGGTATATCCTAAGGGAGGTGTGAACCTCCTACGGGAAGGCACTCTGTTGACTTTCATTACTTGGCTGGCCTGGGAGGAGAGCTGGCCAGGTAAAGGCAGGGGGCATCTCTAACAAGAAATTTACAGTTCTGCCTGCAATGTTGCTGACCCTACTTGATCATACCCTCAGCTGCAATGGTCACTTTGGAAGTTGGGCTGAGTGAAGGGCTTTTCAGCTTAGAGCCAATAAGATCTGTGGCTCTGACCAGGGCATCCTTCGACTCCAGGGCAGGTCCATTTCCAGTGATCCAACTCTTGGCAGAGCTGCCAGGGCTCTTCACAAGCTGAGTTCTGCTGAAGCCCAGGCTTACCACTTTGAAAGCCACTGCAGTGAACTGGCCTGTTGGGTCTCCTTGAGGGCAGATCACTGTACAGATCAGCCATTAATAGGCCTGCCACCCATTGCTTCTGATGCCTAGCTTTCTTTTCCTCCTGGTTTGTGTTAAAGCAGACCAGAGGATGCAAGTCAAGGGATTGCCTGTGTCCCATCTCTAATCTTCAATGGCCTGAACTATAAGTCTATAGTTACAGGCATGTTCTGCAGTAGTTTTTCTAAGGTAGACAATGCCCATGAGGAAAATGATATTCTCACTTTCAAACTTTCTTTCCCTTTGGTCTGAAAGTGAGGTTTTTTCTACTTATTGTATACTTGGCTGATGGCGAAGTGAATCTAGCTATCAGATTATTATTTAAGTTCTTATTTTGGCTATGCTATTACAGAAAAATGTTAGCCATCTCTTTTATAAGGTCTAAAGCTTAAATTGTGCGTCCTACAGATTCCTTCATAATAGAATTAGTTTCCTACCTTGAAGAGAATAGAGAAATGAAAGAAAAAGTTGGGCTTAGAATAGAGAAATGAGGGAGCAAGTCCTAGATCGCTTGCTGACAATAGCAATATTACATGAATATTTAGCAAACCATTTCAACCATTAGATAACAACTTAAGAAAACATTTACAAGAAGGTCCAATGCCTTCTATATATTTTAAGAATCATGTATTTGAAAACACCTCTTAAATATCTAACATGGTGTAGTTGGTTTAGCCAGTAAAATTAAGCACAACCATCTAAAATATTTTTAGTTTCTTTCTACCAACAAGTTTAAAAGATATGATACAGAGATTCAGGTCACACCAATTAAAATATATCTTTGATTGATTTTAGCAGCTTAAATTTATGAACAATCTTATCGATAAGCCATTTAAAATAAAACTCTTAATAAAATTTCCCCATGTGGACATACAATATGTACACACATATAACATAGCATAATAGACCAATATAGCAATTTTAATAATAGCTTTTAAAATCTTTAACTCTTTTTGTAGATTGCCAATGGATTTGAATTGCTTTTTTAGTAACGTCAGTTAACCATACTTTCTCTCAGTTGGTACTGTTAATACATTATTGGCTTCATCTGTTTACAGAGCCATCCCAAAGTACTGAATACAATGGAAGTGGCTGGAAAAAGTCCATAGGAACCTATAGGAGGACAGCTAAAGACAGAACCAACAACGCTTTAGTTTTATGAGCAGCACAGCATATATAACTGTGGATGACAAAAGACTTTAAGTCGCCATGTTTAAAATTATAAACTCATCAACCAACAAGAGGCACTTGCATACCTCACAGTATTTTTGAAAGCACCTGTAGGATTTGACAAGTATTTAACCCTTTAGGCCTCTGGGGCTTTCTCATTAAGATAACTATCATGTCTAGTAATACAAGATCATTAGACTTTTTAATTCTCAAACATTTGTATTGATAGCATTTTCCATTATAGAAACTAAAGTTTGGTACCACATCACATCTTGACAGTTCTTCTAATATAATCCAAATAGCCTGCTTAGTTGGTGTGTCTATAAGATGAGAGACATAGGTCCTTCGATTTTTTCGGTTGGGCCCAAACTGGACAAACCAAAGTCCAGGATTTACTGGAAATTTTAGAGACCAGATTGTTTGAAACTTTGATTTTTTGAATGCCTGTCAAGAATGCCAAGAAGGCTCAAAATCCAAAATATCTGGATGAAATAAGATTCCTTAAAATCATGACATAACATAGACCAAATTTGATCATTGTTACAAGGTGACTATTCATATTTTTGAAAAAAGCACATATTTAAATAACCCATAGCTCTTAATAAAAATTCAGCTGTTTTTGAACAATTAGAATTTAACAGACATCAAGAGCACATAATAGATTACTTTAACACATTGCTTTAACAGAGCATCAGAGTTTAATTTTATGTCAAAGAGAAATTGAGCTTCCTGTGATCTTTTGCTCTGAGGTTCCCTTCCTTTACCTTCTTTCATATTGGTGACCGTGTTTCTGTGCTTCTGTGTGTAACACATCTTTAAGCATCTTTCGCAGGGCAGGATGAGTGGCAACAAATTCTTTCAGTTTCTGTTTGCTATGAAAAGTGTTAATTTCACCTTCATTCACAAATGAGAGCTTTGCAGGATATAGTATTCTGAGCTGGCAGTTTTTCTCTCTTAATACCTGGGCTATGTCTCGCCATTCCCTTCTAGCTTGCAGGGTTTCTGATGAGAAGTCTGCTGTGAGTCTAATTGGAGATCCTCTAAGAGTAATCTGATGTTTCTCTCTTGCACATTTTAGGATCTTTTCTTTATGTTTCACTGTGGTGAGTTTGATTACAACATGTCGTGGTGAGGATCTCTTTTGGTCATGTTTACTAGGGGTTCTATAAGCTTCCTGTACTAAGATGCTTCTGTCCTTCTCCAAACCTGGGAAATTTTCTGCTAGTATCTCACTGAAAATGCCTTCTAATCCTTTCTCCCTCTCCATGCCTTCAGGAACTCCTAGAACCCAAATGTTGGTTTTTTTAATAGTATCCTGTAGATTCCTGACAATATTATTTAGATTTCTGATTTCTTCTACTTTTCTTTGGTTTGCCTGTTTCCTTTCCTGTTCTCCGTCTTCTAAGTCTGATATTCTCTCTTCTGCTTCGCCCATTCTGTTTTTAAGGCTCTCTAATGTGTTTGTCATTTGATCTATTGAATTCTTCATTTCATTATGATTTCTCGTCACTATCAGAGTTTTTTGTTCCACTAGTTGTTTCATTTCCTTTTGATTCCTCCTTAATATTTCATTTTCACAAGAGAGATTTTCTATCTTGTCCATTAAGGATTTCTGCATTTCAAGAATTTGTTTTTGAGAACTTCTTAATGTTCTTATCAATTTTTTGAGATCTGCTTCTTGCATTTCTTCTATCTCATCATCTTCATAATCTTGCATTGGGGTGTCTTTTACATTTGGGGGCGTCATAGTGTCTTCCTTGTTCTTGTTACCTCGGTTTTTGCATTTGGTGTTTGGCATGTTGGAGATATTTGGTTTCTTCACTGTGGTGTTTTCTCTTGTTACACTATGGCTCTATATTAAGTGGACTGTCTGCTTTCGGTGGAGCCTTAGACGCTTGAGATGAGTGTGGACTGAGAGCTGTGTTTGGTTCCTCAGGGCTGAGGGTGTGTCAAAGATGACACTCCCAGGTTTGGTGTGGCAAATGTCTCTTTCTTTTTTTGATTCAAAAGGGAAGTAATTCCGCACAGCTGAACGTAATTGGAATAGTTAGCAGGCAAATGATACACCCACAGGAGCCAGAGATCGGAATCTCTTTCCCAAAGACCACACAGGGAATCTGTGCTGCCCTCAGTGTGGGCTCCAATTCTCCTGCAGTCTCCCACTGGGTTGCCAAGTTAGATCCTAACCTCCTGTTATTTCACCCCTCCCCCCAGAGTCAGGTGTTTCTGCTAGGCTCAGGGCCGGTGCAGACCTGAGGTCACCCTGCTTATGACGTATTCCAAAATGGCGCCTGCTCTGTCTTGCTCACCTTTGAGAGGTGAGCGGAGAGAGAGAAACTTGTGTCCGTATCGGTCACTTTTTAATTTTTTTCCTCTCTCTCTTCAAGTTAGCCTGGTGAATTTTTCCCCACGGAGTTTCAAGCCTCGTTCCCTCTAGCCACCTCTTTCCACTTGCCCGTTGGTGTCTCGGGCTATTGAGGTTCAGCTCACCTCATGTTCCAGCGCTGGTGTTTTGAGTCAGCCGCTGGTGTCCCGAACTTGGGCTCCCACGCTTTCCATGCAGGTCCACTGTGAATCACTAGTTCCGGAACTGTTTCCTCTGCTGTTTCATCCCCTACTCTTCCTTGACCCAGCAGTATCTCCACTTATATTAAACTGTCTCTCCCCCGGACTAATAGTGCGCTCCCTGCCAATTCCGCCATCTTGCCGCTCTCCTAATTTCCTATCTGGACTTTATTCTGTTGAATGTTTTTTATAGGGGAACATTGTATTTAGAGCTTGGATACAGAAATTGGTTCCACATGGAGACACCAGCTCTACATATTCGTATTTTCTAGGGAGAAAGCTAGTGGAAATGCAGCAAACAAAAATGATAATTCTGTTTGTATCGATGACATTTTATGCACTTGCCCAACGAAAAGAATTTGCTTTTCTCCATAACCATTTGTACTGTTATTTTCTCAGTCCATTGCATCCAAACTTCAAAATTTTTCCGGATATGACTGGATGAAACCAGAAATATCCGGTTGTGTTTTGGCTAATTCAATCCGAAATATTGTGAAAACCTCTGTGTTTGTGTTTTCTGGATATTATCAATGGACTTTATTGTTTTGAATATTTTTATCAGGGAACATTTAATTTTGTACCATAGAAGCACTAATTGGTTCATTATGGGGACACCAGCTCTACACATTCGTATATTCTAGGTAGAAATCTAGAGGAACTGCGCAAACAAACATGATATTTTGGTTTGTATCGATGACATTTTATGCATTGCCTAACGAAAAGACTTTGCTTTTCTCCAAAACCATTTTTACTGTGATTTTCTCGGTCCATTGCATAGGAATTCCACACCAGTTTGTCTGGATATGAATGGATGAAAACAGAAATATCCGGTTGTGTTTTGGCTAAGTCCATCCTAAATGTTGTGAAAGCCTCCGTGTTTGTGTTTTCTGGATATTATCAATGGACTTTCTGGTTTTGAATGTTTTTATTAGGGTACATTTAATTTTGTACCATTGAAACACTAATTGGTTCATCATGGGGACACCAGCTCTACCCATTCATATTTTCTAGGGAGAAAGCTAGAGGAACTGCGGCAAACAAACATGATATTTCTGTTTGTATCAAAGATATTCTATGCACTTGCCTAACAAAAAGCCTTTGCTTTTCTCCAAAACCATTTTTACTGTGATTTTCTAGGTCCATTGTATACGAATTCCACACCACTTTGTCCAGATATGACTGAATGAAACCGGAAATATCTGGATTTTTTTTTGCTAACTCAATCCCAGATATTGCTACCACCTCTGTGTTTGTGTTTTCTGGATATTCTTCACGGACTTTATTATTTTGAATGTTTTTTTTATCGGGGAAATTTTTATTTTGGGCTTGGATACAGTAATTGATTCCACAGGGAGACACCAGCTCTATATATTCGTATTTTCTAGAGAGAAAGCTAGAGGAACTGCGGCAAACAAACGTGGGCTTTCTGTTTGTATGAATGAGATTTTATGCACTTGCCTAAAAAAAGACTTTGCTTTTCTCCAAAACCATTTTTACTCTCATTTTCTCAGCCCATTGCATACGAATTCCACACAACTTTGTCCGGATATGACTGCATGAAAACAGAAATATCCGGTTGTGTTTTGGCTAACTAAATCTGAAATATTGTGGGCCGGTGCCATGGCTCAACAGGCTAATCCTCCACCTTGTGGTGCCGGCACACTGTCTTCTAGTCCCGGTTGGGGCACCGATCCTGTCCCAGTTGCCCGTCTTCCAGGCCAGCTCTCTGCTGTGGCTAGGGAGTGCAGTGGAGGATGGCCCAAGTCCTTGGGTCCTGCACCCCATGGGAGACCAGGAGAAGCACCTGGCTCCTGCCATCGGAACAGCGCGGTGCGCCGGCCACAGCGCACTACCGCGGCAGCCATCGGAGGGTGAACCAACGGCAAAAAAGGAAGACCTTTCTCTCTGTCTCCTCTCTCTCTCTCACTGTCCACTCTGCCTGTCAAAAAAAAAAAAGAAATATTGTGAAAGCCTCTGTGTTTGTGTTTTCTGGATATTATCGATGGACTTTATTGTTTTGAATTTTTTTTTAATCAGGAAAAATTTACTTTTGTACCATTCAAACACTAATTGGTTCATGATGGGGACACCAGCTCTACACATTCATATTTTCTAGGCAGAAAGCTAGAGGAACTGCGGCAAACAAACATGATATTTCTGTTTGTATAGATGACATTTTATGCGCTTGCCTAACTAAAAGACTATGATATTCTCCAAAACCATTTTTACTGTGATTTTCTCCATCCATTACATACGAATTCCACACCAGTTTTTCTGGATATGCCTGGATGACACCGGAATTTTTTTTTTTTCTGCTAACTTAATCCCAAATATTGCTACAGCCTCTGTGTTTGTGTTTTCTGAATATTATCTACGGACTTTATTTTTTTTTGAAAGTTTATTATCCGGGAATATTTTATTTTGAGCTTGCAGTAATTGGTTCCACATGGAGACACCAGCTCTACACATTCGTATTTTCTAGGGAGAAAGCTAGAGGAACTGTGGCAAACAAACATGATATTTCTGTTTGTATAGATGACATTTTATGCACTTGACTAACGAAAAGACTTTGCTTTTCTCCAAAACTATTTTTACTGTGATGTTCACGGTCCATTGCATACGAATTCCAAACGACTTTTTCCAGATATGACTGCATCAAACCTGAAATATCTGGTTGTATTTTGGCTTACCCAATGCGAGATATTGTGAAAGCCTCTGTGTTTGTGTTTTCTGGATATTATCGATGGACCTTATTGTTTTGAATGTTTTTATCAGGGAACATTTAATTTTCTGCCGTTGAAACACTAATTGGTTCATCATGGGGACACCAGCTGAACGTATTCATATGTTCTAGGGAAAAAGCTAGAGGAACTGCAGCAAACAAACATGATATTTCCGTTTGTAACGATGACATTTTATGCACTTACCTAAAGAAAAGATTTGCTTCTCTCCAAACTTTTTTTACTGTGTTTTTCCCAGTCCATTGCATACGAATTCCACACCACTTTGTCTGGATATGACTGGATGAAACCAGAAATATCTGATTTTGTTTTGGCTAACTCAATCCCAGACATTGCTACAGCCTCTGTGTTTGTGTTTTCTGGATATTATCCACAGGCTTTATTGTTTTTAATGTTTCTTATCGGGGAACATTTAATTTTGTTCTTGGATACATTAATTGGTTCCACATGGAGACACCAGATCTACACATTGGTATTCTCTAGGGAGAAAGCTAGAGGAACTGGAACAAACAAACATGATATTTCCGTTTGTATAAATAACATTTTTTGCACTTGCCTAACAAAAAGACTTTGCTATCCTCCAAAACCATTTTTACTGTGAAGTTCTCGGTCCATTGCATATGAATTATACACCCGTTTGTCCAGATATGACTGAATGAAACCAGAAATATCCTGTTCTCTTTTGGCTAACTTAATCTGAGATATTGCTACAGCCTCTGTATTGTGTATTCCTGATATTATCCACGCAGTTTATTGTTTTGAATGTTTTTTATTAGTGAACATTTAATTTTGTGCTTGGAAACACTAAATGATTCCACATGGAGACACCAGGTCTACACACCCATATTTTCTAGGGAGAATGCTAGAGGAACTGCGACGAAAAAACATGATATTTCTCTTTGTATAGATGACATTTTATGCACTTGCCTAACGAAAAGTCTTTGCTTTTCTCCAAAACCATTTGTACTCTGATTTTCTCGGTGCATTGCATACGAATTCCACAGAACTTTCTCGGCATATGACTGGATGAAAACAGAAATATCCGGTTGTGTTTTGTCTTACTCAATCTGAAATATTGTGAAAGCCTCTATGTTTGTGTTTTCTGGATATTATCAATGAACTTCATTGTTTTGAATGTTTTTTTTCAGGGAAAATTTAATTTTGTACCATAGAAACACTAATTGGTTCATCATGGGGACACCAGCTCTAACATTCGTATTTTCTAGGGAGAAAGCTCGAGGAACTGCGGCAAACAAACCTGATATTTCTGTTTGTATCGATGACATTTTATGCACTTGCCTAACGAAAAGACTTTGCTTTTCTCCAAAATGATTTTTACTGTGATTTTCTTGGTCCATTGCATATGAATTCCACACCAGTTTTCTGGGTATGACAGGATGAAACCAGAAATATCCGGTTGTGTTTTGGCTAACTCAGTCTGAAATATTATGAAAGCCTCTGTGTTTGTGTTTTCTGGATATTATCGATGGACTTTATTGTTTTGAATATTTTCATCAGGGAACATTTATTTTTATACCGCAGAAACACTAATTGGTTCATCACGGGGACACCAGCTCTATATATTCGTATTTTCTAGGGAGAAAGCTAGAGAAACTGCGGCCTACAAGCATGATATTTCTGTATGTATAGATGACATTTTATGCACATTCCTAACGAAAAGACTTTGCTTTTCTCCAAAACCAATTTTATTTTGATTTTCTCGGTCCATTGCATACAAATTCCACACTAGTTTGTCCGGATATGACTGGATGAAACTGGAAATATCCGGTTTTGTTTTCGCTAACTCAATCCCAGATATTGTTACCGCCTCTGAGTTTGTGTATCCCTGATATTATCCACAGACTTTATTGTTTTGAATGTTTTTAATCAAGGAACATTTAATTTTGTGCTGCGAAACACTGATTGTTTCCACATGGAGACACCAGATCTATATATTTGTATTTTCTAGGGAGAAAGCTAGAGGAACTGCGGCAAACAAACATGATATTTCTGTTTGTATAGATGACATTTTATGCACTTGCCTAAAGAAAAGACTTTGCTTTTCTCCAAAACCATTTGTACTGTGATTTTCTCGGTCCTTTGAATATGAATTCCACACCAGTTTGTCCGGATATGACTGGATGAAACTGGAAGTATGCGGTTTTGTTTTGGCTAACTCAATCCCAGATATTAATAAGGCCTCTGTGTTTCATTTTTCTGGATCCCTCAAGGGATTTTATTGTTTTGAATGCTTTTTATTTGGGAACATTTTATTTTGAGCTTCAATACTGTAATTGGTTCCACCTGGAGACACCAGCTGTACATACTCGTATTTTCTAGGGAGAAAGCTAGAGAAACTGCGGCCTACGAGCATATTTCTGTTTGTATCGATGACATTTTATGCACTTGCCTAACGAAAAGTCTTTGCTTTTCTCCAAAACCAATTTTATTGTGATTTTCTCGGTCCATTGCATACGAATTCCACACCAGTTTTCTGGATATGAATGGATGAAATCGGATATATCCGGTTGTGTTTTCACTAACTCAATCCGAAATATTGTGAAAGCCTCTTTGTTTGTGTTTTCTGGATATTATCAATGGTTTTTATTGTTTTGAATTTTTTTTATCAGGGAACATTTTATTTTTAGCTAGCATACAGTAATTGATTCCACATGGATACACCAACTCTACACATTCGTATTTCCTAGGGAGAAAGCTAGAGGAACTGTGACAAACAAACATGAGATTTCTGTTTGTATAGCTAACATTTTATGCACTTGCCTAAGGAAAAGACTTTGCTTTTCTCCAAAACCATTTTTACAGTGATTTTCTCGGTCCATTGCATATGAATTCTACACCAGTTTACCGGATATGACTTGTGGAAACCGGAAATATCTAGTTTTGTTTTGGCTAACTCAATCCCAGATATTGCTACAACCTCTGAGTTTGTGTATTCCTAATATTATAAATGCACTTTATTGTTTTTAACGTTTTTTATCAGGGATCATTTAATTTGTGCTTGGAAACACTAATTGGTTCCACATGGAGACACTAGCTCTACACATTCTTATTTTCTTGGGAGAAAGCAAGAGGAACTGCGGCAAACAATCATGATGTTTCTGTTTGTATAGATGACATTTTATGCACTTGCAAAACGAAAAGACTTTGCTTTTCTCCAAAACCAGTTTTACTGTGATTTTCTCAGTCCATTGCCTCTGAATTCCAAACGACTTTTTCCGGATATGACTGGATGAAACCGGAAATATCCGGTTTATTTTTGGCTAACTCGACCCGAAGTATTCTGAAAGCCTCTGTGTTAGTGTTTTCTGAATATTATCAACGGACTTTATTGTTTTGAATGTTTTTTATTGGAGAACATTTTATTTTGAGCTTGGATACAGTAATTGGTTCCATTTGGCGACACCAGCTCTACGTATTCGTATTTTCGAGGTAGAAAACTAGAGGAACTGCTGCAAACAAACCTGATATTTCTGTTTATATAGATGACATTTTATGCAGTTGCCTAATGAAAAGACTTTGCTTTTCTCCAAAACCATTTTTACTGTGATTTTCTCGGTCCATTGCATACGAATTCCACACCAGTTTGTAAGGATATGTCTGGATGAAACAAGAAATATCTGGTTTTGTTTTGGCTAACTCAATCCCAGATATTGCTACAGCCTCTCTGTATGTGCATTCCTGATATTATCCACAGAGTTTATTGTTTTGAATGTTTTTTATCAGGGAACATTTAATTTTGTGCTTCTAATTACTAATTCGTTCCACATGGAGAAACCAGCTCCACACATTCCTATTTTCTAGGGAGAAAGCTAGAGGAACTGCGGCAAACAAACATGATGTTTCTGTTTGTGTAGATAACATTTTATGCAGTTGCCTAACGAAAAGACATTGCTTTTTCCAAAACCATTTTTAGAGTCATTTTCTGAGTCCATTGCATCCGATTTCCAAACGACTTTTTCTGGATATGATTGGATGAAACCGAAAATATCCGGTTGTGTTTTGGCTAACTCAAATCGAAATATTCCGAAAGCCTCTGTGTTTGTATTTTCTGGATATTATCAATGGACTATATTGTTTAGAATGTTTTTTTCAGGGAACATTCCATTTCTTACCGTAGAAAAACTAATTGGATCATCCTGGGGACACCAGCTCTATACATTCATATTTTCTAGGGAGAAATCAAGAGGAACTGTGGCAAACAAACACCATATTTCTGTTTGTATAGATCACATTTTATACAGTTGCCTAACGAAAAGACTTTGCTTCTCTCCAAAACCATTTTTACTGTTATTTTCTCGGTCCATTGCATACAAATTCCAAACCACTTTGTCTGGTATGACTGGATGAATCCTGAAATATCCGGTTGTGTTTTGGCTAACTCAATCCTAAATACTGTGAAAGCCTCTGTGTTTGTGTTTTCTGGATATTATCGATGTACAATATTGTTTTGAATGTTTTCATTAGGGAATATATAATTTTCTACATTAGAAACACTAATAGGTTACACATGGGGACACGAGCTCTACACATTTGTATTTTCTAGGTAGAAAGCTAGAGGAACTGCAGCAAAAAAACATGATATTTTTGTTTGTATAGATGACATTTTATTCACTTGCCTAGCGAAAAGACTTTGCTTTTTTGCAAAACAATTTTTACTGTGATTTTCTTAGTCCATTGCATACGAATTGCACACCACTTTGTCCGGATATGACTGGATAAAAAGAGAAATATCCGGTTGTGTTTTGGCTAACTCAATCCGAAATATTGTGAAAGCCTCTGTGTTTGTGATTTCTGGATATTATCAACGGACTTTATTATTTTGAATGTTTTTATCAGGGAACATTTAATTTTGTGCTGCGAAAATACTAATTGGTTCCACATGGAGACACCATCTCTACACATTCGTATATTCTAGGGAGAAAGCTAGAGGAACTGCGGCAAACAAACATGATATTTCTGTTTGTATAGATGATATTTTATGCACTTGCCTAACGAAAAGACTTTGCTTTTCTCCACACCACTTTTCCTGTGATGCTCTCAGTCCATTGCATACGAATTCCACACCAGTTTGTCCGGATATGACTGGATGAAACCGAATATATCCAGTTGTGTTTTCGCTAACTCAATCCGAAATATTGTTGAAGCCTCTTTGTTTGTGTTTTCTGGATATTATCAATGGGTTTTATTGTTTTGAATGATTTTTATCGGGGAACATTTTATCTTTAGCTAGGATGCAGTAATTGGTTAGACATGGAGACACCAGCTCTACACATTCGTATTTTCTAGGTAGAACAGTAGAGGAACGGCGGCAAACAAACATGATATTTCTGTTTGTATAGATGACATTTTATGCACTTGCCTAACGAAAAGACTTTGCTTTTCTCCAAAACCATTTTTACTGTGATGTTCTCAGTCAATTGCATACGAATTCCACACCACTTTGTCCGGATATGTCTGGATGAAACCGGAATTATCCGGTTGCGTTTTGGCTAACTCAAACCGAAATATTGTGAAAGCCTCTGTGTTTGTGTTTTCTGGATATTATTTATGGACTTTATTGTTTTGAAGATTTGTATCAGGGAACATTTAATTTTGTACCATAGAAACACTAATTGTTTCATCATGGGAAAACCAGCTATACATATTAGTATTTTCTAGGGAGAAGGCAAGTGTATAAAACGTCATCTACACAAACACAAATATCATGTTTGTTTGTCGCAGTTCCTCTAGCTTTCTCCTTAGAAAATAGGAATGTGTAGAGCTAGTGTCCCCATGATGAACCAATTAGTGTTTCTACGGTACAAAAATAAATGTTCCCTGATAAAAATATTCAAACAATAAATTCCATCGATAATGTCCAAAAAACACAAACACAGAGGTTGTAGCAATATTTCGGATTTAGTTAGCCAAAACAAAACGGGATAATTCCAGTTTCATCCAGACATATCTGGACAAAGTGGTGGGAATTTGTATGCAATGGACCGAGAAAATCACAGTGAAAATGGTTTTGGAGAAAAGCAACGTATTTGCATTAGGCAAGTGCATAAAATGTCATCTATACAAATGGAAATATCATATTTGTTTGCGGTGGTTCCTCTAGCTTTCTCCCTAGAAAATACGAATGTGTGGAGCTGGTGTCCCCACGATGAACCAATTAGTGTTTCAACGGTACAAAATTAAATGTTCCCTGATAAAAACATGCAAAACAATAAAGTCCATTGATGATATCCATAAAACACAAACACAGAGGCTTTCACAATATTTCGCATTGAGTTAGGCAAAAGACAACCGGATATTTCTGGTTTCATCGAGGCATGTCTGGACAAAGAGGTGTGGAATTCATATGCAATGAACCAAAAAAATCACAGTACAAATGGTTTTGGAGAAAAGCAAAGTCTTTCATTTTTACTGTGATTTTCTCGGTCCATTTCATACGAATTCCACAACAGTTTGTCCAGATATGACTGGATGGAACCGGAAATATCCGGTTGTGTTTTGGATAACTCAATCCCAGATATTTCTACAGCCTCTGTGTTTGTGTTTTCTGGATATTATCGATGGACTTTATTGTTTTGAAAGTTTTTTATCGGGGAACATTTTATTTTATGCTTGGAATCACTAATTGGTTCCTCATGGTGACACCAGCTCAACACATTCATATTTTCTAGGGAGAAAGCTAGAGGAACTGCGAAAAACTAACATGATATTTCTGTTTGTGTCGATCACATTTTATGCACTTGCCTAAGGAAAAGACTTTGCTTTTCTCCAAAACCATTTTCATTGTGATTTTCTCAGTCCATTGCATACGAATTCCAAACAACTTTTTCCGGATATGACTGGATGAAACCAGAAATATCTGGTTTTGTTTTGGCTAACTCAATCCGAAATATTTCTACAGCCACTGTGTTTGTTTTTTCTGGATATTATCGATGGACTTTATTGTTTTGAATATTTTTATCAGGGGACATTTATTTTTCTACCGTAGAAACACTAATTTGTTCATCATGGGGACACCAGCTCTACACATTCGTATTTTCTAGGGAGAAAGCTAGCGGAACTGCGGCAAACAAGCATGATATTTCTGTTTCTATAGATGACATTTTATGCACTTTCCTAATGAAAAGACTTTGCTTTTCTCCAAAACCATTTTTACTGTAATTTTCTAGGTCCATTGCATACCAATTTCACAATAGTTCACCGGATATGACGGGATGAAACCAGAAATATGCGGTTCTCTTTTGCCTAACTAAATCCGAAATATTGTGAAAGTCTCTGTGTTTGTGTTTTATGGATATTATCGAGGGACTTTATTGTTTTGAATGTTTTTATCAGGGAGCATTTAATTTTCTACCGTTGAAACACTAATTGGTTCATTGTGGGTACACCAGCTCCACACATTCATATTTTCTAGGGAGAAAGCTGGAGGAACTGCCGCAAACAAACATGATATTTGTGTATGTATAGATGACATTTTATGCACTTGCCTAACAAAAAGACTTTGCTTTTCTCCAAAACCACTTTTACTGTGATTTTCTCGGTCCATTGCATACGAATTCCACACAAGTTTGTCCGGAAATGACTAGATGATACCGGAATTATCCAGTTTTGTTTTGGCTAACTCTATCCCAGATATTGCTATAGCCTCTGTGTTTGTGTTTTCTGGATATTATCAATGGACTTAACTGTTTTGAATGTTTTTTATCAGGGAACACTATATTTTGAGCTTGGATACAGTAATTGGTTCCACATGGAGACACCAGTTCTGCACATTCAATTTTCTAGGGAGAAAGCTAGAGGATCTGCGGCAAACAAACATGATGTTTCTGTTTGTATCGATGACATTTTATGCAATTGCCTAATGAAAAGACTTTGGTATTCTCCAAAACCATTTTTACTGTGATTTTCTTGGTCCATTGCCTATGAATTCCACACAAGTTTGACCGGATATGCCTGGAAGAAACCGGAAATATCCGGTTGTGTTTTGGCTAACTCAATCCCAGATATTGCTACAGCTTCTGTGTTTGAGTTTTCTGGATATTATCGATGGACTTTATTGTTTTCAATGTTTTCACGGGGAACATTTTATTTTGAGCTTGGATACAGTAATTGGTTCCACATGGAGATACCAGCTCTACATATTTGTATTTTCTAGGGAGAAAGCTAGAGGAACTGCGGCCAACAAACATGATATTTCTGTTTGTGTAGATGACATTTTATGCACTTGCCTAACGAAAAGACTTTGCTTTTCTCCAAAACCATTTTACTGTAATTTACTCGGTCCATTGCATACGAATTCCACACCAGTTTGTCCGGGAATGACTGGATGATACCGGAACTATCCCGTGTTGTTTTGGCTAACTCGATCCCAGATATTGTTGCAGCCTCTGTGTTTGTTTTTTCTGGATATTATCAATGGACTTTATTTTTTTGAATGTTTTTTATCATGGAACATTATATTTTGAGCTTGGATACAGTAATTGGTTCCACATGGAGACTTCAGCTCTATGTATTCGTATTTTCGAGGTAGAAAAATAGAGGAACTGCAGCAAAAAAACATGATATTTCTGTTTGTGTAGATGACATTTTGCACTTGCCTAAAGAAAAGACTTTGCTTTTCTCCACAACCATTTTTACTGTGATTTTCTCGGTCCATTGCATAGGAATTCAACACCTCTTTGTCCGGATGTGACTGGATGAAAACAGAAATACCCGGTTTTGTTTTGGCTAACTCAATGCAAAATATTGTGAAAGCCTCTGTGTTTGTGTTTTCTGGATATTATCGATGCACTTTATTGTTTTGAATGTTTTTATCAAGGAACATTTAATTTTGTTCTTGGAAACACTAATTGGTTCATCATGGGGACACCATCTCTACATATTCATATTTTTAGGGAGAAAGCTAGAGGAAATGTGGCAAACAAAAATTATATTTCTGTTTGTATAGATGACAATTTATGCACTTGCCTAATGAAATGACTTTGCTTTTCTGCAAAACCATTTTTACTGTGATTTTCTTCGTCCATTGCATAAGAATTCCACTTCACTTATTCCAGATATGACTGGATGAAAACAGAAATATCCGCTTTTGTTTTACCTAACTCAATTCGAAATATTGTGAAAGCCTCTGTGTTTGTGTTTTCTGGATATTATCAGTGGACTTTATTGATTTGAACATTTTTATCAGGGAACATTTTATTTTGATCTTGGAAACACTTATTGGTTCCACATGGAGACACCAGCTCTACACATTCGTATTTTCTAGGGAGAAAGCTAGAGGAACTGCAGCAAACTAACCTGATATTTCCGGTTGTATCGATGACATTTTATGCACTTGCCTAACGAAAAGACTTTGGTATTCTCCAAAACCATTTGTGCTGTGATTTTCTCGGTCCATTGCATATGAATTCCACACCAGTTTGACCAGATATGACTGGATGAAACCGGAAATATCCGGTTGTGTTTTGGCATACTCAATGCCAGATATTGCTAGAGCATCTGTGTTTGTGTTTTCTGGATAATATCAATGGACTTTATTGTTTTGAAGGTTTTTTATAGGGTAACATTTAATTTTGTACCATTGAAACACTAATTGATTCCACATGGAGACACCAATTCTACACATTCTTATTTTCTAGGGAGAAAGCTAGAGGAACTGTGGCAAACAAACATGATATTTGTGTTTGTGTAGTTGACGTTTTATGCACTTACCAAACGAAAAGACTTTGCTTTTCTCCAAAACCATTAATATGTGATTTTCTCAGTCCATTGGATACAAATTCCACACCAGTTTGTCCGGATATCACTGGATGAAACCAGAAATATCCTGTTGTGTTTTGGCTAACTCAATCCAAAATATTGTGAAAGCCTCTGTGTTTGTGTTTTCAGGATATTATTGATGGACTTTATTGTTTTGAATATTTTTATGAGGGAACATTTAATTTTGTACCGTAGAAACACTAATTGATTCATCATGGGGACACCAGCTCTACACATTCGTATTTTCTAGGGAGAAAGCTAGAGGAACTGCAGCAAACAAACATGATATTTCTGTTTGTATAGATGACATTTTATGCACTTGCCTAACGAAAAGACTTTGCTATTCTCCAAAACCATTTTTACTGTGATTTTCTCGGTCCATTGCATACAAATTCCACACCAGTTTGTCCGGATATGACTGGATGAAACTGGAAATATCCAGTTTTGTTTTGCTTAACTCAATCCCAGATATTGCTGTAGCCTCTGTGTTTGTTTTTTCTGGATATTATCAATGGACTTTATTGTTTTGAATGTTTTTTATCAGGGAACGTTTAATTTTGTTCTTGGAAACACTAATTGGTTCATCATGGGGACACCAGCTCTACACATTTGTATTTTCTAGGGAGAAAGCTAGAGGAACTGCGAAAAACTAACCTGATATTTCTGTTTGTATAGGTGACATTTTATGCACTTGCCTAATGAAAAGTCTTTGCTGTACTCCCAAACCATTTTTACTGTGATTTTCTCAGTCCATTGCATATGAATTCCACACCAGTTTGTCCGGATATGACTGGATGAAACCAGAAATATCCGGTTATTTTGGCTAACTCAATCCGAAATATTGCTACAGCCTCTGTGTTTCTGTTTTCTGGATATTATCGGTGGACTTTATTGATTTGAACATTTTTATCAGGGATAATTTAATTTTGTACCATTAAAACATTAATTGGTTCTTCATGGGGATAACAGCTCTACACATTCGTATTTTCTAGGGAGAAAACTAGAGGAACTGCGGCCAACACACATGATATTTCTGTTTGTATAGATGACATTTTATGCACTTGCCAAACGAAAATACGTTGCTTTCTCCAAAACCATTTTTACTGTGATTTTTTTGGTCCATTGAAATGAATTCCACACCACTTTGTCCAGATATGACTGGATGGAACCGGAAATATCCGGTTGTGTTTTGGCTAACTCAATCCCAGATATTGCTACAGCATCTGTGTTTGTGTTTTCTGGATCTTATTGATGGGCTTTATTGTTTTGAATGTTTTTTATCGGGGAACATTTAATTTTGTACCGTTGAAACACAAACTGGTTCCACATGGAGACACCAGCTCTACATTTTCGTATTTTCTAGGGAGAAAGCTAGAGGAACTGCGGCAAACAAACATGATATTTCTGTTTGTATAGATGACATTTTATGCACTTGCCTAACGAAAAGACTTTGTTTTTCTCCAAAACCATTTTTACGCAGATTTTCTCAGCGCATTGCATATGAATTCCACACCACTTTGTCCGGATATGACTGGATGAAACCAGAAATATCCGGTTGTGTTTTGGCTAACTCAATCAGAAATATTGTGAAAGCTTCTGTGTTTGTGTTATCTGATATTATCGATGGACTTTATACTTGTGAATTTTTTTATCGGGGATTATTTTATTTTGATCTTTGATACAGTAATAGGTTATACACAGAGACACTAGCTCTACGCATTCATATTTTCTAGGGAGAAAGCAAGAGGAACAGCGACAAACAAACATGATATTTCTGTTTGTACAATGACATTTTATGAATTGCCTAACGAAATGACTGATTTTCTCCAAAACCATTTTTACTCTGATTTTCTCGGTCCATTGCATACGAATTACAAACGACTTTTTCCGGATATGACTGGATGAAACCAGAAATATACGGTTGTGTTTTGGCTAACTTAATGTGAAATATGCTTAAAGTTTCTTTTTTTTTTCTGGATATTATCGATGCACTTAATTGTTTTGAATGTTTTTATCAGGGAACATTTAATTTTGTACCATTGAATCACGAATTGCTTCATCTTGGGGACACCAGCTCTACACATTCGTACTTTCTAGGGAGAAAGCTAGAGGAACTGCAGCAAACAAACATGATATTTCTGTTTGTATAGATGACATTTTATGCACTTGCCTAATGAAAAGACTTTGCTTTTCTCCAAAACCATTTGTACTGTGATTTTCTCGGTCCATTGCATACGAATTCCACACCAGTTTGTCTGGATATGACTGGATGAAACCGGAAGTATCCGGTTGTGTTTTGCCTAACTCAATTCGAAATATTGTGAATGCCTCTGTGTTTGTGTATTCCTGATATTATCCAAGGACTTTATTGTTTTGAATGTCTGTATCAGGGAACATTTTATTTTGTGCTGTGAAAGACTAATTGGTTCCACATGGAGACACCACCTCTGCACATTCGCATTTTCTAGGGAGAAAGCTAGAGGAACTGTGGCAAACAAACATGATATTTCTGTTTGTGTAGATGACATTTTATGCACTTGCCAAACGTAAAGACTTTGCTTTTCTTCAAAACCATTTTTACTGTGATTTCCTCGGTCCATTGCATACGAATTGCATACCAGTTTGTCTGGATATTACTGCATGAAACCGGCAATATGCGGTTTTCTTTTGGCTAGCTCAATCCCAGATATTGCTACAGCCTCTGTGTTTGTGTTTTCTGGATATTATCAACGGAGTTAATTGTTTTGAATGTTTTTTTATCAGGGAATATTTAATTTTGTTCTTGGAATCATTAATTGCTTCATCATGGGGACACCAGCTCTACACATTCGTATTTTCTAGGGAGAAAGCTAGAGGAACTGCGGCAAACAAACATTATATTTATGTTTTTGTAGATGAAATTTTATGCACTTGCCTAATGAAAAGACTTTGGTGTTCTCCAAAACCATTTTTACTGTGATTTTCTCGGTCCATTGCATACGAAATCCACACCAGTTTGTCCACATATGACTGGATGAAACCAGAAATATCCGGTTTTCTTTTGGCTAACTAAATCGCAGATATTGCTACTACCTCTGTGTTTGTCTTTTCTGGGTATCATCAACAGACTTCATTGTTTTGAATGCTTTTAATCGGAGAAAATTTAATTTTGAGCTTGGATACAGTAATTGGTTCCACATGGAGACACCAACTCTACACATTTGTATTTTCTAGGTAGAAAACTAGAGGAAATGGGACAAACAAACATGATATTTCTGTTTGTATAGATGACATTTTATGCACTTGCCTAACGAAAAGACTTTCCTTTTCTCCAAAACCATTTTACTGTGATTTTCTCGGTCCATTGCATAGGAAATCCACACGAGTATGTCCGGTTGACTAAATGAAAACCGAAATATCCGGTTTTGTTTTGGCTAACTCAATCCCAGATATTTCTAAAATCTCTTAGTTTGTGTTTTCTGGATATTGTCAACAGACTTTATTGATTTGAATGTTTTTTATCAGGGAACATTTAATTTTGTGCTGCGACACACAAATTGGTTCAAATGGAGACACCAACTCTACACATTCATACTTTCTATGGAAAAAGCTAGAGGAACAGCAGCAAACAAACATGATATTTCTGTTTGTATCGATGACATTTAAGCACTTCCCTAACAAAAAGACTTTCCTTTTCTCCAAAACCATTTGTACTGTGATTTTCTCGGTCCAATGCATACGAATTCCACACTGCTTTTTCCGGATATGACTGGATGAAAGCAGAAATATCCGGTTGTGTTTTGGCTAACACAATCCGAAATATTGTGACAGCCTCTGTGTTTGTGTTTTCTGGATATTATTGATGGACTTTATTGTTTTGAATATTTTTATAAGGGAACATTTCATTTTGTACCGTAGAAGCACCAATTGGTTCATCATGGTGACACCAGCTCTACACATTCTTATTTTCTATGGAGAAAGCTAGAGGAATTGCGGCAAACAAACATGATATTTCTTTTTGTATAGATGACATTTTATGCACTTGCCTAACGAAAAGACTTTGCTTTTCTCCAATCCATTTTTACTGTGATTTTCTCGGTCCATTGCATACGAATTCCACACCAGTTTGTCTGGATGTGACTGGATGAACCGGAAATATCCAGTTTAGTTTTGGCTAACTCAATCACAGATATTGCTACAACTCTGTGTTTGTGTATTCCTGATATTATCCACGGACTTTATTGTTCTGAATGTTTTTTATCAGGGAACATTTTATTTTGTACCGTAGAAACACTGATTGGTTCCACATGGAGACACCAGGTCTACACATTCGTATTTTCTAGGGAGAAAGCTAGAGGAACTGTGACAAACAAACATGATGTTTCTGTTTCTATAGATGACATTTTATGCACTTGCCTAACCAAAAGACTTTGCTTTTCTCCAAAACCATTTTTGCTGTGATTTTCTCGGTCCATTGAATACGAATTCCACACTACTTTGTCCGGATATGACTGGATGAAACCAGAAATATCCGGTTGTGTTTTGGCTAACTCAATCCGAAATATTGTGAAAGCCTCTGTGTTTGTGTTGTCAGGATATTATTGATGGACTTTATTGTTTTGAATATTTTTATCAGGGAACATTTAATTTTGTACCGTAGAAACACTAATTGATTCATCATGGGGACACCAGCTCTACACATTCGTATTTTCTAGGGAGAAAGCTAGAGGAACTGCAGCAAACAAACATGATATTTCTGTTTGTATAGATGACATTTTATGCACTTGCCTAACGAAAAGACTTTGCTTTTCTCCAAAACCATTTTTACTGTGATTTTCTCGGTCCATTGCATACAAATTCCACACCAGTTTGTCCGGATATGACTGGATGAAACTGGAAATATCCAGTTTTGTTTTGCTTAACTCAATCCCAGATATTGCTGTAGCCTCTGTGTTTGTTTTTTCTGGATATTATCAATGGACTTTATTGTTTTGAATGTTTTTTATCAGGGAACATTTAATTTTGTTCTTGGAAACACTAATTGGTTCATCATGGGGACACCAGCTCTACACATTTGTATTTTCTAGGGAGAAAGCTAGAGGAACTGCGAAAAACTAACCTGATATTTCTGTTTGTATAGGTGACATTTTATGCACTTGCCTAATGAAAAGTCTTTGCTGTACTCCCAAACCATTTTTACTGTGATTTTCTCGGTCCATTGCATATGAATTCCACACCAGTTTGTCCGGATATGACTGGATGAAACCAGAAATATCCGGTTATTTTGGCTAACTCAATCCGAAATATTGCTACAGCCTCTGTGTTTCTGTTTTCTGGATATTATCGGTGGACTTTATTGATTTGAACATTTTTATCAGGGATAATTTAATTTTGTACCATTAAAACATTAATTGGTTCTTCATGGGGATAACAGCTCTACACATTCGTATTTTCTAGGGAGAAAACTAGAGGAACTGCGGCCAACACACATGATATTTCTGTTTGTATAGATGACATTTTATGCACTTGCCAAACGAAAATACATTGCTTTCTCCAAAACCATTTTTACTGTGATTTTTTTGGTCCATTGAAATGAATTCCACACCACTTTGTCCGGATATGACTGGATGGAACCGGAAATATCCGGTTGTGTTTTGGCTAACTCAATCCCAGATATTGCTACAGCATCTGTGTTTGTGTTTTCTGGATCTTATTGATGGGCTTTATTGTTTTGAATGTTTTTTATCGGGGAACATTTAATTTCGTACCGTTGAAACACAAACTGGTTCCACATGGAGACACCAGCTCTACATTTTCGTATTTTCTAGGGAGAAAGCTAGAGGAACTGCGGCAAACAAACATGATATTTCTGTTTGTATAGATGACATTTTATGCACTTGCCTAACGAAAAGACTTTGTTTTTCTCCAAAACCATTTTTACGCAGATTTTCTCAGCGCATTGCATATGAATTCCACACCACTTTGTCCGGATATGACTGGATGAAACCAGAAATATCCGGTTGTGTTTTGGCTAACTCAATCCGAAATATTGTGAAAGCCTCTGTGTTTGTGTTTTCAGGATATTATTGATGGACTTTATTGTTTTGAATATTTTTATCAGGGAACATTTAATTTTGTACCGTAGAAACACTAATTGATTCATCATGGGGACACCAGCTCTACACATTCGTATTTTCTAGGGAGAAAGCTAGAGGAACTGCAGCAAACAAACATGATATTTCTGTTTGTATAGATGACATTTTATGCACTTGCCTAACGAAAAGACTTTGCTTTTCTCCAAAACCATTTTTACTGTGATTTTCTCGGTCCATTGCATACAAATTCCACACCAGTTTGTCCGGATATGACTGGATGAAACTGGAAATATCCAGTTTTGTTTTGCTTAACTCAATCCCAGATATTGCTGTAGCCTCTGTGTTTGTTTTTTCTGGATATTATCAATGGACTTTATTGTTTTGAATGTTTTTTATCAGGGAACGTTTAATTTTGTTCTTGGAAACACTAATTGGTTCATCATGGGGACACCAGCTCTACACATTTGTATTTTCTAGGGAGAAAGCTAGAGGAACTGCGAAAAACTAACCTGATATTTCTGTTTGTATAGGTGACATTTTATGCACTTGCCTAATGAAAAGTCTTTGCTGTACTCCCAAACCATTTTTACTGTGATTTTCTCAGTCCATTGCATATGAATTCCACACCAGTTTGTCCGGATATGACTGGATGAAACCAGAAATATCCGGTTATTTTGGCTAACTCAATCCGAAATATTGCTACAGCCTCTGTGTTTCTGTTTTCTGGATATTATCGGTGGACTTTATTGATTTGAACATTTTTATCAGGGATAATTTAATTTTGTACCATTAAAACATTAATTGGTTCTTCATGGGGATAACAGCTCTACACATTCGTATTTTCTAGGGAGAAAACTAGAGGAACTGCGGCCAACACACATGATATTTCTGTTTGTATAGATGACATTTTATGCACTTGCCAAACGAAAATACGTTGCTTTCTCCAAAACCATTTTTACTGTGATTTTTTTGGTCCATTGAAATGAATTCCACACCACTTTGTCCAGATATGACTGGATGGAACCGGAAATATCCGGTTGTGTTTTGGCTAACTCAATCCCAGATATTGCTACAGCATCTGTGTTTGTGTTTTCTGGATCTTATTGATGGGCTTTATTGTTTTGAATGTTTTTTATCGGGGAACATTTAATTTTGTACCGTTGAAACACAAACTGGTTCCACATGGAGACACCAGCTCTACATTTTCGTATTTTCTAGGGAGAAAGCTAGAGGAACTGCGGCAAACAAACATGATATTTCTGTTTGTATAGATGACATTTTATGCACTTGCCTAACGAAAAGACTTTGTTTTTCTCCAAAACCATTTTTACGCAGATTTTCTCAGCGCATTGCATATGAATTCCACACCACTTTGTCCGGATATGACTGGATGAAACCAGAAATATCCGGTTGTGTTTTGGCTAACTCAATCAGAAATATTGTGAAAGCTTCTGTGTTTGTGTTATCTGATATTATCGATGGACTTTATACTTGTGAATTTTTTTATCGGGGATTATTTTATTTTGATCTTTGATACAGTAATAGGTTATACACAGAGACACTAGCTCTACGCATTCATATTTTCTAGGGAGAAAGCAAGAGGAACAGCGACAAACAAACATGATATTTCTGTTTGTACAATGACATTTTATGAATTGCCTAACGAAATGACTGATTTTCTCCAAAACCATTTTTACTCTGATTTTCTCGGTCCATTGCATACGAATTACAAACGACTTTTTCCGGATATGACTGGATGAAACCAGAAATATACGGTTGTGTTTTGGCTAACTTAATGTGAAATATGCTTAAAGTTTCTTTTTTTTTTCTGGATATTATCGATGCACTTAATTGTTTTGAATGTTTTTATCAGGGAACATTTAATTTTGTACCATTGAATCACGAATTGCTTCATCTTGGGGACACCAGCTCTACACATTCGTACTTTCTAGGGAGAAAGCTAGAGGAACTGCAGCAAACAAACATGATATTTCTGTTTGTATAGATGACATTTTATGCACTTGCCTAATGAAAAGACTTTGCTTTTCTCCAAAACCATTTGTACTGTGATTTTCTCGGTCCATTGCATACGAATTCCACACCAGTTTGTCTGGATATGACTGGATGAAACCGGAAGTATCCGGTTGTGTTTTGCCTAACTCAATTCGAAATATTGTGAATGCCTCTGTGTTTGTGTATTCCTGATATTATCCAAGGACTTTATTGTTTTGAATGTCTGTATCAGGGAACATTTTATTTTGTGCTGTGAAAGACTAATTGGTTCCACATGGAGACACCACCTCTGCACATTCGCATTTTCTAGGGAGAAAGCTAGAGGAACTGTGGCAAACAAACATGATATTTCTGTTTGTGTAGATGACATTTTATGCACTTGCCAAACGTAAAGACTTTGCTTTTCTTCAAAACCATTTTTACTGTGATTTCCTCGGTCCATTGCATACGAATTGCATACCAGTTTGTCTGGATATTACTGCATGAAACCGGCAATATGCGGTTTTCTTTTGGCTAGCTCAATCCCAGATATTGCTACAGCCTCTGTGTTTGTGTTTTCTGGATATTATCAACGGAGTTAATTGTTTTGAATGTTTTTTTATCAGGGAATATTTAATTTTGTTCTTGGAATCATTAATTGCTTCATCATGGGGACACCAGCTCTACACATTCGTATTTTCTAGGGAGAAAGCTAGAGGAACTGCGGCAAACAAACATTATATTTATGTTTTTGTAGATGAAATTTTATGCACTTGCCTAATGAAAAGACTTTGGTGTTCTCCAAAACCATTTTTACTGTGATTTTCTCGGTCCATTGCATACGAAATCCACACCAGTTTGTCCACATATGACTGGATGAAACCAGAAATATCCGGTTTTCTTTTGGCTAACTAAATCGCAGATATTGCTACTACCTCTGTGTTTGTCTTTTCTGGGTATCATCAACAGACTTCATTGTTTTGAATGCTTTTAATCGGAGAAAATTTAATTTTGAGCTTGGATACAGTAATTGGTTCCACATGGAGACACCAACTCTACACATTTGTATTTTCTAGGTAGAAAACTAGAGGAAATGGGACAAACAAACATGATATTTCTGTTTGTATAGATGACATTTTATGCACTTGCCTAACGAAAAGACTTTCCTTTTCTCCAAAACCATTTTACTGTGATTTTCTCGGTCCATTGCATAGGAAATCCACACGAGTATGTCCGGTTGACTAAATGAAAACCGAAATATCCGGTTTTGTTTTGGCTAACTCAATCCCAGATATTTCTAAAATCTCTTAGTTTGTGTTTTCTGGATATTGTCAACAGACTTTATTGATTTGAATGTTTTTTATCAGGGAACATTTAATTTTGTGCTGCGACACACAAATTGGTTCAAATGGAGACACCAACTCTACACATTCATACTTTCTATGGAAAAAGCTAGAGGAACAGCAGCAAACAAACATGATATTTCTGTTTGTATCGATGACATTTAAGCACTTCCCTAACAAAAAGACTTTCCTTTTCTCCAAAACCATTTGTACTGTGATTTTCTCGGTCCAATGCATACGAATTCCACACTGCTTTTTCCGGATATGACTGGATGAAAGCAGAAATATCCGGTTGTGTTTTGGCTAACACAATCCGAAATATTGTGACAGCCTCTGTGTTTGTGTTTTCTGGATATTATTGATGGACTTTATTGTTTTGAATATTTTTATAAGGGAACATTTCATTTTGTACCGTAGAAGCACCAATTGGTTCATCATGGTGACACCAGCTCTACACATTCTTATTTTCTATGGAGAAAGCTAGAGGAATTGCGGCAAACAAACATGATATTTCTTTTTGTATAGATGACATTTTATGCACTTGCCTAACGAAAAGACTTTGCTTTTCTCCAATCCATTTTTACTGTGATTTTCTCGGTCCATTGCATACGAATTCCACACCAGTTTGTCTGGATGTGACTGGATGAACCGGAAATATCCAGTTTAGTTTTGGCTAACTCAATCACAGATATTGCTACAACTCTGTGTTTGTGTATTCCTGATATTATCCACGGACTTTATTGTTCTGAATGTTTTTTATCAGGGAACATTTTATTTTGTACCGTAGAAACACTGATTGGTTCCACATGGAGACACCAGGTCTACACATTCGTATTTTCTAGGGAGAAAGCTAGAGGAACTGTGACAAACAAACATGATGTTTCTGTTTCTATAGATGACATTTTATGCACTTGCCTAACCAAAAGACTTTGCTTTTCTCCAAAACCATTTTTGCTGTGATTTTCTCGGTCCATTGCATACGAATTCCACACTACTTTGTCCGGATATGACTGGATGAAACCAGAAATATCCGGTTGTGTTTTGGCTAACTCAATCCGAAATATTGTGAAAGCCTCTGTGTTTGTGTTGTCAGGATATTATTGATGGACTTTATTGTTTTGAATATTTTTATCAGGGAACATTTAATTTTGTACCGTAGAAACACTAATTGATTCATCATGGGGACACCAGCTCTACACATTCGTATTTTCTAGGGAGAAAGCTAGAGGAACTGCAGCAAACAAACATGATATTTCTGTTTGTATAGATGACATTTTATGCACTTGCCTAACGAAAAGACTTTGCTTTTCTCCAAAACCATTTTTACTGTGATTTTCTCGGTCCATTGCATACAAATTCCACACCAGTTTGTCCGGATATGACTGGATGAAACTGGAAATATCCAGTTTTGTTTTGCTTAACTCAATCCCAGATATTGCTGTAGCCTCTGTGTTTGTTTTTTCTGGATATTATCAATGGACTTTATTGTTTTGAATGTTTTTTATCAGGGAACATTTAATTTTGTTCTTGGAAACACTAATTGGTTCATCATGGGGACACCAGCTCTACACATTTGTATTTTCTAGGGAGAAAGCTAGAGGAACTGCGAAAAACTAACCTGATATTTCTGTTTGTATAGGTGACATTTTATGCACTTGCCTAATGAAAAGTCTTTGCTGTACTCCCAAACCATTTTTACTGTGATTTTCTCGGTCCATTGCATATGAATTCCACACCACTTTGTCCGGATATGACTGGATGAAACCAGAAATATCCGGTTATTTTGGCTAACTCAATCCGAAATATTGCTACAGCCTCTGTGTTTCTGTTTTCTGGATATTATCGGTGGACTTTATTGATTTGAACATTTTTATCAGGGATAATTTAATTTTGTACCATTAAAACATTAATTGGTTCTTCATGGGGATAACAGCTCTACACATTCGTATTTTCTAGGGAGAAAACTAGAGGAACTGCGGCCAACACACATGATATTTCTGTTTGTATAGATGACATTTTATGCACTTGCCAAACGAAAATACATTGCTTTCTCCAAAACCATTTTTACTGTGATTTTTTTGGTCCATTGAAATGAATTCCACACCACTTTGTCCGGATATGACTGGATGGAACCGGAAATATCCGGTTGTGTTTTGGCTAACTCAATCCAAGATATTGCTACAGCATCTGTGTTTGTGTTTTCTGGATCTTATTGATGGGCTTTATTGTTTTGAATGTTTTTTATCGGGGAACATTTAATTTTGTACCGTTGAAACACAAACTGGTTCCACATGGAGACACCAGCTCTACATTTTCGTATTTTCTAGGGAGAAAGCTAGAGGAACTGCGGCAAACAAACATGATATTTCTGTTTGTATAGATGACATTTTATGCACTTGCCTAACGAAAAGACTTTGCTTTTCTCCAAAACCATTTTTACGCAGATTTTCTCAGCGCATTGCATATGAATTCCACACCACTTTGTCCGGATATGACTGGATGAAACCAGAAATATCCGGTTGTGTTTTGGCTAACTCAATCCGAAATATTGTGAAAGCCTCTGTGTTTGTGTTTTCAGGATATTATTGATGGACTTTATTGTTTTGAATATTTTTATCAGGGAACATTTAATTTTGTACCGTAGAAACACTAATTGATTCATCATGGGGACACCAGCTCTACACATTCGTATTTTCTAGGGAGAAAGCTAGAGGAACTGCAGCAAACAAACATGATATTTCTGTTTGTATAGATGACATTTTATGCACTTGCCTAACGAAAAGACTTTGCTTTTCTCCAAAACCATTTTTACTGTGATTTTCTCGGTCCATTGCATACAAATTCCACACCAGTTTGTCCGGATATGACTGGATGAAACTGGAAATATCCAGTTTTGTTTTGCTTAACTCAATCCCAGATATTGCTGTAGCCTCTGTGTTTGTTTTTTCTGGATATTATCAATGGACTTTATTGTTTTGAATGTTTTTTATCAGGGAACGTTTAATTTTGTTCTTGGAAACACTAATTGGTTCATCATGGGGACACCAGCTCTACACATTTGTATTTTCTAGGGAGAAAGCTAGAGGAACTGCGAAAAACTAACCTGATATTTCTGTTTGTATAGGTGACATTTTATGCACTTGCCTAATGAAAAGTCTTTGCTGTACTCCCAAACCATTTTTACTGTGATTTTCTCAGTCCATTGCATATGAATTCCACACCAGTTTGTCCGGATATGACTGGATGAAACCAGAAATATCCGGTTATTTTGGCTAACTCAATCCGAAATATTGCTACAGCCTCTGTGTTTCTGTTTTCTGGATATTATCGGTGGACTTTATTGATTTGAACATTTTTATCAGGGATAATTTAATTTTGTACCATTAAAACATTAATTGGTTCTTCATGGGGATAACAGCTCTACACATTCGTATTTTCTAGGGAGAAAACTAGAGGAACTGCGGCCAACACACATGATATTTCTGTTTGTATAGATGACATTTTATGCACTTGCCAAACGAAAATACGTTGCTTTCTCCAAAACCATTTTTACTGTGATTTTTTTGGTCCATTGAAATGAATTCCACACCACTTTGTCCAGATATGACTGGATGGAACCGGAAATATCCGGTTGTGTTTTGGCTAACTCAATCCCAGATATTGCTACAGCATCTGTGTTTGTGTTTTCTGGATCTTATTGATGGGCTTTATTGTTTTGAATGTTTTTTATCGGGGAACATTTAATTTTGTACCGTTGAAACACAAACTGGTTCCACATGGAGACACCAGCTCTACATTTTCGTATTTTCTAGGGAGAAAGCTAGAGGAACTGCGGCAAACAAACATGATATTTCTGTTTGTATAGATGACATTTTATGCACTTGCCTAACGAAAAGACTTTGTTTTTCTCCAAAACCATTTTTACGCAGATTTTCTCAGCGCATTGCATATGAATTCCACACCACTTTGTCCGGATATGACTGGATGAAACCAGAAATATCCGGTTGTGTTTTGGCTAACTCAATCAGAAATATTGTGAAAGCTTCTGTGTTTGTGTTATCTGATATTATCGATGGACTTTATACTTGTGAATTTTTTTATCGGGGATTATTTTATTTTGATCTTTGATACAGTAATAGGTTATACACAGAGACACTAGCTCTACGCATTCATATTTTCTAGGGAGAAAGCAAGAGGAACAGTGACAAACAAACATGATATTTCTGTTTGTACAATGACATTTTATGAATTGCCTAACGAAATGACTGATTTTCTCCAAAACCATTTTTACTCTGATTTTCTCGGTCCATTGCATACGAATTACAAACGACTTTTTCCGGATATGACTGGATGAAACCAGAAATATACGGTTGTGTTTTGGCTAACTTAATGTGAAATATGCTTAAAGTTTCTTTTTTTTTCTGGATATTATCGATGCACTTAATTGTTTTGAATGTTTTTATCAGGGAACATTTAATTTTGTACCATTGAATCACGAATTGCTTCATCTTGGGGACACCAGCTCTACACATTCGTACTTTCTAGGGAGAAAGCTAGAGGAACTGCAGCAAACAAACATGATATTTCTGTTTGTATAGATGACATTTTATGCACTTGCCTAATGAAAAGACTTTGCTTTTCTCCAAAACCATTTGTACTGTGATTTTCTCGGTCCATTGCATACGAATTCCACACCAGTTTGTCTGGATATGACTGGATGAAACCGGAAGTATCCGGTTGTGTTTTGCCTAACTCAATTCGAAATATTGTGAATGCCTCTGTGTTTGTGTATTCCTGATATTATCCAAGGACTTTATTGTTTTGAATGTCTGTATCAGGGAACATTTTATTTTGTGCTGTGAAAGACTAATTGGTTCCACATGGAGACACCACCTCTGCACATTCGCATTTTCTAGGGAGAAAGCTAGAGGAACTGTGGCAAACAAACATGATATTTCTGTTTGTGTAGATGACATTTTATGCACTTGCCTAACGAAAAGACTTTGCTTTTCTCCAAAACCATTTTTACTGTGATTTTCTCGGTCCATTGCATACAAATTCCACACCAGTTTGTCCGGATATGACTGGATGAAACTGGAAATATCCAGTTTTGTTTTGCTTAACTCAATCCCAGATATTGCTGTAGCCTCTGTGTTTGTTTTTTCTGGATATTATCAATGGACTTTATTGTTTTGAATGTTTTTTATCAGGGAACGTTTAATTTTGTTCTTGGAAACACTAATTGGTTCATCATGGGGACACCAGCTCTACACATTTGTATTTTCTAGGGAGAAAGCTAGAGGAACTGCGAAAAACTAACCTGATATTTCTGTTTGTATAGGTGACATTTTATGCACTTGCCTAATGAAAAGTCTTTGCTGTACTCCCAAACCATTTTTACTGTGATTTTCTCAGTCCATTGCATATGAATTCCACACCAGTTTGTCCGGATATGACTGGATGAAACCAGAAATATCCGGTTATTTTGGCTAACTCAATCCGAAATATTGCTACAGCCTCTGTGTTTCTGTTTTCTGGATATTATCGGTGGACTTTATTGATTTGAACATTTTTATCAGGGATAATTTAATTTTGTACCATTAAAACATTAATTGGTTCTTCATGGGGATAACAGCTCTACACATTCGTATTTTCTAGGGAGAAAACTAGAGGAACTGCGGCCAACACACATGATATTTCTGTTTGTATAGATGACATTTTATGCACTTGCCAAACGAAAATACGTTGCTTTCTCCAAAACCATTTTTACTGTGATTTTTTTGGTCCATTGAAATGAATTCCACACCACTTTGTCCAGATATGACTGGATGGAACCGGAAATATCCGGTTGTGTTTTGGCTAACTCAATCCCAGATATTGCTACAGCATCTGTGTTTGTGTTTTCTGGATCTTATTGATGGGCTTTATTGTTTTGAATGTTTTTTATCGGGGAACATTTAATTTTGTACCGTTGAAACACAAACTGGTTCCACATGGAGACACCAGCTCTACATTTTCGTATTTTCTAGGGAGAAAGCTAGAGGAACTGCGGCAAACAAACATGATATTTCTGTTTGTATAGATGACATTTTATGCACTTGCCTAACGAAAAGACTTTGTTTTTCTCCAAAACCATTTTTACGCAGATTTTCTCAGCGCATTGCATATGAATTCCACACCACTTTGTCCGGATATGACTGGATGAAACCAGAAATATCCGGTTGTGTTTTGGCTAACTCAATCAGAAATATTGTGAAAGCTTCTGTGTTTGTGTTATCTGATATTATCGATGGACTTTATACTTGTGAATTTTTTTATCGGGGATTATTTTATTTTGATCTTTGATACAGTAATAGGTTATACACAGAGACACTAGCTCTACGCATTCATATTTTCTAGGGAGAAAGCAAGAGGAACAGCGACAAACAAACATGATATTTCTGTTTGTACAATGACATTTTATGAATTGCCTAACGAAATGACTGATTTTCTCCAAAACCATTTTTACTCTGATTTTCTCGGTCCATTGCATACGAATTACAAACGACTTTTTCCGGATATGACTGGATGAAACCAGAAATATACGGTTGTGTTTTGGCTAACTTAATGTGAAATATGCTTAAAGTTTCTTTTTTTTTTCTGGATATTATCGATGCACTTAATTGTTTTGAATGTTTTTATCAGGGAACATTTAATTTTGTACCATTGAATCACGAATTGCTTCATCTTGGGGACACCAGCTCTACACATTCGTACTTTCTAGGGAGAAAGCTAGAGGAACTGCAGCAAACAAACATGATATTTCTGTTTGTATAGATGACATTTTATGCACTTGCCTAATGAAAAGACTTTGCTTTTCTCCAAAACCATTTGTACTGTGATTTTCTCGGTCCATTGCATACGAATTCCACACCAGTTTGTCTGGATATGACTGGATGAAACCGGAAGTATCCGGTTGTGTTTTGCCTAACTCAATTCGAAATATTGTGAATGCCTCTGTGTTTGTGTATTCCTGATATTATCCAAGGACTTTATTGTTTTGAATGTCTGTATCAGGGAACATTTTATTTTGTGCTGTGAAAGACTAATTGGTTCCACATGGAGACACCACCTCTGCACATTCGCATTTTCTAGGGAGAAAGCTAGAGGAACTGTGGCAAACAAACATGATATTTCTGTTTGTGTAGATGACATTTTATGCACTTGCCAAACGTAAAGACTTTGCTTTTCTTCAAAACCATTTTTACTGTGATTTCCTCGGTCCATTGCATACGAATTGCATACCAGTTTGTCTGGATATTACTGCATGAAACCGGCAATATGCGGTTTTCTTTTGGCTAGCTCAATCCCAGATATTGCTACAGCCTCTGTGTTTGTGTTTTCTGGATATTATCAACGGAGTTAATTGTTTTGAATGTTTTTTTATCAGGGAATATTTAATTTTGTTCTTGGAATCATTAATTGCTTCATCATGGGGACACCAGCTCTACACATTCGTATTTTCTAGGGAGAAAGCTAGAGGAACTGCGGCAAACAAACATTATATTTATGTTTTTGTAGATGAAATTTTATGCACTTGCCTAATGAAAAGACTTTGGTGTTCTCCAAAACCATTTTTACTGTGATTTTCTCGGTCCATTGCATACGAAATCCACACCAGTTTGTCCACATATGACTGGATGAAACCAGAAATATCCGGTTTTCTTTTGGCTAACTAAATCGCAGATATTGCTACTACCTCTGTGTTTGTCTTTTCTGGGTATCATCAACAGACTTCATTGTTTTGAATGCTTTTAATCGGAGAAAATTTAATTTTGAGCTTGGATACAGTAATTGGTTCCACATGGAGACACCAACTCTACACATTTGTATTTTCTAGGTAGAAAACTAGAGGAAATGGGACAAACAAACATGATATTTCTGTTTGTATAGATGACATTTTATGCACTTGCCTAACGAAAAGACTTTCCTTTTCTCCAAAACCATTTTACTGTGATTTTCTCGGTCCATTGCATAGGAAATCCACACGAGTATGTCCGGTTGACTAAATGAAAACCGAAATATCCGGTTTTGTTTTGGCTAACTCAATCCCAGATATTTCTAAAATCTCTTAGTTTGTGTTTTCTGGATATTGTCAACAGACTTTATTGATTTGAATGTTTTTTATCAGGGAACATTTAATTTTGTGCTGCGACACACAAATTGGTTCAAATGGAGACACCAACTCTACACATTCATACTTTCTATGGAAAAAGCTAGAGGAACAGCAGCAAACAAACATGATATTTCTGTTTGTATCGATGACATTTAAGCACTTCCCTAACAAAAAGACTTTCCTTTTCTCCAAAACCATTTGTACTGTGATTTTCTCGGTCCAATGCATACGAATTCCACACTGCTTTTTCCGGATATGACTGGATGAAAGCAGAAATATCCGGTTGTGTTTTGGCTAACACAATCCGAAATATTGTGACAGCCTCTGTGTTTGTGTTTTCTGGATATTATTGATGGACTTTATTGTTTTGAATATTTTTATAAGGGAACATTTCATTTTGTACCGTAGAAGCACCAATTGGTTCATCATGGTGACACCAGCTCTACACATTCTTATTTTCTATGGAGAAAGCTAGAGGAATTGCGGCAAACAAACATGATATTTCTTTTTGTATAGATGACATTTTATGCACTTGCCTAACGAAAAGACTTTGCTTTTCTCCAATCCATTTTTACTGTGATTTTCTCGGTCCATTGCATACGAATTCCACACCAGTTTGTCTGGATGTGACTGGATGAACCGGAAATATCCAGTTTAGTTTTGGCTAACTCAATCACAGATATTGCTACAACTCTGTGTTTGTGTATTCCTGATATTATCCACGGACTTTATTGTTCTGAATGTTTTTTATCAGGGAACATTTTATTTTGTACCGTAGAAACACTGATTGGTTCCACATGGAGACACCAGGTCTACACATTCGTATTTTCTAGGGAGAAAGCTAGAGGAACTGTGACAAACAAACATGATGTTTCTGTTTCTATAGATGACATTTTATGCACTTGCCTAACCAAAAGACTTTGCTTTTCTCCAAAACCATTTTTGCTGTGATTTTCTCGGTCCATTGCATACGAATTCCACACTACTTTGTCCGGATATGACTGGATGAAACCAGAAATATCCGGTTGTGTTTTGGCTAACTCAATCCGAAATATTGTGAAAGCCTCTGTGTTTGTGTTGTCAGGATATTATTGATGGACTTTATTGTTTTGAATATTTTTATCAGGGAACATTTAATTTTGTACCGTAGAAACACTAATTGATTCATCATGGGGACACCAGCTCTACACATTCGTATTTTCTAGGGAGAAAGCTAGAGGAACTGCAGCAAACAAACATGATATTTCTGTTTGTATAGATGACATTTTATGCACTTGCCTAACGAAAAGACTTTGCTTTTCTCCAAAACCATTTTTACTGTGATTTTCTCGGTCCATTGCATACAAATTCCACACCAGTTTGTCCGGATATGACTGGATGAAACTGGAAATATCCAGTTTTGTTTTGCTTAACTCAATCCCAGATATTGCTGTAGCCTCTGTGTTTGTTTTTTCTGGATATTATCAATGGACTTTATTGTTTTGAATGTTTTTTATCAGGGAACATTTAATTTTGTTCTTGGAAACACTAATTGGTTCATCATGGGGACACCAGCTCTACACATTTGTATTTTCTAGGGAGAAAGCTAGAGGAACTGCGAAAAACTAACCTGATATTTCTGTTTGTATAGGTGACATTTTATGCACTTGCCTAATGAAAAGTCTTTGCTGTACTCCCAAACCATTTTTACTGTGATTTTCTCGGTCCATTGCATATGAATTCCACACCACTTTGTCCGGATATGACTGGATGAAACCAGAAATATCCGGTTATTTTGGCTAACTCAATCCGAAATATTGCTACAGCCTCTGTGTTTCTGTTTTCTGGATATTATCGGTGGACTTTATTGATTTGAACATTTTTATCAGGGATAATTTAATTTTGTACCATTAAAACATTAATTGGTTCTTCATGGGGATAACAGCTCTACACATTCGTATTTTCTAGGGAGAAAACTAGAGGAACTGCGGCCAACACACATGATATTTCTGTTTGTATAGATGACATTTTATGCACTTGCCAAACGAAAATACATTGCTTTCTCCAAAACCATTTTTACTGTGATTTTTTTGGTCCATTGAAATGAATTCCACACCACTTTGTCCGGATATGACTGGATGGAACCGGAAATATCCGGTTGTGTTTTGGCTAACTCAATCCAAGATATTGCTACAGCATCTGTGTTTGTGTTTTCTGGATCTTATTGATGGGCTTTATTGTTTTGAATGTTTTTTATCGGGGAACATTTAATTTTGTACCGTTGAAACACAAACTGGTTCCACATGGAGACACCAGCTCTACATTTTCGTATTTTCTAGGGAGAAAGCTAGAGGAACTGCGGCAAACAAACATGATATTTCTGTTTGTATAGATGACATTTTATGCACTTGCCTAACGAAAAGACTTTGCTTTTCTCCAAAACCATTTTTACGCAGATTTTCTCAGCGCATTGCATATGAATTCCACACCACTTTGTCCGGATATGACTGGATGAAACCAGAAATATCCGGTTGTGTTTTGGCTAACTCAATCCGAAATATTGTGAAAGCCTCTGTGTTTGTGTTTTCAGGATATTATTGATGGACTTTATTGTTTTGAATATTTTTATCAGGGAACATTTAATTTTGTACCGTAGAAACACTAATTGATTCATCATGGGGACACCAGCTCTACACATTCGTATTTTCTAGGGAGAAAGCTAGAGGAACTGCAGCAAACAAACATGATATTTCTGTTTGTATAGATGACATTTTATGCACTTGCCTAACGAAAAGACTTTGCTTTTCTCCAAAACCATTTTTACTGTGATTTTCTCGGTCCATTGCATACAAATTCCACACCAGTTTGTCCGGATATGACTGGATGAAACTGGAAATATCCAGTTTTGTTTTGCTTAACTCAATCCCAGATATTGCTGTAGCCTCTGTGTTTGTTTTTTCTGGATATTATCAATGGACTTTATTGTTTTGAATGTTTTTTATCAGGGAACGTTTAATTTTGTTCTTGGAAACACTAATTGGTTCATCATGGGGACACCAGCTCTACACATTTGTATTTTCTAGGGAGAAAGCTAGAGGAACTGCGAAAAACTAACCTGATATTTCTGTTTGTATAGGTGACATTTTATGCACTTGCCTAATGAAAAGTCTTTGCTGTACTCCCAAACCATTTTTACTGTGATTTTCTCAGTCCATTGCATATGAATTCCACACCAGTTTGTCCGGATATGACTGGATGAAACCAGAAATATCCGGTTATTTTGGCTAACTCAATCCGAAATATTGCTACAGCCTCTGTGTTTCTGTTTTCTGGATATTATCGGTGGACTTTATTGATTTGAACATTTTTATCAGGGATAATTTAATTTTGTACCATTAAAACATTAATTGGTTCTTCATGGGGATAACAGCTCTACACATTCGTATTTTCTAGGGAGAAAACTAGAGGAACTGCGGCCAACACACATGATATTTCTGTTTGTATAGATGACATTTTATGCACTTGCCAAACGAAAATACGTTGCTTTCTCCAAAACCATTTTTACTGTGATTTTTTTGGTCCATTGAAATGAATTCCACACCACTTTGTCCAGATATGACTGGATGGAACCGGAAATATCCGGTTGTGTTTTGGCTAACTCAATCCCAGATATTGCTACAGCATCTGTGTTTGTGTTTTCTGGATCTTATTGATGGGCTTTATTGTTTTGAATGTTTTTTATCGGGGAACATTTAATTTTGTACCGTTGAAACACAAACTGGTTCCACATGGAGACACCAGCTCTACATTTTCGTATTTTCTAGGGAGAAAGCTAGAGGAACTGCGGCAAACAAACATGATATTTCTGTTTGTATAGATGACATTTTATGCACTTGCCTAACGAAAAGACTTTGTTTTTCTCCAAAACCATTTTTACGCAGATTTTCTCAGCGCATTGCATATGAATTCCACACCACTTTGTCCGGATATGACTGGATGAAACCAGAAATATCCGGTTGTGTTTTGGCTAACTCAATCAGAAATATTGTGAAAGCTTCTGTGTTTGTGTTATCTGATATTATCGATGGACTTTATACTTGTGAATTTTTTTATCGGGGATTATTTTATTTTGATCTTTGATACAGTAATAGGTTATACACAGAGACACTAGCTCTACGCATTCATATTTTCTAGGGAGAAAGCAAGAGGAACAGTGACAAACAAACATGATATTTCTGTTTGTACAATGACATTTTATGAATTGCCTAACGAAATGACTGATTTTCTCCAAAACCATTTTTACTCTGATTTTCTCGGTCCATTGCATACGAATTACAAACGACTTTTTCCGGATATGACTGGATGAAACCAGAAATATACGGTTGTGTTTTGGCTAACTTAATGTGAAATATGCTTAAAGTTTCTTTTTTTTTCTGGATATTATCGATGCACTTAATTGTTTTGAATGTTTTTATCAGGGAACATTTAATTTTGTACCATTGAATCACGAATTGCTTCATCTTGGGGACACCAGCTCTACACATTCGTACTTTCTAGGGAGAAAGCTAGAGGAACTGCAGCAAACAAACATGATATTTCTGTTTGTATAGATGACATTTTATGCACTTGCCTAATGAAAAGACTTTGCTTTTCTCCAAAACCATTTGTACTGTGATTTTCTCGGTCCATTGCATACGAATTCCACACCAGTTTGTCTGGATATGACTGGATGAAACCGGAAGTATCCGGTTGTGTTTTGCCTAACTCAATTCGAAATATTGTGAATGCCTCTGTGTTTGTGTATTCCTGATATTATCCAAGGACTTTATTGTTTTGAATGTCTGTATCAGGGAACATTTTATTTTGTGCTGTGAAAGACTAATTGGTTCCACATGGAGACACCACCTCTGCACATTCGCATTTTCTAGGGAGAAAGCTAGAGGAACTGTGGCAAACAAACATGATATTTCTGTTTGTGTAGATGACATTTTATGCACTTGCCAAACGTAAAGACTTTGCTTTTCTTCAAAACCATTTTTACTGTGATTTCCTCGGTCCATTGCATACGAATTGCATACCAGTTTGTCTGGATATTACTGCATGAAACCGGCAATATGCGGTTTTCTTTTGGCTAGCTCAATCCCAGATATTGCTACAGCCTCTGTGTTTGTGTTTTCTGGATATTATCAACGGAGTTAATTGTTTTGAATGTTTTTTTATCAGGGAATATTTAATTTTGTTCTTGGAATCATTAATTGCTTCATCATGGGGACACCAGCTCTACACATTCGTATTTTCTAGGGAGAAAGCTAGAGGAACTGCGGCAAACAAACATTATATTTATGTTTTTGTAGATGAAATTTTATGCACTTGCCTAATGAAAAGACTTTGGTGTTCTCCAAAACCATTTTTACTGTGATTTTCTCGGTCCATTGCATACGAATTCCACACTACTTTGTCCGGATATGACTGGATGAAACCAGAAATATCCGGTTGTGTTTTGGCTAACTCAATCCGAAATATTGTGAAAGCCTCTGTGTTTGTGTTTTCAGGATATTATTGATGGACTTTATTGTTTTGAATATTTTTATCAGGGAACATTTAATTTTGTACCGTAGAAACACTAATTGATTCATCATGGGGACACCAGCTCTACACATTCGTATTTTCTAGGGAGAAAGCTAGAGGAACTGCAGCAAACAAACATGATATTTCTGTTTGTATAGATGACATTTTATGCACTTGCCTAACGAAAAGACTTTGCTTTTCTCCAAAACCATTTTTACTGTGATTTTCTCGGTCCATTGCATACAAATTCCACACCAGTTTGTCCGGATATGACTGGATGAAACTGGAAATATCCAGTTTTGTTTTGCTTAACTCAATCCCAGATATTGCTGTAGCCTCTGTGTTTGTTTTTTCTGGATATTATCAATGGACTTTATTGTTTTGAATGTTTTTTATCAGGGAACATTTAATTTTGTTCTTGGAAACACTAATTGGTTCATCATGGGGACACCAGCTCTACACATTTGTATTTTCTAGGGAGAAAGCTAGAGGAACTGCGAAAAACTAACCTGATATTTCTGTTTGTATAGGTGACATTTTATGCACTTGCCTAATGAAAAGTCTTTGCTGTACTCCCAAACCATTTTTACTGTGATTTTCTCGGTCCATTGCATATGAATTCCACACCACTTTGTCCGGATATGACTGGATGAAACCAGAAATATCCGGTTATTTTGGCTAACTCAATCCGAAATATTGCTACAGCCTCTGTGTTTCTGTTTTCTGGATATTATCGGTGGACTTTATTGATTTGAACATTTTTATCAGGGATAATTTAATTTTGTACCATTAAAACATTAATTGGTTCTTCATGGGGATAACAGCTCTACACATTCGTATTTTCTAGGGAGAAAACTAGAGGAACTGCGGCCAACACACATGATATTTCTGTTTGTATAGATGACATTTTATGCACTTGCCAAACGAAAATACGTTGCTTTCTCCAAAACCATTTTTACTGTGATTTTTTTGGTCCATTGAAATGAATTCCACACCACTTTGTCCAGATATGACTGGATGGAACCGGAAATATCCGGTTGTGTTTTGGCTAACTCAATCCCAGATATTGCTACAGCATCTGTGTTTGTGTTTTCTGGATCTTATTGATGGGCTTTATTGTTTTGAATGTTTTTTATCGGGGAACATTTAATTTTGTACCGTTGAAACACAAACTGGTTCCACATGGAGACACCAGCTCTACATTTTCGTATTTTCTAGGGAGAAAGCTAGAGGAACTGCGGCAAACAAACATGATATTTCTGTTTGTATAGATGACATTTTATGCACTTGCCTAACGAAAAGACTTTGTTTTTCTCCAAAACCATTTTTACGCAGATTTTCTCAGCGCATTGCATATGAATTCCACACCACTTTGTCCGGATATGACTGGATGAAACCAGAAATATCCGGTTGTGTTTTGGCTAACTCAATCAGAAATATTTTGAAAGCCTCTGTGTTTGATTTTTCTGGATACTATCAATGGACTTTATTGTTTTGAATGTTTTTATCAGGGATCATTTATTTTGTGCTGGAAAGCACTAATTGGTTCATCATGGGAACACAAGCTCTACCCATTCGTATTTTCTAGGGAGAAAGCTAGAGTAACTGGGACAAACAAACATGATATTTCTGTTTGTATCGATGGCATTTTATGCACTTGCCTAAAGGAAAGACTTTGCTTTTCTCCAAAACCATTTTTACTGTGATTTTCTCGGTCCATTGCACATTTATTCCACAGGAGTTTGTGCGGATATGACTGGATGAAACGGGAAATATCCGATTTTGTTTTGCCTAACTCAATCCCAGATATTGCTACAGCCTCTATATTTCTTATTTCTGGATAATTTCAATGGACTTTGTTGTTTTGAATGCTTTTTATTGTGAGCTTCAATACAGTAATTCGTTTCACATGGAGACACCAGTTCCTGATATTCGTATTTTCTAGGGAAAAAGATCTAGGAAGTGTGGCAAACATGATATTTCTGTTTGAATAGATGACATTTTATGCACTTGCCTAATTAAAAGACTTTGCTTTTCTCCAAAACCATTTTTATTGTGATTTTCTCGGTGCATTGCATACGAATTCCACTGGAGTATGTCTGGATATGACTGGATGAAACCAGAAATATCCGGTTCTGTTTTGGCTAACTCAATCCCAGATATTGGTACAACCTCTGTGTTTGTTTTTTCTGGATACTATCAATGGACTTTATTGTTTTGAATGTTTTTATCAGGGAATATTTAATTTTGTCCCATTGAAACACTAATTGGTTCATCATGGCGACACCACCTCTACACATTCGTACTTTCTCGGGAGAAAGCTAGAGGAACTGCGGCAAACAAACATGATATTTCTGTTTGTATCGATGACATTTTATGCACTTGCCTAACGAAAAGACTTTACTTTTCGCCAAAACCATTTGTACTGTGATTTTCTCGGTCCATTGCATACGAATTCCGAACCACTTCGTCCGGATATGACTGGATGAAACCGGAAATATCCGGTTGTGTTTTGGCTAACTCAATCCGAAATATTGCTACAGTCTCTGTATTTTGTTTTCTGCATATTATCGATGGACTTTATGGTTTTGAATGTTTTTATCAGGGAACATTTAATTTTGTACCATTGAAACACTAATTGGTTCATCATGGCGACACCAGCTCCACTTTGTCCGGATATGACTGGATGAAACCAGAAATATCCGGCTGTGTTTTGGCTAACTCAATCCCAGATATAGCTACAGCCTCTGTGTTTGTGTATTCCTGATATTATCCACGGTCTTTATTGTTTTGAATGTTTTTTATCAAGGAATATTTAATTTTGTGAGTGAAAACACTAATTGTTTCCACATGGAGACACCAGCTCTACACATTCGTATTTTCTAGGGGCAAAGCTAGAGGAACTGCGGCAAAGAAGCATGATATTTCTGTTTGTATAGATGACATTTTATGCACTTGCCTAATAAAAAAACTTTGCTTTTCTCCAAACCATTTTTACTGTGATTTTCTCAGTCCATTGCATACGAATTCCACACCAGTATGTCCGGATATGACTGGATGAAACCAGAAATATCCGGTTGTGTTTTGGCTAACTCAATCCCAGATATTGCTACAGCCTCTGTGTTTGCGTATTCCTGATATTATCCACGGACTTTATGGTTTTGAATGTTTTTATCTAGGAACATTTAATTTTGTGCTTGAAAACACTAATTGTTTCCACATGGAGACACCAGCTCTACGTATTTGTATTTTCAGGGAGAATGCTAGAGGAACTGCGGCAAACAAACATCATATTTCTGTTTGTAAAGATGAGATTTTATCTATTCCCTAATGAAAAGACTTTGCTTTTCTCCAAAACCATTTTTACTCTGATTTTCTCGGTCCATTGCATACGAATTCCACACCAGTTTGTCTGGATATGACTGGATGAAATGAGAAATATCCGGTTGTGTTTTGGCTAACTCAATCCGAAATATTGCTACAGCCTCTGTGTTTGTGTATTCCTGATATTATCCACAGACTTTATTTTTTTGAATGTTTTTTATCAGGGAACATTTAATTTTGTACCATTGAAACAATAATTGTTTCCACATGGAGACACCAGCTCTATATATTTGTATTTTCTAGGGAGAAAGCTAGAGGAACTGCCACATACAAACATGATATTTCTGCTTGTATGGATGACATTTTATCTACTTGCCTAATGAAAAGACTTTGCTCTTCTCCAAAACCATTTTTACTGTGATTTTCTTGGTCCATTGCATACGAATTCCACACCAATTTATCCGGATATGACTGGATGAAACCGGAAATATCCGGTTTTGTTTTGGCTAACTCAATCCGAAATATTGCTACAGCCTCTGTGTTTGTTCTTTCCTGATATTATCCAGAGACTTTATTGTTTTGGATATTTTTTATCATGGAACATTTAATTTTGTACCGTTTAAACACTAATTGTTTCCACATGGAGACACCAGCTCTATACATTCGTATTTTTTAGGGAGAAAGCTAGAGGAATTGCGGCAAACAAACATTATATTTCTGTTTGTATAGATGACATTTTACGCACTTGCCTAATGAAAAGACTTTGCTTTTCTCCAAAACCATTTTTACTGTGGTTTTCTCAGTATGCATATGAATTCCATACCACCTTCTCTGGAAATGACTGGATGAAACCAGGAATATCTGGTTGTGTTTTGGCTAACTCAATCTGCAATATTGCTACAGCCCCTGTGTTAGTGTATTCCTGATATTATCCACGGACTTTATTTTTTTGAATTTTTTTACAGGGAACATTTTATTTTCAGCTTGGATACAGTAATTGGTTCCACATGGAGACACCAAGTCTACACATTTGTATTTTCTAGGGAGAAAGCTAGAGGAACTGCGGAAAACAAACATGATATTTCTGTTTGTATAGATGCCATTTTATGCAGCTGCCTAATGAAAAGACTTTGCTTATCTGCAAAACCATTTGTAATGTGATCTTTCTCGGTCCATTCCATATGAATTCCACACCAGTTTATCCGGATATGACTGGATGAAACTGGAAATATCCGGTTGTGTTTTTGCTAACTCAATCCCAGAACTTGCTACATCCTCTATGTTTGTTTTTTCTCGATATTATCCACACACTTTATTGTCTTGAATGCTTTTTACCGGGGGACATTTTATTTTGAGTAATTGGTTCCACATGGAGACACCAGATCTACACATTCGTATTTACTAGGGAGAAAGCTAGAGGAACTGCGACAAACAAACATGATATTTCTGTTTGTATTGATGACATTTTATGCACTTGCCTAACGAAAAGACTTTGCTTTTCTCCAAAACCATTTTTACTGTGATTTTCTCGGTCCATTGCATACGAATTCCATACCAGTTTGTCCGGAAATGACTGGATGATACCGGAAATATCGGCTTGTGTTTTGGCTAACTCAATCCCAGATATTGCTTCAGACTCTGTGTTTGTGTATTCCTGATATTATCCACGGACTTTGTTTGTTTGAATGCTTTTCATCAGGGAACATTTAATTTTGCACCCTTGAAATGCTAATTGGTTCATCATGGGGACACCATCTCTACACATTCGTATTTTCTAGGGAGAAAGCTAGAGGAACTGCGGCAAACAAACATGATATTTCTGTTTATATAGATGACATTTTATGCACTTGCCTAACGAAAAGAATTTGCTTTTCTCCTAAACCATTTGTACTGTGATTTTCTCGGTCCACTGCATATGAATTCCACACCACTTTGTCCGGATATGACTGGATGAAACCAGAAATATACGGTTGTGTTTTAGCTAACTCAATCCGAAATATTGTGAAAGCCTCTGTGTTTGTGTTTTCTGGATATTATTCTTGGATTTTTTTATTTTTCAATGCTGTTTTTCAGGAAACATTTAATTTTGTGCTTGAAAACACTAACTGGTTCATCATGAAGACACCAGCTCTATATATTTGTATTTTCTAGGGAGAAAGCTAGAGGAACTGGGGCAAACAAACATGATATTTATGTTTGTATAGATGACATTTTATGCACTTGCATAACGAAAAGACTATGCTTTTCTCCAAAACCATTTGTACTGTGATTTTCTTGGTCCATTGCATACGAATTCCACACCACTTTGTCCGGTTATGACTGGATGAAACCAGAAATATCCGGTTTTGTTTTGGCTAACTCAATCCCAGATATTCCTACAGCCACTCTGTTTGTGCATACCTGATATTATCCACGGACTTTATTGTTTTGAATGTTTTTTATCAGGGAAAATTTAATTTTGTACCATAAAACACTAATTGTTTCCACATGGAGACACCAGCTCTACACATTCGTATTTTCTAGAGAGAAAGCTAGAGGAACTGCGGCAAACAAACATGATATTTCTGTTTGTATAGATGACATTTTATGCACTTACCTAATAAAAAAACTTTGTTTTTCTCCAAACCATTTTTACTGTGATTTTCTCGGTCCAGTGCATACGAATTCCACACCAGTATGTCCGGATATGACTGGATGAAACCAGAAATATCCGGTTATGTTTTGGCTAACTAAACCCGAAATATTGTGAAAGCCTCTGTGTTTGTGTTTTCCGAATATTAGCCATGGACTTTATTGTTTTGAATGTTTTTATCAGGGAACATTTAATTTTGTACCATGGAAACACTAATTGGTTCATGATGGGGACACCAGCTCTACACATTCGTATTTTCTAGGGAGAAAGCTAGAGTAACTGCGACAAACAAACATGATATTTCTGTTTGTATAGATGACATTTTATGCACTTGCCTAATGAAAAGACTTTGCTTTTCTCCAAAACCATTTTTACTTTGAATTTCTCAGTGCATTGCATCCGAATTCCACACCAGTTTGTCCGGATATGACTGGATGAAAGCAGAAATATCCGGTTTGCTTTAGTCTAACTCAATCGCAGATATTGTTACCGCACCTGTGTTTGTTTATTCTTGGTATTATCCACAGAATTTATTGTTTTGAATGTTTTTTATCAGGGAATATTTAATTTTCTGCTTGGAAACACTAATTGCTTCCACATATAGACACCACCTCTACACATTCGTATATTTTAGGGAGAAAGCTAGAGGAACTGCGGCAAACAAACATGATATTTCTGTTTGTATCAATGCTATTTTATGCACTTGCCTAATGAAAAGACTTTACTTTTCTTCAAAACCATTTTTACTGTGGTTATCTTGGTCCACTGCATACGAATTCCACACCACCTTGTCTGGATATGACTTGATGTAACCAGGAATATCTGGTTGTGTTTTGGCTAACTCAATCTGAAATATTGCTACAGCCTCTGTCTTTCTGTAATCCTGATATTATCCACGGACTTTATTTTTTTGAATGTTTTTTATCAGGGTAAAATTAATTTTGTGCTTGGGATCAATAATTGGTTCAACATGCAGACAGCAGCTATACACATTCGTATTTTCTAGGGAGAAAGCTAGAGGAACTGTGGTAATTGTACATGTTATTTCTGTTTGTATAGATGACATTTTATGCACTTGCCTAACCAAAAGAGTTTGCTTTTCTTCAAACAATTTTTAATGTGATTATCTCGGTCCATTGCATACGAATTCCACACCAGTTTGTCCGGATATACTGGATGAAACTGGAAATAACCGGTTTTGTTTTGGCTAACTCAAGCCGAAATATTGCTACAGCCTCTGTATTTGTGTTTTCAGGATATTATTGATGGACTTATTATTTTGAATGTTTTTATCAGGGATCATTTAATTTTGTACCGTTGAAACACCAATTCTTTCATAATGGGAACACCAGCTCTACACATTCGTATTGTCTAGGGAGAAAGCTAGTCGAATTTCGGAAAACAAACATGATATTTCTGTTTGTATAGATGACATTTTATGCACTTGCCTAACGAAAAGACTTTGCTTTTCTCCAAAACCATTATTACTGTGATTTTCTCTGTCCATGGCATGCTTATTCCACACCAGTTTTCCGGATATGACTGGATGAAACCGGAAATATCTGGTTTTGTTTTGGCTAACTCAATCCCAGATATTGCTACAGCCTCTATGTTTGTTTTTTCTGGATATTATCCACAGTCTTTATTGTTTTGAGTGTTTTTTATCGGGGAACATTTTATTTTGAGCTTGTATACAGTAATTGGTTCCACATGGAGACACCAGCTCTACATATTCGTATTTTCTAGGGAGAAAGCTAGAGGAAGTGCGTCAAACAAACATGATATTTCTGTTTGTCTACATGACATTTTATGCCCTTGCCTAACGAAAAGACTTTGCTTTTCTCCAAAACCATTTGTACTGTGATTTTCTCAGTCCATTGCATACGAATTCCATACGAGTTTCTCCGGATATTACTGGATAAAACCGGAAATATCAGGTTTTGTTTTGGATATCTCAATACCAGATATTGCTACAGCCTCTACGTTTGTGTATTCCTGATATTATCCACGGAATTTATTGTTTTGAATGATTTTTATCATGGAACATTTAATTTTGTGCTTGCAAACTCTAATTGGTTCCACATGGAGACACAAGCTCCACATATTTGCATTTTCTAGGGAGAAATCTAGAGGAACTGTTGCAAACAAACATGATATTTCAGTTACTATCGATGATATTTTAACTACTTGAATAATGAAAAGAATTTGTATTTCTCAAAATCCATTTGTACTGTGATTTTCTCGATCCATTGCATAGGAATTCCACAGGAGGTTGTCCAGATATGACTGGATGAAACCGGAAATATGCAGTTTTGTTTTGGCTAACTCAATCCCAATATTGCTACAGCCTCTGTGTTCGTGCATTTATGATATTATTCTCAGACTTTATTGTTTTGAATGTTTTTATCAGGGAATATTTAATTTTGTACCGTTGAAACACTAATTGTTTCATCATGGGAACACCAGCTCTACACATTCATATTTTCCAGGGAAAAAGCTAGAGGAACTGCGGCAAACAAACATGATATTTCTGTTTGTATCGATGACATTTTATGCACTTGCCTAACGAAAAGACTTTGCTTTTCTCCAAAACCATTTGTACTGTGATTTTCTCGGTCCATTGCATACGAATTCCACACCACTTTGTCCGGATATGACTGCATGAAACCGGAAATATCCGGTTGTGTTTTGGCTAACTCAATCCCAGATATTGCTGTATCCTCTGTGTTGGTGTATTCCTGATATTATCTACATACTTTATTTTTTGAATGTTTTTTATCAGGGAACATTTAATTTTGTGCTGCAAAACACTAATTATTTCCACATTGAGACACCAGCTCTACACATTCCTATTTTCTAGGGAGAAAGCTAGAGGAACTGTGGCAAACAAAGGTGATATTTCTCTTTGTATAGATGACATTTTATGCAGTTGCCTAACGAAAAGACTTTGCTTTTCTCCAAAACCATTTTTACTGTGATTTTTTTTGGTTCATTGCCTACAAATTCCACACCACTTTGTCCGGATATGACTGGATGAAAACAGCAATATCTGGTTGAGTTTTGGCTAACGCATTCCGAAATATTGTGAAGGCCTCTGTGTTTGTGTTTTCTGGATATCATCGATGGACTTTATTGTTTTGAATATTTTTATCAGGGAACATTTAATTTTGTGTTTGAAAACACTAATTGGTTCCACCTGGAGACACCAGCTCTACACATTCGTATTTTCTAGGGAGAAAGCTAGAGGAACTGCGTCAAACAAACATGATATTTCTGTGTGTATCGATGATATTTTATCTACTTCCCTAATGAAAAGACTTTGCTTTTCACCAAAACCATTTTACTCTGATTTTCTAGGTCCCTTGCATACGAATTCCACACAAATTTTCCGGATATGACTGGATGAAAACATAATATCTGGTCGTGTTTTGTCTAACTCAATCCCAGATATTGCTACAGCCTCTGTGTTTGTGTTTTCTGGATATTATCGATGGACTTTATTGTTTTGAATGTTTCTATCAGGGAACATTTAATTTTGTACCATTGAATCACTAATTGTTTTATCAGGGAACATTTAATTCTGTACCGTAGAAACACTAATTGGTTCCTCATGGAGACACCAGCTCTACACTTTCGTATTTTCTAGGGAGAAAGCTAGAGGAACTGCGGCAAATAAATATGATATTTCTGTTTGTATCGATGACATTTTATCCACTTGCCTAACGTAAAGACTTTGTTTTCTCCAAAACCATTTTCATGTGATTTTCTCGGGAAACTTCATATGAATTCCACACCAGTTTGTCCAAATATGACTGGATGAAACCGGAAATATTCGGTTTTGTTTTGGCTAACTCAATCCCAGATATTGCTACAGCCTCTGTGTTTGTGTATTCCTGAGATTATCCACGGACTTTATTGTTTTGAATGTGTTTTTTTTTTATCAGGGAACATTTAATTTTGTGCTTGGAATCACTAATTGGTTCCACATGGAGACACCAGCTCTACACATTCGTATTTTTTAGGGAGAAAGCTAGAGGAACTGCGAAAAACAAACAAGATATTTCTGTTCGTACCGATGACATTTTATGCACTTGCCTAACATTGCATACGAATTCCACAACACTTTGTCCGGATATCACTGGATGAAACCAGAAATATTGGATTGTGTTTTGGCTAACTCAATCCGAAATATTGTGAAAGCCTCTGTGGTTGTGTTTTCTTGATATTATCAACGGACTTTATTTTTTTTCTTTTTTTTAACTTTTATTTAATGAATATAAATTTCCAGTGTACAGTTTATGCATTACAATGGCTTCCCCCTCCCATAACTTCCCTCCCACCCGCAACCCTCCCCACTCCTGCTCCCTCTCCCCTTTCATTTTCATCCAGATTCATTTTCAATTTTCTTTATATACAGGAGATCAAGTTAGTATATATGAAGTAAAGGTTTCAACAGTTCGCACCCACATAGAAACACAAAGTGAAACATACTGTTTGAGTACTAGTTATAGCATTAAATCAAAATGTACAGCACATTAAGGACAGAGATCCCACATAAGGAGCAAGTGCACAGTGGCTCCTGTTGTTGACCCAACAAATTGACACTCTAGTTTATGGTGCCACTAACCACCCTAGGCTCTCGTCATGAGTTGCCAAGGCTATGGAAGCCTTCTAATTTTATCGACACTGATCAGATTTAGACAAGGTCATAAAAGACAGAGTGAGGATAGTAACCAATGATCCTAAGAGTGGCATTTACCAGGTTTGAACAATTGTACAGCATTAAGTGGGGAAGAGGACCATAAGTACACACAGGTTGGGAGTAGAGCCATTGGTGGTAGAGTAGAGGTTATGATTACAAAGGAATGAGGCCCAAGTGTGCTAGACAGGGCCTAGAACAAAGGACAGAGTCATTATTAGAGGAGCTAAGAAAGGTGCTGTCTAAGCTACAAGTAATTTTTCTGATTGAGAGGCAAATAGAACCTGATAGAAGGGGCTTGATAATAATCTGGTGGGCTTTAGGCCTTGTAAATTCAGAGGCCCAGACCTATCTATCTCTTCACATGGGGTATATCCTAAGGGAGGTGTGAACCTCCTACGGGAAGGCACTCTGTTGACTTTCATTACTTGGCTGGCCTAGGAGGAGAGCTGGCCAGGTCAAGGCAGGGGGCATCTCTAACAAGAAATTTACAGTTCTGCCTGCAATGTTGCTGACCCTACTTGATCATACCCTCAGCTGCAGTGGTCACTTTGGAAGTTGGGCTGAGTGAAGGGCTTTTCAGCTTAGAGCCAATAAGATCTGTGGCTCTGACCAGGGCATCCTTCGACTCCAAGGCAGGTCCATTTCCAGTGATCCAACTCTTGGCAGAGCTGCCAGGGCTCTTCACAAGCTGAGTTCTGCTGAAGCCCAGGCTTACCACTTTGAAAGCCACTGCAGTGGACTGGCCTGTTGGGTCTCCTTGAGGGCAGATCACTGTACAGATCAGCCATTAATAGGCCTGCCACCCATTGCTTCTGATGCCTAGCTTTCTTTTCCTCCTGGTTTGTGTTAAAGCAGACCAGACGATGCAAGTCAAGGGAGTGCCCGTGTCCCATCTCTATCTTCTGCGGCCTGAACTACAAGTCTATAGTCACAGGCATGTTCTGCAGTAGTTTTTCTAAGGTAGACAATGCCCATGAGGAAAATGATATTCTCACTTTCAAACTTTCTTTCCCTTTGGTCTGAAAGGGAGGTTTTTTCTACTTACTGTATACTTCGCTGATGGCGAAGTGAATCTAGCTATCAGATTATTATTTAAGTTCTTATTTTGGCTATGCTATTACAGAAAAATGTTAGCCATCTCTTTTATAAGGTCTAAAGCTTAAATTGTGCATCCTACAGATTCCTTTATAATAGAATTAGTTTCCTACCTTGAAGAGAATAGAGAAATGAAAGAACAAGTTTGGCTTAGAATACAGAAATGAGGGAGCAAGTCCTAGATCGCTTGCTGACAATAGCAATATTACATGAATACTTAGCAAACTGTTTCAACCATTAGATAACAACTTAAGAAAACATTTACAAGAAGGTCCAATGCCTTCTATAAATTTTAAGAATCATGTATTTGAAAACACCTCTTAAATATCTAACATGGTGTAGTTTGTTTAGCCAGTAAACTTAAGCACAACCATCTAAAATGTTTTTAGTTTCTTTCTACCAACAAGTATAAAACATACGATAAAGGGATTCAGGTCACACCAATTAAAATGTATCTTTGATTGATTTTAGCAGCTTAAATTTATGAACAATCTTATCGATAAGCCATTTAAAATAAAACTCTTAATAAAATTTCCCCATGTGGACATACAATATGTACACACATATAACATAGCATAATAGACCAATATAGCAATTTTAATAATAGCTTTTAAAATCTTTAACTCTTTTTGTAGATTGCCAATGGATTTGAATTGCTTTTTGTTTTTAGTAATGTCAGTTAACCATACTTTCTCTCAGTTGGTACTGTTAATACATTATTGGCTTCATCTGTTTACAGAGCCATCCCAAAGTACTGAATACAATAAAAGTAGCTGGAAAAAGTCCATAGGAACCTATAGGAGGACAGCTAAACACAGAACCAACAATGCTTTAGTTTTATGAGCAGCACAGCATATACAACTGTGGATGACAAAAGACTTTAAGTCGCCATGTTTAAAATTATAAACTCATCAACCAACAAGAGGCACTTGCATACCTCACAGTATTTTTGAAAGCACCTGTAGGATTTGACAAGTATTTAACCCTTTAGGCCTCTGGGGCTTTCTCATTAAGATAACTATCATGTCTAGTAACACAAGATTGTTAGACTTTTTAATTCTCAAACATTTGTATTGATAGCTTTTTCCATTATAGAAACTTAAAGTCTGGTACTACATCACATCCTGACAGTTCTTCTAATATAATTCAAATAGCCTGCCTAGTTGGTGTCTCTTTAAGATGAGAGACATAGGTCCTTCGATTTTTTCAGTAGGGCCCAAACTGGACAAACCAAAGTCCAGGATTTAGTGGAAATTTTAGAGACCAGATTGTTTGAAACTTTAATTTTTTGAATGCCTGTCAAGAATGCCAAGAAGGCTCAAAATCCAAAATATCTAGTTGAAATAAGATTCCTTAAAATCATGACATAACATAGAACAAATTTGATCATTGTTACAAGGTGACTATTCAAATCTTTGAAAATAAGCACATAGTTAAATAACCCATAGCTCTTAATAAAAATTCAGCTGTTTTTGAACAATTAGAATTTAACAGACATCAAGAGCACATAATAGATTACTTTAACACATTGCTTTAACAGAACATCAGAGTTTAATTTTATGTCAAAGAGAAACTGAGCTTCCTGTGATCTTTTGCTGTGAGGTTCCCTTCCTTTACCTTCTTTCATATTGGTGACCGTGTTTCTGTGTTTCTGTGTGTAACACATCTTTTTTTTTTTTTATTTTTCCCCCCTCCCATAACTTCCCTCCCGCTCGCAGACCTCCCCTTTCCTGCTCCCTTTCCCCTTCCATTCATGTAAAGATTCATTTTCAATTCTCTTTGTATAGAGAAGATCAGTTTAGTATATATTAGGTAAAGATTTCAACATTTTGCCCATATAGCAAAATAAAGTGAAAAAACTACCATTGGATTACTAATTATAGCATTAAATAGCAATGTACAGCACATTAAAGACAGAGTTCTTACATAATTTTTTTAAATTAATTAATTTTCTATGCCATTTCCATTTTAACACCAGGTTGTTGTTTTTTTTCATTTCCAATTCTCTTTATATACAGAAGATCACTTCAGTATATAATTAGTAAAGACCTCATCAGTTTGTGCCCACACAGAAACGCAAAGTATAAAAATACTGTTTCAGTACTAGTTATAGCATCACTTGGCTTTAGACGACACATTAGGGACAGATCCCACATGGGGTGTAAGTACACAGTGACTCCTGTTGCTGATTTAACAATTTGACACTCCTGTTCATGGCGTCAGTAATCTCCCTAGGCTCTAGTCATGAGTTGCCAGGGCTATGGAAGCCCTTAGGGTTCGCTGACTTTGATCTTATTCCGATAGGGTCATAGTCAAAGTGGAAGTTCTCTCCTCTCTTCGGAGAAAGGTACCTCCTTCTTTGATGGCCCCATTCATTCCACTGGGATCTCACTCACCGAGATCATACATTTAGGTGTTTTTTTTTTCCATGATATCTTGGCTTTCCATGCCTGCTATACTCTCATGGGCTCTTCAGCCAGATCTGAATGCCTTGAGGGCTGATTCTGAGGCCAGAGTGTTGTTTAGGACATCTGCCATCCTATGAGTCTGCTGTGTATCCCACTTCCCATGTTGGATCTTTCTCTCCCTTTTTGATTCTATCAGTTAGTATTAGCAGATACTTGTCTTGTTTGTGTGATCTCTTTGACTCTTAGACCTATCAGAGCTATCAATTGTGAGCTGAAATTGATCACTTGGACTAGTGCGATGGCATTGGTACATGCCATCTTGATGGGATTGTGTTGGAATCCCCTGGCACATTTCTAACTCCACCATTTGCGGCCAGTCCGATTGAGCATGTTCCAAATTGTTCATCTCCTCCCTCTCTTTTTCCACTCTTAGATTTAACAGGGATCACTTTTCAGTTAAAATTTAAACACCTGAGAATAATTGTGTGTTAATTACTGAGTTCAACCAATAGTACTAGAACCACAACAACAAATACTAAAAAGGATAAAGTATTACATTGTACATCTAAATTCAGGACAGGAGCTGATCAGTTCACTGTTGCTTATAGTGTCCATTTCACTTAATAGGTTTCCCCTTTGGCGCTCAGTTGTCACCGATCAGGGAAAACAAATGATATTTTTCTCTTTGGGACTGGCTTAATTCACTCAGCATGATGTTTTCCAGATTACTCCATCTTGTTGCAAATGACTGGGTTTCATTGTTTCTTACTGCTGTATAGTATTCTATGGAGTACATGTCCCATAATTTCTTTATCCAGTCTACTGTTGATGGGCATTTGGGTTGGTTCCAGGTCTTAGCTATTGTGAATTGAGCTGCAATAAACAATAATGTGCAGATGGCTTTTTTATTAGTCAAATTAATTTCCTTTGGGTAAATTCCAAGGAGTGGGATGGCTGGGTTGTATGGTAGGGTTATGTTCAGATTTCTGAGGAATCTCCAGACAGACTTCCATAGTGGCTTAACCAGTTTGCATTCCCACCAACAGTGGGTTAACACATCTTTAAGCATCTTTTGCAGGGCAGGATGAGTGGCAACAAATTCTTTCAGTTTCTGTTTGCTATGAAAAGTGTTAATTTCACCTTCATTCACAAATGAGAGCTTTGCAGGATATAGTATTCTGAGCTGGCAGTTTTTCTCTCTTAATACCTGGGCTATGTCTCGCCATTCCCTTCTAGCTTGCAGGGTTTCTGATGAGAAGTCTGCTGTGAGTCTAATTGGAGATCCTCTAAGAGTAATCTGACGTTTCTCTCTTGCACATTTTAGGATCTTTTCTTTATGTTTCACTGTGGTGAGTTTGATTACAACATGTCGTGGTGAGGATCTCTTTTGGTCATGTTTACTAGGGGTTCTATAAGCTTCCTGTACTAAGATGCCTCTGTCCTTCTCCAAACCTGGGAAATTTTCTGCTAGTATCTCACTGAAAATGCCTTCTAATCCTTTCTCCCTCTCCATGCCTTCAGGAACTCCTAGAACCCGAATGTTGGGTTTTTTAATAGTATCCTGTAGATTCCTGACAATATTATTTAGATTTCTGATTTCTTCTTCTTTTCTTTGGTTTGCTGTTTCCTTTCCTGTTCTCTGTCTTCTAAGTCTGATATTCTCTCTTCTGCTTCGCCCATTCTGTTTTTAAGGCTCTCTAATGTGTTTGTCATTTGATCTATTGAATTCTTCATTTCATTATGATTTCTCGTCGCTATCAGAGTTTCTTGTTCCACTAGTTGTTTCATTTCATTTTGATTCCTCCTTAATATTTCTTTTTTTTGCCCTTCTTTTTTATTTTTTATTTTTTTAAACTTTTATTTAATGAATATAAATTTCCAGTGTACAGCTTATGGATTACAATGGCTTCCCCCTCCCATATCTTCCCTCCAACCTGCAACCCTCCCCTCTCCCGCACCCTCTCCCCTTCCATTTGCATCAAGATTCATTTTCAATTCTCTTTATATACAGAAGATCAATTTAGTATAAAGGTTTCAACAGTTTGCACCCACATAGACACACAAATTGACACATACTGTTTGAGTACTAGTTATAGCATCAAATCAAAATGTACAGCACATGAAGGACAGAGATCCCACACGAGGAGCAAGTGCACAGTGGCTCCTGTTGTACACCCAACAAATTGACACTCTAGTTTATGGTGCCACTAACCACCCTAGGCTCTCGTCATGAGTTGCCAAGGCTATGGAAGCCTTCGAAGTTTGCCGACGCTGATCATATTTAGACAAGGTCATAAAAGACAGGGTGAGGATAGTAACCAATGATCCTAAGAGTGGCATTTACCAGGTTTGAGCAATAATACAGCATTAAGTGGGGAAGAGGACCATCAGTAAACACAAGTTGGGAGTAGAGCCATCGGTGGTAGAGTAGAGGTTATGATTACAAAGGAATGAGGCCCAAGTACGCTAGACAGGGTCTAGAACAAAGGACAGAGTCATTATTAGAGGAGCTAAGAAAGGTGCTGTCAAAGCTACAATTAAGTTTTCTGATTGAGAGGCAAATAGAACCTGATAGAAGGGGCTTGATAATAATCTGGTGGGCTTTAGGCCTTGTAAGTTAAGAGGCCCAGACCTATCTATCTCTTCACATGGGGTATATCCTAAGGGAGGTGTGAACCTCCTACGGGAAGGCACTCTGTTGACTTTCATTACTTGGCTGGCCTGGGAGGAGAGCTGGCCAGGTAAAGGCAGGGGCATCTCTAACAAGAAATTTACAGTTCTGCCTGCAATGTTGCTGACCCTACTTGATCATACCCTCAGCTGCAATGGTCACTTTGGAAGTTGGGCTGAGTGAAGGGCTTTTCAGCTTAGAGCCAATAAGATCTGTGGCTCTGACCAGGGCATCCTTCGACTCCAGGGCAGGTCCATTTCCAGTGATCCAACTCTTGGCAGAGCTGCCAGGGCTCTTCACAAGCTGAGTTCTGCTGAAGCCCAGGCTTACCACTTTGAAAGCCACTGCAGTGAACTGGCCTGTTGGGTCTCCTTGAGGGCAGATCACTGTACAGATCAGCCATTAATAGGCCTGCCACCCATTGCTTCTGATGCCTAGCTTTCTTTTCCTCCTGGTTTGTGTTAAAGCAGACCAGAGGATGCAAGTCAAGGGATTGCCTGTGTCCCATCTCTAATCTTCAATGGCCTGAACTACAAGTCTATAGTTACAGGCATGTTCTGCAGTAGTTTTTCTAAGGTAGACAATGCCCATGAGGAAAATGATATTCTCACTTTCAAACTTTCTTTCCCTTTGGTCTGAAAGTGAGGTTTTTTCTACTTATTGTATACTTGGCTGATGGCGAAGTGAATCTAGCTATCAGATTATTATTTAAGTTCTTATTTTGGCTATGCTATTACAGAAAAATGTTAGCCATCTCTTTTATAAGGTCTAAAGCTTAAATTGTGCATCCTACAGATTCCTTTATAATAGAATTAGTTTCCTACCTTGAAGAGAATAGAGAAATGAAAGAACAAGTTTGGCTTAGAATACAGAAATGAGGGAGCAAGTCCTAGATCGCTTGCTGACAATAGCAATATTACATGAATACTTAGCAAACTGTTTCAACCATTAGATAACAACTTAAGAAAACATTTACAAGAAGGTCCAATGCCTTCTATAAATTTTAAGAATCATGTATTTGAAAACACCTCTTAAATATCTAACATGGTGTAGTTTGTTTAGCCAGTAAACTTAAGCACAACCATCTAAAATGTTTTTAGTTTCTTTCTACCAACAAGTATAAAACATACGATAAAGGGATTCAGGTCACACCAATTAAAATGTATCTTTGATTGATTTTAGCAGCTTAAATTTATGAACAATCTTATCGATAAGCCATTTAAAATAAAACTCTTAATAAAATTTCCCCATGTGGACATACAATATGTACACACATATAATATAGCATAATAGACCAATATAGCAATTTTAATAATAGCTTTTAAAATCTTTAACTCTTTTTGTAGATTGCCAATGGATTTGAATTGCTTTTTGTTTTTAGTAACGTCAGTTAACCATACTTTCTCTCAGTTGGTACTGTTAATACATTATTGGCTTCATCTGTTTACAGAGCCATCCCAAAGTACTGAATACAATAAAAGTAGCTGGAAAAAGTCCATAGGAACCTATAGGAGGACAGCTAAACACAGAACCAACAATGCTTTAGTTTTATGAGCAGCACAGCATATACAACTGTGGATGACAAAAGACTTTAAGTCGCCATGTTTAAAATTATAAACTCATCAACCAACAAGAGGCACTTGCATACCTCACAGTATTTTTGAAAGCACCTGTAGGATTTGACAAGTATTTAACCCTTTAGGCCTCTGGGGCTTTCTCATTAAGATAACTATCATGTCTAGTAACACAAGATCGTTAGACTTTTTAATTCTCAAACATTTGTATTGATAGCATTTTCCATTATAGAAACTTAAAGTCTGGTACTACATCACATCCTGACAGTTCTTCTAATATAATCCAAATAGCCTGCCTAGTTGGTGTCTCTTTAAGATGAGAGACATAGGTCCTTCGATTTTTTCAGTAGGGCCCAAACTGGACAAACCAAAGTCCAGGATTTAGTGGAAATTTTAGAGACCAGATTGTTTGAAACTTTGATTTTTTTGAATGCCTGTCAAGAATGCCAAGAAGGCTCAAAATCCAAAATATCTAGTTGAAATAAGATTCCTTAAAATCATGACATAACATAGAACAAATTTGATCATTGTTACAAGGTGACTATTCAAATCTTTGAAAATAAGCACATATTTAAATAACCCATAGCTCTTAATAAAAATTCAGCTGTTTTTGAACAATTAGAATTTAACAGACATCAATAGCACATAATAGATTACTTTAACACATTGCTTTAACAGAACATCAGAGTTTAATTTTATGTCAAAGAGAAACTGAGCTTCCTGTGATCTTTTGCTGTGAGGTTCCCTTCCTTTACCTTCTTTCATATTGGTGACCGTGTTTCTGTGTTTCTGTGTGTAACACATCTTTTTTTTTTTATTTTTCCCCCCTCCCATAACTTCCCTCCCGCTCGCAGACCTCCCCTTTCCTGCTCCCTTTCCCCTTCCATTCATGTAAAGATTCATTTTCAATTCTCTTTGTATAGAGAAGATCAATTTAGTATATATTAGGTAAAGATTTCAACATTTTGCCCATATAGCAAAATAAAGTGAAAAAACTACCATTGGATTACTAATTATAGCATTAAATAGCAATGTACAGCACATTAAAGACAGAGTTCTTACATAATTTTTTTAAATTAATTAATTTTCTATGCCATTTCCATTTTAACACCAGGTTGTTTTTTTTTTTTTTTCATTTCCAATTCTCTTTATATACAGAAGATCACTTCAGTATATAATTAGTAAAGACCTCATCAGTTTGTGCCCACACAGAAACGCAAAGTATAAAAATACTGTTTCAGTACTAGTTATAGCATCACTTGGCTTTAGACGACACATTAGGGACAGATCCCACATGGGGTGTAAGGACACAGTGACTCCTGTTGCTGATTTAACAATTTGACACTCCTGTTCATGGCGTCAGTAATCTCCCTAGGCTCTAGTCATGAGTTGCCAGGGCTATGGAAGCCCTTAGGGTTCGCTGACTTTGATCTTATTCCGATAGGGTCATAGTCAAAGTGGAAGTTCTCTCCTCCCTTCGGAGAAAGGTACCTCCTTCTTTGATGGCCCCATTCATTCCACTGGGATCTCACTCACTGAGATCATTCATTTAGGTATTTTTTTTTCCATGATATCTTGGCTTTCCATGCCTGCTATACTCTCATGGGCTCTTCAGCCAGATCTGAACGCCTTGAGGGCTGATTCTGAGGCCAGAGTGTTGTTTAGGACATCTGCCATCCTATGAGTCTGCTGTGTATCCCACTTCCCATGTTGGATCTTTCTCTCCCTTTTTGATTCTATCAGTTAGTATTAGCAGATACTTGTCTTGTTTGTGTGATCTCTTTGACTCTTAGACCTATCAGAGCTATCAATTGTGAGCTGAAATTGATCACTTGGACTAGTGCGATGGCATTGGTACATGCCATCTTGATGGGATTGTGTTGGAATCCCCTGGCACATTTCTAACTCCACCATTTGCGGCCAGTCCGATTGAGCATGTTCCAAATTGTTCATCTCCTCCCTCTCTTTTTCCACTCTTAGATTTAACAGGGATCACTTTTCAGTTAAAATTTAAACACCTGAGAATAATTGTGTGTTAATTACTGAGTTCAACCAATAGTACTAGAACCACAACAACAAATACTAAAAAGGATAAAGTATTACATTGTACATCTAAATTCAGGACAGGAGCTGATCAGTTCACTGTTGCTTATAGTGTCCATTTCACTTAATAGGTTTCCCCTTTGGCGCTCAGTTGTCACCGATCAGGGAAAACAAATGATATTTTTCTCTTTGGGACTGGCTTAATTCACTCAGCATGATGTTTTCCAGATTACTCCATCTTGTTGCAAATGACTGGGTTTCATTGTTTCTTACTGCTGTATAGTATTCTATGGAGTACATGTCCCATAATTTCTTTATCCAGTCTACTGTTGATGGGCATTTGGGTTGGTTCCAGGTCTTAGCTATTGTGAATTGAGCTGCAATAAACAATAATGTGCAGATGGCTTTTTTATTAGTCAAATTAATTTCCTTTGGGTAAATTCCAAGGAGTGGGATGGCTGGGTTGTATGGTAGGGTTATGTTCAGATTTCTGAGGAATCTCCAGACAGACTTCCATAGTGGCTTAACCAGTTTGCATTCCCACCAACAGTGGGTTAACACATCTTTAAGCATCTTTTGCAGGGCAGGATGAGTGGCAACAAATTCTTTCAGTTTCTGTTTGCTATGAAAAGTGTTAATTTCACCTTCATTCACAAATGAGAGCTTTGCAGGATATAGTATTCTGAGCTGGCAGTTTTTCTCTCTTAATACCTGGGCTATGTCTCGCCATTCCCTTCTAGCTTGCAGGGTTTCTGATGAGAAGTCTGCTGTGAGTCTAATTGGAGATCCTCTAAGAGTAATCTGACGTTTCTCTCTTGCACATTTTAGGATCTTTTCTTTATGTTTCACTGTGGTGAGTTTGATTACAACATGTCGTGGTGAGGATCTCTTTTGGTCATGTTTACTAGGGGTTCTATAAGCTTCCTGTACTAAGATGCCTCTGTCCTTCTCCAAACCTGGGAAATTTTCTGCTAGTATCTCACTGAAAATGCCTTCTAATCCTTTCTCCCTCTCCATGCCTTCAGGAACTCCTAGAACCCGAATGTTGGGTTTTTTAATAGTATCCTGTAGATTCCTGACAATATTATTTAGATTTCTGATTTCTTCTTCTTTTCTTTGGTTTGCTGTTTCCTTTCCTGTTCTCTGTCTTCTAAGTCTGATATTCTCTCTTCTGCTTCGCCCATTCTGTTTTTAAGGCTCTCTAATGTGTTTGTCATTTGATCTATTGAATTCTTCATTTCATTATGATTTCTCGTCGCTATCAGAGTTTCTTGTTCCACTAGTTGTTTCATTTCATTTTGATTCCTCCTTAATATTTCTTTTTTTTGCCCTTCTTTTTTATTTTTTATTTTTTTAAACTTTTATTTAATGAATATAAATTTCCAGTGTACAGCTTATGGATTACAATGGCTTCCCCCTCCCATATCTTCCCTCCAACCTGCAACCCTCCCCTCTCCCGCACCCTCTCCCCTTCCATTTGCATCAAGATTCATTTTCAATTCTCTTTATATACAGAAGATCAATTTAGTATAAAGGTTTCAACAGTTTGCACCCACATAGACACACAAATTGACACATACTGTTTGAGTACTAGTTATAGCATCAAATCAAAATGTACAGCACATGAAGGACAGAGATCCCACACGAGGAGCAAGTGCACAGTGGCTCCTGTTGTACACCCAACAAATTGACACTCTAGTTTATGGTGCCACTAACCACCCTAGGCTCTCGTCATGAGTTGCCAAGGCTATGGAAGCCTTCGAAGTTTGCCGACTCTGATCATATTTAGACAAGGTCATAAAAGACAGGGTGAGGATAGTAACCAATGATCCTAAGAGTGGCATTTACCAGGTTTGAGCAATAATACAGCATTAAGTGGGGAAGAGGACCATCAGTAAACACAAGTTGGGAGTAGAGCCATTGGTGGTAGAGTAGAGGTTATGATTACAAAGGAATGAGGCCCAAGTACGCTAGACAGGGTCTAGAACAAAGGACAGAGTCATTATTAGAGGAGCTAAGAAAGGTGCTGTCAAAGCTACAATTAAGTTTTCTGATTGAGAGGCAAATAGAACCTGATAGAAGGGGCTTGATAATAATCTGGTGGGCTTTAGGCCTTGTAAGTTAAGAGGCCCAGACCTATCTATCTCTTCACATGGGGTATATCCTAAGGGAGGTGTGAACCTCCTACGGGAAGGCACTCTGTTGACTTTCATTACTTGGCTGGCCTGGGAGGAGAGCTGGCCAGGTAAAGGCAGGGGGCATCTCTAACAAGAAATTTACAGTTCTGCCTGCAATGTTGCTGACCCTACTTGATCATACCCTCAGCTGCAATGGTCACTTTGGAAGTTGGGCTGAGTGAAGGGCTTTTCAGCTTAGAGCCAATAAGATCTGTGGCTCTGACCAGGGCATCCTTCGACTCCAGGGCAGGTCCATTTCCAGTGATCCAACTCTTGGCAGAGCTGCCAGGGCTCTTCACAAGCTGAGTTCTGCTGAAGCCCAGGCTTACCACTTTGAAAGCCACTGCAGTGAACTGGCCTGTTGGGTCTCCTTGAGGGCAGATCACTGTACAGATCAGCCATTAATAGGCCTGCCACCCATTGCTTCTGATGCCTAGCTTTCTTTTCCTCCTGGTTTGTGTTAAAGCAGACCAGAGGATGCAAGTCAAGGGATTGCCTGTGTCCCATCTCTAATCTTCAATGGCCTGAACTACAAGTCTATAGTTACAGGCATGTTCTGCAGTAGTTTTTCTAAGGTAGACAATGCCCATGAGGAAAATGATATTCTCACTTTCAAACTTTCTTTCCCTTTGGTCTGAAAGTGAGGTTTTTTCTACTTATTGTATACTTGGCTGATGGCGAAGTGAATCTAGCTATCAGATTATTATTTAAGTTCTTATTTTGGCTATGCTATTACAGAAAAATGTTAGCCATCTCTTTTATAAGGTCTAAAGCTTAAATTGTGCGTCCTACAGATTCCTTCATAATAGAATTAGTTTCCTACCTTGAAGAGAATAGAGAAATGAAAGAAAAAGTTGGGCTTAGAATAGAGAAATGAGGGAGCAAGTCCTAGATCGCTTGCTGACAATAGCAATATTACATGAATATTTAGCAAACCATTTCAACCATTAGATAACAACTTAAGAAAACATTTACAAGAAGGTCCAATGCCTTCTATATATTTTAAGAATCATGTATTTGAAAACACCTCTTAAATATCTAACATGGTGTAGTTGGTTTAGCCAGTAAAATTAAGCACAACCATCTAAAATATTTTTAGTTTCTTTCTACCAACAAGTTTAAAAGATATGATACAGAGATTCAGGTCACACCAATTAAAATGTATCTTTGATTGATTTTAGCAGCTTAAATTTATGAACAATCTTATCGATAAGCCATTTAAAATAAAACTCTTAATAAAATTTCCCCATGTGGACATACAATATGTACACACATATAACATAGCATAATAGACCAATATAGCAATTTTAATAATAGCTTTTAAAATCTTTAACTCTTTTTGTAGATTGCCAATGGATTTGAATTGCTTTTTTAGTAACGTCAGTTAACCATACTTTCTCTCAGTTGGTACTGTTAATACATTATTGGCTTCATCTGTTTACAGAGCCATCCCAAAGTACTGAATACAATGGAAGTGGCTGGAAAAAGTCCATAGGAACCTATAGGAGGACAGCTAAAGACAGAACCAACAACGCTTTAGTTTTATGAGCAGCACAGCATATATAACTGTGGATGACAAAAGACTTTAAGTCGCCATGTTTAAAATTATAAACTCATCAACCAACAAGAGGCACTTGCATACCTCACAGTATTTTTGAAAGCACCTGTAGGATTTGACAAGTATTTAACCCTTTAGGCCTCTGGGGCTTTCTCATTAAGATAACTATCATGTCTAGTAATACAAGATCATTAGACTTTTTAATTCTCAAACATTTGTATTGATAGCATTTTCCATTATAGAAACTAAAGTTTGGTACCACATCACATCTTGACAGTTCTTCTAATATAATCCAAATAGCCTGCTTAGTTGGTGTGTCTATAAGATGAGAGACATAGGTCCTTCGATTTTTTCGGTTGGGCCCAAACTGGACAAACCAAAGTCCAGGATTTACTGGAAATTTTAGAGACCAGATTGTTTGAAACTTTGATTTTTTGAATGCCTGTCAAGAATGCCAAGAAGGCTCAAAATCCAAAATATCTGGATGAAATAAGATTCCTTAAAATCATGACATAACATAGACCAAATTTGATCATTGTTACAAGGTGACTATTCATATTTTTGAAAAAAGCACATATTTAAATAACCCATAGCTCTTAATAAAAATTCAGCTGTTTTTGAACAATTAGAATTTAACAGACATCAAGAGCACATAATAGATTACTTTAACACATTGCTTTAACAGAGCATCAGAGTTTAATTTTATGTCAAAGAGAAATTGAGCTTCCTGTGATCTTTTGCTCTGAGGTTCCCTTCCTTTACCTTCTTTCATATTGGTGACCGTGTTTCTGTGCTTCTGTGTGTAACACATCTTTAAGCATCTTTCGCAGGGCAGGATGAGTGGCAACAAATTCTTTCAGTTTCTGTTTGCTATGAAAAGTGTTAATTTCACCTTCATTCACAAATGAGAGCTTTGCAGGATATAGTATTCTGAGCTGGCAGTTTTTCTCTCTTAATACCTGGGCTATGTCTCGCCATTCCCTTCTAGCTTGCAGGGTTTCTGATGAGAAGTCTGCTGTGAGTCTAATTGGAGATCCTCTAAGAGTAATCTGATGTTTCTCTCTTGCACATTTTAGGATCTTTTCTTTATGTTTCACTGTGGTGAGTTTGATTACAACATGTCGTGGTGAGGATCTCTTTTGGTCATGTTTACTAGGGGTTCTATAAGCTTCCTGTACTAAGATGCTTCTGTCCTTCTCCAAACCTGGGAAATTTTCTGCTAGTATCTCACTGAAAATGCCTTCTAATCCTTTCTCCCTCTCCATGCCTTCAGGAACTCCTAGAACCCAAATGTTGGTTTTTTTAATAGTATCCTGTAGATTCCTGACAATATTATTTAGATTTCTGATTTCTTCTACTTTTCTTTGGTTTGCCTGTTTCCTTTCCTGTTCTCCGTCTTCTAAGTCTGATATTCTCTCTTCTGCTTCGCCCATTCTGTTTTTAAGGCTCTCTAATGTGTTTGTCATTTGATCTATTGAATTCTTCATTTCATTATGATTTCTCGTCACTATCAGAGTTTTTTGTTCCACTAGTTGTTTCATTTCCTTTTGATTCCTCCTTAATATTTCATTTTCACAAGAGAGATTTTCTATCTTGTCCATTAAGGATTTCTGCATTTCAAGAATTTGTTTTTGAGAACTTCTTAATGTTCTTATCAATTTTTTGAGATCTGCTTCTTGCATTTCTTCTATCTCATCATCTTCATAATCTTGCATTGGGGTGTCTTTTACATTTGGGGGCGTCATAGTGTCTTCCTTGTTCTTGTTACCTCGGTTTTTGCATTTGGTGTTTGGCATGTTGGAGATATTTGGTTTCTTCACTGTGGTGTTTTCTCTTGTTACACTATGGCTCTATATTAAGTGGACTGTCTGCTTTCGGTGGAGCCTTAGACGCTTGAGATGAGTGTGGACTGAGAGCTGTGTTTGGTTCCTCAGGGCTGAGGGTGTGTCAAAGATGACACTCCCAGGTTTGGTGTGGCAAATGTCTCTTTCTTTTTTTGATTCAAAAGGGAAGTAATTCCGCACAGCTGAACGTAATTGGAATAGTTAGCAGGCAAATGATACACCCACAGGAGCCAGAGATCGGAATCTCTTTCCCAAAGACCACACAGGGAATCTGTGCTGCCCTCAGTGTGGGCTCCAATTCTCCTGCAGTCTCCCACTGGGTTGCCAAGTTAGATCCTAACCTCCTGTTATTTCACCCCTCCCCCCAGAGTCAGGTGTTTCTGCTAGGCTCAGGGCCGGTGCAGACCTGAGGTCACCCTGCTTATGACGTATTCCAAAATGGCGCCTGCTCTGTCTTGCTCACCTTTGAGAGGTGAGCGGAGAGAGAGAAACTTGTGTCCGTATCGGTCACTTTTTAATTTTTTTCCTCTCTCTCTTCAAGTTAGCCTGGTGAATTTTTCCCCACGGAGTTTCAAGCCTCGTTCCCTCTAGCCACCTCTTTCCACTTGCCCGTTGGTGTCTCGGGCTATTGAGGTTCAGCTCACCTCATGTTCCAGCGCTGGTGTTTTGAGTCAGCCGCTGGTGTCCCGAACTTGGGCTCCCACGCTTTCCATGCAGGTCCACTGTGAATCACTAGTTCCGGAACTGTTTCCTCTGCTGTTTCATCCCCTACTCTTCCTTGACCCAGCAGTATCTCCACTTATATTAAACTGTCTCTCCCCCGGACTAATAGTGCGCTCCCTGCCAATTCCGCCATCTTGCCGCTCTCCTAATTTCCTATCTGGACTTTATTCTGTTGAATGTTTTTTATAGGGGAACATTGTATTTAGAGCTTGGATACAGAAATTGGTTCCACATGGAGACACCAGCTCTACATATTCGTATTTTCTAGGGAGAAAGCTAGTGGAAATGCAGCAAACAAAAATGATAATTCTGTTTGTATCGATGACATTTTATGCACTTGCCCAACGAAAAGAATTTGCTTTTCTCCATAACCATTTGTACTGTTATTTTCTCAGTCCATTGCATCCAAACTTCAAAATTTTTCCGGATATGACTGGATGAAACCAGAAATATCCGGTTGTGTTTTGGCTAATTCAATCCGAAATATTGTGAAAACCTCTGTGTTTGTGTTTTCTGGATATTATCAATGGACTTTATTGTTTTGAATATTTTTATCAGGGAACATTTAATTTTGTACCATAGAAGCACTAATTGGTTCATTATGGGGACACCAGCTCTACACATTCGTATATTCTAGGTAGAAATCTAGAGGAACTGCGCAAACAAACATGATATTTTGGTTTGTATCGATGACATTTTATGCATTGCCTAACGAAAAGACTTTGCTTTTCTCCAAAACCATTTTTACTGTGATTTTCTCGGTCCATTGCATAGGAATTCCACACCAGTTTGTCTGGATATGAATGGATGAAAACAGAAATATCCGGTTGTGTTTTGGCTAAGTCCATCCTAAATGTTGTGAAAGCCTCCGTGTTTGTGTTTTCTGGATATTATCAATGGACTTTCTGGTTTTGAATGTTTTTATTAGGGTACATTTAATTTTGTACCATTGAAACACTAATTGGTTCATCATGGGGACACCAGCTCTACCCATTCATATTTTCTAGGGAGAAAGCTAGAGGAACTGCGGCAAACAAACATGATATTTCTGTTTGTATCAAAGATATTCTATGCACTTGCCTAACAAAAAGCCTTTGCTTTTCTCCAAAACCATTTTTACTGTGATTTTCTAGGTCCATTGTATACGAATTCCACACCACTTTGTCCAGATATGACTGAATGAAACCGGAAATATCTGGATTTTTTTTTGCTAACTCAATCCCAGATATTGCTACCACCTCTGTGTTTGTGTTTTCTGGATATTCTTCACGGACTTTATTATTTTGAATGTTTTTTTTATCGGGGAAATTTTTATTTTGGGCTTGGATACAGTAATTGATTCCACAGGGAGACACCAGCTCTATATATTCGTATTTTCTAGAGAGAAAGCTAGAGGAACTGCGGCAAACAAACGTGGGCTTTCTGTTTGTATGAATGAGATTTTATGCACTTGCCTAAAAAAAGACTTTGCTTTTCTCCAAAACCATTTTTACTCTCATTTTCTCAGCCCATTGCATACGAATTCCACACAACTTTGTCCGGATATGACTGCATGAAAACAGAAATATCCGGTTGTGTTTTGGCTAACTAAATCTGAAATATTGTGGGCCGGTGCCATGGCTCAACAGGCTAATCCTCCACCTTGTGGTGCCGGCACACTGTCTTCTAGTCCCGGTTGGGGCACCGATCCTGTCCCAGTTGCCCGTCTTCCAGGCCAGCTCTCTGCTGTGGCTAGGGAGTGCAGTGGAGGATGGCCCAAGTCCTTGGGTCCTGCACCCCATGGGAGACCAGGAGAAGCACCTGGCTCCTGCCATCGGAACAGCGCGGTGCGCCGGCCACAGCGCACTACCGCGGCAGCCATCGGAGGGTGAACCAACGGCAAAAAAGGAAGACCTTTCTCTCTGTCTCCTCTCTCTCTCTCACTGTCCACTCTGCCTGTCAAAAAAAAAAAAAAGAAATATTGTGAAAGCCTCTGTGTTTGTGTTTTCTGGATATTATCGATGGACTTTATTGTTTTGAATTTTTTTTTAATCAGGAAAAATTTACTTTTGTACCATTCAAACACTAATTGGTTCATGATGGGGACACCAGCTCTACACATTCATATTTTCTAGGCAGAAAGCTAGAGGAACTGCGGCAAACAAACATGATATTTCTGTTTGTATAGATGACATTTTATGCGCTTGCCTAACTAAAAGACTATGATATTCTCCAAAACCATTTTTACTGTGATTTTCTCCATCCATTACATACGAATTCCACACCAGTTTTTCTGGATATGCCTGGATGACACCGGAATTTTTTTTTTTCTGCTAACTTAATCCCAAATATTGCTACAGCCTCTGTGTTTGTGTTTTCTGAATATTATCTACGGACTTTATTTTTTTTTGAAAGTTTATTATCCGGGAATATTTTATTTTGAGCTTGCAGTAATTGGTTCCACATGGAGACACCAGCTCTACACATTCGTATTTTCTAGGGAGAAAGCTAGAGGAACTGTGGCAAACAAACATGATATTTCTGTTTGTATAGATGACATTTTATGCACTTGACTAACGAAAAGACTTTGCTTTTCTCCAAAACTATTTTTACTGTGATGTTCACGGTCCATTGCATACGAATTCCAAACGACTTTTTCCAGATATGACTGCATCAAACCTGAAATATCTGGTTGTATTTTGGCTTACCCAATGCGAGATATTGTGAAAGCCTCTGTGTTTGTGTTTTCTGGATATTATCGATGGACCTTATTGTTTTGAATGTTTTTATCAGGGAACATTTAATTTTCTGCCGTTGAAACACTAATTGGTTCATCATGGGGACACCAGCTGAACGTATTCATATGTTCTAGGGAAAAAGCTAGAGGAACTGCAGCAAACAAACATGATATTTCCGTTTGTAACGATGACATTTTATGCACTTACCTAAAGAAAAGATTTGCTTCTCTCCAAACTTTTTTTACTGTGTTTTTCCCAGTCCATTGCATACGAATTCCACACCACTTTGTCTGGATATGACTGGATGAAACCAGAAATATCTGATTTTGTTTTGGCTAACTCAATCCCAGACATTGCTACAGCCTCTGTGTTTGTGTTTTCTGGATATTATCCACAGGCTTTATTGTTTTTAATGTTTCTTATCGGGGAACATTTAATTTTGTTCTTGGATACATTAATTGGTTCCACATGGAGACACCAGATCTACACATTGGTATTCTCTAGGGAGAAAGCTAGAGGAACTGGAACAAACAAACATGATATTTCCGTTTGTATAAATGACATTTTTTGCACTTGCCTAACAAAAAGACTTTGCTATCCTCCAAAACCATTTTTACTGTGAAGTTCTCGGTCCATTGCATATGAATTATACACCCGTTTGTCCAGATATGACTGAATGAAACCAGAAATATCCTGTTCTCTTTTGGCTAACTTAATCTGAGATATTGCTACAGCCTCTGTATTGTGTATTCCTGATATTATCCACGCAGTTTATTGTTTTGAATGTTTTTTATTAGTGAACATTTAATTTTGTGCTTGGAAACACTAAATGATTCCACATGGAGACACCAGGTCTACACACCCATATTTTCTAGGGAGAATGCTAGAGGAACTGCGACGAAAAAACATGATATTTCTCTTTGTATAGATGACATTTTATGCACTTGCCTAACGAAAAGTCTTTGCTTTTCTCCAAAACCATTTGTACTCTGATTTTCTCGGTGCATTGCATACGAATTCCACAGAACTTTCTCGGCATATGACTGGATGAAAACAGAAATATCCGGTTGTGTTTTGTCTTACTCAATCTGAAATATTGTGAAAGCCTCTATGTTTGTGTTTTCTGGATATTATCAATGAACTTCATTGTTTTGAATGTTTTTTTTCAGGGAAAATTTAATTTTGTACCATAGAAACACTAATTGGTTCATCATGGGGACACCAGCTCTAACATTCGTATTTTCTAGGGAGAAAGCTCGAGGAACTGCGGCAAACAAACCTGATATTTCTGTTTGTATCGATGACATTTTATGCACTTGCCTAACGAAAAGACTTTGCTTTTCTCCAAAATGATTTTTACTGTGATTTTCTTGGTCCATTGCATATGAATTCCACACCAGTTTTCTGGGTATGACAGGATGAAACCAGAAATATCCGGTTGTGTTTTGGCTAACTCAGTCTGAAATATTATGAAAGCCTCTGTGTTTGTGTTTTCTGGATATTATCGATGGACTTTATTGTTTTGAATATTTTCATCAGGGAACATTTATTTTTATACCGCAGAAACACTAATTGGTTCATCACGGGGACACCAGCTCTATATATTCGTATTTTCTAGGGAGAAAGCTAGAGAAACTGCGGCCTACAAGCATGATATTTCTGTATGTATAGATGACATTTTATGCACATTCCTAACGAAAAGACTTTGCTTTTCTCCAAAACCAATTTTATTTTGATTTTCTCGGTCCATTGCATACAAATTCCACACTAGTTTGTCCGGATATGACTGGATGAAACTGGAAATATCCGGTTTTGTTTTCGCTAACTCAATCCCAGATATTGTTACCGCCTCTGAGTTTGTGTATCCCTGATATTATCCACAGACTTTATTGTTTTGAATGTTTTTAATCAAGGAACATTTAATTTTGTGCTGCGAAACACTGATTGTTTCCACATGGAGACACCAGATCTATATATTTGTATTTTCTAGGGAGAAAGCTAGAGGAACTGCGGCAAACAAACATGATATTTCTGTTTGTATAGATGACATTTTATGCACTTGCCTAAAGAAAAGACTTTGCTTTTCTCCAAAACCATTTGTACTGTGATTTTCTCGGTCCTTTGAATATGAATTCCACACCAGTTTGTCCGGATATGACTGGATGAAACTGGAAGTATGCGGTTTTGTTTTGGCTAACTCAATCCCAGATATTAATAAGGCCTCTGTGTTTCATTTTTCTGGATCCCTCAAGGGATTTTATTGTTTTGAATGCTTTTTATTTGGGAACATTTTATTTTGAGCTTCAATACTGTAATTGGTTCCACCTGGAGACACCAGCTGTACATACTCGTATTTTCTAGGGAGAAAGCTAGAGAAACTGCGGCCTACGAGCATATTTCTGTTTGTATCGATGACATTTTATGCACTTGCCTAACGAAAAGTCTTTGCTTTTCTCCAAAACCAATTTTATTGTGATTTTCTCGGTCCATTGCATACGAATTCCACACCAGTTTTCTGGATATGAATGGATGAAATCGGATATATCCGGTTGTGTTTTCACTAACTCAATCCGAAATATTGTGAAAGCCTCTTTGTTTGTGTTTTCTGGATATTATCAATGGTTTTTATTGTTTTGAATGTTTTTTATCAGGGAACATTTTATTTTTAGCTAGCATACAGTAATTGATTCCACATGGATACACCAACTCTACACATTCGTATTTCCTAGGGAGAAAGCTAGAGGAACTGTGACAAACAAACATGAGATTTCTGTTTGTATAGCTAACATTTTATGCACTTGCCTAAGGAAAAGACTTTGCTTTTCTCCAAAACCATTTTTACAGTGATTTTCTCGGTCCATTGCATATGAATTCTACACCAGTTTACCGGATATGACTTGTGGAAACCGGAAATATCTAGTTTTGTTTTGGCTAACTCAATCCCAGATATTGCTACAACCTCTGAGTTTGTGTATTCCTAATATTATAAATGCACTTTATTGTTTTTAACGTTTTTTATCAGGGATCATTTAATTTGTGCTTGGAAACACTAATTGGTTCCACATGGAGACACTAGCTCTACACATTCTTATTTTCTTGGGAGAAAGCAAGAGGAACTGCGGCAAACAATCATGATGTTTCTGTTTGTATAGATGACATTTTATGCACTTGCAAAACGAAAAGACTTTGCTTTTCTCCAAAACCAGTTTTACTGTGATTTTCTCAGTCCATTGCCTCTGAATTCCAAACGACTTTTTCCGGATATGACTGGATGAAACCGGAAATATCCGGTTTATTTTTGGCTAACTCGACCCGAAGTATTCTGAAAGCCTCTGTGTTAGTGTTTTCTGAATATTATCAACGGACTTTATTGTTTTGAATGTTTTTTATTGGAGAACATTTTATTTTGAGCTTGGATACAGTAATTGGTTCCATTTGGCGACACCAGCTCTACGTATTCGTATTTTCGAGGTAGAAAACTAGAGGAACTGCTGCAAACAAACCTGATATTTCTGTTTATATAGATGACATTTTATGCAGTTGCCTAATGAAAAGACTTTGCTTTTCTCCAAAACCATTTTTACTGTGATTTTCTCGGTCCATTGCATACGAATTCCACACCAGTTTGTAAGGATATGTCTGGATGAAACAAGAAATATCTGGTTTTGTTTTGGCTAACTCAATCCCAGATATTGCTACAGCCTCTCTGTATGTGCATTCCTGATATTATCCACAGAGTTTATTGTTTTGAATGTTTTTTATCAGGGAACATTTAATTTTGTGCTTCTAATTACTAATTCGTTCCACATGGAGACACCAGCTCCACACATTCCTATTTTCTAGGGAGAAAGCTAGAGGAACTGCGGCAAACAAACATGATGTTTCTGTTTGTGTAGATAACATTTTATGCAGTTGCCTAACGAAAAGACATTGCTTTTTCCAAAACCATTTTTAGAGTCATTTTCTGAGTCCATTGCATCCGATTTCCAAACGACTTTTTCTGGATATGATTGGATGAAACCGAAAATATCCGGTTGTGTTTTGGCTAACTCAAATCGAAATATTCCGAAAGCCTCTGTGTTTGTATTTTCTGGATATTATCAATGGACTATATTGTTTAGAATGTTTTTTTCAGGGAACATTCCATTTCTTACCGTAGAAAAACTAATTGGATCATCCTGGGGACACCAGCTCTATACATTCATATTTTCTAGGGAGAAATCAAGAGGAACTGTGGCAAACAAACACCATATTTCTGTTTGTATAGATCACATTTTATACAGTTGCCTAACGAAAAGACTTTGCTTCTCTCCAAAACCATTTTTACTGTTATTTTCTCGGTCCATTGCATACAAATTCCAAACCACTTTGTCTGGTATGACTGGATGAATCCTGAAATATCCGGTTGTGTTTTGGCTAACTCAATCCTTGCCTCTGTGTTTGTGTTTTCTGGATATTATCGATGTACAATATTGTTTTGAATGTTTTCATTAGGGAATATATAATTTTCTACATTAGAAACACTAATAGGTTACACATGGGGACACGAGCTCTACACATTTGTATTTTCTAGGTAGAAAGCTAGAGGAACTGCAGCAAAAAAACATGATATTTTTGTTTGTATAGATGACATTTTATTCACTTGCCTAGCGAAAAGACTTTGCTTTTTTGCAAAACAATTTTTACTGTGATTTTCTTAGTCCATTGCATACGAATTGCACACCACTTTGTCCGGATATGACTGGATAAAAAGAGAAATATCCGGTTGTGTTTTGGCTAACTCAATCCGAAATATTGTGAAAGCCTCTGTGTTTGTGATTTCTGGATATTATCAACGGACTTTATTATTTTGAATGTTTTTATCAGGGAACATTTAATTTTGTGCTGCGAAAATACTAATTGGTTCCACATGGAGACACCATCTCTACACATTCGTATATTCTAGGGAGAAAGCTAGAGGAACTGCGGCAAACAAACATGATATTTCTGTTTGTATAGATGATATTTTATGCACTTGCCTAACGAAAAGACTTTGCTTTTCTCCACACCACTTTTCCTGTGATGCTCTCAGTCCATTGCATACGAATTCCACACCAGTTTGTCCGGATATGACTGGATGAAACCGAATATATCCAGTTGTGTTTTCGCTAACTCAATCCGAAATATTGTTGAAGCCTCTTTGTTTGTGTTTTCTGGATATTATCAATGGGTTTTATTGTTTTGAATGATTTTTATCGGGGAACATTTTATCTTTAGCTAGGATGCAGTAATTGGTTAGACATGGAGACACCAGCTCTACACATTCGTATTTTCTAGGTAGAACAGTAGAGGAACGGCGGCAAACAAACATGATATTTCTGTTTGTATAGATGACATTTTATGCACTTGCCTAACGAAAAGACTTTGCTTTTCTCCAAAACCATTTTTACTGTGATGTTCTCAGTCAATTGCATACGAATTCCACACCACTTTGTCCGGATATGTCTGGATGAAACCGGAATTATCCGGTTGCGTTTTGGCTAACTCAAACCGAAATATTGTGAAAGCCTCTGTGTTTGTGTTTTCTGGATATTATTTATGGACTTTATTGTTTTGAAGATTTGTATCAGGGAACATTTAATTTTGTACCATAGAAACACTAATTGTTTCATCATGGGAAAACCAGCTATACATATTAGTATTTTCTAGGGAGAAGGCAAGTGTATAAAACGTCATCTACACAAACACAAATATCATGTTTGTTTGTCGCAGTTCCTCTAGCTTTCTCCTTAGAAAATAGGAATGTGTAGAGCTAGTGTCCCCATGATGAACCAATTAGTGTTTCTACGGTACAAAAATAAATGTTCCCTGATAAAAATATTCAAACAATAAATTCCATCGATAATGTCCAAAAAACACAAACACAGAGGTTGTAGCAATATTTCGGATTTAGTTAGCCAAAACAAAACGGGATAATTCCAGTTTCATCCAGACATATCTGGACAAAGTGGTGGGAATTTGTATGCAATGGACCGAGAAAATCACAGTGAAAATGGTTTTGGAGAAAAGCAACGTATTTGCATTAGGCAAGTGCATAAAATGTCATCTATACAAATGGAAATATCATATTTGTTTGCGGTGGTTCCTCTAGCTTTCTCCCTAGAAAATACGAATGTGTGGAGCTGGTGTCCCCACGATGAACCAATTAGTGTTTCAACGGTACAAAATTAAATGTTCCCTGATAAAAACATGCAAAACAATAAAGTCCATTGATGATATCCATAAAACACAAACACAGAGGCTTTCACAATATTTCGCATTGAGTTAGGCAAAAGACAACCGGATATTTCTGGTTTCATCGAGGCATGTCTGGACAAAGAGGTGTGGAATTCATATGCAATGAACCAAAAAAATCACAGTACAAATGGTTTTGGAGAAAAGCAAAGTCTTTCATTTTTACTGTGATTTTCTCGGTCCATTTCATACGAATTCAACAACAGTTTGTCCAGATATGACTGGATGGAACCGGAAATATCCGGTTGTGTTTTGGATAACTCAATCCCAGATATTTCTACAGCCTCTGTGTTTGTGTTTTCTGGATATTATCGATGGACTTTATTGTTTTGAAAGTTTTTTATCGGGGAACATTTTATTTTATGCTTGGAATCACTAATTGGTTCCTCATGGTGACACCAGCTCAACACATTCATATTTTCTAGGGAGAAAGCTAGAGGAACTGCGAAAAACTAACATGATATTTCTGTTTGTGTCGATCACATTTTATGCACTTGCCTAAGGAAAAGACTTTGCTTTTCTCCAAAACCATTTTCATTGTGATTTTCTCAGTCCATTGCATACGAATTCCAAACAACTTTTTCCGGATATGACTGGATGAAACCAGAAATATCTGGTTTTGTTTTGGCTAACTCAATCCGAAATATTTCTACAGCCACTGTGTTTGTTTTTTCTGGATATTATCGATGGACTTTATTGTTTTGAATATTTTTATCAGGGGACATTTATTTTTCTACCGTAGAAACACTAATTTGTTCATCATGGGGACACCAGCTCTACACATTCGTATTTTCTAGGGAGAAAGCTAGCGGAACTGCGGCAAGCAAGCATGATATTTCTGTTTCTATAGATGACATTTTATGCACTTTCCTAATGAAAAGACTTTGCTTTTCTCCAAAACCATTTTTACTGTAATTTTCTAGGTCCATTGCATACCAATTTCACAATAGTTCACCGGATATGACGGGATGAAACCAGAAATATGCGGTTCTCTTTTGCCTAACTAAATCCGAAATATTGTGAAAGTCTCTGTGTTTGTGTTTTATGGATATTATCGAGGGACTTTATTGTTTTGAATGTTTTTATCAGGGAGCATTTAATTTTCTACCGTTGAAACACTAATTGGTTCATTGTGGGTACACCAGCTCCACACATTCATATTTTCTAGGGAGAAAGCTGGAGGAACTGCCGCAAACAAACATGATATTTGTGTATGTATAGATGACATTTTATGCACTTGCCTAACAAAAAGACTTTGCTTTTCTCCAAAACCACTTTTACTGTGATTTTCTCGGTCCATTGCATACGAATTCCACACAAGTTTGTCCGGAAATGACTAGATGATACCGGAATTATCCGGTTTTGTTTTGGCTAACTCTATCCCAGATATTGCTATAGCCTCTGTGTTTGTGTTTTCTGGATATTATCAATGGACTTAACTGTTTTGAATGTTTTTTATCAGGGAACACTATATTTTGAGCTTGGATACAGTAATTGGTTCCACATGGAGACACCAGTTCTGCACATTCAATTTTCTAGGGAGAAAGCTAGAGGATCTGCGGCAAACAAACATGATGTTTCTGTTTGTATCGATGACATTTTATGCAATTGCCTAATGAAAAGACTTTGGTATTCTCCAAAACCATTTTTACTGTGATTTTCTTGGTCCATTGCCTATGAATTCCACACAAGTTTGACCGGATATGCCTGGAAGAAACCGGAAATATCCGGTTGTGTTTTGGCTAACTCAATCCCAGATATTGCTACAGCTTCTGTGTTTGAGTTTTCTGGATATTATCGATGGACTTTATTGTTTTCAATGTTTTCACGGGGAACATTTTATTTTGAGCTTGGATACAGTAATTGGTTCCACATGGAGATACCAGCTCTACATATTTGTATTTTCTAGGGAGAAAGCTAGAGGAACTGCGGCCAACAAACATGATATTTCTGTTTGTGTAGATGACATTTTATGCACTTGCCTAACGAAAAGACTTTGCTTTTCTCCAAAACCATTTTACTGTAATTTACTCGGTCCATTGCATACGAATTCCACACCAGTTTGTCCGGGAATGACTGGATGATACCGGAACTATCCCGTGTTGTTTTGGCTAACTCGATCCCAGATATTGTTGCAGCCTCTGTGTTTGTTTTTTCTGGATATTATCAATGGACTTTATTTTTTTGAATGTTTTTTATCATGGAACATTATATTTTGAGCTTGGATACAGTAATTGGTTCCACATGGAGACTTCAGCTCTATGTATTCGTATTTTCGAGGTAGAAAAATAGAGGAACTGCAGCAAAAAAACATGATATTTCTGTTTGTGTAGATGACATTTTGCACTTGCCTAAAGAAAAGACTTTGCTTTTCTCCACAACCATTTTTACTGTGATTTTCTCGGTCCATTGCATAGGAATTCAACACCTCTTTGTCCGGATGTGACTGGATGAAAACAGAAATACCCGGTTTTGTTTTGGCTAACTCAATGCAAAATATTGTGAAAGCCTCTGTGTTTGTGTTTTCTGGATATTATCGATGCACTTTATTGTTTTGAATGTTTTTATCAAGGAACATTTAATTTTGTTCTTGGAAACACTAATTGGTTCATCATGGGGACACCATCTCTACATATTCATATTTTTAGGGAGAAAGCTAGAGGAAATGTGGCAAACAAAAATTATATTTCTGTTTGTATAGATGACAATTTATGCACTTGCCTAATGAAATGACTTTGCTTTTCTGCAAAACCATTTTTACTGTGATTTTCTTCGTCCATTGCATAAGAATTCCACTTCACTTATTCCAGATATGACTGGATGAAAACAGAAATATCCGCTTTTGTTTTACCTAACTCAATTCGAAATATTGTGAAAGCCTCTGTGTTTGTGTTTTCTGGATATTATCAGTGGACTTTATTGATTTGAACATTTTTATCAGGGAACATTTTATTTTGATCTTGGAAACACTTATTGGTTCCACATGGAGACACCAGCTCTACACATTCGTATTTTCTAGGGAGAAAGCTAGAGGAACTGCAGCAAACTAACCTGATATTTCCGGTTGTATCGATGACATTTTATGCACTTGCCTAACGAAAAGACTTTGGTATTCTCCAAAACCATTTGTGCTGTGATTTTCTCGGTCCATTGCATATGAATTCCACACCAGTTTGACCAGATATGACTGGATGAAACCGGAAATATCCGGTTGTGTTTTGGCATACTCAATGCCAGATATTGCTAGAGCATCTGTGTTTGTGTTTTCTGGATAATATCAATGGACTTTATTGTTTTGAAGGTTTTTTATAGGGTAACATTTAATTTTGTACCATTGAAACACTAATTGATTCCACATGGAGACACCAATTCTACACATTCTTATTTTCTAGGGAGAAAGCTAGAGGAACTGTGGCAAACAAACATGATATTTGTGTTTGTGTAGTTGACGTTTTATGCACTTACCAAACGAAAAGACTTTGCTTTTCTCCAAAACCATTAATATGTGATTTTCTCAGTCCATTGGATACAAATTCCACACCAGTTTGTCCGGATATCACTGGATGAAACCAGAAATATCCTGTTGTGTTTTGGCTAACTCAATCCAAAATATTGTGAAAGCCTCTGTGTTTGTGTTTTCAGGATATTATTGATGGACTTTATTGTTTTGAATATTTTTATGAGGGAACATTTAATTTTGTACCGTAGAAACACTAATTGATTCATCATGGGGACACCAGCTCGACACATTCGTATTTTCTAGGGAGAAAGCTAGAGGAACTGCAGCAAACAAACATGATATTTCTGTTTGTATAGATGACATTTTATGCACTTGCCTAACGAAAAGACTTTGCTATTCTCCAAAACCATTTTTACTGTGATTTTCTCGGTCCATTGCATACAAATTCCACACCAGTTTGTCCGGATATGACTGGATGAAACTGGAAATATCCAGTTTTGTTTTGCTTAACTCAATCCCAGATATTGCTGTAGCCTCTGTGTTTGTTTTTTCTGGATATTATCAATGGACTTTATTGTTTTGAATGTTTTTTATCAGGGAACGTTTAATTTTGTTCTTGGAAACACTAATTGGTTCATCATGGGGACACCAGCTCTACACATTTGTATTTTCTAGGGAGAAAGCTAGAGGAACTGCGAAAAACTAACCTGATATTTCTGTTTGTATAGGTGACATTTTATGCACTTGCCTAATGAAAAGTCTTTGCTGTACTCCCAAACCATTTTTACTGTGATTTTCTCAGTCCATTGCATATGAATTCCACACCAGTTTGTCCGGATATGACTGGATGAAACCAGAAATATCCGGTTATTTTGGCTAACTCAATCCGAAATATTGCTACAGCCTCTGTGTTTCTGTTTTCTGGATATTATCGGTGGACTTTATTGATTTGAACATTTTTATCAGGGATAATTTAATTTTGTACCATTAAAACATTAATTGGTTCTTCATGGGGATAACAGCTCTACACATTCGTATTTTCTAGGGAGAAAACTAGAGGAACTGCGGCCAACACACATGATATTTCTGTTTGTATAGATGACATTTTATGCACTTGCCAAACGAAAATACGTTGCTTTCTCCAAAACCATTTTTACTGTGATTTTTTTGGTCCATTGAAATGAATTCCACACCACTTTGTCCAGATATGACTGGATGGAACCGGAAATATCCGGTTGTGTTTTGGCTAACTCAATCCCAGATATTGCTACAGCATCTGTGTTTGTGTTTTCTGGATCTTATTGATGGGCTTTATTGTTTTGAATGTTTTTTATCGGGGAACATTTAATTTTGTACCGTTGAAACACAAACTGGTTCCACATGGAGACACCAGCTCTACATTTTCGTATTTTCTAGGGAGAAAGCTAGAGGAACTGCGGCAAACAAACATGATATTTCTGTTTGTATAGATGACATTTTATGCACTTGCCTAACGAAAAGACTTTGTTTTTCTCCAAAACCATTTTTACGCAGATTTTCTCAGCGCATTGCATATGAATTCCACACCACTTTGTCCGGATATGACTGGATGAAACCAGAAATATCCGGTTGTGTTTTGGCTAACTCAATCAGAAATATTGTGAAAGCTTCTGTGTTTGTGTTATCTGATATTATCGATGGACTTTATACTTGTGAATTTTTTTATCGGGGATTATTTTATTTTGATCTTTGATACAGTAATAGGTTATACACAGAGACACTAGCTCTACGCATTCATATTTTCTAGGGAGAAAGCAAGAGGAACAGCGACAAACAAACATGATATTTCTGTTTGTACAATGACATTTTATGAATTGCCTAACGAAATGACTGATTTTCTCCAAAACCATTTTTACTCTGATTTTCTCGGTCCATTGCATACGAATTACAAACGACTTTTTCCGGATATGACTGGATGAAACCAGAAATATACGGTTGTGTTTTGGCTAACTTAATGTGAAATATGCTTAAAGTTTCTTTTTTTTTTCTGGATATTATCGATGCACTTAATTGTTTTGAATGTTTTTATCAGGGAACATTTAATTTTGTACCATTGAATCACGAATTGCTTCATCTTGGGGACACCAGCTCTACACATTCGTACTTTCTAGGGAGAAAGCTAGAGGAACTGCAGCAAACAAACATGATATTTCTGTTTGTATAGATGACATTTTATGCACTTGCCTAATGAAAAGACTTTGCTTTTCTCCAAAACCATTTGTACTGTGATTTTCTCGGTCCATTGCATACGAATTCCACACCAGTTTGTCTGGATATGACTGGATGAAACCGGAAGTATCCGGTTGTGTTTTGCCTAACTCAATTCGAAATATTGTGAATGCCTCTGTGTTTGTGTATTCCTGATATTATCCAAGGACTTTATTGTTTTGAATGTCTGTATCAGGGAACATTTTATTTTGTGCTGTGAAAGACTAATTGGTTCCACATGGAGACACCACCTCTGCACATTCGCATTTTCTAGAGAGAAAGCTAGAGGAACTGTGGCAAACAAACATGATATTTCTGTTTGTGTAGATGACATTTTATGCACTTGCCAAACGTAAAGACTTTGCTTTTCTTCAAAACCATTTTTACTGTGATTTCCTCGGTCCATTGCATACGAATTGCATACCAGTTTGTCTGGATATTACTGCATGAAACCGGCAATATGCGGTTTTCTTTTGGCTAGCTCAATCCCAGATATTGCTACAGCCTCTGTGTTTGTGTTTTCTGGATATTATCAACGGAGTTAATTGTTTTGAATGTTTTTTTATCAGGGAATATTTAATTTTGTTCTTGGAATCATTAATTGCTTCATCATGGGGACACCAGCTCTACACATTCGTATTTTCTAGGGAGAAAGCTAGAGGAACTGCGGCAAACAAACATTATATTTATGTTTTTGTAGATGAAATTTTATGCACTTGCCTAATGAAAAGACTTTGGTGTTCTCCAAAACCATTTTTACTGTGATTTTCTCGGTCCATTGCATACGAAATCCACACCAGTTTGTCCACATATGACTGGATGAAACCAGAAATATCCGGTTTTCTTTTGGCTAACTAAATCGCAGATATTGCTACTACCTCTGTGTTTGTCTTTTCTGGGTATCATCAACAGACTTCATTGTTTTGAATGCTTTTAATCGGAGAAAATTTAATTTTGAGCTTGGATACAGTAATTGGTTCCACATGGAGACACCAACTCTACACATTTGTATTTTCTAGGTAGAAAACTAGAGGAAATGGGACAAACAAACATGATATTTCTGTTTGTATAGATGACATTTTATGCACTTGCCTAACGAAAAGACTTTCCTTTTCTCCAAAACCATTTTACTGTGATTTTCTCGGTCCATTGCATAGGAAATCCACACGAGTATGTCCGGTTGACTAAATGAAAACCGAAATATCCGGTTTTGTTTTGGCTAACTCAATCCCAGATATTTCTAAAATCTCTTAGTTTGTGTTTTCTGGATATTGTCAACAGACTTTATTGATTTGAATGTTTTTTATCAGGGAACATTTAATTTTGTGCTGCGACACACAAATTGGTTCAAATGGAGACACCAACTCTACACATTCATACTTTCTATGGAAAAAGCTAGAGGAACAGCAGCAAACAAACATGATATTTCTGTTTGTATCGATGACATTTAAGCACTCCCCTAACAAAAAGACTTTCCTTTTCTCCAAAACCATTTGTACTGTGATTTTCTCGGTCCAATGCATACGAATTCCACACTGCTTTTTCCGGATATGACTGGATGAAAGCAGAAATATCCGGTTGTGTTTTGGCTAACACAATCCGAAATATTGTGACAGCCTCTGTGTTTGTGTTTTCTGGATATTATTGATGGACTTTATTGTTTTGAATATTTTTATAAGGGAACATTTCATTTTGTACCGTAGAAGCACCAATTGGTTCATCATGGTGACACCAGCTCTACACATTCTTATTTTCTATGGAGAAAGCTAGAGGAATTGCGGCAAACAAACATGATATTTCTTTTTGTATAGATGACATTTTATGCACTTGCCTAACGAAAAGACTTTGCTTTTCTCCAATCCATTTTTACTGTGATTTTCTCGGTCCATTGCATACGAATTCCACACCAGTTTGTCTGGATGTGACTGGATGAACCGGAAATATCCAGTTTAGTTTTGGCTAACTCAATCACAGATATTGCTACAACTCTGTGTTTGTGTATTCCTGATATTATCCACGGACTTTATTGTTCTGAATGTTTTTTATCAGGGAACATTTTATTTTGTACCGTAGAAACACTGATTGGTTCCACATGGAGACACCAGGTCTACACATTCGTATTTTCTAGGGAGAAAGCTAGAGGAACTGTGACAAACAAACATGATGTTTCTGTTTCTATAGATGACATTTTATGCACTTGCCTAACCAAAAGACTTTGCTTTTCTCCAAAACCATTTTTGCTGTGATTTTCTCGGTCCATTGCATACGAATTCCACACTACTTTGTCCGGATATGACTGGATGAAACCAGAAATATCCGGTTGTGTTTTGGCTAACTCAATCCGAAATATTGTGAAAGCCTCTGTGTTTGTGTTGTCAGGATATTATTGATGGACTTTATTGTTTTGAATATTTTTATCAGGGAACATTTAATTTTGTACCGTAGAAACACTAATTGATTCATCATGGGGACACCAGCTCTACACATTCGTATTTTCTAGGGAGAAAGCTAGAGGAACTGCAGCAAACAAACATGATATTTCTGTTTGTATAGATGACATTTTATGCACTTGCCTAACGAAAAGACTTTGCTTTTCTCCAAAACCATTTTTACTGTGATTTTCTCGGTCCATTGCATACAAATTCCACACCAGTTTGTCCGGATATGACTGGATGAAACTGGAAATATCCAGTTTTGTTTTGCTTAACTCAATCCCAGATATTGCTGTAGCCTCTGTGTTTGTTTTTTCTGGATATTATCAATGGACTTTATTGTTTTGAATGTTTTTTATCAGGGAACATTTAATTTTGTTCTTGGAAACACTAATTGGTTCATCATGGGGACACCAGCTCTACACATTTGTATTTTCTAGGGAGAAAGCTAGAGGAACTGCGAAAAACTAACCTGATATTTCTGTTTGTATAGGTGACATTTTATGCACTTGCCTAATGAAAAGTCTTTGCTGTACTCCCAAACCATTTTTACTGTGATTTTCTCGGTCCATTGCATATGAATTCCACACCACTTTGTCCGGATATGACTGGATGAAACCAGAAATATCCGGTTATTTTGGCTAACTCAATCCGAAATATTGCTACAGCCTCTGTGTTTCTGTTTTCTGGATATTATCGGTGGACTTTATTGATTTGAACATTTTTATCAGGGATAATTTAATTTTGTACCATTAAAACATTAATTGGTTCTTCATGGGGATAACAGCTCTACACATTCGTATTTTCTAGGGAGAAAACTAGAGGAACTGCGGCCAACACACATGATATTTCTGTTTGTATAGATGACATTTTATGCACTTGCCAAACGAAAATACATTGCTTTCTCCAAAACCATTTTTACTGTGATTTTTTTGGTCCATTGAAATGAATTCCACACCACTTTGTCCGGATATGACTGGATGGAACCGGAAATATCCGGTTGTGTTTTGGCTAACTCAATCCCAGATATTGCTACAGCATCTGTGTTTGTGTTTTCTGGATCTTATTGATGGGCTTTATTGTTTTGAATGTTTTTTATCGGGGAACATTTAATTTCGTACCGTTGAAACACAAACTGGTTCCACATGGAGACACCAGCTCTACATTTTCGTATTTTCTAGGGAGAAAGCTAGAGGAACTGCGGCAAACAAACATGATATTTCTGTTTGTATAGATGACATTTTATGCACTTGCCTAACGAAAAGACTTTGTTTTTCTCCAAAACCATTTTTACGCAGATTTTCTCAGCGCATTGCATATGAATTCCACACCACTTTGTCCGGATATGACTGGATGAAACCAGAAATATCCGGTTGTGTTTTGGCTAACTCAATCCGAAATATTGTGAAAGCCTCTGTGTTTGTGTTGTCAGGATATTATTGATGGACTTTATTGTTTTGAATATTTTTATCAGGGAACATTTAATTTTGTACCGTAGAAACACTAATTGATTCATCATGGGGACACCAGCTCTACACATTCGTATTTTCTAGGGAGAAAGCTAGAGGAACTGCAGCAAACAAACATGATATTTCTGTTTGTATAGATGACATTTTATGCACTTGCCTAACGAAAAGACTTTGCTTTTCTCCAAAACCATTTTTACTGTGATTTTCTCGGTCCATTGCATACAAATTCCACACCAGTTTGTCCGGATATGACTGGATGAAACTGGAAATATCCAGTTTTGTTTTGCTTAACTCAATCCCAGATATTGCTGTAGCCTCTGTGTTTGTTTTTTCTGGATATTATCAATGGACTTTATTGTTTTGAATGTTTTTTATCAGGGAACGTTTAATTTTGTTCTTGGAAACACTAATTGGTTCATCATGGGGACACCAGCTCTACACATTTGTATTTTCTAGGGAGAAAGCTAGAGGAACTGCGAAAAACTAACCTGATATTTCTGTTTGTATAGGTGACATTTTATGCACTTGCCTAATGAAAAGTCTTTGCTGTACTCCCAAACCATTTTTACTGTGATTTTCTCAGTCCATTGCATATGAATTCCACACCAGTTTGTCCGGATATGACTGGATGAAACCAGAAATATCCGGTTATTTTGGCTAACTCAATCCGAAATATTGCTACAGCCTCTGTGTTTCTGTTTTCTGGATATTATCGGTGGACTTTATTGATTTGAACATTTTTATCAGGGATAATTTAATTTTGTACCATTAAAACATTAATTGGTTCTTCATGGGGATAACAGCTCTACACATTCGTATTTTCTAGGGAGAAAACTAGAGGAACTGCGGCCAACACACATGATATTTCTGTTTGTATAGATGACATTTTATGCACTTGCCAAACGAAAATACGTTGCTTTCTCCAAAACCATTTTTACTGTGATTTTTTTGGTCCATTGAAATGAATTCCACACCACTTTGTCCAGATATGACTGGATGGAACCGGAAATATCCGGTTGTGTTTTGGCTAACTCAATCCCAGATATTGCTACAGCATCTGTGTTTGTGTTTTCTGGATCTTATTGATGGGCTTTATTGTTTTGAATGTTTTTTATCGGGGAACATTTAATTTTGTACCGTTGAAACACAAACTGGTTCCACATGGAGACACCAGCTCTACATTTTCGTATTTTCTAGGGAGAAAGCTAGAGGAACTGCGGCAAACAAACATGATATTTCTGTTTGTATAGATGACATTTTATGCACTTGCCTAACGAAAAGACTTTGTTTTTCTCCAAAACCATTTTTACGCAGATTTTCTCAGCGCATTGCATATGAATTCCACACCACTTTGTCCGGATATGACTGGATGAAACCAGAAATATCCGGTTGTGTTTTGGCTAACTCAATCAGAAATATTGTGAAAGCTTCTGTGTTTGTGTTATCTGATATTATCGATGGACTTTATACTTGTGAATTTTTTTATCGGGGATTATTTTATTTTGATCTTTGATACAGTAATAGGTTATACACAGAGACACTAGCTCTACGCATTCATATTTTCTAGGGAGAAAGCAAGAGGAACAGCGACAAACAAACATGATATTTCTGTTTGTACAATGACATTTTATGAATTGCCTAACGAAATGACTGATTTTCTCCAAAACCATTTTTACTCTGATTTTCTCGGTCCATTGCATACGAATTACAAACGACTTTTTCCGGATATGACTGGATGAAACCAGAAATATACGGTTGTGTTTTGGCTAACTTAATGTGAAATATGCTTAAAGTTTCTTTTTTTTTTCTGGATATTATCGATGCACTTAATTGTTTTGAATGTTTTTATCAGGGAACATTTAATTTTGTACCATTGAATCACGAATTGCTTCATCTTGGGGACACCAGCTCTACACATTCGTACTTTCTAGGGAGAAAGCTAGAGGAACTGCAGCAAACAAACATGATATTTCTGTTTGTATAGATGACATTTTATGCACTTGCCTAATGAAAAGACTTTGCTTTTCTCCAAAACCATTTGTACTGTGATTTTCTCGGTCCATTGCATACGAATTCCACACCAGTTTGTCTGGATATGACTGGATGAAACCGGAAGTATCCGGTTGTGTTTTGCCTAACTCAATTCGAAATATTGTGAATGCCTCTGTGTTTGTGTATTCCTGATATTATCCAAGGACTTTATTGTTTTGAATGTCTGTATCAGGGAACATTTTATTTTGTGCTGTGAAAGACTAATTGGTTCCACATGGAGACACCACCTCTGCACATTCGCATTTTCTAGGGAGAAAGCTAGAGGAACTGTGGCAAACAAACATGATATTTCTGTTTGTGTAGATGACATTTTATGCACTTGCCAAACGTAAAGACTTTGCTTTTCTTCAAAACCATTTTTACTGTGATTTCCTCGGTCCATTGCATACGAATTGCATACCAGTTTGTCTGGATATTACTGCATGAAACCGGCAATATGCGGTTTTCTTTTGGCTAGCTCAATCCCAGATATTGCTACAGCCTCTGTGTTTGTGTTTTCTGGATATTATCAACGGAGTTAATTGTTTTGAATGTTTTTTTATCAGGGAATATTTAATTTTGTTCTTGGAATCATTAATTGCTTCATCATGGGGACACCAGCTCTACACATTCGTATTTTCTAGGGAGAAAGCTAGAGGAACTGCGGCAAACAAACATTATATTTATGTTTTTGTAGATGAAATTTTATGCACTTGCCTAATGAAAAGACTTTGGTGTTCTCCAAAACCATTTTTACTGTGATTTTCTCGGTCCATTGCATACGAAATCCACACCAGTTTGTCCACATATGACTGGATGAAACCAGAAATATCCGGTTTTCTTTTGGCTAACTAAATCGCAGATATTGCTACTACCTCTGTGTTTGTCTTTTCTGGGTATCATCAACAGACTTCATTGTTTTGAATGCTTTTAATCGGAGAAAATTTAATTTTGAGCTTGGATACAGTAATTGGTTCCACATGGAGACACCAACTCTACACATTTGTATTTTCTAGGTAGAAAACTAGAGGAAATGGGACAAACAAACATGATATTTCTGTTTGTATAGATGACATTTTATGCACTTGCCTAACAAAAAGACTTTCCTTTTCTCCAAAACCATTTTACTGTGATTTTCTCGGTCCATTGCATAGGAAATCCACACGAGTATGTCCGGTTGACTAAATGAAAACCGAAATATCCGGTTTTGTTTTGGCTAACTCAATCCCAGATATTTCTAAAATCTCTTAGTTTGTGTTTTCTGGATATTGTCAACAGACTTTATTGATTTGAATGTTTTTTATCAGGGAACATTTAATTTTGTGCTGCGACACACAAATTGGTTCAAATGGAGACACCAACTCTACACATTCATACTTTCTATGGAAAAAGCTAGAGGAACAGCAGCAAACAAACATGATATTTCTGTTTGTATCGATGACATTTAAGCACTTCCCTAACAAAAAGACTTTCCTTTTCTCCAAAACCATTTGTACTGTGATTTTCTCGGTCCAATGCATACGAATTCCACACTGCTTTTTCCGGATATGACTGGATGAAAGCAGAAATATCCGGTTGTGTTTTGGCTAACACAATCCGAAATATTGTGACAGCCTCTGTGTTTGTGTTTTCTGGATATTATTGATGGACTTTATTGTTTTGAATATTTTTATAAGGGAACATTTCATTTTGTACCGTAGAAGCACCAATTGGTTCATCATGGTGACACCAGCTCTACACATTCTTATTTTCTATGGAGAAAGCTAGAGGAATTGCGGCAAACAAACATGATATTTCTTTTTGTATAGATGACATTTTATGCACTTGCCTAACGAAAAGACTTTGCTTTTCTCCAATCCATTTTTACTGTGATTTTCTCGGTCCATTGCATACGAATTCCACACCAGTTTGTCTGGATGTGACTGGATGAACCGGAAATATCCAGTTTAGTTTTGGCTAACTCAATCACAGATATTGCTACAACTCTGTGTTTGTGTATTCCTGATATTATCCACGGACTTTATTGTTCTGAATGTTTTTTATCAGGGAACATTTTATTTTGTACCGTAGAAACACTGATTGGTTCCACATGGAGACACCAGGTCTACACATTCGTATTTTCTAGGGAGAAAGCTAGAGGAACTGTGACAAACAAACATGATGTTTCTGTTTCTATAGATGACATTTTATGCACTTGCCTAACCAAAAGACTTTGCTTTTCTCCAAAACCATTTTTGCTGTGATTTTCTCGGTCCATTGCATACGAATTCCACACTACTTTGTCCGGATATGACTGGATGAAACCAGAAATATCCGGTTGTGTTTTGGCTAACTCAATCCGAAATATTGTGAAAGCCTCTGTGTTTGTGTTGTCAGGATATTATTGATGGACTTTATTGTTTTGAATATTTTTATCAGGGAACATTTAATTTTGTACCGTAGAAACACTAATTGATTCATCATGGGGACACCAGCTCTACACATTCGTATTTTCTAGGGAGAAAGCTAGAGGAACTGCAGCAAACAAACATGATATTTCTGTTTGTATAGATGACATTTTATGCACTTGCCTAACGAAAAGACTTTGCTTTTCTCCAAAACCATTTTTACTGTGATTTTCTCGGTCCATTGCATACAAATTCCACACCAGTTTGTCCGGATATGACTGGATGAAACTGGAAATATCCAGTTTTGTTTTGCTTAACTCAATCCCAGATATTGCTGTAGCCTCTGTGTTTGTTTTTTCTGGATATTATCAATGGACTTTATTGTTTTGAATGTTTTTTATCAGGGAACATTTAATTTTGTTCTTGGAAACACTAATTGGTTCATCATGGGGACACCAGCTCTACACATTTGTATTTTCTAGGGAGAAAGCTAGAGGAACTGCGAAAAACTAACCTGATATTTCTGTTTGTATAGGTGACATTTTATGCACTTGCCTAATGAAAAGTCTTTGCTGTACTCCCAAACCATTTTTACTGTGATTTTCTCGGTCCATTGCATATGAATTCCACACCACTTTGTCCGGATATGACTGGATGAAACCAGAAATATCCGGTTATTTTGGCTAACTCAATCCGAAATATTGCTACAGCCTCTGTGTTTCTGTTTTCTGGATATTATCGGTGGACTTTATTGATTTGAACATTTTTATCAGGGATAATTTAATTTTGTACCATTAAAACATTAATTGGTTCTTCATGGGGATAACAGCTCTACACATTCGTATTTTCTAGGGAGAAAACTAGAGGAACTGCGGCCAACACACATGATATTTCTGTTTGTATAGATGACATTTTATGCACTTGCCAAACGAAAATACATTGCTTTCTCCAAAACCATTTTTACTGTGATTTTTTTGGTCCATTGAAATGAATTCCACACCACTTTGTCCGGATATGACTGGATGGAACCGGAAATATCCGGTTGTGTTTTGGCTAACTCAATCCCAGATATTGCTACAGCATCTGTGTTTGTGTTTTCTGGATCTTATTGATGGGCTTTATTGTTTTGAATGTTTTTTATCGGGGAACATTTAATTTCGTACCGTTGAAACACAAACTGGTTCCACATGGAGACACCAGCTCTACATTTTCGTATTTTCTAGGGAGAAAGCTAGAGGAACTGCGGCAAACAAACATGATATTTCTGTTTGTATAGATGACATTTTATGCACTTGCCTAACGAAAAGACTTTGTTTTTCTCCAAAACCATTTTTACGCAGATTTTCTCAGCGCATTGCATATGAATTCCACACCACTTTGTCCGGATATGACTGGATGAAACCAGAAATATCCGGTTGTGTTTTGGCTAACTCAATCCGAAATATTGTGAAAGCCTCTGTGTTTGTGTTTTCAGGATATTATTGATGGACTTTATTGTTTTGAATATTTTTATCAGGGAACATTTAATTTTGTACCGTAGAAACACTAATTGATTCATCATGGGGACACCAGCTCTACACATTCGTATTTTCTAGGGAGAAAGCTAGAGGAACTGCAGCAAACAAACATGATATTTCTGTTTGTATAGATGACATTTTATGCACTTGCCTAACGAAAAGACTTTGCTTTTCTCCAAAACCATTTTTACTGTGATTTTCTCGGTCCATTGCATACAAATTCCACACCAGTTTGTCCGGATATGACTGGATGAAACTGGAAATATCCAGTTTTGTTTTGCTTAACTCAATCCCAGATATTGCTGTAGCCTCTGTGTTTGTTTTTTCTGGATATTATCAATGGACTTTATTGTTTTGAATGTTTTTTATCAGGGAACGTTTAATTTTGTTCTTGGAAACACTAATTGGTTCATCATGGGGACACCAGCTCTACACATTTGTATTTTCTAGGGAGAAAGCTAGAGGAACTGCGAAAAACTAACCTGATATTTCTGTTTGTATAGGTGACATTTTATGCACTTGCCTAATGAAAAGTCTTTGCTGTACTCCCAAACCATTTTTACTGTGATTTTCTCAGTCCATTGCATATGAATTCCACACCACTTTGTCTGGATATGACTGGATGAAACCAGAAATATCCGGTTATTTTGGCTAACTCAATCCGAAATATTGCTACAGCCTCTGTGTTTCTGTTTTCTGGATATTATCGGTGGACTTTATTGATTTGAACATTTTTATCAGGGATAATTTAATTTTGTACCATTAAAACATTAATTGGTTCTTCATGGGGATAACAGCTCTACACATTCGTATTTTCTAGGGAGAAAACTAGAGGAACTGCGGCCAACACACATGATATTTCTGTTTGTATAGATGACATTTTATGCACTTGCCAAACGAAAATACGTTGCTTTCTCCAAAACCATTTTTACTGTGATTTTTTTGGTCCATTGAAATGAATTCCACACCACTTTGTCCGGATATGACTGGATGGAACCGGAAATATCCGGTTGTGTTTTGGCTAACTCAATCCCAGATATTGCTACAGCATCTGTGTTTGTGTTTTCTGGATCTTATTGATGGGCTTTATTGTTTTGAATGTTTTTTATCGGGGAACATTTAATTTTGTACCGTTGAAACACAAACTGGTTCCACATGGAGACACCAGCTCTACATTTTCGTATTTTCTAGGGAGAAAGCTAGAGGAACTGCGGCAAACAAACATGATATTTCTGTTTGTATAGATGACATTTTATGCACTTGCCTAACGAAAAGACTTTGTTTTTCTCCAAAACCATTTTTACGCAGATTTTCTCAGCGCATTGCATATGAATTCCACACCACTTTGTCCGGATATGACTGGATGAAACCAGAAATATCCGGTTGTGTTTTGGCTAACTCAATCAGAAATATTGTGAAAGCTTCTGTGTTTGTGTTATCTGATATTATCGATGGACTTTATACTTGTGAATTTTTTTATCGGGGATTATTTTATTTTGATCTTTGATACAGTAATAGGTTATACACAGAGACACTAGCTCTACGCATTCATATTTTCTAGGGAGAAAGCAAGAGGAACAGCGACAAACAAACATGATATTTCTGTTTGTACGATGACATTTTATGAATTGCCTAACGAAATGACTGATTTTCTCCAAAACCATTTTTACTCTGATTTTCTCGGTCCATTGCATACGAATTACAAACGACTTTTTCCGGATATGACTGGATGAAACCAGAAATATACGGTTGTGTTTTGGCTAACTTAATGTGAAATATGCTTAAAGTTTCTTTTTTTTTTCTGGATATTATCGATGCACTTAATTGTTTTGAATGTTTTTATCAGGGAACATTTAATTTTGTACCATTGAATCACGAATTGCTTCATCTTGGGGACACCAGCTCTACACATTCGTACTTTCTAGGGAGAAAGCTAGAGGAACTGCAGCAAACAAACATGATATTTCTGTTTGTATAGATGACATTTTATGCACTTGCCTAATGAAAAGACTTTGCTTTTCTCCAAAACCATTTGTACTGTGATTTTCTCGGTCCATTGCATACGAATTCCACACCAGTTTGTCTGGATATGACTGGATGAAACCGGAAGTATCCGGTTGTGTTTTGCCTAACTCAATTCGAAATATTGTGAATGCCTCTGTGTTTGTGTATTCCTGATATTATCCAAGGACTTTATTGTTTTGAATGTCTGTATCAGGGAACATTTTATTTTGTGCTGTGAAAGACTAATTGGTTCCACATGGAGACACCACCTCTGCACATTCGCATTTTCTAGGGAGAAAGCTAGAGGAACTGTGGCAAACAAACATGATATTTCTGTTTGTGTAGATGACATTTTATGCACTTGCCTAACGAAAAGACTTTGCTTTTCTCCAAAACCATTTTTACTGTGATTTTCTCGGTCCATTGCATACAAATTCCACACCAGTTTGTCCGGATATGACTGGATGAAACTGGAAATATCCAGTTTTGTTTTGCTTAACTCAATCCCAGATATTGCTGTAGCCTCTGTGTTTGTTTTTTCTGGATATTATCAATGGACTTTATTGTTTTGAATGTTTTTTATCAGGGAACGTTTAATTTTGTTCTTGGAAACACTAATTGGTTCATCATGGGGACACCAGCTCTACACATTTGTATTTTCTAGGGAGAAAGCTAGAGGAACTGCGAAAAACTAACCTGATATTTCTGTTTGTATAGGTGACATTTTATGCACTTGCCTAATGAAAAGTCTTTGCTGTACTCCCAAACCATTTTTACTGTGATTTTCTCAGTCCATTGCATATGAATTCCACACCAGTTTGTCCGGATATGACTGGATGAAACCAGAAATATCCGGTTATTTTGGCTAACTCAATCCGAAATATTGCTACAGCCTCTGTGTTTCTGTTTTCTGGATATTATCGGTGGACTTTATTGATTTGAACATTTTTATCAGGGATAATTTAATTTTGTACCATTAAAACATTAATTGGTTCTTCATGGGGATAACAGCTCTACACATTCGTATTTTCTAGGGAGAAAACTAGAGGAACTGCGGCCAACACACATGATATTTCTGTTTGTATAGATGACATTTTATGCACTTGCCAAACGAAAATACGTTGCTTTCTCCAAAACCATTTTTACTGTGATTTTTTTGGTCCATTGAAATGAATTCCACACCACTTTGTCCAGATATGACTGGATGGAACCGGAAATATCCGGTTGTGTTTTGGCTAACTCAATCCCAGATATTGCTACAGCATCTGTGTTTGTGTTTTCTGGATCTTATTGATGGGCTTTATTGTTTTGAATGTTTTTTATCGGGGAACATTTAATTTTGTACCGTTGAAACACAAACTGGTTCCACATGGAGACACCAGCTCTACATTTTCGTATTTTCTAGGGAGAAAGCTAGAGGAACTGCGGCAAACAAACATGATATTTCTGTTTGTATAGATGACATTTTATGCACTTGCCTAACGAAAAGACTTTGTTTTTCTCCAAAACCATTTTTACGCAGATTTTCTCAGCGCATTGCATATGAATTCCACACCACTTTGTCCGGATATGACTGGATGAAACCAGAAATATCCGGTTGTGTTTTGGCTAACTCAATCAGAAATATTGTGAAAGCTTCTGTGTTTGTGTTATCTGATATTATCGATGGACTTTATACTTGTGAATTTTTTTATCGGGGATTATTTTATTTTGATCTTTGATACAGTAATAGGTTATACACAGAGACACTAGCTCTACGCATTCATATTTTCTAGGGAGAAAGCAAGAGGAACAGCGACAAACAAACATGATATTTCTGTTTGTACAATGACATTTTATGAATTGCCTAACGAAATGACTGATTTTCTCCAAAACCATTTTTACTCTGATTTTCTCGGTCCATTGCATACGAATTACAAACGACTTTTTCCGGATATGACTGGATGAAACCAGAAATATACGGTTGTGTTTTGGCTAACTTAATGTGAAATATGCTTAAAGTTTCTTTTTTTTTTCTGGATATTATCGATGCACTTAATTGTTTTGAATGTTTTTATCAGGGAACATTTAATTTTGTACCATTGAATCACGAATTGCTTCATCTTGGGGACACCAGCTCTACACATTCGTACTTTCTAGGGAGAAAGCTAGAGGAACTGCAGCAAACAAACATGATATTTCTGTTTGTATAGATGACATTTTATGCACTTGCCTAATGAAAAGACTTTGCTTTTCTCCAAAACCATTTGTACTGTGATTTTCTCGGTCCATTGCATACGAATTCCACACCAGTTTGTCTGGATATGACTGGATGAAACCGGAAGTATCCGGTTGTGTTTTGCCTAACTCAATTCGAAATATTGTGAATGCCTCTGTGTTTGTGTATTCCTGATATTATCCAAGGACTTTATTGTTTTGAATGTCTGTATCAGGGAACATTTTATTTTGTGCTGTGAAAGACTAATTGGTTCCACATGGAGACACCACCTCTGCACATTCGCATTTTCTAGGGAGAAAGCTAGAGGAACTGTGGCAAACAAACATGATATTTCTGTTTGTGTAGATGACATTTTATGCACTTGCCAAACGTAAAGACTTTGCTTTTCTTCAAAACCATTTTTACTGTGATTTCCTCGGTCCATTGCATACGAATTGCATACCAGTTTGTCTGGATATTACTGCATGAAACCGGCAATATGCGGTTTTCTTTTGGCTAGCTCAATCCCAGATATTGCTACAGCCTCTGTGTTTGTGTTTTCTGGATATTATCAACGGAGTTAATTGTTTTGAATGTTTTTTTATCAGGGAATATTTAATTTTGTTCTTGGAATCATTAATTGCTTCATCATGGGGACACCAGCTCTACACATTCGTATTTTCTAGGGAGAAAGCTAGAGGAACTGCGGCAAACAAACATTATATTTATGTTTTTGTAGATGAAATTTTATGCACTTGCCTAATGAAAAGACTTTGGTGTTCTCCAAAACCATTTTTACTGTGATTTTCTCGGTCCATTGCATACGAAATCCACACCAGTTTGTCCACATATGACTGGATGAAACCAGAAATATCCGGTTTTCTTTTGGCTAACTAAATCGCAGATATTGCTACTACCTCTGTGTTTGTCTTTTCTGGGTATCATCAACAGACTTCATTGTTTTGAATGCTTTTAATCGGAGAAAATTTAATTTTGAGCTTGGATACAGTAATTGGTTCCACATGGAGACACCAACTCTACACATTTGTATTTTCTAGGTAGAAAACTAGAGGAAATGGGACAAACAAACATGATATTTCTGTTTGTATAGATGACATTTTATGCACTTGCCTAACGAAAAGACTTTCCTTTTCTCCAAAACCATTTTACTGTGATTTTCTCGGTCCATTGCATAGGAAATCCACACGAGTATGTCCGGTTGACTAAATGAAAACCGAAATATCCGGTTTTGTTTTGGCTAACTCAATCCCAGATATTTCTAAAATCTCTTAGTTTGTGTTTTCTGGATATTGTCAACAGACTTTATTGATTTGAATGTTTTTTATCAGGGAACATTTAATTTTGTGCTGCGACACACAAATTGGTTCAAATGGAGACACCAACTCTACACATTCATACTTTCTATGGAAAAAGCTAGAGGAACAGCAGCAAACAAACATGATATTTCTGTTTGTATCGATGACATTTAAGCACTTCCCTAACAAAAAGACTTTCCTTTTCTCCAAAACCATTTGTACTGTGATTTTCTCGGTCCAATGCATACGAATTCCACACTGCTTTTTCCGGATATGACTGGATGAAAGCAGAAATATCCGGTTGTGTTTTGGCTAACACAATCCGAAATATTGTGACAGCCTCTGTGTTTGTGTTTTCTGGATATTATTGATGGACTTTATTGTTTTGAATATTTTTATAAGGGAACATTTCATTTTGTACCGTAGAAGCACCAATTGGTTCATCATGGTGACACCAGCTCTACACATTCTTATTTTCTATGGAGAAAGCTAGAGGAATTGCGGCAAACAAACATGATATTTCTTTTTGTATAGATGACATTTTATGCACTTGCCTAACGAAAAGACTTTGCTTTTCTCCAATCCATTTTTACTGTGATTTTCTCGGTCCATTGCATACGAATTCCACACCAGTTTGTCTGGATGTGACTGGATGAACCGGAAATATCCAGTTTAGTTTTGGCTAACTCAATCACAGATATTGCTACAACTCTGTGTTTGTGTATTCCTGATATTATCCACGGACTTTATTGTTCTGAATGTTTTTTATCAGGGAACATTTTATTTTGTACCGTAGAAACACTGATTGGTTCCACATGGAGACACCAGGTCTACACATTCGTATTTTCTAGGGAGAAAGCTAGAGGAACTGTGACAAACAAACATGATGTTTCTGTTTCTATAGATGACATTTTATGCACTTGCCTAACCAAAAGACTTTGCTTTTCTCCAAAACCATTTTTGCTGTGATTTTCTCGGTCCATTGCATACGAATTCCACACTACTTTGTCCGGATATGACTGGATGAAACCAGAAATATCCGGTTGTGTTTTGGCTAACTCAATCCGAAATATTGTGAAAGCCTCTGTGTTTGTGTTGTCAGGATATTATTGATGGACTTTATTGTTTTGAATATTTTTATCAGGGAACATTTAATTTTGTACCGTAGAAACACTAATTGATTCATCATGGGGACACCAGCTCTACACATTCGTATTTTCTAGGGAGAAAGCTAGAGGAACTGCAGCAAACAAACATGATATTTCTGTTTGTATAGATGACATTTTATGCACTTGCCTAACGAAAAGACTTTGCTTTTCTCCAAAACCATTTTTACTGTGATTTTCTCGGTCCATTGCATACAAATTCCACACCAGTTTGTCCGGATATGACTGGATGAAACTGGAAATATCCAGTTTTGTTTTGCTTAACTCAATCCCAGATATTGCTGTAGCCTCTGTGTTTGTTTTTTCTGGATATTATCAATGGACTTTATTGTTTTGAATGTTTTTTATCAGGGAACATTTAATTTTGTTCTTGGAAACACTAATTGGTTCATCATGGGGACACCAGCTCTACACATTTGTATTTTCTAGGGAGAAAGCTAGAGGAACTGCGAAAAACTAACCTGATATTTCTGTTTGTATAGGTGACATTTTATGCACTTGCCTAATGAAAAGTCTTTGCTGTACTCCCAAACCATTTTTACTGTGATTTTCTCGGTCCATTGCATATGAATTCCACACCAGTTTGTCCGGATATGACTGGATGAAACCAGAAATATCCGGTTATTTTGGCTAACTCAATCCGAAATATTGCTACAGCCTCTGTGTTTCTGTTTTCTGGATATTATCGGTGGACTTTATTGATTTGAACATTTTTATCAGGGATAATTTAATTTTGTACCATTAAAACATTAATTGGTTCTTCATGGGGATAACAGCTCTACACATTCGTATTTTCTAGGGAGAAAACTAGAGGAACTGCGGCCAACACACATGATATTTCTGTTTGTATAGATGACATTTTATGCACTTGCCAAACGAAAATACGTTGCTTTCTCCAAAACCATTTTTACTGTGATTTTTTTGGTCCATTGAAATGAATTCCACACCACTTTGTCCAGATATGACTGGATGGAACCGGAAATATCCGGTTGTGTTTTGGCTAACTCAATCCCAGATATTGCTACAGCATCTGTGTTTGTGTTTTCTGGATCTTATTGATGGGCTTTATTGTTTTGAATGTTTTTTATCGGGGAACATTTAATTTTGTACCGTTGAAACACAAACTGGTTCCACATGGAGACACCAGCTCTACATTTTCGTATTTTCTAGGGAGAAAGCTAGAGGAACTGCGGCAAACAAACATGATATTTCTGTTTGTATAGATGACATTTTATGCACTTGCCTAACGAAAAGACTTTGTTTTTCTCCAAAACCATTTTTACGCAGATTTTCTCAGCGCATTGCATATGAATTCCACACCACTTTGTCCGGATATGACTGGATGAAACCAGAAATATCCGGTTGTGTTTTGGCTAACTCAATCAGAAATATTGTGAAAGCTTCTGTGTTTGTGTTATCTGATATTATCGATGGACTTTATACTTGTGAATTTTTTTATCGGGGATTATTTTATTTTGATCTTTGATACAGTAATAGGTTATACACAGAGACACTAGCTCTACGCATTCATATTTTCTAGGGAGAAAGCAAGAGGAACAGCGACAAACAAACATGATATTTCTGTTTGTACAATGACATTTTATGAATTGCCTAACGAAATGACTGATTTTCTCCAAAACCATTTTTACTCTGATTTTCTCGGTCCATTGCATACGAATTACAAACGACTTTTTCCGGATATGACTGGATGAAACCAGAAATATACGGTTGTGTTTTGGCTAACTTAATGTGAAATATGCTTAAAGTTTCTTTTTTTTTTCTGGATATTATCGATGCACTTAATTGTTTTGAATGTTTTTATCAGGGAACATTTAATTTTGTACCATTGAATCACGAATTGCTTCATCTTGGGGACACCAGCTCTACACATTCGTACTTTCTAGGGAGAAAGCTAGAGGAACTGCAGCAAACAAACATGATATTTCTGTTTGTATAGATGACATTTTATGCACTTGCCTAATGAAAAGACTTTGCTTTTCTCCAAAACCATTTGTACTGTGATTTTCTCGGTCCATTGCATACGAATTCCACACCAGTTTGTCTGGATATGACTGGATGAAACCGGAAGTATCCGGTTGTGTTTTGCCTAACTCAATTCGAAATATTGTGAATGCCTCTGTGTTTGTGTATTCCTGATATTATCCAAGGACTTTATTGTTTTGAATGTCTGTATCAGGGAACATTTTATTTTGTGCTGTGAAAGACTAATTGGTTCCACATGGAGACACCACCTCTGCACATTCGCATTTTCTAGGGAGAAAGCTAGAGGAACTGTGGCAAACAAACATGATATTTCTGTTTGTGTAGATGACATTTTATGCACTTGCCAAACGTAAAGACTTTGCTTTTCTTCAAAACCATTTTTACTGTGATTTCCTCGGTCCATTGCATACGAATTGCATACCAGTTTGTCTGGATATTACTGCATGAAACCGGCAATATGCGGTTTTCTTTTGGCTAGCTCAATCCCAGATATTGCTACAGCCTCTGTGTTTGTGTTTTCTGGATATTATCAACGGAGTTAATTGTTTTGAATGTTTTTTTATCAGGGAATATTTAATTTTGTTCTTGGAATCATTAATTGCTTCATCATGGGGACACCAGCTCTACACATTCGTATTTTCTAGGGAGAAAGCTAGAGGAACTGCGGCAAACAAACATTATATTTATGTTTTTGTAGATGAAATTTTATGCACTTGCCTAATGAAAAGACTTTGGTGTTCTCCAAAACCATTTTTACTGTGATTTTCTCGGTCCATTGCATACGAAATCCACACCAGTTTGTCCACATATGACTGGATGAAACCAGAAATATCCGGTTTTCTTTTGGCTAACTAAATCGCAGATATTGCTACTACCTCTGTGTTTGTCTTTTCTGGGTATCATCAACAGACTTCATTGTTTTGAATGCTTTTAATCGGAGAAAATTTAATTTTGAGCTTGGATACAGTAATTGGTTCCACATGGAGACACCAACTCTACACATTTGTATTTTCTAGGTAGAAAACTAGAGGAAATGGGACAAACAAACATGATATTTCTGTTTGTATAGATGACATTTTATGCACTTGCCTAACAAAAAGACTTTCCTTTTCTCCAAAACCATTTTACTGTGATTTTCTCGGTCCATTGCATAGGAAATCCACACGAGTATGTCCGGTTGACTAAATGAAAACCGAAATATCCGGTTTTGTTTTGGCTAACTCAATCCCAGATATTTCTAAAATCTCTTAGTTTGTGTTTTCTGGATATTGTCAACAGACTTTATTGATTTGAATGTTTTTTATCAGGGAACATTTAATTTTGTGCTGCGACACACAAATTGGTTCAAATGGAGACACCAACTCTACACATTCATACTTTCTATGGAAAAAGCTAGAGGAACAGCAGCAAACAAACATGATATTTCTGTTTGTATCGATGACATTTAAGCACTTCCCTAACAAAAAGACTTTCCTTTTCTCCAAAACCATTTGTACTGTGATTTTCTCGGTCCAATGCATACGAATTCCACACTGCTTTTTCCGGATATGACTGGATGAAAGCAGAAATATCCGGTTGTGTTTTGGCTAACACAATCCGAAATATTGTGACAGCCTCTGTGTTTGTGTTTTCTGGATATTATTGATGGACTTTATTGTTTTGAATATTTTTATAAGGGAACATTTCATTTTGTACCGTAGAAGCACCAATTGGTTCATCATGGTGACACCAGCTCTACACATTCTTATTTTCTATGGAGAAAGCTAGAGGAATTGCGGCAAACAAACATGATATTTCTTTTTGTATAGATGACATTTTATGCACTTGCCTAACGAAAAGACTTTGCTTTTCTCCAATCCATTTTTACTGTGATTTTCTCGGTCCATTGCATACGAATTCCACACCAGTTTGTCTGGATGTGACTGGATGAACCGGAAATATCCAGTTTAGTTTTGGCTAACTCAATCACAGATATTGCTACAACTCTGTGTTTGTGTATTCCTGATATTATCCACGGACTTTATTGTTCTGAATGTTTTTTATCAGGGAACATTTTATTTTGTACCGTAGAAACACTGATTGGTTCCACATGGAGACACCAGGTCTACACATTCGTATTTTCTAGGGAGAAAGCTAGAGGAACTGTGACAAACAAACATGATGTTTCTGTTTCTATAGATGACATTTTATGCACTTGCCTAACCAAAAGACTTTGCTTTTCTCCAAAACCATTTTTGCTGTGATTTTCTCGGTCCATTGCATACGAATTCCACACTACTTTGTCCGGATATGACTGGATGAAACCAGAAATATCCGGTTGTGTTTTGGCTAACTCAATCCGAAATATTGTGAAAGCCTCTGTGTTTGTGTTGTCAGGATATTATTGATGGACTTTATTGTTTTGAATATTTTTATCAGGGAACATTTAATTTTGTACCGTAGAAACACTAATTGATTCATCATGGGGACACCAGCTCTACACATTCGTATTTTCTAGGGAGAAAGCTAGAGGAACTGCAGCAAACAAACATGATATTTCTGTTTGTATAGATGACATTTTATGCACTTGCCTAACGAAAAGACTTTGCTTTTCTCCAAAACCATTTTTACTGTGATTTTCTCGGTCCATTGCATACAAATTCCACACCAGTTTGTCCGGATATGACTGGATGAAACTGGAAATATCCAGTTTTGTTTTGCTTAACTCAATCCCAGATATTGCTGTAGCCTCTGTGTTTGTTTTTTCTGGATATTATCAATGGACTTTATTGTTTTGAATGTTTTTTATCAGGGAACATTTAATTTTGTTCTTGGAAACACTAATTGGTTCATCATGGGGACACCAGCTCTACACATTTGTATTTTCTAGGGAGAAAGCTAGAGGAACTGCGAAAAACTAACCTGATATTTCTGTTTGTATAGGTGACATTTTATGCACTTGCCTAATGAAAAGTCTTTGCTGTACTCCCAAACCATTTTTACTGTGATTTTCTCGGTCCATTGCATATGAATTCCACACCAGTTTGTCCGGATATGACTGGATGAAACCAGAAATATCCGGTTATTTTGGCTAACTCAATCCGAAATATTGCTACAGCCTCTGTGTTTCTGTTTTCTGGATATTATCGGTGGACTTTATTGATTTGAACATTTTTATCAGGGATAATTTAATTTTGTACCATTAAAACATTAATTGGTTCTTCATGGGGATAACAGCTCTACACATTCGTATTTTCTAGGGAGAAAACTAGAGGAACTGCGGCCAACACACATGATATTTCTGTTTGTATAGATGACATTTTATGCACTTGCCAAACGAAAATACATTGCTTTCTCCAAAACCATTTTTACTGTGATTTTTTTGGTCCATTGAAATGAATTCCACACCACTTTGTCCGGATATGACTGGATGGAACCGGAAATATCCGGTTGTGTTTTGGCTAACTCAATCCCAGATATTGCTACAGCATCTGTGTTTGTGTTTTCTGGATCTTATTGATGGGCTTTATTGTTTTGAATGTTTTTTATCGGGGAACATTTAATTTCGTACCGTTGAAACACAAACTGGTTCCACATGGAGACACCAGCTCTACATTTTCGTATTTTCTAGGGAGAAAGCTAGAGGAACTGCGGCAAACAAACATGATATTTCTGTTTGTATAGATGACATTTTATGCACTTGCCTAACGAAAAGACTTTGTTTTTCTCCAAAACCATTTTTACGCAGATTTTCTCAGCGCATTGCATATGAATTCCACACCACTTTGTCCGGATATGACTGGATGAAACCAGAAATATCCGGTTGTGTTTTGGCTAACTCAATCCGAAATATTGTGAAAGCCTCTGTGTTTGTGTTTTCAGGATATTATTGATGGACTTTATTGTTTTGAATATTTTTATCAGGGAACATTTAATTTTGTACCGTAGAAACACTAATTGATTCATCATGGGGACACCAGCTCTACACATTCGTATTTTCTAGGGAGAAAGCTAGAGGAACTGCAGCAAACAAACATGATATTTCTGTTTGTATAGATGACATTTTATGCACTTGCCTAACGAAAAGACTTTGCTTTTCTCCAAAACCATTTTTACTGTGATTTTCTCGGTCCATTGCATACAAATTCCACACCAGTTTGTCCGGATATGACTGGATGAAACTGGAAATATCCAGTTTTGTTTTGCTTAACTCAATCCCAGATATTGCTGTAGCCTCTGTGTTTGTTTTTTCTGGATATTATCAATGGACTTTATTGTTTTGAATGTTTTTTATCAGGGAACGTTTAATTTTGTTCTTGGAAACACTAATTGGTTCATCATGGGGACACCAGCTCTACACATTTGTATTTTCTAGGGAGAAAGCTAGAGGAACTGCGAAAAACTAACCTGATATTTCTGTTTGTATAGGTGACATTTTATGCACTTGCCTAATGAAAAGTCTTTGCTGTACTCCCAAACCATTTTTACTGTGATTTTCTCAGTCCATTGCATATGAATTCCACACCACTTTGTCTGGATATGACTGGATGAAACCAGAAATATCCGGTTATTTTGGCTAACTCAATCCGAAATATTGCTACAGCCTCTGTGTTTCTGTTTTCTGGATATTATCGGTGGACTTTATTGATTTGAACATTTTTATCAGGGATAATTTAATTTTGTACCATTAAAACATTAATTGGTTCTTCATGGGGATAACAGCTCTACACATTCGTATTTTCTAGGGAGAAAACTAGAGGAACTGCGGCCAACACACATGATATTTCTGTTTGTATAGATGACATTTTATGCACTTGCCAAACGAAAATACGTTGCTTTCTCCAAAACCATTTTTACTGTGATTTTTTTGGTCCATTGAAATGAATTCCACACCACTTTGTCCGGATATGACTGGATGGAACCGGAAATATCCGGTTGTGTTTTGGCTAACTCAATCCCAGATATTGCTACAGCATCTGTGTTTGTGTTTTCTGGATCTTATTGATGGGCTTTATTGTTTTGAATGTTTTTTATCGGGGAACATTTAATTTTGTACCGTTGAAACACAAACTGGTTCCACATGGAGACACCAGCTCTACATTTTCGTATTTTCTAGGGAGAAAGCTAGAGGAACTGCGGCAAACAAACATGATATTTCTGTTTGTATAGATGACATTTTATGCACTTGCCTAACGAAAAGACTTTGTTTTTCTCCAAAACCATTTTTACGCAGATTTTCTCAGCGCATTGCATATGAATTCCACACCACTTTGTCCGGATATGACTGGATGAAACCAGAAATATCCGGTTGTGTTTTGGCTAACTCAATCAGAAATATTGTGAAAGCTTCTGTGTTTGTGTTATCTGATATTATCGATGGACTTTATACTTGTGAATTTTTTTATCGGGGATTATTTTATTTTGATCTTTGATACAGTAATAGGTTATACACAGAGACACTAGCTCTACGCATTCATATTTTCTAGGGAGAAAGCAAGAGGAACAGCGACAAACAAACATGATATTTCTGTTTGTACGATGACATTTTATGAATTGCCTAACGAAATGACTGATTTTCTCCAAAACCATTTTTACTCTGATTTTCTCGGTCCATTGCATACGAATTACAAACGACTTTTTCCGGATATGACTGGATGAAACCAGAAATATACGGTTGTGTTTTGGCTAACTTAATGTGAAATATGCTTAAAGTTTCTTTTTTTTTTCTGGATATTATCGATGCACTTAATTGTTTTGAATGTTTTTATCAGGGAACATTTAATTTTGTACCATTGAATCACGAATTGCTTCATCTTGGGGACACCAGCTCTACACATTCGTACTTTCTAGGGAGAAAGCTAGAGGAACTGCAGCAAACAAACATGATATTTCTGTTTGTATAGATGACATTTTATGCACTTGCCTAATGAAAAGACTTTGCTTTTCTCCAAAACCATTTGTACTGTGATTTTCTCGGTCCATTGCATACGAATTCCACACCAGTTTGTCTGGATATGACTGGATGAAACCGGAAGTATCCGGTTGTGTTTTGCCTAACTCAATTCGAAATATTGTGAATGCCTCTGTGTTTGTGTATTCCTGATATTATCCAAGGACTTTATTGTTTTGAATGTCTGTATCAGGGAACATTTTATTTTGTGCTGTGAAAGACTAATTGGTTCCACATGGAGACACCACCTCTGCACATTCGCATTTTCTAGGGAGAAAGCTAGAGGAACTGTGGCAAACAAACATGATATTTCTGTTTGTGTAGATGACATTTTATGCACTTGCCAAACGTAAAGACTTTGCTTTTCTTCAAAACCATTTTTACTGTGATTTCCTCGGTCCATTGCATACGAATTGCATACCAGTTTGTCTGGATATTACTGCATGAAACCGGCAATATGCGGTTTTCTTTTGGCTAGCTCAATCCCAGATATTGCTACAGCCTCTGTGTTTGTGTTTTCTGGATATTATCAACGGAGTTAATTGTTTTGAATGTTTTTTTATCAGGGAATATTTAATTTTGTTCTTGGAATCATTAATTGCTTCATCATGGGGACACCAGCTCTACACATTCGTATTTTCTAGGGAGAAAGCTAGAGGAACTGCGGCAAACAAACATTATATTTATGTTTTTGTAGATGAAATTTTATGCACTTGCCTAATGAAAAGACTTTGGTGTTCTCCAAAACCATTTTTACTGTGATTTTCTCGGTCCATTGCATACGAAATCCACACCAGTTTGTCCACATATGACTGGATGAAACCAGAAATATCCGGTTTTCTTTTGGCTAACTAAATCGCAGATATTGCTACTACCTCTGTGTTTGTCTTTTCTGGGTATCATCAACAGACTTCATTGTTTTGAATGCTTTTAATCGGAGAAAATTTAATTTTGAGCTTGGATACAGTAATTGGTTCCACATGGAGACACCAACTCTACACATTTGTATTTTCTAGGTAGAAAACTAGAGGAAATGGGACAAACAAACATGATATTTCTGTTTGTATAGATGACATTTTATGCACTTGCCTAACGAAAAGACTTTCCTTTTCTCCAAAACCATTTTACTGTGATTTTCTCGGTCCATTGCATAGGAAATCCACACGAGTATGTCCGGTTGACTAAATGAAAACCGAAATATCCGGTTTTGTTTTGGCTAACTCAATCCCAGATATTTCTAAAATCTCTTAGTTTGTGTTTTCTGGATATTGTCAACAGACTTTATTGATTTGAATGTTTTTTATCAGGGAACATTTAATTTTGTGCTGCGACACACAAATTGGTTCAAATGGAGACACCAACTCTACACATTCATACTTTCTATGGAAAAAGCTAGAGGAACAGCAGCAAACAAACATGATATTTCTGTTTGTATCGATGACATTTAAGCACTTCCCTAACAAAAAGACTTTCCTTTTCTCCAAAACCATTTGTACTGTGATTTTCTCGGTCCAATGCATACGAATTCCACACTGCTTTTTCCGGATATGACTGGATGAAAGCAGAAATATCCGGTTGTGTTTTGGCTAACACAATCCGAAATATTGTGACAGCCTCTGTGTTTGTGTTTTCTGGATATTATTGATGGACTTTATTGTTTTGAATATTTTTATAAGGGAACATTTCATTTTGTACCGTAGAAGCACCAATTGGTTCATCATGGTGACACCAGCTCTACACATTCTTATTTTCTATGGAGAAAGCTAGAGGAATTGCGGCAAACAAACATGATATTTCTTTTTGTATAGATGACATTTTATGCACTTGCCTAACGAAAAGACTTTGCTTTTCTCCAATCCATTTTTACTGTGATTTTCTCGGTCCATTGCATACGAATTCCACACCAGTTTGTCTGGATGTGACTGGATGAACCGGAAATATCCAGTTTAGTTTTGGCTAACTCAATCACAGATATTGCTACAACTCTGTGTTTGTGTATTCCTGATATTATCCACGGACTTTATTGTTCTCAATGTTTTTTATCAGGGAACATTTTATTTTGTACCGTAGAAACACTGATTGGTTCCACATGGAGACACCAGGTCTACACATTCGTATTTTCTAGGGAGAAAGCTAGAGGAACTGTGACAAACAAACATGATATTTCTGTTTCTATAGATGACATTTTATGCACTTGCCTAACCAAAAGACTTTGCTTTACTCCAAAACAATTTTTGCTGTGATTTTCTCAGTCCATTGCATATGAATTCTACACTACTTTGTCCGGATATGACTGGATGAAACCAGAAATATCCGGTTGTGTTTTGGCTAACTCAATCCGAAATATTGTGAAAGCCTCTGTGTTTGTGTTTTCAGGATATTATTGATGGACTTTATTGTTTTGAATGTTTTTATCAGGGAACATTTAATTTTGTACCGTAGAAACACTAATTGATTCATCATGGGGACACCAGCTCTACACATTCGTATTTTCTAGGGAGAAAGCTAGAGCAACTGCGGCAAACAAATATGATATTTCTGTTTGTATAGATGACATTTTATGCACTTGCCTAACGAAAAGACTTTGCTTTTCTCCAAAAGAATTTTTACGCAGATTTTCTCAGCGCATTGCTTATGAATTCCACACCACTTTGTCCGGATATGACTGGATGAAACTAGAAATATCCGGTTGTGTTTTGGCTAAGTCAATCAGATATATTGTGAAAGCTTCTGTGTTTGTGTTTTCTGATAATATCGATGGACTTTATAGTTTTGAATTTTTTTATCGGGGATTATTTTATTTTGAGCTTTTATACAGTAATAGGTTATACACGGAGACACTAGCTCTACACATTCATATTTTCTAGGGAGAAAGCAAGAGGAACACCGGCAAACAAACATGATATTTCTGTTTGTATAGATGACATTTTATGCACTTGCCTAACGAAAAGACTGCTTTTCTCCAAAACCATTTTTACTCTGATTTTCTCGGTCCATTGCATACGAATTACACACCAGTTCTCCGGATATGACTGCATGAAACCATAAATATCTTGTTTTCTTTGGCTAACTCAATCCGAAATATTGCTACAATCTCTGTGATTGTGTATTCCTGATATTATCCACGGTCTTTACTTTTTGTATTTTTTTTTCAGGGAACATTTTAGTTTGTGCTTGTAAACACTAATTGGTTCCACATGGAGACACCAGCTCCACACATTCTTATTTTCTACGGAGAAAGCTAGAGGAACTGCGGCACACAAACATAATATTTCTGTTTGTATCGATGACATTTTATGCACTTGCCTAATGAAAGAGTTGGCTTTTCTCCAAAACCATTTTTACTGTGATTTTCTCGGTCCATTGCATACGAATTCCAAACTAGTTTGTCCGGATATGACTGGATGAAACCAGAAATATCTGGTTGTGTTTTGGCTAACTCAATCCGAAATATTGTGAAAGTTTCTGTGTTTGTGTTTTCTGGATATTTTCTATGGACTTTATTGTTTTGAATATTTTCATCAGGGTGCCGTGGACCGGCTCTCGCGGAGTCACCAGACCGAGGGAGAACGAGGGGACGAAGGGCCAGGAGAAACAGGAATCAGCGGGGAAATGACAGACAGACACACACACTTTTTTGAGTATGCTGCTGCTGCAGTTTTCTGCCTGCAGTTTATTGGGGGGAAAACCAGAGTTTATATAGGGAAGCTTACATTGCTGAAGACAAAAGAAATTCCAAGATTACAAAAACTTGTTAAGGCTAATGGGGTTACATGATTAACTTTACAAGGGACACAGGGAGACATTGTGGTGATGATTCGCAGTCCTACTTTTAAGAAAAGGTAAAGGTCAGGTTACTAGCTAACCTCTCATTAGGAGAAAACCTGGGACAGGGGAGTTATCAGATGGTGGTGCTTGTTAGCCCAAGTCCCATATATCACCTATGTAAGATTGAATGTAGCTTTCTCATCCCCATGCTGCCTAAACCTTCTGATAACCCGGAACCTAAATCACACCTCAGCTCTCTAAAGCTCACACCTCAGCTCCCTTTGTTTTATCTTGTCTAGGGTGTGCTGTTTCTTGTCAGTGTTTAATGCCTCCTCGTAAATTGCCCTAATGACTGGTGGGCCAAAGTCTAAAGTGTTTTTTGTTGATTTTTGTGAAATGCTTATTGGCACTACTTGACTCCCTTGTTTCTAATCATGGTGCACCTGTCCTGACGCACTACGTGGCATAACTACTAAATACAAAATCACTATTAATGTTGAGACACATTGCTTTATTAACCAGCAGTAATTAGGTCTTCCACTTCTTGTTGAGCCGAGAGCCTTTACGACCGCTGGCTACACAGAAACCGCTGAGGCTACACTCCACAAAGTTCTTGCCTCGTCCCTGCAGCCGTGGACCCCCGATGCAACAAAAGTTTGCTACGCAGGTGTTACAACAGCTGTGGGTGCAGCAGCTCCTCCCTTTTTATTTTTAAAACGAAGTTCGAAGACCTCCTGCTGGACATCCTGCAATGAGCTAAATAGAAGCTTTAAGCGGCACACAAACATCATATTTCTGTTAGTATAGTTGACATTTTATGCACTTGCCTAACGAAAAGACTTTTCTTTTGACCAGAACCATTTTTACTGTGATTTTCTCCGTCCATTGCATACGAATTCAACACCAGTTTGTCCAGACATGACTGGATGAAACCGGAAATATCCGATTTTGTTCTGGCTAATTTAATCCCAGATATTGCTAGGGCCTCTGTGTTTGTGGTTTCTGGATATTATCGATGGACTTCATTGTTTTGAAGGTTTTTATCAGGGAACATTTAATTTTGTACCGTTGAAACACTAATTGGTTCATCAGGGGGACACCAGCTTTACGATTTTGTATTTTCTACGGAGAAATCTAGAGGAACTGCGAAAAACAAACATGATATCTCTGTTTGTATCGATGATATTTTATCTACCTACCTAATGAAAAGACTTTGCTTTTCTCCAAAACCATTTTTACTGTGATTTTCTCGGTCCATTACATACGAATTCCACACCAGTTTGTCCGGATATGACTGGATGAAATCGGAAATATCCGGTTTTGTGTTGGCTAACTCAATCTCAGATATTGTTACCGCCTCTGTGTTTGTGTATTCCTAATATTATCCACAGACTTTATTGTTTTGAATGTTCTTTATCAGGGAACATTTAATTTTTTGCTATGAAACACTGATTGGTTCCACATGCAGACACCAGCTCTACACATTCGTATTTTTTCAGGGAGAAACCTAGAGGAACTTAGGCAAACAAACATGATATTTCTGTTTCTATAGATGACATTTTATGCACTAGCCTAACGAAAAGACTTTGCTTTTCTCCAAAACCATTTTTACTGTGATTTTCTCGGTCCATTGCATATGAATTCCACACCAGTTTTTCCGGATATGACTGGATTAAACAAGAAATATCCGGTTGTGTTTTTGCTAACTCAATCCGAAATATTGTGAAAGCTTCTGTGTTTTTGTTTTCTGGATATTATCCTTGGATTTTATTGTTTTGAATTTTTTTAATCGGGGAACATTTATTATGAGCTAGGATACAGTAATTGGTTCCACATGGAGACCCTAGCTCTACATATTCCTATTTTCTAGGGAGAAAGCTAGAGGAACAGCGGCAATCAAACATGATATTTCTGTTTGTACCGATGACATTTTATGCACTTGCTTAATGAAAAGACATTGCTTTTCTCCAAAACCATGTGTACTGTGATTTTCTCAGTCCATTACATACGAATTCCACACCACTTTGTCCGGATATGCCTCGATGAAACCAGAAATATCCGCTTTTGTTTTGGATAACTCAATCCCAGATATTGCTACAGCCTCTGTGTTTGTGAATTCCTGATATTATCCACAGACTTTATTGATTTGAATGTTCTTTATCAGGGAACATTTAATTTTGTACTGTTGAAACAATAATTGTTTCCACATGGAGACACCAGCTCTACACATTCGTATTTTCCAGGATGAAAGCTAGAGCAACTGCGGCAAACAAACATGATATTTCTGTTTGTATAGATGACATTTTATGCACTTGCCTAACAAAAACACTTTGCCTTTCTCCAAAACCATTTTTGTTGTGATTTTCTCCCTCCATTGAATACGAATTCCACACCAGTTTGTCCAGATATGACTTGATGAAACCGGAAATATCTGGTTTTGTTTTGGTTAACTCAATGTGAAATATTGTAAAAGCCTCCGTGTTTGTGTATTCCTGATATTATCCACAGACTTTATTGTTTTGAATGTTCTTTATCAGGGAACATTTAATTTTGTACCGTTGAAACACTAATTGTTTCCACATGGAGACACCTGCTCTACTCATTCGTATTTTCTAGGGTGAAAGCTAGAGGAACTGCGGCAAACAAACATGATATTTCTGTTTGTATCGATGACATTTTATGCACTTGCCTAATGAAAAGACTTTGATTTTCTCCAAAACCCTTTTTACTGTGATTTTCTCGGTAAGTTGCATACGAAATCCACACCAGTTTCTCCGGATATGACTGGATGAAACGGGGAATATCCGGTTGTTTTTTGGCTAACTCAATCCGAAATATAATGAAAGCTTCTGTGTTTGTGTTTTCTGGATATTATCGTTGGACTTTATTGTTTTGAATGTTTTTAACAGGGAAAATTTATTTTTGTACTGTAGAAACACTAATTGGTTCATCATGGAGACACCAGCTCTACACATTCGTATATTCTAGGGAGAAAGCTAGAGGAACTGCGGGAAACAAACATGATATTTCTGTTTGTATAGATGATATTTTATGCACTTGCCTAATGAACAGACTTTGCTTTTCTGCAAAACCATGTGTACTGTGATTTTCTCGGTCCATTGCATACGAATTCCACACCAGTTTGTCCGGATATGATTGGATGAAACCGGAAATATCCGGTTGTGTTTTGGCTAACTCAATCAGAAATATTGTGAAAGCCTCTGTGTTTGTGTTTCTGGATATTATCGATAGAATTCATTGTTTTGTATATTTTTATCAGGGAACATTTAATTTTGTACCATTGAAACACCAATTGGTTCCACGTGGAGACAAGCTCCAGTCATTCATATTTTCTAAGGAGAAAGCTAGAGGAACTAAGGCACACAAACATCATATTTCTGTTAGTATAGATGACATTTTATGCACTTGCCTAACGAAAAGACTTTGCTTTTCTCCAATCCATTTTTACTGTGATTTTCTCCATCCATTGAATATGAATTCCACACCAGTTTGTCCAGACATGACTGGATAAACTGGAAATATCCAATTTTGTTCTGGCTAACTCAATCCCAGATATTGCTACAGCCTCTGTGTTTGTGGTTTATGGATATTATCGAGGGACTTTATTGTTTTCAATGGTTTTATCAAGGAACATTTAATTTTGTGCTTGGAAACACTAATTGTTTCCACATGGAGACACCAGCTCTACATATTCGTATTTTCTAGGGAGAAAGCTAGAGGAACTGCGGCAAACAAACATGATACTTCTGTTTGTATAGATGACATTTTATGCACTTGCCTAACGTAAATACTTTGCTTTTCTCCAAAACCATTCTTACTGTGACTTTTTCAGTCGACTGCATACGATTTCCCCACCATTTTTCCGGATATGACTGGATGAAACCTGAAATATCTAGTTGTGTTTTGGCTAACTAAATCCCAGATAATGTTACAGCCTCTGTGTTTGTGTATTCCTGATATTATCCACAGAATTGATTGTTTTGAATATTTTTTATCAGGGAACATTTAATTGTGTGCTGCCAAACACTAATGGTTTCCACATGGATTCACCAGCTCTACACATTCATATTTTCTAGGGAGAAAGCTAGAAGAACTGCGAGAAACAAACATGATATTTCTGTTTGTATAGATGACATTTTATGCACTTGCATAACAAAAAGACTGCTTTTCTCCAAAACCATTTTCACTTAGTTTTCTCAGTCCATTGCATATGAGTTCCACACCAGTTTGTCCGGATATGACTGTATGAAACCAGAAATATCCGGTTGTGTTTTAGCTAACTCAGTCCGAAATACTGTGAAAGCCAATTTGTTTGTGTTTTCTAGATATTATCGATGGACTTTATTGTTTTGAATGTTTTTATCAGGGAACATTTAATTTTGTACCATTGAAACACTAATTGGTTCATCATGAGTACACCAGCTCTACACATTTGTATTTTCTAGGGAGAAAGCTAGAAGAACTTCATCAAACAAACATATTTCTGTTTGTATCGATGACATTTTATGCACTTGCCTAACGAAAAGACTTTGCTTTCCTCCAAAACCATTTCTACTGTGATTTTCTCGGTCCATTGCATACGAATTCCACACCAGTATGTCCGAATATGACTGGATGAAACCGGAAATATCCGGTTTTGTTTTGGCTAACTCAATCCCAGATATTGCTACAGCCTCTCTGTTTGCTTTTTCTACATTCTATCAATGGACTTTATTGGTTTGAATGCTTTTTATCGGGGAACATTTTATGTTGAGCTTGGATACAGTAATTGGTTCCACATGGAGACACCAGCTCTACACATTCGTATTTTCTAGGGAGAAAGCTAGAGGAACTGCGGCAAACAAACATGATATTTCTGTTTGTATCGATGACATTTTATGCACTTGTCTAACGAAAAGACTTTGCTTTTCTCCAAAACAATTTGTACTGTGATTTTCTTGGTCCATTGCATACGAATTCCACACGAGTTTGTCCGGATATGACTGGATGAGACCAGAAATATCCGGTTGTGTTTTGGCTAACCCAATCCGACCTATTCCTACAGACTCTGTGTATGCGTTTTCTGGATATTATCGAGGGACTTTATTGTTTTGAATATTTTTATTAGGGAACATTTCATGTTGTACTGTCGAAACATTAATTGGTTCCTCATGGGAACACCAGCTCTACACATTCGTATTTTCTAGGGAGAAAACTAGAGGACCTGCGGCAAACAAACATGATATTTCTGTTGGTATAGATGACATTTTATGCACTTGTCTAATGAAAAGACTTTGCTTTTCTCCAAAACCATTTCTACTGTGCTTTTCTCAGTCCATTGCATATAAATTCCAAACCACTTTGTCTGGATATGACTGGATGTAACCAGAAATATCCGGTTTTGTTTTGGCTAACTCAATCCGAAATATTGCTACGGCCTCTGTGTTTGTGTTTTGTGGGTATTATCGAGGGACTTTATTGTTTTGAATGTTTTATCAGGGAACATTTTATTTTGAGGTTGGATACAGTAATTTGTTCCACATGAAGAAACCAGCTCTACACATTTGTATTTTGTAGGGAGAAAGCTTGAGGAACTGCGGCAAACAAACATGATATTTCTGTTTGTATACATGCCATTTTATGCACTTGCCTAATGAAAAGACTTTGCTTTTCTCCAAAACCCTTTTTACTGTGATTTTCTCGGTCCATTGCACACGAAATCCACACCACTTTGTCCGGATATGACTGGATGAAACCAGAAATATCCGTTTTTGTTTTGGCTAACTCAATCCCAGATATTGCTACAGCCTCTGTGTTTGTGTTTTCCGGATATTATCCATGGACTTTATTGTTTTGAATATTTTATATCAGGGAACATTTAATTTTGTGCTTGGAAACACTAATTTTTTTTTGACAGGCAGAGTGGACAGTGAGAGAGAGAGACAGAGAGAAAGGTCTTCCTTTTGCCGTTGGTTCACCCTCCAATGGCTGCCGCGGTAACGCGCTGCGGCCGGCGCACCGCGCTGTTCCGATGGCAGGAGCCAGGTGCTTCTCCTGGTCTCCCATGGGGTGCAGGACCCCAAGGACTTGGGCCATCCTCCACTGCACTCCCTAGCCACAGCAGAGAGCTGGCCTGGAAGAGGGGCAACCGGACAGGATCGGTGCCCCGACCGGGACTAGAACCCGGTGTGCCGGTGCCGCAAGGCTGAGGATTAGCCTGTTGAGCCACGGCGCCGGCCGGAAACACTAATTAGTTCTACATGCAGACACCAGCTCTACACATTCGTATTTTCTAGGGAGAAAGCTAGAGGAACTGCGGCAAACAAACATGATATTTCTGTTTGTATAGATGACATTTTATGCACTTGCCTAACGAAAAGACTTTGCTTTTCTCCAAAACCATGTTTACTGTGATTTCCTCAGTCCATTGCACATGAAATCCACACCACTTTGTCCGGATATGACTGGATGAAACCAGAAATATCCAGCTGTGTTTTGGGTAACTCAATCCCACATATTGCTACAGACTCTGTGTTTGTGTATTCCTGATATTATCCACGGTCTTTATTGTTTTGAATGTTTTTTATCAAGGAATATTTAATTTTGTGAGTGAAAACACTAATTGTTTCCACATGGAGACACCAGCTCTACACATTCGTATTTTCTAGGGGCAAAGCTAGAGGAACTGCGGCAAAGAAACATGATATTTCTGTTTGTATAGATGACATTTTATGCACTTGCCTAATAAAAAAACTTTGCTTTTCTCCAAACCATTTTTACTGTGATTTTCTCGGTCCATTGCATAAGAATTCCACACCACTTTGTCCGGATATGACTGGATGAAACCAGAAATATTCGGTTGTGTTTTGGCTAACTCAATCCCAGATATTGCTACAGCCTCTGTGTTTGCGTATTCCTGATATTATCCACGGACTTTATTGTTTTGAATGTTTTTATCAGGGAACATTTAATTTTGTGCTTGAAAACACTAATTGTTTCCACATGGAGATACCAGCTCTACGTATTTGTATTTTCAAGGAGAATGCTAGAGGAACTGCGGCAAACAAACATCATATTTCTGTTTGTAAAGATGATATTTTATCTATTCCCTAATGAAAAGACTTTGCTTTTCTCCAAAACCATTTTTACTGTGATTTTCTCGGTCCATTGCATATGAATTCCAAAGCACTTTGTTCGGATATGACTAGATGAAACCAGAAATATCCAGTTGTGTTTTGGCTAACTAATTCCGAAATATTGTGAAGCCACTGTGTTTGTGTTTGCTGGATATTATTGTTGGACTATATTGTTTTGAATGTTTTTATCAGGACATTTAATTTTGTACTGTTGAAACACTAATTGTTCCACATGGGGACATCAGTTCTACACATTCGTATTTTCTAAGCATAAAGCTAGAGAAACTGTGAAAAACAAACATGATATTTTTGTATGTATAGATGACATTTCATGCACTTGACTAACGAAAAGACTTTGCTTTTCTCCAAAACCGTTTTTGCTGTGATTTTCTCGTTCCATTGCATCCGAATTCCACACCAGTTTGTCTGGATACGACTGGATGAAACCGGAAATATCCGGTTGTGTTTTGGCTAACTGAAACCCAGATATTGCTGCAGCCTCTGTATTTGTCTTTTCTGGATATTATCAATGGGCTTTATTGTTTTGGATGTTTATTATCAGGGAACATTTAATTTTGTTCATGGATAGAGTAATTGGTTCCACATGGAGACACCAGCTCTACACATTCGTATTTTCTAGGGAGAATGCTAGAGGAAGTGTGGCAAACAAACATGATATTTCTGTTTCTATAGATGACATTTTATGCACATGCCTAACGAAAAGACTTTCTTTTCTCCAAAACCATTTTCACTGTGATTTTCTTCGTCCATTGCATACGATTTCCACACCAGTTTGTCCGGATATGACTGGATGAAAATAGAAATATCCGGTTTTGTTTTGATAACTCAATCCCAGATATTTCTACAGCCTCTGTATTGTGTTTTCTGGATATTATCGATGGACTTTATTGTTTTGAATGTTTTTTATAGGGGAACATTTTATTTTGAGATACGATACATTAATTGTTTCCACATGGAGACACCAGCTCTACTTATCCGTATTTTCTAGGGAGAAAGCTAGAGGAAATATGGAAAACAAACATGATATTTCTATTTGTATAGATGACATTATATGCCCTCGCCTAACAAAAAACTTTGCTTTTCTCCAAAACCATTTTTACTGTGAATTTCTCGGTCCATTGCATACAAATTCCACACCAGTTTGTCCGGATATTATTGGATGAAACCGGAAATATCCAGTTGTATTTTGTCTAACTCAATCTGAGATATTGCTACAGCCTCTGTGTTTGTGTATTCCTGATATTATCCACGGATGTTATTGTTTTCAATGTTTTTTTTTTAGGGAACATTTAATTTTGTGCTTGGAAACAATAATTGGTTCATCATGGGGACACCAGCTCTACACATTCGTATTTTCTAGGGAGAAAGCTAGAGGAACTGCTGCAAACATACATGATATTTCTGTTTCTATCGAAGATATTTTATGCACTTGCCTAAAAAACGACTTTGCTTTTCTCTAAAATCATTTTTACTGTGATTTTCTTGGTCCATTGCATCTGAAATCCACACCAGTTTGTCTGGATATGACTGGATGAAACCGGAAATATACGGTTTTGTTTTGGCTAACTCAATCCCAGATATTGCTACAGCCTGTGTGTTTGTGTTTTCTGGAAATTATCCACAGACTTTATTGTTTTGAATGTTTTTTATCAGGAAACATTTAATTGTGTGCTAGGTAACACTAAGTATCCCAGATATTGCTACAGTCCCTGTGTTTGTGTTTTCTGGATATTATTGATGGACTTTATTGTTCTGAATGTTTTTATCAGGCAACATTTAATTTTGTATCGTTGAATCACAAATTGGTTCATCATGGCGACACCACCTCTACACATTCGTACTTTCTCGGGAAAAAGCTAGAGGAACAGCGGCAAACAAACATGATATTTCTGTTTGTATCGATGGCATTTTATGCACTTGCCTAAAGAAAAGACTTTGCTTTTCTCCAAAACCATTTGTACTGTGATTTTCTCGGTCCATTGCACATTTATTCCACAGGAGTTTGTCCGGTATGACTGGATGAAACAGGAAATATCCGATTTTGTTTTGGCTAACTCAATCCCAGATATTGCTACATCCTCTATATTTGTTATTTCTGGATAATTTCAATGGACTTTGTTCTTTTGAATGCTTTTTATCGGGGAATATTTTATTGTGAGCTTCAATACAGTAATTCGTTTCACATGGAGACACCAGTTCCTCCTATTCGTATTTTCTAGGGAAAAAGCTAGAGGAACTGAGGCAAACATGATATTTCTGTTTGAATAGAAGACATTTTATGCACTTGCCTAATGAAAAGACTTTGCTTTTCTCCAAAACCATTTTTATTGTGATTTTCTCGGTGCATTGCATACGAATTCCACTGGAGTATGTCTGGATATGTCTGGATGAAACCAGAAATATCCGGTTCTGTTTTGGCTAACTCAATCCCAGATATTGGTACAACCATGTGTTTGTTTTTTCTGGATACTATCAATGGACTTTATTGTTTTGAATGTTTTTATCAGGGAATATTTAATTTTGTCCCATTGAAACACTAATTGGTTCATCATGGCGACACCACCTCTGCACATTCGTACTTTCTCGGGAGAAAGCTAGAGGAACTGCGGCAAACAAACATGATATTTCTGTTTGTATCGATGACATTTTATGCACTTGCTTAACGAAAAGACTTTGCTTTTCTCCAAAACCATTTGTACTGTGATTTTCTCGGTCCATTGCATACGAATTCCGAACCACTTCGTCCGGATATGACTTGATGAAACCGGAAATATCCGGTTGTGTTTTGGCTAACTCAATCCGAAATATTGCTACAGTCTCTGTATTGTGTTTTCTAAATATTATCGATGGACTTTATTGTTTTGAATGTTTTTATCAGGGAACATTTAATTTTGTACCATTGAAACACTAATTGGTTCATCATGAGTACACCAGCTCTACACATTTGTATTTTCTAGGGAGAAAGCTAGAAGAACTTCATCAAACAAACATATTTCTGTTTGTATCGATGACATTTTATGCACTTGCCTAACGAAAAGACTTTGCTTTCCTCCAAAACCATTTCTACTGTGATTTTCTCGGTCCATTGCATACGAATTCCACACCAGTATGTCCGAATATGACTGGATGAAACCGGAAATATCCGGTTTTGTTTTGGCTAACTCAATCCCAGATATTGCTACAGCCTCTCTGTTTGCTTTTTCTACATTCTATCAATGGACTTTATTGTTTTGAATGCTTTTTATCGGGGAACATTTTATGTTGAGCTTGGATACAGTAATTGGTTCCACATGGAGACACCAGCTCTACACATTCGTATTTTCTAGGGAGAAAGCTAGAGGAACTGCGGCAAACAAACATGATATTTCTGTTTGTATCGATGACATTTTATGCACTTGTCTAACGAAAAGACTTTGCTTTTCTCCAAAACAATTTGTACTGTGATTTTCTTGGTCCATTGCATACGAATTCCACACAAGTTTGTCCGGATATGACTGGATGAGACCAGAAATATCCGGTTGTGTTTTGGCTAACCCAATCCGACCTATTCCTACAGACTCTGTGTATGCGTTTTCTGGATATTATCGAGGGACTTTATTGTTTTGAATATTTTTATTAGGGAACATTTCATGTTGTACTGTCGAAACATTAATTGGTTCCTCATGGGAACACCAGCTCTACACATTCGTATTTTCTAGGGAGAAAACTAGAGGACCTGCGGCAAACAAACATGATATTTCTGTTGGTATAGATGACATTTTATGCACTTGTCTAATGAAAAGACTTTGCTTTTCTCCAAAACCATTTCTACTGTGCTTTTCTCAGTCCATTGCATATAAATTCCAAACCACTTTGTCTGGATATGACTGGATGTAACCAGAAATATCCGGTTTTGTTTTGGCTAACTCAATCCGAAATATTGCTACGGCCTCTGTGTTTGTGTTTTGTGGGTATTATCGAGGGACTTTATTGTTTTGAATGTTTTATCAGGGAACATTTTATTTTGAGGTTGGATACAGTAATTTGTTCCACATGAAGAAACCAGCTCTACACATTTGTATTTTGTAGGGAGAAAGCTTGAGGAACTGCGGCAAACAAACATGATATTTCTGTTTGTATACATGCCATTTTATGCACTTGCCTAATGAAAAGACTTTGCTTTTCTCCAAAACCCTTTTTACTGTGATTTTCTCGGTCCATTGCACACGAAATCCACACCACTTTGTCCGGATATGACTGGATGAAACCAGAAATATCCGTTTTTGTTTTGGCTAACTCAATCCCAGATATTGCTACAGCCTCTGTGTTTGTGTTTTCCGGATATTATCCATGGACTTTATTGTTTTGAATATTTTATATCAGGGAACATTTAATTTTGTGCTTGGAAACACTAGTTTTTTTTTGACAGGCAGAGTGGACAGTGAGAGAGAGAGACAGAGAGAAAGGTCTTCCTTTTGCCGTTGGTTCACCCTCCAATGGCTGCCGCGGTAACGCGCTGCGGCCGGCGCACCGCGCTGTTCCGATGGCAGGAGCCAGGTGCTTCTCCTGGTCTCCCATGGGGTGCAGGACCCCAAGGACTTGGGCCATCCTCCACTGCACTCCCTAGCCACAGCAGAGAGCTGGCCTGGAAGAGGGGCAACCGGACAGGATCGGTGCCCCGACCGGGACTAGAACCCGGTGTGCCGGTGCCGCAAGGCTGAGGATTAGCCTGTTGAGCCACGGCGCCGGCCGGAAACACTAATTAGTTCTACATGCAGACACCAGCTCTACACATTCGTATTTTCTAGGGAGAAAGCTAGAGGAACTGCGGCAAACAAACATGATATTTCTGTTTGTATAGATGACATTTTATGCACTTGCCTAACGAAAAGACTTTGCTTTTCTCCAAAACCATGTTTACTGTGATTTCCTCAGTCCATTGCACACGAAATCCACACCACTTTGTCCGGATATGACTGGATGAAACCAGAAATATCCAGCTGTGTTTTGGGTAACTCAATCCCACATATTGCTACAGACTCTGTGTTTGTGTATTCCTGATATTATCCACGGTCTTTATTGTTTTGAATGTTTTTTATCAAGGAATATTTAATTTTGTGAGTGAAAACACTAATTGTTTCCACATGGAGACACCAGCTCTACACATTCGTATTTTCTAGGGGCAAAGCTAGAGGAACTGCGGCAAAGAAACATGATATTTCTGTTTGTATAGATGACATTTTATGCACTTGCCTAATAAAAAAACTTTGCTTTTCTCCAAACCATTTTTACTGTGATTTTCTCGGTCCATTGCATAAGAATTCCACACCACTTTGTCCGGATATGACTGGATGAAACCAGAAATATTCGGTTGTGTTTTGGCTAACTCAATCCCAGATATTGCTACAGCCTCTGTGTTTGCGTATTCCTGATATTATCCACGGACTTTATTGTTTTGAATGTTTTTATCAGGGAACATTTAATTTTGTGCTTGAAAACACTAATTGTTTCCACATGGAGATACCAGCTCTACGTATTTGTATTTTCAAGGAGAATGCTAGAGGAACTGCGGCAAACAAACATCATATTTCTGTTTGTAAAGATGATATTTTATCTATTCCCTAATGAAAAGACTTTGCTTTTCTCCAAAACCATTTTTACTGTGATTTTCTCGGTCCATTGCATACGAATTCCACACCAGTTTTTCTGGATATGACTGGATGAAATGAGAAATATCCGGTTGTGTTTTGGCTAACTCAATCAGAAATATTTCTACAGCCTCTGTGTTTGTGTATTCCTGATATTATCCACAGACTTTATTGTTTTGAATGCTTTTTATCAGGGAACATTTAATTTTGTACCATTGAAACAATAATTGTTTCCACATGGAGACACCAGCTCTATATATTTGTATTTTCTAGGGAGAAAGCTAGAGGAACTGCCACATACAAACATGATATTTCTGCTTGTATGGATGACATTTTATCTACTTGCCTAATGAAAAGACTTTGCTCTTCTCCAAAACCATTTTTACTGTGATTTTCTTGGTCCATTGCATACGAATTCCACACCAATTTGTCCGGATATGACTGGATGAAACCAGAAATATCTGATTTTGCTTTGACTAACTCAATCCGTAATATTGCTACAGCATCTGTGTTTGTTTATTCCTGATAATATCCACTGATTTTATTTTTTTGAATGTTTTTTTCAGGGAAAATTTAATTTTGTACCGTTGAAACATGAATTGGTTCCACATCTAGACACCATATCTACACATTCGTATTTTCTAGGGAGAAAGCTAGAGGAACTGTGGAAAACACACATGATATTTCTTTTTGTATCGATGACATTTTATCCACTTGACTAAAGAAAAGACTTTGCTTTTCTCCAAAACAATTTTTAGTATGATTTTCTCAGTGCATTGCATACGAATTGCACACCAGTTTGTCCGAATATGACTGGATGAAACCAGGAATTTCTGGTTGTGTTTTGGCTAACTCAATCCCAGATATTGCTACAGCCTCTGTGTTTGTGTATTCCTGATATTATCCACGGACTTCATTTTTTTGAATGTTTTTTTTTTTCAGGGAACATTTTATTTTCATCGTGCATACAGTAATTGGTTCCACATGGAGACACCACCTCTACACATTCGTATTTTCTAGGGAGAAAGCTAGAGGAACTACGATAAACAAACATGGTATTTTTGTTTGTATAAATGACATTTTATGAACTTCCCTAATGTAAAGACTTTGCTTATCTCTAAAACCATTTTTACTGTGATTTTCTCGGTCAATTGCATATGAATTCCACACCAGTTTGTCCGGATATGTCGGGATGAAACCGGAAATGTCCGGTTTTGTTTTGGTTAACTCCATCCCAGATACTGCTACAGCCTCTGAGTTTGTGCACTCCTGATATTATCAATGGACTTTATTGTTTTGAATGTTTTTTTATCAGGGAATATTTAATTTTGTACCGTTGAAACACTAATTGGTACATTGTGGAGACAGCAACTCTACACATTCGTATTTTCTAGGGAGAAAGCTAGAGGAACTGCGGCAAACAAACATGATATTTCTGTTTGTATCGATGATATTTTATGCACTTGCATAACGAAAAGACTTTGCTTTTCTCCAAAACGATTTTTACTGTGATTTTCTCAGTCCATTTCTTATGAATTCCACACCACTTTGTCCGGATATGACTGGATGAAACCAGAAATATCTGGTTGTGCTTTGGCTAACTCAATCCGTAATATTGCTACAGCATCTGTGTTTGTTTATTCCTGATATTATCCACTGATTTTATTTTTTGAATGTTTTTTTCAGGGAAAATTTAATTTTGTACCATTGAAACACGAACTGGTTCCACATCTAGACACCAGCTCTACATATTCTTATTTTCTAGGGAGAAAGCTAGAGGAACTGCGGCAAACATACATGATATTTCTGTTTGTTTCGATGACACTTTATGCCCTTGACTAAAGAAAAGACTTGGCTTTTCTCCAAAGCCATTTATACTGTGATTTTCTCAGACCACTGCATGCGAATTCCACACCAATTTCTGCGGATATGACAGGATGAAACCGGAAATATCCGGTTTTGTTTTGGCTAACTCAATCCGAAATATTGCTACAGCTTCTGTGTTTGTTCTTTCCTGATATTATCCAGAGACTTTATTTTTTTGGATATTTTTTATCAGGGAACATTTAATTTTGTACCGTTTAAACACTAATTGTTTCCACATGGAGACACCAGCTCTATACATTCGTATTTTCTAGGGAGAAAGCTAGAGGAATTGCAGCAAACAAACATGATATTTCTATTTCTATAGATGACATTTTATGCACTTGCCTAATTAAAAGACTTTGCTTTTCTCGAAAACCATTTTTACTGTGGTTTTCTCAGTCCATTGCATAGGAATTCCACATCACCTTCTCCGGAAATGACTGGATGAAACCAGGAACATCTAGTTTTTTGTGGCTAACTCAATCTGAAATATTGCTACAGCCTCTGTGTTAGTGTATTCCTGATATCATCCTCAGACTTTATTTTTTTGAATGTTTTTTTTTTTCAGGGAACATTTTATTTTCAGCTTGGATACAGTAATTGGTTCCACATGGAGACACCAAGTCTACACATTCGTATTTTCTAGGGAGAAAGCTAGAGGAACTGCGGAAAACAAACATGATATTTCTGTTTGTATAGATGCCATTTTATGCAGTTGCCTAATGAAAAGACTTTGCTTATCTGCAAAACCATTTGTAATGTGATCTTTCTCGGTCCATTCCATATGAATTCCACACCAGCTTGTCCGGATATGACTGGATGAAACTGTAAATATCCGGTTTTGTTTTGGCTAACACAATCCCAGAAATTGCTATATCCTCTATGTTTGTTTTTTCTCGATATTATCCACACACTTTATTGTCTTGAATGCTTTTTATCGGGGAACATTTCATTTTGAGTAATTGGTTCCACATGGAGACACCAGCTCTACACATTCGTATTTACTAGGGAGAAAGCTAGAGGAACTGCGACAAACATACATGATATTTCTCTTTGTATCAATGACATTTTATGCACTTGCCTAATGAAAAGACTTTGCTTTTCTCCAAAACCATTTTTACTATGATATTCTCGGTCTATTGCATACGAATTCCATACCAGTTTTTCCGGATACGACTGGATGAAACCGGAAATATCCGGTTTTGTTTTGGCTACCTCAATCCCAGATATTGCTACAGACTCTGTGTTTGTGTATTCCTGATATTATCCACGGACTTTATTTGTTTGAATGCTTTTTATCAGGGAACATATAATTTTGCACCCTTGAAACGCTAATTGGTTCATCATGGGGACACCATCTCTACACATTCGTATTTTCTAGGGAGAAAGATAGATCAACTGCGGCAAACAAACATGATATTTCTGTTTGTATAGATGACATTTTATGCACTTGCCTAACGAAAAGACTTTGCTTTTCTCCAAAACCATTTGTACTGTGATTTTCTCAGTCCACTGCATACGAATTCCACACCACTTTGTCCGGATATGACTGGATGAAACCAGAAATGTCCGGTTTTGCTTTGGCTAACTTAATCCCAGATATTGCTACAGCCTCTGAGTTTGTGCATTCCTGATATTATCTATGGACTTTATTGTTTTGAATGTTTTTTATCAGGGAATATTTAATTTTGTACCGTTGAAACACGAATTGTTTCCACATGTTGAGACCAGCTCTACACATTCGTATTTTCTAGGGAGAAAAATAGAGCAACTGCGGCAAACAAACATGATATTTCTGTTTGTATAGATGACATTTTATGCACTTGCCTAACGAAAAGACTTTGCTTTTCTCCAAAACCATTTGTACTGTGATTTTCTCAGTCCACCGCATACGAATTCCACACCACTTTTTCCGGATATGACTGGATGAAACCAGAAATATCCGGTTGTGTTTTGGCTAACTCAATCCAAAATATTGTGAAAGCCTCTGTGTTTGTGTTTTCTGGATATTATTCATGGATTTTTTATTTTTCAATGTTGTTTTTCAGGGAACATTTAATTTTGTGCTTGGAAACACTAACTGGTTCCTCATGGACACACCAGCTCTACCCATTCATATTTTCTAGGGAGAAAGCTAGAGGAACTGCGGCAAACAAACATGATATTTCTGCTTGCATCGATGACACTTTATGCACTTGACTAAAGAAAAGACTTCGCTTTTCTCCAAAACCATTTATACTGTGATTTTCTCGGACCATTGCATGGGAATTCCACACTAATTTCTGCGGATATGACAGGATGAAACTGGAAATATCCGGTTTTGTTTTGGCTAACTCAACCCGAAATATTGCTACAGCCTCTGTGTTTGTTCTTTCCTGATATTATCCAGAGACTTTATTGTTTTGGATATTTTTTATCAGGGAACATTTAATTTTGTACCGTTTAAACACTAATTGTTTCCACATGGAGACACCAGCTCTATACATTCGTATTTTCTAGGGAGAAAGCTAGAGGAATTGCGGCAAACAAACATGATATTTCTGTTTGTATAGATGACATTTTACGCACCTGCCTAATGAAAAGACTTTGCTTTTCTCCAAAACCATGTTTACTGTGGTTTTCTCAGTCCATTGCACATGAATTCCATACCACCTTCTCTGGAAATGACTGGATGAAACCAGGAATATCTGGTTGTGTTTTGGCTAACTCAATCTGCAATATTGCTACAGCCTCTGTGTTAGTGTATTCCTGATAATATCCATGGACTTTATTTTTTTGAATTTTTTTTCAGGGAACATTTTATTTTCAGCTTGGATACAGTAATTGGTTCCACATGGAGACACCAAGTCTACACATTTGTATTTTCTAGGGAGAAAGCTAGAGGAACTGCGGCAAACAAACCTGATATTTCTGTTTGTATAGATGCCATTTTATGCAGTTGCCTAATGAAAAGACTTTGCTTTTCTCCAAAACCATTTTTACTATGATTTTCTCGGTCCCTTGCATACGAATTCCATACCAGTTTTTCCGGATACGACTGGATGAAACCGGAAATATCCGGTTTTGTTTTGGCTACCTCAATCCCAGATATTGCTACAGACTCTGTGTTTGTGTATTCCTGATATTATCCACGGACTTTATTTGTTTGAATGCTTTTTATCAGGGAACATATAATTTTGCACCCTTGAAACGCTAATTGGTTCATCATGGGGACACCATCTCTACACATTCGTATTTTCTAGGGAGAAAGATAGATCAACTGCGGCAAACAAACATGATATTTCCGTTTGTATAGATGACATTTTATGCACTTGCCTAATGAAAAGACTTTGCTTTTCTCCAAAACCATTTGTACTGTGATTTTCTCAGTCCACTGCATACGAATTCCACACCACTTTGTCCAGATATGACTGGATGAAACCAGAAATGTCCGGTTTTGCTTTGGCTAACTTAATCCCAGATATTGCTACAGCCTCTGAGTTTGTGCATTCCTGATATTATCTATGGACTTTATTGTTTTGAATGTTTTTTATCAGGGAATATTTAATTTTGTACCGTTGAAACACGAATTGTTTCCACATGTTGAGACCAGCTCTACACATTCGTATTTTCTAGGGAGAAAAATAGAGCAACTGCGGCAAACAAACATGATATTTCTGTTTGTATAGATGACATTTTATGCACTTGCCTAACGAAAAGACTTTGCTTTTCTCCAAAACCATTTGTACTGTGATTTTCTCAGTCCACCGCATACGAATTCCACACCACTTTTTCCGGATATGACTGGATGAAACCAGAAATATCCGGTTGTGTTTTGGCTAACTCAATCCAAAATATTGTGAAAGCCTCTGTGTTTGTGTTTTCTGGATATTATTCATGGATTTTTTATTTTTCAATGTTGTTTTTCAGGGAACATTTAATTTTGTGCTTGGAAACACTAACTGGTTCCTCATGGACACACCAGCTCTACCCATTCATATTTTCTAGGGAGAAAGCTAGAGGAACTGCGGCAAACAAACATGATATTTCTGCTTGCATCGATGACACTTTATGCACTTGACTAAAGAAAAGACTTCGCTTTTCTCCAAAACCATTTATACTGTGATTTTCTCGGACCATTGCATGGGAATTCCACACTAATTTCTGCGGATATGACAGGATGAAACTGGAAATATCCGGTTTTGTTTTGGCTAACTCAACCCGAAATATTGCTACAGCCTCTGTGTTTGTTCTTTCCTGATATTATCCAGAGACTTTATTGTTTTGGATATTTTTTATCAGGGAACATTTAATTTTGTACCGTTTAAACACTAATTGTTTCCACATGGAGACACCAGCTCTATACATTCGTATTTTCTAGGGAGAAAGCTAGAGGAATTGCGGCAAACAAACATGATATTTCTGTTTGTATAGATGACATTTTACGCACCTGCCTAATGAAAAGACTTTGCTTTTCTCCAAAACCATGTTTACTGTGGTTTTCTCAGTCCATTGCACATGAATTCCATACCACCTTCTCTGGAAATGACTGGATGAAACCAGGAATATCTGGTTGTGTTTTGGCTAACTCAATCTGCAATATTGCTACAGCCTCTGTGTTAGTGTATTCCTGATAATATCCATGGACTTTATTTTTTTGAATTTTTTTTCAGGGAACATTTTATTTTCAGCTTGGATACAGTAATTGGTTCCACATGGAGACACCAAGTCTACACATTTGTATTTTCTAGGGAGAAAGCTAGAGGAACTGCGGCAAACAAACCTGATATTTCTGTTTGTATAGATGCCATTTTATGCAGTTGCCTAATGAAAAGACTTTGCTTTTCTCCAAAACCATTTTTACTATGATTTTCTCGGTCCCTTGCATACGAATTCCATACCAGTTTTTCCGGATACGACTGGATGAAACCGGAAATATCCGGTTTTGTTTTGGCTACCTCAATCCCAGATATTGCTACAGACTCTGTGTTTGTGTATTCCTGATATTATCCACGGACTTTATTTGTTTGAATGCTTTTTATCAGGGAACATATAATTTTGCACCCTTGAAACGCTAATTGGTTCATCATGGGGACACCATCTCTACACATTCGTATTTTCTAGGGAGAAAGATAGATCAACTGCGGCAAACAAACATGATATTTCCGTTTGTATAGATGACATTTTATGCACTTGCCTAATGAAAAGACTTTGCTTTTCTCCAAAACCATTTGTACTGTGATTTTCTCAGTCCACTGCATACGAATTCCACACCACTTTGTCCAGATATGACTGGATGAAACCAGAAATGTCCGGTTTTGCTTTGGCTAACTTAATCCCAGATATTGCTACAGCCTCTGAGTTTGTGCATTCCTGATATTATCTATGGACTTTATTGTTTTGAATGTTTTTTATCAGGGAATATTTAATTTTGTACCGTTGAAACACGAATTGTTTCCACATGTTGAGACCAGCTCTACACATTCGTATTTTCTAGGGAGAAAAATAGAGCAACTGCGGCAAACAAACATGATATTTCTGTTTGTATAGATGACATTTTATGCACTTGCCTAACGAAAAGACTTTGCTTTTCTCCAAAACCATTTGTACTGTGATTTTCTCAGTCCACCGCATACGAATTCCACACCACTTTTTCCGGATATGACTGGATGAAACCAGAAATATCCGGTTGTGTTTTGGCTAACTCAATCCAAAATATTGTGAAAGCCTCTGTGTTTGTGTTTTCTGGATATTATTCATGGATTTTTTATTTTTCAATGTTGTTTTTCAGGGAACATTTAATTTTGTGCTTGGAAACACTAACTGGTTCCTCATGGACACACCAGCTCTACCCATTCATATTTTCTAGGGAGAAAGCTAGAGGAACTGCGGCAAACAAACATGATATTTCTGCTTGCATTGATGACACTTTATGCACTTGACTAAAGAAAAGACTTCGCTTTTCTCCAAAACCATTTATACTGTGATTTTCTCGGACCATTGCATGGGAATTCCACACTAATTTCTGCGGATATGACAGGATGAAACCGGAAATATCCGGTTTTGTTTTGGCTAACTCAACCCGAAATATTGCTACAGCCTCTGTGTTTGTTCTTTCCTGATATTATCCAGAGACTTTATTGTTTTGGATATTTTTTATCAGGGAACATTTAATTTTGTACCGTTTAAACACTAATTGTTTCCACATGGAGACACCAGCTCTATACATTCGTATTTTCTAGGGAGAAAGCTAGAGGAATTGCGGCAAACAAACATGATATTTCTGTTTGTATAGATGACATTTTACGCACCTGCCTAATGAAAAGACTTTGCTTTTCTCCAAAACCATGTTTACTGTGGTTTTCTCAGTCCATTGCACATGAATTCCATACCACCTTCTCTGGAAATGACTGGATGAAACCAGGAATATCTGGTTGTGTTTTGGCTAACTCAATCTGCAATATTGCTACAGCCTCTGTGTTAGTGTATTCCTGATAATATCCATGGACTTTATTTTTTTGAATTTTTTTTCAGGGAACATTTTATTTTCAGCTTGGATACAGTAATTGGTTCCACATGGAGACACCAAGTCTACACATTTGTATTTTCTAGGGAGAAAGCTAGAGGAACTGCGGAAAACAAACATGATATTTCTGTTTGCATAGATGCCATTTTATGCAGTTGCCTAATGAAAAGACTTTGCTTATCTGCAAAACCATTTGTAATGTGATCTTTCTCGGTCCATTCCATATGAATTCCACACCAGTTTATCCGGATATGACTGGATGAAACTGTAAATATCTGGTTTTGTTTTTGCTAACTCAATCCCAGAACTTGGTACATCCTCTATGTTTGTTTTTTCTCGATATTATCCACACACTTTATTGTCTTGAATGCTTTTTATCGGGGAACATTTTATTTTGAGTAATTGGTTCCACATGGAGACACCAGCTCTACATATTCGTATTTTCTAGGGAGAAAGCTAGAGGATCTGCGGCAAACAAACATGATATTTCTGCTTGTATAGATGATATTTTATGCACTTGCCTAATGAAAAGACTTTGCTTTTCTCCAAAACCATTTTTACTGTGATTTTTTCGGTCCACTGAATACGAATTCCACACGAGTTTGTCCGGATATGACTGATGAAACCGGAAATATCCGGTTTTTTTTGGCTAACTCAATCCGAAATATTGCTACAGGCTCTGTGTTTGAGTTTTCTGGATATTATCGATGGACTTTATTGTTTTCAATGTTTTTGTCGGGGAACATTTTATTTTGAGCTTGGATACAGTAATTGGTTCCACATGGAGATACCAGCTCTACATATTTGTATTTTCTAGGGAGAAAGCTGGAGGAACTGCCGCAAACAAACATGATATTTGTGTATGTATAGATGACATTTTATGCACTTGCCTAACAAAAAGACTTTGCTTTTCTCCAAAACCATTTTTACTGTGATTTTCTCGGTCCATTTCATACGAATTCCACACCAGTTTGTCCGGAAATGACTGGATGATACCGGAATTATCCGGTTTTGTTTTGGCTGACTCTATCCCAGATATTGCTACAGCCTCTGTGTTTGTGTTTTCTGGATATTATCAATGGACTTAACTGTTTTGAATGTTTTTTATCAGGGAACACTATATTTTGAGCTTGGATACAGTAATTGGTTCCACATGGAGACACCAGCTCTGCACATTCGTATTTTCTAGGGAGAAAGCTAGAGGATCTGCGGCAAACAAACATGATGTTTCTGTTTGTATCGATGACATTTTATGCAATTGCCTCATGAAAAGACTTTGCTTTTCTCCAAAACCATTTTTACTGTGATTTTCTCGGTCCATTGCATATGAATTCCACACAAGTTTGACCGGATATGCCTGGAAGAAACCGGAAATATCCGGTTGTGTTTTGGCTAACTCAATCCCAGATATTGCTACAGCTTCTGTGTTTGAGTTTTCTGGATATTATCGATGGACTTTATTGTTTTCAATGTTTTCACGGGGAACATTTTATTTTGAGCTTGGATACAGTAATTGGTTCCACATGGAGATACCAGCTCTACATATTTGTATTTTCTAGGGAGAAAGCTAGAGGAACTGCGGCCAACAAACATGATATTTCTGTTTGTGTAGATGACATTTTATGCACTTGCCTAACGAAAAGACTTAGCTTTTCTCCAAAACCATTTTACTGTGATTTACTCGGTCCATTGCATACGAATTCCACACCAGTTTGTCCGGGAATGACTGGATGATACCGGAACTATCCCGTGTTGTTTTGGCTAACTCGATCCCAGATATTGTTGCAGCCTCTGTGTTTGTTTTTTCTGGATATTATCAATGGACTTTATTTTTTTGAATGTTTTTTATCATGGAACATTATATTTTGAGCTTGGATACAGTAATTGGTTCCACATGGAGACTTCAGCTCTATGTATTCGTATTTTCGAGGTAGAAAAATAGAGGAACTGCGGCAAACAAACATGATATTTCTGTTTGTATAGATGACATTTTATGCACTTGCCTAATGCAAATACGTTGCTTTTCTCCAAAACCGTTTTTACTGTGATTTTCTCGGTCCATTGCATTCGAATTTCACACCACTTTGTCCTGATATGTCTGGATGAAACCGGAAGTATCCGGTTGTGTCTTCACTAACTCAATTCGAAATATTGTGAATGCCTCTGTGTTTGTGTATTCCTGATATTATCCAAGGACTTTATTGTTTTGAATGTCTGTATCAGGGAACATTTTATTTTGTGCTGTGAAAGACTAATTGGTTCCACATGGAGACACCACCTCTACACATTCGCATTTCCTAGGGAGAAAGCTAGAGGAACTGTGGCAAACAAACATGATATTTCTGTTTGTGTAGATGACATTTTATGCACTTGCCTAACGAAAAGACTTAGCTTTTCTCCAAAACCATTTTACTGTGATTTACTCGGTCCATTGCATACGAATTCCACACCAGTTTGTCCGGGAATGACTGGATGATACCGGGACTATCCCGTGTTGTTTTGGCTAACTCGATCCCAGATATTGTTGCAGCCTCTGTGTTTGTTTTTTCTGGATATTATCATTGGACTTTATTTTTTTGAATGTTTTTTATCATGGAACATTATATTTTGAGCTTGGATACAGTAATTGGTTCCACATGGAGACTTCAGCTCTATGTATTCGTATTTTCGAGGTAGAAAAATAGAGGGACTGCGGCAAACAAACATGATATTTCTGTTTGTATAGATGACATTTTATGCACTTGCCTAATGCAAATACGTTGCTTTTCTCCCAAACCGTTTTTACTGTGATTTTCTCGGTCCATTGCATACGAATTTCACACCACTTTGTCCTGATATGTCTGGATGAAACCGGAATTATCCAGTTTTGTTTTGGCTAACTAAATCCGAAATATTGCTATAACCTCTGTGTTTGTGTTTTCTGGACATTATCGATGGACTTTATTGTTTTGAATATTTTTATCAGGGAACATTTTTTTTTTTACCGTAGAAACACTAATTGGTTCATCATGGGGACACCAGCTCTACACATTCCTATTTTCTAGGGAGAAAGCTAGAGGAACTGCGACAAACAAACATGATATTTGTGTTTGTGTAGATGACGTTTTATGCACTTGTCTCACGAAAAGACTTTGCTTTTCTCCAAAACCATTAATATGTGATTTTCTCAGTCCATTGGATACGAATTCCACACCAATTTGTCCGGATATCACTGGATGAAACCAGAAATATCCTGTTGTGTTTTGGCTAACTCAATCCGAAATATTGTGAAAGCCTCTGTGTTTCTGTTTTCTGGATATTATCGATGGACTTTATTGTTTTGAATGATTTTTTATCATGGAACATTTAAATTTGTGCTTGAAACAGTAATTGCTTCATCATGGGTACACCAGCTCTACACATTCGTATTTTCTAGGGAGAAAGCTAGAGGAACTGTGGCAAACAAACATGGTATTTCTGTTTGTGTAGATGACATTTTATGCACTTGCCTAACGAAAAGACTTTGCTTTTCTCCAAAACCATTTGTACTGTGATTTTCTCGGTCCATTGCTTACGAATTCCACACCAGTTTGTCCGGATATGACTGGATGAGACCAGAAATATCCAGTTTTGTTTTGGCTAACTAAATCCCAGATATTGCTACAGCCTCTGTGTTTTTGGTTTCCTGATATTATCAATGGACTTTATTGATTTGAATGTTTTTTATCAGGGAACATTTTATTTTGAGCTTGGATACAGTAATTGGTTCCACATGGAGGCACCAGCTCTACACATTCATAATTTCTAAGGAGAAAGCTAGAGGAACTGTGGCAAACAAACATGATATTTCTTTTTGTATAGATGACATTTTATGCACTTGCCTAAAGAAAAGACTTTGCTTTTCTCCACAACCATTTTTACTGTGATTTTCTCGGTCCATTGCATAGGAATTCAACACCTCTTTGTCCGGATGTGACTGGATGAAAACAGAAATATCCGGTTTTGTTTTGGCTAACTCAGTGCAAAATATTGTGAAAGCCTCTGTGTTTGTGTTTTCTGGATATTATCGATGCACTTTATTGTTTTGAATGTTTTTATCTAGGAACATTTAATTTTGTTCTTGGAAACACTAATTGGTTCATCATGGGGACACCATGTCTACATATTCATATTTTCTAGGGAGAAAGCTAGAGGAAATGTGGCAAACAAAAATTATATTTCTGTTTGTATAGATGACAATTTATGCACTTGCCTAATGAAATGACTTTGCTTTTCTGCAAAACCATTTTTACTGTGATTTTCTTCATCCATTGCATAAGAATTCCACACCACTTAGTCCGGATATGACTGGATGAAAACAGAAATATCCGCTTTTGTTTTACCTAACTCAATTCGAAATATTGTGAAAGCCTCTGTGTTTGTGTTTTCTGGATATTATCAGTGGACTTTATTGATTTGAACATTTTTATCAGGGAACATTTTATTTTGATCTTGGAAACACTTATTGGTTCCACATGGAGACACCAGCTCTACACATTCGTATTTTCTAGGGAGAAAGCTAGAGGAACTGCAGCAAACTAACCTGATATTTCCGGTTGTATCGATGACATTTTATGCACTTGCCTAACGAAAAGACTTTGGTATTCTCCAAAACCATTTGTGCTGTGATTTTCTCGGTCCATTGCATATGAATTCCACACCAGTTTGACCAGATATGACTGGATGTAACCGGAAATATCCGGTTGTGTTTTGGCGAACTCAATCCCAGATATTTCTACAGCATCTGTGTTTGTGTTTTCTGGATATTATCAATGGACTTTATTATTTTGAATGTTTTTTATAGGGTAATATTTAATTTTGTACCGTTGAAACACTAATTGTTTCCACATGGAGACACCAGCTCTACACATTCGTATTTTCTAGGGAGAAAGCTAGATCAACTGCAGCAAACAAACATGATATTTGTGTTTGTGTAGATGACGTTTTATGCACTTGCCTCATGAAAAGACTTTGCTTTTCTCCAAAACCATTAATATGTGATTTTCTCAGTCCATTGGATACGAATTCCACACCAGTTTGTCCGGATATCACTGGATGAAACCAGAAATATCCTGTTGTATTTTGGCTAACTCAATCCGAAATATTGTGAAAGCCTCTGTGTTTCTGTTTTCTGGATATTATCGATGGACTTTATTGTTTTGAATGTTTTTTTATCATGGAACATTTAAATTTGTGCTTGAAACAGTAATTGCTTCATCATGGCTACACCAGCTCTACACATTCGTATTTTCTAGGGAGAAAGCTAGAGGAACTGTGGCAAACAAACATGGTATTTCTGTTTGTGTAGATGACATTTTATGCACTTGCCTAACGAAAAGACTTTGCTTTTCTCCAAAACCATTTTTACTGTGATTTTCTCGGTCCATTGCATAAAAATTCCACACCAGTTTGTCCGGATATGACTGGATGACACTGGAAATATCCAGTTTTGTTTTGCTTAACTCAATCCCAGATATTGCTGTAGCCTCTGTGTTTGTTTTTTCTGGATATTATCAATGGACTTTATTGTTTTGAATGTTTTTTATCAGGGAACATTTAATTTTGTTCTTGGAAACACTAATTGGTTCATCATGGGGACACCAGCTCTACACATTTGTATTTTCTTGGGAGAAAGCTAGAGGAACTGCGAAAAACTAACCTGATATTTCTGTTTGTATAGGTGACATTTTATGCACTTGCCTAATGAAAAGTCTTTGCTGTTCACCCAAACCATTTTTACTGTGATTTTCTCGGTCCATTGCATATGAATTCCACACCACTTTGTGCGGATATGACTGGATGGAACCGGAAATATCCGGTTGTGTTTTGGCTAACTCATCCCAGATATTGATACAGCATCTGTGTTTGTGTTTTCTGGATCTTATTGATGGGCTTTATTGTTTTGAATGTTTTTTATCAGGGAACATTTAATTTTGTACCGTTGAAACACAAACTGGTTCCACATGGAGACACCAGCTCTACATTTTCGTATTTTCTAGGGAGAAAGCTAGAGGAACTGCGGCAAACAAATATGATATTTCTGTTTGTCTAGATGACATTTTATGCACTTGCCTAACGAAAAGACTTTGTTTTTCTCCAAAACCATTTTTACGCAGATTTTCTCAGCGCATTGCATATGAATTCCACACCACTTTGTCAGGATATGCCTGGATGAAACCAGAAATATCCGGGTGTGTTTTGGCTAACTCAATCAGAAATATTGTGAAAGCTTCTTTGTTTGTGTTATCTGATATTATCGATGGACTTTATACTTGTGAATTTTTTTATCGGGATTATTTTATTTTGATCTTTGATACAGTAATAGGTTATACACGGAGACACTAGCTCTACACATTCATATTTTCTAGGGAGAAAACAAGAGGAACAGCGACAAACAAACATGATATTTCTGTTTGTACAATGACATTTTATGAATTGCCTAACGAAATGACTGATTTTCTCCAAAACCATTTTTACTCTGATTTTCTCGGTCCATTGCATACGAATTCCAAACGACTTTTTCCGGATATGACTGGATGAAACCAGAAATATAGGTTTCGTTTTGGCTAACTTAATGTGAAATATGCTTAAAGTTTTTTTTTTCTGGATATTATCGATGCACTTAATTGTTTTGAATGTTTTTATCAGGGAACATTTAATTTTGTACCATTGAATCACTAATTGCTTCATCTTGGGGACACCAGCTCTACACATTCGTATTTTCTAGGGAGAAAGCTAGAGGAACTGCAGCAAACAAACATGATATTTCTGTTTGTATAGATGACATTTTATGCACTTGCCTAATGAAAAGACTTTGCTTTTCTCCAAAACCATTTGTACTGTGATTTTCTCGGTCCATTGCATACGAATTCCACACCAGTTTGTCCGGATATGACTGGATGAAACCGGAAGTATCCGGTTGTGTCTTCACTAACTCAATTCGAAATATTGTGAATGCCTCTGTGTTTGTGTATTCCTGATATTATCCAAGGACTTTATTGTTTTGAATGTCTGTATCAGGGAACATTTTATTTTGTGCTGTGAAAGACTAATTGGTTCCAATGGAGACACCACCTCTACACATTCGCATTTCCTAGGGAGAAAGCTAGAGGAACTGTGGCAAACAAACATGGTATTTCTGTTTGTGTAGATGACATTTTATGCACTTGCCAAACGTAAAGACTTTGCTTTTCTTCAAAACCATTTTTACTGTGATTTTCTCGGTCCATTGCATACGAGGGGACGAAGGGCCAGGAGAAACAGGAATCAGCGGGGAAATGACAGACAGACACACACACTTTTTTGAGTATGCTGCTGCTGCAGTTTTCTGCCTGCAGTTTATTGGCGGGAAAACCAGAGTTTATATAGGGGAGCTTACATTGCTGAAGACAAAAGAAATTCCAAGATTACAAAAACTTGTTAAGGCTAATGGGGTTACATGATTAACTTTACAAGGGACACAGGGAGACATTGTGGTGATGATTCGCAGTCCTACTTTTAAGAAAAGGTAAAGGTCAGGTTACTAGCTAACCTCTCATTAGGAGAAAACCTGGGACAGGGGAGTTATCAGATGGTGGTGCTTGTTAGCCCAAGTCCCATATATCACCTATGTAAGATTGAATGTAGCTTTCTCATCCCCATGCTGCCTAAACCTTCTGATAACCCGGAACCTAAATCACACCTCAGCTCTCTAAAGCTCACACCTCAGCTCCCTTTGTTTTATCTTGTCTAGGGTGTGCTGTTTCTTGTCAGTGTTTAATGCCTCCTCGTAAATTGCCCTAATGACTGGTGGGCCAAAGTCTAAAGTGTTTTTTGTTGATTTTTGTGAAATGCTTATTGGCACTACTTGACTCCCTTGTTTCTAATCATGGTGCACCTGTCCTGACGCACTACGTGGCATAACTACTAAATACAAAATCACTATTAATGTTGAGACACATTGCTTTATTAACCAGCAGTAATTAGGTCTTCCACTTCTTGTTGAGCCGAGAGCCTTTACGACCGCTGGCTACACAGAAACCGCTGAGGCTACACTCCACAAAGTTCTTGCCTCGTCCCTGCAGCCGTGGACCCCCGATGCAACAAAAGTTTGCTACGCAGGTGTTACAACAGCTGTGGGTGCAGCAGCTCCTCCCTTTTTATTTTTAAAACGAAGTTCGAAGACCTCCTGCTGGACATCCTGCAATGAGCTAAATAGAAGCTTTAAGCAGCACACAAACATCATATTTCTGTTAGTATAGTTGACATTTTATGCACTTGCCTAACGAAAAGACTTTTCTTTTGACCAGAACCATTTTTACTGTGATTTTCTCCGTCCATCGCATACGAATTCAACACCAGTTTGTCCAGACATGACTGGATGAAACCGGAAATATCCGATTTTGTTCTGGCTAATTTAATCCCAGATATTGCTAGGGCCTCTGTGTTTGTGGTTTCTGGATATTATCGATGGACTTCATTGTTTTGAAGGTTTTTATCAGGGAACATTTAATTTTGTACCGTTGAAACACTAATTGGTTCATCAGGGGGACACCAGCTTTACGATTTTGTATTTTCTACGGAGAAATCTAGAGGAACTGTGAAAAACAAACATGATATCTCTGTTTGTATCGATGATATTTTATCTACCTACCTAATGAAAAGACTTTGCTTTTCTCCAAAACCATTTTTACTGTGATTTTCTCGGTCCATTACATACGAATTCCACACCAGTTTGTCCGGATATGACTGGATGAAATCGGAAATATCCGGTTTTGTGTTGGCTAACTCAATCTCAGATATTGTTACCGCCTCTGTGTTTGTGTATTCCTAATATTATCCACAGACTTTATTGTTTTGAATGTTCTTTATCAGGGAACATTTAATTTTTTGCTATGAAACACTGATTGGTTCCACATGCAGACACCAGCTCTACACATTCGTATTTTTTCAGGGAGAAACCTAGAGGAACTTAGGCAAACAAACATGATATTTCTGTTTCTATAGATGACATTTTATGCACTAGCCTAACGAAAAGACTTTGCTTTTCTCCAAAACCATTTTTACTGTGATTTTCTCGGTCCATTGCATATGAATTCCACACCAGTTTTTCCGGATATGACTGGATTAAACAAGAAATATCCGGTTGTGTTTTTGCTAACTCAATCCGAAATATTGTGAAAGCTTCTGTGTTTTTGTTTTCTGGATATTATCCTTGGACTTTATTGTTTTGAATGTTTTTAATCGGGGAACATTTATTATGAGCTAGGATACAGTAATTGGTTCCACATGGAGACCCTAGCTCTACATATTCCTATTTTCTAGGGAGAAAGCTAGAGGAACAGCGGCAATCAAACATGATATTTCTGTTTGTACCGATGACATTTTATGCACTTCCTTAATGAAAAGACTTTGCTTTTCTCCAAAACCATGTGTACTGTGATTTTCTCAGTCCATTACATACGAATTCCACACCACTTTGTCCGGATATGACTCGATGAAACCAGAAATATCCGCTTTTGTTTTGGATAACTCAATCCCAGATATTGCTACAGCCTCTGTGTTTGTGAATTCCTGATATTATCCACAGACTTTATTGATTTGAATGTTCTTTATCAGGGAACATTTAATTTTGTACCGTTGAAACACTAATTGTTTCCACATGGAGACACCTGCTCTACTCATTCGTATTTTCTAGGGTGAAAGCTAGAGGAACTGCGGCAAACAAACATGATATTTCTGTTTGTATCGATGACATTTTATGCACTTGCCTAATGAAAAGACTTTGATTTTCTCCAAAACCCTTTTTACTGTGATTTTCTCGGTAAGTTGCATACGAATTCCACACCAGTTTCTCCGGATATGACTGGATGCAACGGGAAATATCCGGTTGTTTTTTGGCTAACTCAATCCGAAATATAATGAAAGCTTCTGTGTTTGTGTTTTCTGGATATTATCGATGGACTTTATTGTTTTGAATGTTTTTAACAGGGAACATTTATTTTTGTACTGTAGAAACACTAATTGGTTCATCATGGAGACACCAGCTCTACACATTCGTATATTCTAGGGAGAAAGCTAGAGGAAGTGCGGCAAACAAACATGATATTTCTGTTTGTATAGATGATATTTTATGCACTTGCCTAATGAAAGAGTTGGCTTTTCTGCAAAACCATGTGTACTGTGATTTTCTCGGTCCATTGCATACGAATTCTACACCAGTTTGTCCGGATATGATTGGATGAAACCGGAAATATCCGGTTGTGTTTTGGCTAACTCAATCAGAAATATTGTGAAAGCCTCTGTGTTTGTGTTTCTGGATATTATCGATAGAATTTATTGTTTTGTATATTTTTATCAGGGAACATTTAATTTTGTACCATTGAAACACCAATTGGTTCCACATGGAGACAAGCTCCAGTCATTCATATTTTCTAAGGAGAAAGCTAGAGGAACTAAGGCACACAAACATCATATTTCTGTTAGTATAGATGACATTTTATGCACTTGCCTAACGAAAAGACTTTGCTTTTGACCAGAACCATTTTAATGTGATTTTCTCCGTCCATTGCATACGAATTATACACCAGTTTGTCCAGACATGACTGGATAAACCGGAAAAATCCGATTTTGTTCTGGCTAACTCAATCCCAGATATTGCTACAGCCTCTGTGTTTGTGGTTTATGGATATTATCGAGGGACTTTATTGTTTTCAATGTTTTTATCAAGGAACATTTAATTTTGTGCTTGGAAACACTAATTGTTTCCACATGGAGACACCAGCTCTACATATTCGTATTTTCTAGGGAGAAAGCTAGAGGAACTGTGGCAAACAAACATGATACTTCTGTTTGTATAGATGACATTTTATGCACTTGCCTAACGTAAATACTTTGCTTTTCTCCAAAACCATTCTTACTGTGATTTTATGAGTCGACTGCATACGATTTCCCCACCACTTTGTCCGGATATGACTGGATGAAACCTGAAATATCTGGTTGTGTTTTGGCTAACTCAATCCCAGATATTGTTACAGCCTCTGTGTTTGTGTATTCCTGATATTATCCACAGAATTGATTTTTTTGAATATCTTTTATCAGGGAACATTTAATTGTGTACTGCCAAACACTAATAGTTTCCACATGGATTCACCAGCTGTACACATTCATATTTTCTAGGGAGAAAGCTAGAAGAACTGCGAGAAACAAACATGATATTTCTGTTTGTATAGATGACATTTTATGCACTTGCCTAACGAAAAGACTGCTTTTCTCCAAAACCATTTTCACTTAGTTTTCTCAGTCCATTGCATATGAGTTCCACACCCGTTTGTCCGGATATGACTGTATGAAACCAGAAATATCCAATTGTGTTTTGATTAACTCAATTCCAGATATTGCTACAGCCTCTGTGTTTGTATTTTCCTGATATTTTCCATGACTCTATTGTTTTGAATGTTTTGTTCAGGGCACATTTAATTTTGTACCTTAGAAACACTAATTGGTTCATCATGGGGACACAAGCTCTACACATTCGTATTTTCTAGGTAGAAAGCTAGAGGAACTGCGGCAAACAAACATGATATTTCTGATTGTATCAATGACATTTTATGCACTTGCCTAATGAAAAGACTTTTTCTCCAAAACCATGTTTACTGTGATTTTCTCCGTCCATTGCATACGAATTCCACACCAGTTTGTCCGGATAAGACTGGATGAAACTGGAAATATCCAGTTTTGTTTTGGCTAACTCAATCCCAGATATTGCTACAGCCTCTGTGTTTGTTTTTTCTAGATATTATCGATGGAATTTATTGTTTTCAATGTTTTCCATCAGGGAACATTTCTTTTTGAGCTTGGATAGAGTAATTGGTTCCACATAGAGGCACTAGCTCTACACATTCATATTTCCTAGGAAGAAAGCTAGAGGAACTGCAGTAAACATGATATTTCTGTTTGTATCGATGATATTTTATCTACTTTCCTAATGGAAAGACCTTCCTTTCCTCCAGACCATTTATACTGTGATTTTCTCAGTCCATTGCATATGATTTCCACAGCACTTTGTCCCGATATGACTGGATGAAACCGGATATATCCGGTTTTATTTTGGCTAACGCAATCCCAGATATTGCTACCGCCTCTGTGTATGTGTATTCCTGATATTATCCACAGACTTTATAGTTTTGAAAGTTTTTTATAGGGAAACTTTTTATGTTGAGCTTGGATACAGTAATTCGTTCCACATGGAGACAGGCGTCCTACATATTCATATTTTCTACGGAGAAAGCTAAAGGAACTGCGACAAACAAACATGATATTTCTGTTTGTATAGATGACATTTTACACACTTGCCTAACGAAAAGACTTTGCTTTTCTCCAAAACCATTTTTACTGTGATTTTCTCGGTCCATTGCATATGAATTCCAAAGCACTTTGTCCGGATATGACTAGATGAAACCAGAAATATCCAGTTGTGTTTTGGCTAACTCATTCCGAAATATTGCGAAGCCACTGTGTTTGTGTTTTCTGGATATTATCGTTGGACTATATTGTTTTGAATGTTTTTATCAGGACATTTAATTTTGTACTGTTGAAACACTAATGGTTCCACATGGGGACACCAGTTCTACACATTCGTATTTTCTAGGCATAAAGCTAGAGAAACTGTGAAAAACAAACATGATATTTCTGTATGTATAGATGACATTTCATGCACTTGACTAACGAAAAGACTTTGCTTTTCTCCAAAACCGTTTTTGCTGTGATTTTCTTGGTCCATTGCATCCGAATTCCACACCAGTTTGTCTGGATATGACTGGATGAAACCGGAAATATCCGGTTGTGTTTTGGCTAACTGAAACCCAGATATTGCTGCAGCCTCTGTATTTGTGTTTTCAGGATATTATCAATGGGCTTTATTGTTTTGGATGTTTATTATCAGGGAACATTTAATTTTGTTCATGGATAGAGTAATTGGTTCCACATGGAGACAGCAGCTCTACACATTCGTATTTTCTAGGGAGAATGCTAGAGGAAGTGTGGCAAACAAACATGATATTTCTGTTTGTATAGATGACATTTTATGCACATGCCTAACGAAAAGACTTTCTTTTCTCCAAAACCATTTTCACTGTGATTTTCTCGGTCCATTGCATACGATTTCTACACCAGTTTGTCCGGATATGACTTGATGAAAATAGAAATATCCGGTTTTGTTTTGATAACTCAATCCCAGATATTTCTACAGCCTCTGTATTGTGTTTTCTGGATATTATCGATGGACTTTATTGTTTTGAATGTTTTTTATAGGGGAACATTTTATTTTGAGATACAATACATTAATTGTTTCCACATGGAGACACCAGCTCTACTTACCCGTATTTTCTAGGGAGAAAGCTAGAGGAAATATGGAAAACAAACATGATATTTCTATTTGTATAGATGACATTATATGCACTTGCCTAACAAAAAACTTTGCTTTTCTCCAAAACCATTTTTACTGTGAATTTCTCGGTCCATTGCATACAAATTCCACACCAGTTTGTCCGGATATTATTGGATGAAACCGGAAATATCCAGTTGTATTTTGTCTAACTTAATCTGAGATATTGCTACAGCCTCTGTGTTTGTGTATTCCTGATATTATCCATGGACGTTATTGTTTTGAATGTTTTTTTTCAGGGAACATTTAATTTTGTGCTTGGAAACACTAATTGGTTCATCATGGGGACACCAGCTCTACACATTCATATTTTCTAGGGAGAAAGCTAGAGGAACTGCTGCAAACATACATGATATTTCTGTTTGTATCGAAGATATTTTATGCACTTGCCTAAAAAACGACTTTGCTTTTCTCTAAAATCATTTTTACTGTGATTTTCTTGGTACATTGCATCTGAATTCCACACCAGTTTGTCTGGATATGACTGGATGAAACCGGAAATATACAGTTTTGTTTTGGCTAACCCAATCCCAGATATTGCTACAGCCTGTGTGTTTGTGTTTTCTGGAAATTATCCACAGACTTTATTGTTTTGAATGTTTTTTATCAGGAAACATTTAATTGTGTGCTAGGTAACAATAATTCTTTCCACATGGAGACACCAGTTCTACACATTCCTATTTTCTAGGGAGAAAGCTAGAGGAACTGTGGCAAACAAACCTGATATTTCTGTTTGTACAGATGAAATTTTATGCACTTGCTAACGAAAAGACTTTGCTTTTCTCCAAAACCATTTTTACTGTGATTTGCTCGGTCCATTGCATATGAATTCCACACCACTTTATCTGGATATGACTGGAGGAATCCAGAAATATCTGGTTCTGTTTTGTCTAACTCAATCCAAAATATTGCTACAGCCTCTGTGTTTGTGTATTCCTGATATTATCCACAGACTTTATTTTTTTGAATGTTTTTATCAGGGAACATTTAATTTTGTACCGTTGAATCACTAATTGGTTCATTATGGGAACACAATCTCTACACATTCGTATTTTCTTGGGAGAAAGCTAGAGGAACTGTGGCAAACAAACATGATATTTCTGTTTGTATCGATGACATTTTATGCACTTGCCTAATGAAAAGACTTTGGTTTTCTGCAAAACCATTTTTACTGTGATTTTCTCGGTCCATTGCACACGAATTCCACACCCGTTTCTCCGGATATGACTGGATGAAACTGGAAATATCCGGTTTTGTTTTGGCTAACTCAATCCCAGATATTGCTACAGCCTCTGTGGTTGTGTATTCCTGATATTATCCACGGACTTCATTGTTTTGAATGTTTTTTATCAAGGAACATTTAATTTTGTACTTGAAAACACTAACTGTTTCCACATGGAGACACCAGCTCTATATATTTGTATTTTCTAGGGAGAAAGCTAGAGGAACTGCTGCAAACAAACATGATATTTCTGTTTGTATCGATGATATTTTATCTACTTGGCTAATAAAAGACTTTGCTGTTCTCCAAAACCATTTTTACTCTGATTTTCTCAGTCCATTGCATACGAATTCCACACCACTTTATCCGGAAATGACTGGATAAAAAGAAAAATATACGGTTGTGTTTTGGCTAACTCTATCCCAGATATTGCTACAGCCTCTTTGTTAGTGTATTCCTGATATTATCCACAGACTTTATTGTTTTGAATGTTTTTTATCAGGGAACATTTAATTTTGTACCATTGAATCACTAATTGGTTCATTATGGGAACACAATCTCTACACATTCCTATTTTCTAGGGAGAAAGCTAGAGGAACTGTGGCAAACAAACATGATATTTCTGTTTGTGCAGATGACATTTTATGCACTTGCCTAACGAAAAGACTTTGCTTTTCTCCAAAACCATTTGTACTGTGATTTTCTCGGCCGATTGCATTCGAATTCCACACCAGTTTTTCCGGGAATGACTGGATGATACCGGAAATATCCCGTGTTGTTTTGGCTAACTCGATACCAGATATTGTTCCAGCCTCTGTGTTTGTGTTTTCTGGATATTATTGATGGACTTTATTGTTTTGAATGTTTTTATCAGGGAACATTTCATTTTGTACTGTTGAAACACTAATTGCTTCATCATGGGGAAACCAGCTCTACACATTCGTATTTTCTTGGGAGAAAGCTAGAGGAACTTTGGCAAGCAATCATGATAATTATTTTTGTGTAGATGACATTTTATGCAATGGCCTAATGAAACGACTTTGCTTTTCTCCAAAACCATTTTCACTGTGATTTTCTCGGTCCATTGCACACGAATTCCACACCGTTTGTCCGGATATGACTGGATGAAACCGGAAATATCCAGTTTTGTTTTGGCTAACTCAATCCCAGATATTGCTACAGACTCTGTGTTTTTTTTTTTCTGGATATTATCAATGGACTTTATTGTTTTGAATGTTTTTATCGGTGAACATTTTAATTTGAGCTTTGATACAGTAATTGGTTCCACATGGAGACACCAGCGCTACATATTCGTATTTTTAGGGAGAAAGCTAGAGGGAATGAGGCAAACAAACATGATATTACTCTTTCTATAGATGACATTTTATGCACTTGCCTAACTAAAGAATTTGCTTTTCTCCAAAACCATGTTTACTGTGATTTTCTCCGTCCATTGCATATGAATTCCAAACCACTTTGTCCGCATATAACTGGATGAAACCAGAAATATCCGGTTGTGTTTTGGCTAACTCAATCCGAAATATTGTGAGGGCCTCTGTGTTTGTGTTTTGTGGATATTATCAAGGGGCTTTATTGTTTTGAATATTTTATCAGTGAACATTTTATTTTGAGCTTGGATACAGTAATATGTTCCACAAGGAGAAACCAGCTCTACACATTTTATTTTCTAGGGAGAAAGCTAGAGGAACTGCGACAAACAAACAGGATATTTCTGTTTGTATAGATGACATTTTATGCAATTGCCTAACGAAAAGACTTTGCTTTTCTCCAAAACCCTTTTTATTGTGATTTCCTCGGTCCATTGCATATGAATTCCACACAACTTTGTCCGGATATGACTGGATGAAACCAGAAATATCCGGTTGTGTTTTGGCTCACTCAATCCGAAATATTGTGAAAGCCTCAATGTTTGTGATTTCTGGATATTATCCATGGACTTAATTGTTTTGAATGTTTTTATCAGGGAACATTTTATTTTGTACCGTAAAAACACTAGTTTGTTCATCATGGGGACACCAGCTCCACACATTCCTATTTTCTAGGTAGAAAGCTAGAGGAACTGCAGCAAACAAACATGATATTTCTGTTTGTATAGATGACATTTTATGCACTTTCCTAACGAAAAGATTTGCTTTCTCCAAAACCTTTTTTACTGTGAATTTCTCACTCAATTGCATAGGAATTCCACACCAGTTTGTCCAGATATGACTGTATGAAACAGGAAATATCCGGTATTTTTTTGGCTAACTCAATCCCAAATATTGTTACCGCCTGTGTGTTTGTGTATTCCTGATATGATCCACAGACTTTATTGTTTTAAATATTTTTTTATCCTGGAACACTTAATTTTGTGCTGCAAAACACTAATAGTTTGCACATGGAGACAACATCTCTACACATTCGTATTTTCTACAGAGAAAGCTAGAGGAACTGCGGCAAACAATCATGATATTTCTATTTGTATAGATGACATTTTATGCACTTGCCTAACGAAAAGACTTTGCTTTTCACCAAAACCATTTTTACTCTGATTTTCTCAGCCCATTGCATACGAATTCCACACCACTTTGTCCGGATATGACTGGATGAAACCAGAAATATCCGGTTGAGTTTTGGCTAACTCAATCCGAAATATTGGGAAAGCCTCTGTGTTTGTGTTTTATGCATATTATCGATGGACTTAGTGTTTTGAATGTTTTTATCAGGGAACATTTAATTTTGTACCTTAGAAACACTAATTGGTTTATCATGTGGACATTAGCTCTACACATTCGTATTTTCTAGGGAGAAAGCTAGAGGAACTGCAGCAAACAAACGTGATATTTCTGTTTGTATAGATGACATTTTATGCACTTGCCTAACGAAAAGACTTTGCTTTTCTCCAAAACCATTTTTACTCTGATTTTCTCGGTCCATTGCATACGAATTCCACACCAGTTTGTCCAGATATGACTGGATAAAAAGAGAAATATCCGACTGCGTTTTGGCTAACTCAATACGAAATATTGCTACAGCTTCTGTGTTTGTGTATTCCTGATATTATCCACAGACTTTATTGTTTTGACTGTTTTTTATCAGGGAACATTTAATTTTGTGCTTGGAAACACGAATTGTTTCCACATGGAGACACCAGCTCTACACATTCGTATTTTGTAGGGAGAAAGCTAGAGGAACTATGGCAAACAAACATGATATTTCTGTAGGTATAGATGACATTTGATGCACTTGCCTAACGAAAAGACTTTGCTTTTCTCCAAAACCATTTATACTGTGATTTTCTCGGTGCATTGCATACAAATTCCACACCAGTTTGTCCGGATATGACTGGATGAAACCAGAAACATCCACTTGTATTTTCGCTAACTCAATCCGAAATACTGCTACAGCCTCTGTGTTTGTGTTATCCGTATATTATCCACAGACTTTAAATTTTTGAATTTTTTTAAGGGAACAATGAATTTTGTTCGTTGAAACACTAATTGGTTCATCATGGGGAGACCAGCTCTACACATTCGTATTTTCTAGGATGAAATCTAGAGGAACTGCGGCAAACAATCATGATATATATGTTTGTGTAGATGACATTTTTTGCACATGCCTAATGAAACGACTTTGCTTTTCTCCAAAACCATGTTTACTGTGATTTTCTCGGTCCATTGCACATGAATTCCACACCAGTTTGTCCGGATATGATTGGATGAAACCGGAAATATCCCGTTGTGTTTTGGCTAACTCAATCCGAAATATTTTCAAAGGCACTGTGTTTGTGTTTTCTGGATATTATCAATGGTTTTTATTGCTTTGAAATTTTTTTGTCAGAGAACATTTTATTTTGAGCTTGGATACTGTAATTGGTTCCGCATGGAGACACCAGCTCTACACATTCCTATTTTCTAGGGAGAAAGCTAGAGGAACTGCCGCACACAAACATGATATTTCTGTTTGTATCGATGATATTTTATCTACTTGCCTAATGAAAAGACTTTGCTCTTCTCCAAAACCAGTTTTACTGTGATTTTCTCGGTCCATTGCACAGTAATTCCACACCAGTTTGTCCGGATACGACTGGATGAAACCGTAAATATCCGGTTTTGTTTTGGCTAACACAATACCAGATATTGCTACAGCTCTGTGTTTGTGCATTCCTGATATTATCCACAGAGTTTATTGTTTTGAATGTTTTTTATCAGGGAACATTTAATTTTGTGCTTGGAAACAGTAATTCTTTCCACATGGAGACACCAGCTCTATTTATTCGTATTTTCTAGGGAGAAAGCTAGAGGAACTATGGCAAACAAACATGATATTTCTGTTTGTATAGATGACATTTTATGCCCTTGCCTAACGAAAAGATTTTGCTTTTCTCCAAAACCATTTTTACTGTGAATTTCTCGGTCCATTGCATGCAAATTCCACACCAGTTTGTCCGGATATTATTGGACGAAACCGGAAATATCCGGTTGTATTTTGTCTACCTCAATCTGAGATGTTTCTACAGCCTCTGTGTTTGTGTATTCCTGATATTATCCACGGACTTTATTGTTTTGAATGTTTTTTTTTTCAGGGAACATTTAATTTTGTGCTTGGAAACACTAATTGGTTCATCATGGGGACACCAGCTCTTACAATCTTTAACTCTTTTTCAGATTCCTGACAATATTATTTAGATCTGATTTCTTCTTCTTTTCTTTGGTTTGCCCGTTTCCTTTCCTGTTCTCCGTCTTCTAAGTCTGATATTCTCTCTTCTGCTTCGCCCATTCTGTTTTTAAGGCTCTCTAATGTGTTTGTCATTTGATCTATTGAATTCTTCATTTCATTATGATTTCTTGTTTCTATCACAGTTTCTGGTTCCACTGGTTGTTTCATTTCATTTTGATTCCTCCTTAATATTTCATTTTCACAGGAGAGATTTTCTATCTTGTCCAATAAGGATTTCTGTAGTTCAAGAATTTGTTTTTGAGAACTTCTTAATGTTCTTATCAATTTTTTGAGATCCACTTCTTGCAATTCTTCTATCTCATCATCTTCATAATCTTGAATTGGGGTGCCTTTTTCATTTGGGGACATCATAGTGTCTTCCTTGTTCTTGTTAGCTTGGTTTTTTTGTTTGTTGTTTGGCATGTTGGAGATATTTGGTTTCTTCACTGTGGTGTTTTTTCTTGTTACACTATGGCTCTATATTAAGTGGACTGTCTGCTTTCAGTGGAGTCTTAGAGGCTTGAGATGAGTGTGGACTGAGAGCTGTGTTTGGTTCCTCAGTGTTGAGGGTGTGTCAAAGATGACACTCCCAGGTTAGGTGTGGTAAATATCTCTTTTTTTTATTCAAAAGGGAAGTAATTCTGCACAGCTGAACGTAATTGGAGGTAGTTAGCAGGCAAATGATATACCCACAGGAGCCAGAGATCGGAAGCTCTTTGCCAAGGACCACACAGGGAATCTGTGCTGCCTTCAGTGTGGGCTCCAATTCTCCTGCAGTCTCCCACTGGGTTTCCAAGTTAGATGCTAATCTCCTGTTATTTCACCCCTCCCCCCAGAGTCAGGTGTTTCTGCTAGGCTCAGGGCCAGTGCAGACCTGAGGTCGCCCTGCTTATGACGTATGTCCAAAATGGCGCCTACTCTGTCTTGCTCACCTTTGAGATGTGAGCGGAGAGAGAGAAACTTGTGTCCGTATCGGTCACTTTTTTTATTTTTTTCCTCTCTCTCTTCTAGTTAGCCTGGTGAATTTTTCCCCACGGAGTTTCAAGCCTCGTTCCCTCTAGCCTCCTCTTTCCACTTGCCTGCTGGTGTCTCGGGCTATTGAGGTTCAGCTCACCTCAGGTTCCAACGATGGTGTGTTGAGTCTGCCGCTGGTGTCCGGAACCTGTGCTCCTACGCTCCCCACGCAGGTACACTGTGAATCACTAGTTCCGGAACTGTTTCCTCTGCTGTTTCATCCCCTACTCTTCCTTGACCCAGCAGTATCTCCATTTATATGAAACTGTCTCTCCCCCAGACTAATAGTGTGCTCCCTGCCTATTCCGCCATCTTGCCGCTCCCCTAATTTCCTATCCGGACTTTATTCTTTAGAATGTTTTTTATCAGAGAACATTTAATTTTGTACCATTGAATCACTAATTGGTTCATCATGGGGACACCAGCTCTACACATTCGAATTTTCTAGGGAGAAAGCTAGAGGAACTGCAGTAAACAAACAAGATATTTCTGTTTGTATCGATGACATTTCATGTACTTGCCTAATGAAAGACATTGCTTTTCTCCAAAACCATTTGTACTGTGATTTTCTCGGTCCATTGCATAGGAATAACACACAACTTTTTCCGGATATTATCCGGATATTTTGTGCTTGGAAACACTAATTGGTTCCAGATGGAGACACCAGCTCTACACATTCCTATTTTCTCGGAAGAAAGCTAGAGGAACTGTGGCAAACAAACATGATATTTCAGTTTGTTTAGATGACAGTTTATGAACTTGCCTAACGAAAAGACTTTGCTTTCCTATAAAACCATTTTTACTGTGATTTTCTCGGTCCATTGAATAGGAATTCCACACCACTTTGACCGGATATGACAGGATGAAACCAGAAATATCCGGTTGTGTTTTGGCTAACTCAATCCAAAATATTGTGAAAGCCTCTGTGTTTGTGTTTCTGCATATTATTGATGGACTTTATTGTTTTGAATATTTTTATCAGGGAAAATTTATTTTTGTACCGTAGAAATACTAATTGCTTCATCATGGGTACACCAGCTCTACCCATTCCTATTTTCTAGGGAGACTGCTAGAGCAACTGTGGCAAACAAACATGATATTTATGTTTGTGTAGATGACATTTTATGCACTTGCCTACGAAAAGACTTTGCTTTTATCCAAAACCATTTTTAAAGTGATTTTCTCGGTCCATTGCATACGAATTTCACAGGAGTTGTCAGGATATGACTGGATGAAACCAGAAATATCCGATTTTGTTTTGACAAACTCAATCCCAGATTTGCTACAGACTTTGTGTATTTGTATTTCTGATATTATCCACAGACTGTATTGTTTTGAATGATTTTCATCAGGGAACATTTAATTTTCAACTGTGAAACACTAATTGTTTCCACATGGAAACACCAGCTCTACACATTCCTATTTTCTAGGGAGAAAGCTAGAGGAACTGCTGCAAACAAACATGATATTTCTGTTTGTATAGATGACATTTTATGCACTTGCCTAACGAAAAGACTTTGCTTTTCTCCAAAACCCTTTTTACTGTGATTTTCTCCGTGCATGGCATACGAATTCCACACCAGTTTATTCGGATATGACTGGATAAAAGCAGAAATATCCGGTTGTGTTTAGGCTAACTCAATCCGAAATATTGTGAAAGACTCTGTGTTTGTGTTTTCTGGATATTATCGATGGACTTTATTGTTTTGAATGTTATTTATCAGGGAACATTTAATTTTGTAACATAGAAACACTAATTGATTCATCATGTGGACACCAGCTCTACATATTTGTATTTTCTAGGGAGAATGCTAGGGGAACTGCGGCAAACAAACATGATATTTCTGTTTGTATACATGACATTTTATGCACTGGCCTAATGAAAAGACTTTGCTTTTCTCCAAAACCATTTTTACTGTGATTTTTCGTTCCATTACATCTGAATTCCAAACGTCCTTTTCCGGATATGACTGGATGAAACCGGAAATATCCGGTTCTGTTTTGGCTAACACAATGTGAAATATTGTGAAAGTTCTGTATTAGTGTTTTCTGGATATTCTCGATGGACTTTATTGTTTTGAATGTTTTTTATCAGGGAACATTAGTTTTGTGCTTGAAAACACTAATTGTTTCCACATGGAGACACCAGCTCTACACATTTATATTTTCTAGGGAGAAAGCTAGAGTAACAGCGGCACACAAACATGACATTTTTTTTGTATAGATGACATTTTATGAACTTGCCTAAGGAAAAGACTTTGCTTTTCTACAAAACCATTTTTACTCTGATTTTCTTGGTCCATTGCATACGAATTCCACACCACTTTGTGCGGATATGACTGGATGAAACCAGAAATATCGGTTGTGTTTTGGCTAACTCAATCCCAGATATTGCTACAGGCTCTGTGTTTGTTTTTTTCTGGATATATCGATGGACCAATTTTTTTGAATATTTTTATCAGGGAACATTTAATTTTGTACCGTTGAAAAACTAATTTGTTTATCTTGGGAACACCAGCTCTACATATTCGTATTTTCTAGAAAGAAAGCCAGTGGAACTGCAGCAAAAAAACATGATATTTCTGTTTGTATAGATGACATTTTATGCACTTGCCTAACGAAAAGACTTTGCTTTTCTCTACAACCATTTTTACTGTGATTTTCTCTGTCCATTGCATACGAATTCCACACCAGTTTGTCCGGATATGACTGGATGAAACCAGAAATATCCGGTTGTGTTTTGGCTAACTCAATCCGAAATATTGTGAAAGCCTATGTGTTTGTGTTTTCTGGATATTATCGATGGACTTATTGTTTTGAATATTTTTATCAGGGAACATTTATGTTTGTACCGCAGAAACACTAATTGGTTCATCACGGGGACACCAGCTCTACACATTCGCATTTTCTAGGGAGAAATCTAGAGGAACTGCGGCAAACAAACATGATATTTCTGTTTGTATAGATGACATTTTATGTACTTGCCTAACGAAAAGACTTTGCTTTTCTCTTAAACCATATTTACTGTGATTTTCTCAGTCCACTGCATACGAATTCCACACCAGTTTGTCCGGATATGACTGGATGAAACTGGAAATATCCGGTTTTGTTTTGGCTAACTCAATCCCAGATATTGCTACAGATTTTGTGTTTTTGTATTCCTGATATTATCCACAGACTGTATTGTTTTGAATGTTTTTTATCAGGGAATATTTAATTTTCAACTGTGAAACACTAATTGTTTCCACATCGAGACACCAAATCTACACATTCGTATTTTCTAGGGAGAAAGCTAGAGGAAATCCGCAAACATACATGATATTTCTGTTTGTATCGAAGATATTTTATGCACTTGCCTAAAAAACGACTTTGCTTTTCTCTAAAATCATTTTTACTGTGATTTTCTTGGTCCATTGCATCCGAATTCCACACCAGTTTGTCCAGATATGACTGGATGAAACCGGAAATATACGGTTTTGTTTTGGCTAACTCAATCCCAGATATTGCTACAGCCTCTGTGTTTGTGTTTTCTGGAAATTATCCACAGACTTTATTGTTTTGAATGTTTTTTATCAGGAAACATTTAATTGTGTGCTGGGAAAGACTAATTGTTTCCACATGGAGACACCAGCTCTACACATTCGTATTTTCTATCGAGATAGCTAGAGGAACTGCGGCAAACAAACATGATATTTCTGTTTATATAGAAGACATTTTATGCACTGGACGTAGGAAAAGACTTTGCTCTTCTCCAAAACTATTTTTAATGTGATTTTCTCGGTGCATTGCATACCAATTCCAGCCTACTTTGTCTGGATATGACTGGATGAAACCAGAAATATCCAGTTGTATTTTGGCTAACTCAATCCAAAATATTGTGAAAGTCTCTGTGTTTCTGTTTTCTGGATATTATCGATGGACTTTACTGATTTGAATGTTTTTATCAGGGAAAATTTCATTTTTTACAGTAGAATCACTCATTGGTTCAACATGGAGACACCAGCTCTACACATTCGTATTTTCTAGGGAGAAAGCTAGAGGAACTGCGGCAAACAAAGATGATATTTCTGTTTGTATAGATGACATTTTATGCACTTAGCTAAGGAAAGACTTTGCTTTTCTCCAAAACAATTTTTACTGTGATTATCTCAGTCCATTGCATATGAATTCCACCACACTTTGTGCGGATATGACTGGATGAAACCAGAAATATCCGGTACTGTTTTGGCTAACTCAATCGAAGATATTGCTACAGACACTGTGTTTCTGTTTTCTGGATATTATAAACGGACTTTAATGTTTTCAATGTGTTTTATCAGGGAACATTTAATTTTGTGCTGAGACACACTAGTTGACTCCACATAGAGACACCAGCTCTACATATTCGTATTTTCTAGGGAGAAAGCTAGAAGAACTCCGGCAAACAAACATGACATTTCTGTTTGTATAGATGACATTTTATGCACTTGCCGAAGGAAAAAACATTGCTTTTCTCCAAAACCATTTTTACTGTGATTTTCTCCATCCATTGTATACGAAATCCACACCACTTTGTCTGGATATGATTGGATGAAACCAGAAATATCCGGTTTTGTTTTGGCTAACTCAATCCCAGATATTGCTACAGCCTCTGTGTTTGTGTTTTCCGGATTTTATCAACGGACTTTATTGTTATGAATGTTTTTTATCAGGGAACATTTAATTTTGTTTAGGAAACACTAATTTGTACCAAATGGAGACACCAGCTCTACACTTTCGTATTTTCCAGAGAGAAAGCTACAGGAAGTACGGCAGTGAAACATGAGATTTCTGTTTGTATAGATGACATGTTATGCACTTGCCTAACGAAAAGACTTTCCTTTTCTTTTTTTTTCTTTTTTTTTATTTTTAACTTTTATTTAATGAATATAAATTTCCAGTGTACAGCTTATGGATTACAATGGCTTCCCCCTCCCATAACTTCCCTCCCACCCACAACCCTCCCCTCTCCCGCTCGCTCTCCCCTTCCATTCACATCAAGATTCATTTTCAATTCTCTTTATATACAGAAGATAAATTTATTATAAAGTTTTCAACAGTTTGCACCCACATTGAAACACAAAGTGAAACATACTGTTTGAGTACTAGTTATAGCATTAAATCACAATGTACAGCACATTAAGGACAGAAATCCCACATGAGGAGCAAGTGCACAGTGGCTCCTGTTGTTGACCCAACAAATTGACACTCTAGTTTATGGCGCCGGTAACCACCCTAGGCTGCCGTCATGAGTTGCCAAGGCTATGGAAGCCTTCCAAGTTTGCCGACTCTGATCATATTTAGACATGGTCATAAAAGACAGAGTGAGGATAGTAACCAATGATCCTAAGAGTGGCATTTACCAGGTTTGAACAATTATACAGCAGTAAGTCGGTAAGAGGACCATCAGTACACACAGGTTGGGAGTAGAGCCATTGGTGGTAGAGTAGAGGTTATGATTACAAAGGAAAGAGGCCCAAGTGTGCTAGACAGGGTCTAGAACAAAGGACAGAGTCATTATTAGATGTGCTAAGAAAGGTGCTGTCTAAGCTACAATTAAGTTTTCTGATTGAGAGGCAAATAGAACCTGATAGAAGGGGCTTGATAATAATCTGGTGGGCTTTAGGCCTTGTAAGTTAAGAGGCCCAGACCTATCTATCTCTTCACATGGGGTATATCCTAAGGGAAGTGTGAACCTCCTAGGGGAAGGCACTCTGTTGACTTTCATTACTTGGCTGGGCTGGGAGGTGAGCTTGCCAGGTAAAGGCAGGGGGCATCTCTAACAAGAAATTTACAGTTCTGACTGCAATGTTGCTGACCCTACTTGACCATCCCCTCAGCTGCAGTGGTCACTTTGGAAGTTGGGCTGAGTGAAGGGCTTTTCAGCTTAGAGCCAATAAGATCTGTGGCTCTGACCTGGGCATCCTTCGACTCCAGGGCAGGTCCATTTCCAGTGATCCAACTCTTGGCAGAGCTGCCAGGGCTCTTCACAAGCTGACTTCTGCTGAAGCCCAGGCTTACCACATTGAAAGCCACTGCAGTGGACTGGCCTGTTGGGTCTCCTTGAGGGCAGATCACTGTACAGATCAGCCATTAATAGGCCTGCCACACATTGCTTCTGATGCCGAGCTTCCTTTTCCTCCTGGTTTGTGTTAAAGCAGACCAGAGGATGCAAGTCAAGGGAGTGCCCGTGTCCCATCTCTAATCTTCAATGGCCTGAACTACAAGTCTATAGTCACAGGCATGTTCTGTAGTAGTTTTTATAAGGTAGACAATGCCCATGAGGAAAATTATGTTCTCACTTTAAAACTGTAAGACCCCTTAAGCAGGTGTCCCACAATCCGGACCCCCAGAAACACAGACTCCACTCAAATCGCTGCAAGAGCAAGAGGAAGTTTATTGCATTTGCAAATGGGCCGTCTCAACAGCACACTCTAGTGTCGTGCAGAGAGAGCGGCCCCGATCATCAATTTCACAGAGTATTTAAGGCTTAAAACCACAACATTAGCATATTTCCACAGTATTACAATTTCATTTGGTAATCTAAGGGATTACAGGGTAAAAGGGGGTTTCCAGGGTAAAAGGGAAGAAGTTACATGCTGTACGTGCTTTGTGGTTTTCATTTTTAGCTTGAGCAAGCACGGGCAGGGGTCAATGTAGTGTGTAATAACTTGTAGTGTTGTAACAGGATATAAGTTGGGTACATTTTCTGTTAACTTTGGTTTTTATAGTTCCTGAAAACGGTTACAAAAACGGTTACATTTTGCAAGTTTAGCTAAAGTTCAGCTATCTTATGAAAGCATTTTCATTTCTTGCAAAAATTGTTGCAAGCCCAGCCAATTAATACAGAAGCAGAACAATATGCAGTTAGCTCAAGTGACTCCATCTCAAACCTAACCTGCCTAATTCTTTCAAAACTTTCTTTCCCTTTTGTCTGAAAGGGAGGTTTTTTCTACTTACTGTATACTTCGCTGATGGCGAAGTGAATCTAGCTATCAGATTATTATTTAAATTCTTATTTTGGCTATGCTATTACAGAAAAATGTTAGCCATCTCTTTTATAAGGTCTAAAGATTAAATTGTGTGTCCTACATATTCCTTTATAGTAGAATTAGTTTCCTAGCTTGAAGAGAATAAATGAAAGAACAAGTTGTGTTTAGAATAGAGAAATGAGGGAGCAAGTCCTAGATCGCTTGCTGACAATAGCAGTATTACATGAATACTTAGCACACCGTTTCAACCATTAGATAACAACTTAAGAAAACATTTACCAGAAGGTCCAATGCCTTCTATAAATTTTAAGAATCATGTATTTGAAAACACCTCTTAAATATCTAACATGGTGTAGTTTGTTTAGCCAGTAAACTTAAGCACAACCATATAAAATGTTTTTAGTTTCTTTCTACCAACAAGTTTAAAACATATGATACACAGATTCAGGTCACACAAATTAAATGTATCTTTGATTGATTTTAGCAGCTTAAATTTATGGACAATCTTATCGATAAGCCATTTAAAATAAAACTCTTAATAAAATTTCCTATGTGGACATACAATATGTACACACCTATAACATAGCATAATAGACCAATATAGCAATTTTAATAATAGCTTTTAAAATCTTTAACTCTTTTTGTATATTGCCAATTGATTTGAATTCCTTTTGTTTTTAGATTACTTTAACACATTGCTTTAACAGAGCATCAGAGTGTAATTCTATGTCAAAGAGACATTGAGCTTCCTATGATCTTTTGCTGTGAGGTTTCCTTCCTTTACCTTCTTTCATATTGGTGACCATGTTTCTGTGTTTCTGTGTGTAACACATCTTTAAGCATCTTTTGCAGGGCAGGATGAGTGGCAACAAATTCTTTCAGTTTCTGTTTGCTATGAAAAGTCTTAATTTCACCTTCATTCACAAATGAGAGCTTTGCAGGATATAATATTCTGGGCTGGCAGTTTTTCTCTCTTAGTACCTGGGCTATGTCTTGCCATTCCCTTCTAGCTTGTAGGGTTTCTGATGAGAAGTCTGCTGTGAGTCTAATTGGAGATCCTCTGAGAGTAATCTGACGTTTCTCTCTTGCACATTTTAGGATCTTTTCTTTATGTTTCACTGTGGTGAGTTTGATTACAATGTGTCGTGGTGAGGATCTCTTTTGGTCATGTTTATTAGGGGTTCTATAAGCTTCCTGTACTAAGATGCCTCTGTCCTTCTCCAAACCTGGGAAATTTTCTGCTAGTATCTCACTGAAAATGTCTTCTAATCCTTTCTCCCTCTCCATGCCTTCAGGAACTACTAGAACCCGAATATTTGGTTTTTTCATAGTATCCTGTAGATTCCCGACAATATTTTTTAGATTTCTGATTTCTTCTTCTTTTCTTTGGTTTGCCTGTTTCCTTTCCTGTTCTCTGTCTTCTAAGTCTGATATTCTCTCTTCTGCTTTGCCCATTCTGTTTTTACGGCTCTCTAATGTGTTTGTCATTTGATCTATTGAGTTCTTCATTTCATTGTGGTTTTTTGTCACTATCACAGTTTCATTTCATTTTGATTCCTCCTTAATATTTCATTTTCACGAGAGAGATTTTCTATCTTGTCCATTAAGGATTTCTGTAGTTCAAGAATTTGCTTTTGAGAACTTCTTAATGTTCTTATCAATATTTTGAGGTCTGCATCTTGCATTTCTTCTATCTCATCATCTTCATAATCTTGAATTGGGGTGTCTTTTTCATTTGGGGCCGTCATGGTGTCTTCCTTGTTCTTGTTACCTCGGTTTTTGCGTTTGTTGTATGGCATGTTGGAGATATTTGGTTTCTTCACTGTGGTGTTTTTTCTTGTAACACTATGGCTCTATATTAAGTGGACTGTCTGCTTTCGGTGGAGCCTTAGAGGCTTGAGATAAGTGTGGACTGAGAGCTGTGTTTGGTTCCTCAGGGTTGAGGGTGTGTCAAAGATGACACTCCCAGGTTAGGCGTGGTAAATCTCTCTTTCTTTTTTTTTTTTTGATTCCAAAGGGAAGTAATTCTGCACAGCTGAACGTAATTGGAGGTAGTTAGCAGGCGAATGATATACCCACAGGAGCCAGAGATCGGAAGCTCTTTCCCAAGGACCACACAGGGAATCTGTGCTGCCCTCAGGGTGGGCTCCAATTCTCCTGCAGTCTCCCACTGGGTTGCCAAGTGAGATCCTAATCTCCTGTTATTTCACCCCTCCCCCCAGAGTCAGGTGTTTCTGCTAGGCTCAGGGCCGGTGCAGACCTGAGGTCGCCCTGCTTATGACGTATGTCCAAAATGGTGCCTGCTCTTTGTCTTGCTCGCCTTTGAGAGGTGAGCGGAGAGAGAGAAACTCGTGTCCGTATCGGTCACTTTTTTTTTTCCTCTCTCTCTTCTAGTTAGCCTGGTGAGCTTTTCCCCACGGAGTTTCAAGCCTCGTTCCCACTAGTCTCCTCTTTCTGCTTGCCCGCTGGTGTCTCAGGCTATTGAGGTTCGGCTCACCTCACGTTCCAGCGCTGGTGCGTTGAGTCTGCTGCTGGTGTCGGAATAGGAAGGGAGCACATTGATAGTTCAGCAAGACACACAGGTTAATAACAGTGGAGATACTGCAGGGACAAGGAAGAGTAGGGGAAGAAACAGCAGCGGAGACAATTCCGGAAGTAGTGATTCACAGTGGACCTGCGTGGAGAGTGTGGAAGCCCAAGACTTTGCTTTTCTCCAAAACAATTTCTACTATGATTTTCTCAGTCCATTGCATACGAATTCCACACGACTTTGTCCAGATAGGCCTGGATGAAACCAGAAATATCCGGTTGTGTTTTGGCTAACTCAATCCCAGATATTGCTACAGCATCTGTGTTAGTGTTTTCTAGATATTATCGACGGACTTTATTGTGTTGAATGTCTCTTATCAGGGAACATTTCATTTTGTGCTGGGAAAGACTATTTGGTTCCACATGGAGACACCAGCTCTACACATTCGTATTTTCTAGGGAGAAAGCTAGAGGAACTGTGGCAAACATACATGATAATTCTTTTTGTATAGATGACATTTTATGCACTTGCCTAACGAAAACACTGTGCTTTTCTCCAAAACCATTTTTACTGTGATTTTCTCGGTCCATTGCATACAAACTCCACACGACTTTGTCTGGATATGACTGAAAGAAACCTGAAATATCCGGTTGTGTTTTGGCTAACTCAATCCCAGATACTGCTACAGCATCTGTGTTTGTGTTTTCTGGATATTAACGACGGACTTTATTGTGTTGAATGCTTCTTATCAGGGAACATTTCATTTTGTGACGGGAAAGACTATTTTGTTCCACATGGAGACACCAGCTCTACACATTCGTATTTCCTAGGGAGAAAGCTAGAGGAACTGTGGCAAACAAACATGATATTTCTTTTTGTATAGATGACATTTTATGCACTTGCCTATGGGAAACACTTTGCTTTTCTAAAAAACCATTTCTAATTTTTTTTCTCGGTCCATTGCATACGAATTCCACCCCACTTTGTCCGGATATGACTGGATGAAGCCAGAAATATCCTGTTGTGTTTTGGCTAATTCAATACGAAATATTGCTACAGCCTCTGTGTTTCTGATTTCTGGATATTATCGATGAACTTTATTGTTCTGATTCTTTTTATCAGGGAACATTTAATTTTATACCGTAGAAACACTAATTGGTTCCACATGGAGACACCAGCTCTACACATTCATATTTTTTAGGAAGAAAGCTAGAGGATCTGCAGCAAACAAACATGATATTTCTGTTTGTATCGATGACATTTTATGCACTTGCCTAAGGAACAAACTGTGCTTTTCTCCAAAACAATTTGTACTCTGATTTTCTCGGTCCATTGCATACGAATTCCACACCACTTTGTCCAGATATGACTGGATGAAACCAAAAATGTCTGGATGTGTTTTGGCTAACTCAATCCCAGATATTCCTACAGCCTCTGTGTTTGTGTTTTCCAGATAGTATCAACGGACTATATTGTTTTGAATGTTTTTTATCAGGGAACATTGAATTTTGTGCTGGGAAACACTAGTTGACTCCACATGGATACACCAGTTCTACACATTCGTATTTTCTACTCAGAAAACTAGAGTAACTGCGGTAAACAAACATGATAATTCTGTTTGTATAGATGACATTTTATGCAATTGCCTAACGAAAAGACTTTGCTCTGCTCCAAAACCATTTTTACTGTGATTTTCTCAGTCCATTGCATACGAATTCAACATGACTTTGTCCGGATTGGCCTGGATGAAACCAGAAATATCCGGTTGTGTTTGGCTAACTCAATCCCGGATATTGCTACAGCATCTGTGTTAGTATTTTCTAGATATTATCGACGGACTTTATTGTGTTGAATGTTTCTTATCAGGGAACATTTCATTTTGTGCTGGGAAAGACTATTTGGTTCCACATGTAGACACAAGCTCTACACATTCGTATTTTCTAGGGAGAAAGCTGGAGGAATTGTGGCAAACAAACATGATATTTCTGCTTACATAGATGAGATTTTATGCACTTGCCTATGGAAAACACTTTGCTTTTCTCCAAAACCATTTCTATATTTTTTATTGGTCGATTGCATACAAATTCCACCCCACTTTGTCCAGATATGACTGGAGGAAACCAGAAATATCCTGTTGTGTTTTGGCCAAGTCAATACGAAATATTACTACAGCCTCTGCGTTTTTGTATTCTGGATATTACCGATGGACTTTATTGTTTTGAATATTTTTATCAGGGAACATTTCATTTTGTACCGTAGAAACACTAATTGTTTCCACATGAGGATAACAACTCTACATATTCGTATTTTCTAGGGTGAAATCTAGAGGAACTGCCACAAAAAAACATGATATTTCTGTTTTTATAGATGACATTTGTTGCACTTGCCTAACGAAAAGACTTTGCTTTTCTCCAAAACCATTTTTACTGTGATTATCACGGTCCATTGCATATGATTTCCACACCACTTTGACCGGATATGACTGCATGAAACCAGAAATATCCGGTTGAGTTTTGGCTAACTCAATCCCATATATTGCTACAGCCTCTGTGTTTGTGTTTTCCAAATATTATCAATGGACTTTATTGTTTTGAATGTATTTTATCAGGGAACATTTAATTTTGTGCTGGGAAACACTAGTTGACTCCGCATGGAGACACCAGCTCTAGATATTTGTATATTCTAGGGAGAAAGCTAGAGGAACTTCGGGCAACAACATGATATTTCTGTATATATAGATGACATTTTATGCACTTGCCTAAAGAAAAGATATTGGTTTTCCCTAAAACCATTTTTACTGAGATGATCTCGGTATATTGCATTCGATTTCCACCCCTGTTTGTCCGGATATGACTGGATGAAACTAGAAATATCCGGTTGTGTTTTAGCTAACTCATTCACAGATATTGCTACAGCCTCTGTGTTTCTATTTACCAGATATTGTCAATGGAATGTATTGTGTAGAATGTTTTTTATCAGGGAACATTTAATTTTGTGCTGGGAAACACTAGTTGACTACACATGGAGACACCAGCTCTACACATTCGTATTTTCTAGGGAGAAAGCTGGAGGAACTGTGGCAAACAAACATGATATTTCTGCTTACATAGATGACATTTTATGCACTTGCCTATGGAAAACACTTTGCTTTTCTCCAAAACCATTTCTACTTTTTTTTCTCGGTCGATTGCATACGAATTCCACCCCACTTTGTCCAGATATGACTGGATGAAACCAGAGATATCCTGTTGTGTTTTGGCCAAGTCAACACGAAATATTGCTACAGCCTCTGCATTTGTGTATTCTGGATATTACCGATGGACTTTATTGTTTTGAATATTTTTATCAGGGAACATTTCATTTTGTACCGTAGAAACACTAACTGCTTCCACATGGAAACAACATTTCTACATATTCGTATTTTCTAGGGTGAAATCTAGAGGAACTGCCACAAACAAACATGATATTTCTGTTTTTATAGATGACATTTGTTGCACTTGCCTAACGCAAAGACTTTGCTTTTCTCCAAAACCATTTTTACTGCGATTATGTGGGTCCATTGCATACGATTTCCACACCACATTGACCGGATATGACTGCATGAAACCAGAAATATCCGGTTGAGTTTTGGCTAACTCAATCCCAGATATTGCTACAGCCTCTGTGTTTGTGTTTTCCAGATATTATCAATGGGGTTTATTGTTTTGAATGTTTTTTATCAGGGAACATTTAATTTTGTGCTGAGAAACACTAGTTGACTCCACATGGAGACACCAGTTCTACACATTCGTATTTTCTAGGGAGTAAGCTAGAGGAACCATGGCAAACAAACATGATATTTCTGCTTACATAGATGACATTTTATGCACTTGCCTAATGAAAAGACTTTGCTTTTCTCCAAAACCATTTTTATTCTGATTTTCTCGGACCATTGCATACGAATTCCACAACTCTTTTCCGGATATGCCTTGATGATACCAGAAATATCTGGTTGTGTTTTGGCTAAATCAATTTGAATTATTGTGAATGCCTCTCTGTTTGTGTTTTGTGGATATTTTCAATGGACTTAATTGTTTTGAATGTTTTTATTAGAGAACATTTAATTTTGTGCTGTAGAAACACTAATTGTTCCACATGGAGACACCAGATCTACACATTCGTATTTTCAAGGGAGAAAGCTAGAAGAACTGCGGCAAACAAACATGATATTTCTGTTTGTTTAGATGACATTTTATGCACTGACCAAAGGAAAAGACTTTGCTTTTCTCCAAAACCATTTTTACTGTGATTTTCTCGGTCCATTTCATACGAATTGCACACGACTTTGTCCGGATATGACTAGATGAAACCAAAAATATCCGGTTGTGTTTTGGCTAACTCAATCAATCCCAGATATTGCTACAGCCTCTGTGTTTGTGCTTTCCATATATTATCGACGGACTTTGTTGTTTTGAGAGTTTTTTATCAGGGAACAATAAATTTTGTGCTGGGAATCACTAACTGATACCTCATGGAGACACCAGCTCTACAAATTCGTATATTCTAGGTAGAAAGCTAGAGGAAGTGCGGCAAAAAACATAACATTTCTGTTGGTATATATGAGGCACTTGCCGAGGGAAAAGACTGTGCTTTTCTCCAAAACCATTTTTACTGTGATTTTCTCAGTCCATTGCTTACGAATTCCACACCACTTTGTCCAGATATGCCTGGATGAAAATAGAAATATCCGGTTCTCATTTGGCTAACTCAATCCGAAATATTGTGAAAGACTCTGTGTTTGTGTTTTCTGGATATTATCGATGGACTTTATTGCTTTGAATATTTTTTTATCAGATAACATTTAATTTTTTGCTGAAAAACACTAGTTGATTCCAGATGGGGACAACAGCTCTCTACATTTGTATTTTCTAGGGAAAAAGCTAGAGGAACTATGGCAAACAAAAATGATATTTCTGTTTCTATAGATGACATTTAATGCACTTGGTGAAGGAAAAGACTTTGCTTTTATCCAAAACCATTTTTACTCTGATTTTCTTGGTTCATTGCATACGAATTCCACACCACTTTGTCCAGCTATGACTGGACAAAACCAGAAATATACGGTTCTGTTTTGGCTAATTCAATAAGAAATATTGTCGAAATCCTCTGCGTTTGTGTTTTCTGGATAATATCCTTGGACTTTATTGTTTTGAATGTATTTTATCAGGGAACATTTAATTTTGGGCTGGGAAACACTAGTTGACTCCACATGCAGACACCAGCTCTACACATTCGTATTTTCTAGGAAGAAAGGTAGAGGAATTGCGGCAAAGATAATATTTCTGTTTGTATAGATGACAGTTTATGCACTTGCCTAACGAAAAGACTTTGCTTTTCTCCAAAACCATTTTTACTGTGATTTTCTTGGTCCATTGCATATGAATTGCACACCAGATTGTCCGCGAATGACTGGATGAAACCAGAAATATCCAGTTGTGTTTTGGCTAACTCAATCCCAGATATTGCTACAGCCTCTGTGTTTGTGTTTTACGGATATTATCGATGGACTTTATTGTTTTGAGTGTTTTTCTCAGGGAACCTTTCATTTTGTACCATAGAAACAGTAATTGGTTCCACATGGAGACACCAGCTCTACACATTTGTATTTTCTATGGAGAAATCTAGAGGAACTGCGGCAAACAAACATGATATTTCTGTTTGTATTGATGACATTTTATGTAATTGCCTAACGAAAAGACTTTACTTTTCTCGAAAACCATTTTACTGTGATTTTCTCGGTCCATTGCATACGAATTCCACCCCACTTTTTCCGGATATGCTTGGATTAAAACCTAAATATCCTGTTGTGTTTTGGCTAACGCAATCCTAAACATTGTGAAAACCTCTGTGTTTGTGTTTCCTGGATATTATCGATGGACTTTATTGTTTTGAAATTTTTAGCAGGGAACATTTAATTTTGTAGCATAGAAACACTAGTTAGTTCAACATGGAGACACCAGCTCTACACATTTGTATTTTCTAGGGAGAAAGCTAGAGGAACTGTGGCAAACAAACATGATATTTCTGTTTTTATCGATGACATTTGATGTACTGGCCGAAGGAAAAGACCGTGCTTTTCTCCAAAACCATTTTTACTGTGATTTTCTCAGTCCAATAGATAGGAATTCCACACCAGTTTGTCCGGATATGGCTGGATGAAACCAAAATTTCCGGTTGTGTTTTGGCTAACTCAATCCCAGATATTGCTACAGCTTCTGTGTTATTCTTTGCTGGATATTATAAACGGACTGCATTGTTTTGAATGTTTTTTATCAGGGAACATTTAATTTTCTGCTAGGAAACACTAATTGGTTCCACCTGGAGACACCAGCTCTACACATTCGTATTTTCTAGGCAAAAAGGTAGGGGAAATGCGGCAAACAAACATGACATTTCTCTTTCTATACATGACATTTTATGCACTTGCCTAACGAAAAGACTTTGCTTTTCTCCAAAAGCATTTTTATTGTGATTTTATCGGTCCATTTCATATGAATTCCACACCCCTTTGACCTGGTATGCCTGTATGAAAACAGAAATCTCCGATTGTGTTTTGCCTAACTCAATCCAAAACATTGTGAAAGCCTCTGTGTTTGTGTTTTCTGGATATTATCAATGAACTTTATAGTTTTGAAATTTTTTACAAGGGAACATTTAATTTTCTACTAATTAGTTCAACATGGAGACACCAGCTCTTAACATTCGTATTTTCTATGTAGAAAACTAGAGGAACTGCGGCAAACAAACATGATATTTCTGTTTGTATAAATGACACTTTATGCACTTGCCTAATGAGAAGACTTTACTTTTCTTGAAAACCATTTTTACTGTGATTTTCTTGGTCCATTGCATATGAATTGTACACTAGTTTGTCCAGATATGACTGGATGAAACCAGAAATATCTGGTTGTGTTTTGGCTAACTCAATCCGAAATATTGTGAAAACCTCTGTGTTTCTGTTTCCCAGATATTATCAACTGACTTTATTTTTTTGAATTTTTTTATCAGGGAATGTTTAATTTTGTGCTGGGAAACACTAGTTGACTCCACATGGAGACACCAGCTCTACATATTTGTAGTTTCTAGGGAGAAACCTCGAAGACCTGTGGCAAACAAACATGATATATCTGTTTGTATAGATGACATTTTAGGCACTTACCTAAAGAAAAGACTTTCCTTTTCTCCAGAACCATATTTACTGCGATTTTCTCGGACCATGGCGTACGAATTCCACAACACTTTGTCTGGATATGAATGTATGAAACCAGAAATATCTGGTTGTGTTTTGGCAAACTCAATTCAAGATATTGCCACAGGCTCTGTGTTTGTGTTTTCTGGATATTATCAATGGAATGTATTGTTTTGAATACATTTTTTCAGGGAACATTTAATTTTGGGCTGGGAAACACAAGTTCACTCCACATGGAGAACCAGCTCTACACATTCATATTTTCTAGGAAGAAAGGTAGAGGAACTGCTGCAAAAAAACATGATATTTCTGTTTGTATAGATGACATTTTATACACTTGCCTAATGAAACGACTTTGCTTTTCTCCAAAACCATTTTTATTATGATTTTCTTGGTCCATTGCATATAAAATGCACACCAATTTGTCCAGATATGACTGGAGGAAACCAGAAATATCCGGTTGTGTTTTGGCTAACTCAATCCCAGATATTGCTACAGCCTCTGTGTTTGTGTTTTCTGGATATTATCAATGGACTGTATTGTTTTGAAGGTTTTTTTTTTATCAGGGAACATTTAATTTTGTGCTGGGAAACACTAGTTGACTACACATGGAGACACCAGCTCTACACATTTGTAATTTCTAGGGAGAAAACTAGAGGAACTACGGCAAACAAACATCATATTTCTGTATGTATAGATGACATTTTATGCACTTGCCTATGAAAAACACTTTGCTTTTCTCCAAAACCATTTTTACTGTGATTATCTCTGTCCATTGCATACAAATTCCACCCCACTTTGTCCGGATATGACCGGATGAAAACAGAAATATCCGGGTGTGTTTTGGCTAACTCAATCCAAAACATTGTGAAAAACTCAGTGTTTCTGTTTTCTGGATATTATCAATGGACTTTATTGTTTTGAAATTTTTTACAAGGGAACATTTAATTTTGTACCGTAGTAACACTAATTAGTTCAACATGGAGACACCAGCTCTACACATTCGTATTTTCCAGATAGAAAAATAGAGGTAATGCGGCAAACAAATATGATATTTCTGTTGGTATAGATGACATTTTATGTACTTGCCTAACGAAAAAACTTTACTTTTCTCGAAAACCATTTTTACTGTGATTTTCTTAGTCCATTGCATATTAATTGCACACCAGCTTGTCCGGATATGACTGGAGGAAACCAGAAATATCTGGTTGTGTTTTGGCTAACTCAATCCTAGATATTGCTACGAATTCCACAGGAGTTTGTCCGGATATGCCTGGATGAAACCAGAAGTATCCGGTTGTGTTTTGGCTAAAGGAATTTCAATTATTGTGAATGCCTCTGTGTTTGTGTTTTCGGGATATTTTCGATGGACTTTATTGTTTTGAATGTTTTTATTAGAGAACATTTAAATTTGTACCGTAGAAACACTAATTGTTCCACATGTAGACACCAGATCTACACATTCGTATTTTCTAGGGAGAAAGCTAGAGGAACTGCGGCAAAAAACATCATATTTCTGTTTGTATAGATGACATTTTATGCACTTGCCTAACAAAAAGACTTTGCTTTCCTGCAAAACCATCTTTACTGTGATTTTCTCGGTCCATTGCATACGAATTCCACACCACTTTGTCCGGATATGACTGGATGAAACCATGAATATCCGGTTGTGTTTTGGCTAACTCAATCCCAGATATTCCTACAGACTCTGTTTATGTGCTTTCCGGATATTATCAACGGACTTTATTGTTATGAATGATTTTATCATGGAACATTTCATTTTGTGCCGGGAAACACTAATTGTTAACACATGGAGTCACTAGTTCTATATATTCATATATTCTAGGCAGAAAGTTAGAGGAACTGCGGCCAACAAACATGACATTTCTGTTTGTATAGATGACATTTTATGCACTTGCCTTAAAAAAAGACTTTGCTTTTCTCAAAAACCATTATTACTAAGATTTTCTCGATGCATTGCATACGGATTCCACACCACTTTGTCCGGATATGACTGGATGAAACCAGAAATATCCAGTTGTGTTTTGGCTAAGTCAATGCAAAATATTGCTACACACTCTGTGTTTGTGTTTTTTGGATATTATTTATGGACTTTATTGTTTTGAATGTTTTTATCAGGGACCATTTCATTTTGACCATAGAAACACTAATTGGCTCCACATTAGACACCAGCTCTACATATTCATATCTTCTAGGGAGAAAGCTAGAGGAACTGCGGCAAACAAACATGATATTTCTGTTTGTATAGATGACATTTTATGCACTGGCCTAATGAAAAGACTTTGCTTTTCTCCAAAACTATTTTTATTGTGATGTTTTCGGTCCGTTACATACGAATTCCACACGACTTTGTCTGGGTATGCCTGGATGGAAGCAGAAATATCCGGTTGTGTTTTGGCTAAGTCAATCCGAAATATTGTGAAAGCCTCTGTGTTTGGGTTTTCCGGATATTATCGATGGACATTATTGTTTTGAATGTTTCTGATAAGGGAACATTTAATTCTGTACCGTAGAAACATTAAGTGGTTCCACATGGAGACACCAGCTCTACACATTCTTATTTTTGAGGGAGAAAGATACCGGAACTGCGGCAAACAAACATGACATTTCTGTTTGTATAAATGACATTTTTTGCAATTGCCAAAGGAAAAGACATTGCTTTTCTCCAAAACCATTTTTACTGTGATTTTCTCTGTCCATTGCATACGAATTCCATACCACTTTGTCGGGATATGACTGGATGAAACCAGAAATATCCGGTTGTGTTTTTGCTAACTCAATCCCAGATATTGCTACAGCCTCTGTGTTTTTGTTTACCGGATATTATCAACGGACTGTATTGTGTTAAATGTTTTTTTATCAGGGAATATTTCATTTTGTGCTGTGAAAGACTACTTGGTTCCACATGGTGACACCAGCTCTACACATTCGTAATTTCTGGGGAGAAAGCTAGAGAAACTACCACAAACAAACATCATATTTCTGTTTGTGTAGATGACATTTCATGCACTTGCCTAACGAAAAGACTTGCTTTTCTCCAAAACCTTTTTTCCTGTGATTATCTCGGTCCATGGCATATGAATTCCACACCACTTTGTCCGGATGACTGGACTAGAAATATCCGGTTGTGTTTTGGCTAACTCAGTCCCAAATATTGTGAAAGCCTCTGTATTTGTGTTACTGGCTATTATCAATGGGCTTTACTGTTTTGAAAGTTTTTATCAGGTAACACTTAATTTTGTGCTGGGAAACACTAATTGGTTACACATGGAGACACCATCTCTACACATTCGTATTTTCTAGGGAGTAAGCTAGAGGAACTGCGGCAAACAAACATGATATTTCTGTTTGTATCGATGATATTTTATGCACTTGCCTAACGAAAAGACTTGCTTTTCTCCAAAACCATTTTTACTGTGATTTTCTTGGTCCATTGCATAGGAATTCCACACCACGTTGACCGCATATGACTGGATGAAACCCGAAATATCTAGTTTTTTTTTTTTTTCTAGTTGAATCCCAGATATTGCTACAACCTGCGTTGGTGTTTTCTGGATATTATCAATGGACTTTATTGTTTTGAATGTTTTTTTATCAGGGAACATTTAATTTTATACTGGGAAACACTACTTGATTCCACATGGAGACACCAGCTCTACACATTCGTATATTCTAGGGAGAAAGCTAGAGGAACTGCGGCCAACAAACATGATATTTCTGTTTGTATCGATGACATTTTATTCACTTCCCTACCGAAAACACTTTGCTTTTCTCCAGAATCACTTTTACTGTGATGATCTGGTCCATGGCATATGAATTCCATACCACTTTGTCCGGATATGACTGGATGAAACCAGAAATATCCGGTTGTGTTTTGACTAACTGAATCCCAGATATTGCTACAGGCTCTGTGTTCCTGTTTTCCAGATATTATCAACGGACTTTATTGTTTTGAATGTTTTTATCAGGGGAAATTTATTTTGGACTTTACATCACTAATTGGTTCCACTATGAGACCCCTGCTCTACACATTCGTATTTTCTAGGGAGAAAGCTAGTGGAACTGAGGCAAACAAACATGATATTTCTGTTTGTATGCATGACATTTTATGCAATGGCCTGACGAAAAGACTTTGCATTTCTCCAAAATTATTTTTACTGTGATATTCTCATTCCATTGCATATGAATTCCACACCAGTTTGAGCGGATATGACCGGATGAAACCAGAAATATCCGGTTGTGTTTTGGCTAACTCAATCCCAGATATTGCTACAGCCTCTATGTTTGTGTTCTCAGGATATTCTCAATGGACTTAATTGTTTTGAATGTTTTTATCCGGGAACATTTAATTTTGTACCGTAGAAACACTAATTGTTTCAACATGGAGACACCAGCTCTACACATTTGTATTTTCTAGGGAGAAAGCTAGAGGAACTGAGGCAAACAATGATGATATTTCTATTTGAATGGATGACATTTTATGCACTGGCCGAAAGAAAAGACTTTGCTTTTCTCCAAACCCGTATTTACTGTGATTTTCCCGGTCCATTGCATATGAATTCCATGCCAGTTTCTCCGGATATGACTGGATGAAACCAGAAATATCCAGTTATGTTTTGGCTAACTCAATCCCAGGTATTGATACAGCTTCTGTATTTGTGTTTTCCGGATAGTAACAACAGACTTTACTGTTTTGAATGTTGTTTATCAGGGAACATTTAATTTTGTGCTGGAAAACACTAGTTGATTCCACGTGGAGACACCAGCTCTACACATTCGTATTTTCTAGGGAGAAAGCTAGAGAAACTGCGGCAAACAAACAAGATAGTTCTGCTTGTATACATGACATTTTATGCACTTGCCTTATGAAAAGACTTTGCTTTTCTCCACATACATTTTTACAGTGATTTTCTCTTTCCGTTGCATATGAATTCCAAACACTTTGTCCGGATATGACTGGAAGAAACCAGAAATATCCGGTTGTGTTTTGGCTAACTGAATCCCAGATATTTCTACAGGCTCTCTGTTTGTGTTTACAGGATATTGTTAAAGGACTTCATTGTTTTGAATGTTTTTATCAGGGAACATTTAATTGCGCTGGGAAACACTAATTGGTTCCACATGGAGACACCAGCTCTACACATTCGGATATTTTCTAGGGAGGAAGCTAGAGGAACTGTGGCAAACAAACATGATATTTCTGCTTGTATAGATGACATTTTATGCACTTGCCTAACGAAAAGACTTTGCTTTTCTCCAAAACCATTTTTACTGTGATTTTCTCGGTCCATTGCATAGGAATTCCACACCAGTTTGTCTGGATATGACTGGATGAAACCAGAAGTATCCGGTTGTGTTTTGGCTAACTCAATTCCCAGATATTGCTACATGCTCTGTGTTTGTGATTTCTGGAAATTATCAATGGACTTTATTGTTTTGAATGTTTTTTATCAGGGAACATTTTATTTTTTGCTAGGAATCACTAACTGGTTCCACATGGAGACTCCAGATCTACATATTCAGAATTCCTAGGGAGCAAGCTAGAGGAACTGCGGCAAACAAACATGATATTTCTGTTTGTATAGATGACATTTTATGCACTTGCCTAACGAAAAGACTTTGCTTTTCTCCAAAACCATTTGTACTGTGATTTTCTTGGTCAATTGCATACGAATTCCACACCAGTTTGTCTGTATATGACTGGATAAAGCCAGAAATATCCGGTTTCGTTTTGGCTAACTCAATCCCAGATATTGCTTCAGCCTCTGTGTTTGTTTTTTCTGTATACTGTCAATGGACTTTATTGTTTTGAATGTTTTTAGCGGGGAACATTTTATTTTGAGCTTGGATACAGTAATTGGTTCCACATTGAGACACCAGCACTACATATTCGTATTTTCTAGGGAGAAAGCTAGAGGAACTGCGGCACACAAACATGATATTACTGTTTCTATAGATGACATTTTATGCACTTGCCTAACAAAAAGACTTGCTTTTCTCCAAAAGCATTTGTACTGTGATTTTCTAGGTCCATTGCATACGAATTCCAAACCACTTTGTCCGGATATCACTGGATGAAACCAGAAATATCTGGTTGTGTTTTGGCTAACTCAAACCGAAATATTGTGAAAGCCTCTGTGTTTGTGTTTTCTGGATATTAGCGATGGACTTTAATGTTTTGAATGTTTTTATCAGGGAACATTTAATTTTGTACCATTGAAACACTAATTGGTTCATCATGGGAACACCAGCTCTACACATTCGTATTTTCTAGGGAGAAAGCTAGAGGAACTGCTGCAAACAAACATGATATTTCTGTTTGTATCGTTGACATTTTATGCACTTGCCTAACGAAAAGACTTTGCTTTTCTCCAGAACCATTATTACTCTGATTTTTTCGGTCCCTTGCATACGAATTCCAAACCAGTATGTCCGGATATGACTGGATGAATCCAGAAATATCCGGTTTTGTTTTGGCTAACTCAATCCCTGATATTGCTACAGCCTCTGTGTTTGTTTTTTCTGCATACTATTAATGGACTTTATTGTTTTGAATGATTTTTAACGGGGAACATTTTGTTTTGATCTAGGATACAGTAATTGGTTCCACATGGAGACACCAGATCTACATATTCATATTTTCAAGGGAGAAAGATAGAGGAACTGCAGGAAACAAACCTGATATTTCTGTTGTACAGATGACATTTTATGCACTACCTAACGAAAAGACTTTGCTTTTCTCCAAAACCATTTGTACTGTGATTTTCTCAGTCCCTTGCATACGAATTCCACACCAGTTTGTGCGGATATGACTGGATGAAACCAGAAATGTCCGGATGTGTTTTGGCTAACTCAAACGGAAATATTGTGAAAGCCTCTGTATTTGTGTTTTCTGGATATTATCGATGGACTTTATTGTTTTGAATGTGTTTATCAGGCAACATATAATTTTGTACCATTGAATCACTAATTGGTTCATCATGGGGACACCAGCTCTACACATTCGTATTTTCTAGGGAGAAACCTAGAGTAATTGCGGCAAAGAAACATGATATTTCTGTTTGTATCGATGACATTTTATGCACTTGCCTAACGAAAAGACTTTGTTCTTCTCCAAAAGCATTTCTACTGTGATTTTCTCGATTCATTGCATACAAATTCCACACCAGTTTGTCCCGATATGACTGGATGAAAACAGAAATATCCGGTTGTGTTTTGGCTAACTCAAACCGAAATATTGTGAAAGCCTCTGTGTTTGTGTTTTCTGGATATAATTGATGGACTTTATTGTTTTGAATGCTGTTCATCAGGGATAATTTAATTTTGTACCTTTGAAACACTAATTGGTTCATCATGGGAACACCAGCTCTACACATTCATATTTTTTAGGGAGAAAACTAGAGGAACTGTGGCAAAGAAACATGATATTTCTGTTTGTCTAGATGACATTTTATGCACTTGCCTATCGAAATGACTTTGCTTTTCTCCAAAACCATTTGTACTGTGATTTTCTCGGTCCATTGCATACGAATTCCACAGCACGTTGTCCTGATATGACTGGATGAACCCGGAAATATCCGGTTTTGTTTGGCTAACTCAATCCCAGATATTGCTACAGACTCTGTGTTTGTTTTTTTCTGCATATTATCAATGGACTTTATGGTTTTGAATGCTTTTTATCGGGGAATATTTTATTTTGAGCTTGGAAACAGTAATTGGTTCCACATGGAGACACCAGCTCTACATATTCATATTTTCAAGTGAGAAAGGTAGAGGAACTGCAGCAAACAAACATGATGTTTCTGTTTCTATAGATGGCATTTTATGCACTTGCCTAAGGAAAAGACTTTGCTTTTCTCCAAAACCATTTTTACGGTGATTTTCTCGGTCCATTGCATACGAATTCCACACCAGTTTGTCCGGATATGACTGGATGAAACCGGAAATATCCGGTTTTGTTTGGATAACTCAATCCCAGATAGTGCTACAGCCTTTGTGTTTGTGTATTCCTGATATTATCCACAGACTTTATTGTTTTGAATGTTTTTTTGTCAGGGAACATTTAATTTTAAACTGCAAAACACTAATTGTTTCCACATGGAGACACCAGCTCTACACATTCGTATTTTCTAGGGAGAAAGCTAGAGGAACTGCGGCAAACAAACATGATATTTCTGTTTGTATCGATGACATTTTATGCACTTGACTAACAAAAAGACTTTGCTTTTCTCCAAAAATAATTGTACTGTCATTTTCTCGGTCTATTGCATCTGAATTCAACAGGAGTTTGTCCGGATATAAATGGATGAAACCGTAAATATCCGGTTTTGTTTTGGCTAACTCAATTCCAGATATTGCTACAGCCTGTATGTTTGTTTTTTTGGATACTATCAATGGACTTTATTGTTTTGAATGTTTTTTATCAGGGATCATTTAATTTTGTACCTTTGAAACACTAATTGGTTCATCATGGGAACACCAGCTCTACACATTCATATTTTCTAGGGAGAAAGCTAGATGAACTGTGGCAAAGAAACATGATATTTCTGTTTGTCTAGATGACATTTTATGCACTTGCCTATCGAAATGACTTTGCTTTTCTCCAAAACCATTTGTACTGTGATTTTCTCGGTCCATTGCATACGAATTCCACAGCACGTTGTCCTGATATGACTGGATGAACCCGGAAATATCCGGTTTTGTTTGGCTAACTCAATCCCAGATATTGCTACAGACTCTGTGTTTGTTTTTTCTGCATATTATCAATGGACTTTATGGTTTTGAATGCTTTTTATCGGGGAACATTTTATTTTGAGCTTGGAAACAGTAATTGGTTCCACATGGAGACACCAGCTCTACATATTCATATTTTCAAGTGAGAAAGGTAGAGGAACTGCAGCAAACAAACATGATGTTTCTGTTTCTATAGATGGCATTTTATGCACTTGCCTAAGGAAAAGACTTTGCTTTTCTCCAAAACCATTTTTACGGTGATTTTCTCGGTCCATTGCATACGAATTCCACACCAGTTTGTCCGGATATGACTGGATGAAACCGGAAATATCCGGTTTTGTTTGGATAACTCAATCCCAGATAGTGCTACAGCCTTTGTGTTTGTGTATTCCTGATATTATCCACAGAATTTATTGTTTTGAATGTTTTTTTATCAGGGAACATTTAATTTTAAACTGCAAAACACTAATTGTTTCCACATGGAGACACCAGCGCTACACATTCGTATTTTCTAGGGAGAAAGCTAGAGGAACTGCGGCAAACAAACATGATATTTCTGTTTGTATCGATGACATTTTATGCACTTGACTAACAAAAAGACTTTGCTTTTCTCAAAAATAATTGTACTGTCATTTTCTCGGTCTATTGCATCTGAATTCAACAGGAGTTTGTCCGGATATAAATGGATGAAACCGTAAATATCCGGTTTTGTTTTGGCTAACTCAATTCCAGATATTGCTACAGCCTGTATGTTTGTTTTTTTGGATACTATCAATGGACTTTATTGTTTTGAATGTTTTTTATCAGGGATCATTTAATTTTGTACCTTTGAAACACTAATTGGTTCATCATGGGAACACCAGCTCTACACATTCCTATTTTCTAGGGAGAAAGCTAGAGGAACTGTGGCAAAGAAACATGATATTTCTGTTTGTCTAGATGACATTTTATGCACTTGCCTATCGAAAAGACTTTGCTTTTCTCCAAAACCATTTGTACTGTGATTTTCTCGGTCCATTGCATACGAATTCCACAGCACGTTGTCCTGATATGACTGGATGAACCCAGAAATATCCGGTTTTGTTTGGCTAACTCAATCCCAGATATTGCTACAGACTCTGTGTTTGTTTTTTCTGCATATTATCAATGGACTTTATGGTTTTGAATGCTTTTTATCGGGGAACATTTTATTTTGAGCTTGGAAACAGTAATTGGTTCCACATGGAGACACCAGCTCTACATATTCATATTTTCAAGTGAGAAAGGTAGAGGAACTGCAGCAAACAAACATGATATTTCTGTTTCTATAGATGACATTTTATGCACTTGCCTAAGGAAAAGACTTTGCTTTTCTCCAAAACCATTTTTACGGTGATTTTCTCGGTCCATTGCATACGAATTCCACACCAGTTTGTCCGGATATGACTGGATGAAACCGTAAATATCCGGTTTTGTTTGGATAACTCAATCCCAGATAGTGCTACAGCCTTTGTGTTTGTGTATTCCTGATATTATCCACAGACTTTATTGTTTTGAATGTTTTTTTATCAGGGAACATTTAATTTTAAACTGCAAAACACTAATTGTTTCCACATGGAGACACCAGCTCTACACATTCGTATTTTCTAGGGAGAAAGCTAGAGGAACTGCGGCAAACAAACATGATATTTCTGTTTGTATCGATGACATTTTATGCACTTGACTAACAAAAAGACTTTGCTTTTCTCCAAAAATAATTGTACTGTCATTTTCTCGGTCTATTGCATCTGAATTCAACAGGAGTTTGTCCGGATATAAATGGATGAAACCGTAAATATCCGGTTTTGTTTTGGCTAACTCAATTCCAGATATTGCTACAGCCTGTATGTTTGTTTTTTTGGATACTATCAATGGACTTTATTGTTTTGAATGTTTTTTATCAGGGATCATTTAATTTTGTACCTTTGAAACACTAATTGGTTCATCATGGGAACACCAGCTCTACACATTCCTATTTTCTAGGGAGAAAGCTAGAGGAACTGTGGCAATCAAACATGATATTTCTGTTTGTCTAGATGACATTTTATGCACTTGCCTATCGAAAAGACTTTGCTTTTCTCCAAAACCATTTGTACTGTGATTTTCTCGGTCCATTGCATACGAATTCCACAGCACGTTGTCCTGATATGACTGGATGAACCCGGAAATATCCGGTTTTGTTTGGCTAACTCAATCCCAGATATTGCTACAGACTCTGTGTTTGTTTTTTCTGCATATTATCAATGGACTTTATGGTTTTGAATGCTTTTTATCGGGGAACATTTTATTTTGAGCTTGGAAACAGTAATTGGTTCCACATGGAGACACCAGCTCTACATATTCATATTTTCAAGTGAGAAAGGTAGAGGAACTGCAGCAAACAAACATGATGTTTCTGTTTCTATAGATGGCATTTTATGCACTTGCCTAAGGAAAAGACTTTGCTTTTCTCCAAAACCATTTTTACAGTGATTTTCTCGGTCCATTGCATACGAATTCCACACCAGTTTGTCCGGATATGACTGGATGAAACCGGAAATATCCGGTTTTGTTTGGATAACTCAATCCCAGATAGTGCTACAGCCTTTGTGTTTGTGTATTCCTGATATTATCCACAGACTTTATTGTTTTGAATGTTTTTTTATCAGGGAACATTTAATTTTAAACTGCAAAACACTAATTGTTTCCACATGGAGACACCAGCTCTACACATTCGTATTTTCTAGGGAGAAAGCTAGAGGAACTGCGGCAAACAAACATGATATTTCTGTTTGTATCGATGACATTTTATGCACTTGACTAACAAAAAGACTTTGCTTTTCTCCAAAAATAATTGTACTGTCATTTTCTCGGTCTATTGCATCTGAATTCAACAGGAGTTTGTCCGGATATAAATGGATGAAACCGTAAATATCCGGTTTTGTTTTGGCTAACTCAATTCCAGATATTGCTACAGCCTGTATGTTTGTTTTTTTGGATACTATCAATGGACTTTATTGTTTTGAATGTTTTTTATCAGGGATCATTTAATTTTGTACCTTTGAAACACTAATTGGTTCATCATGGGAACACCAGCTCTACACATTCCTATTTTCTAGGGAGAAAGCTAGAGGAACTGTGGCAATCAAACATGATATTTCTGTTTGTCTAGATGACATTTTATGCACTTGCCTATCGAAAAGACTTTGCTTTTCTCCAAAACCATTTGTACTGTGATTTTCTCGGTCCATTGCATACGAATTCCACAGCACGTTGTCCTGATATGACTGGATGAACCCGGAAATATCCGGTTTTGTTTGGCTAACTCAATCCCAGATATTGCTACAGACTCTGTGTTTGTTTTTCCTGCATATTATCAATGGACATTATGGTTTTGAATGCTTTTTATCGGGGAACATTTTATTTTGAGCTTGGAAACAGTAATTGGTTCCACATGGAGACACCAGCTCTACATATTCATATTTTCAAGTGAGAAAGGTAGAGGAACTGCAGCAAACAAACATGATATTTCTGTTTCTATAGATGACATTTTATGCACTTGCCTAAGGAAAAGACTTTGCTTTTCTCCAAAACCATTTGTACTGTGATTTTCTCGGTCTCTTGCATACGAATTCCACACCAGTTTGTCCGGATATGACTGGATGAAACCGGAAATATCCGGTTTTGTTTGGATAACTCAATCCCAGATAGTGCTACAGCCTTTGTGTTTGTGTATTCCTGATATAATCCACAGACTTTATTGTTTTGAATGTTTTTTTATCAGGGAACATTTAATTTTAAACTGCAAAACACTAATTGTTTCCACATGGGGACACCAGCTCTACACATTCGTATTTTCTAGGGAGAAAGCTAGAGGAACTGCGGCAAACAAACATGATATTTCTGTTTTTATAGATGACATTTTATGCACTTGACTAACGTAAAGATTTTGCTTTTCTCCAAAACCATTTGTACTGTGATTTCCTCAGTCCATTGCATACAAATTCCAGACGATTTTGTCCGGATATGATTGGATGAAACCAGAAATATCTGGTTGTGTTTTGGCTAAATCAATCTGAAATAATGCTACAGCCTCTGTGTTTGTGTAAACCTGATATTATCCACGGATTTAATTTTTTTGAATGATTATTTTCAGGGAACATTTAATTTTGTGCTTGGAAACACAAATTGCTTCCACATGGAGACACCAGCTCTACACATTCGTATTTTCTAGGGAGAAAGCTAGAGGAACTGCAGCAAACAAACATGATATTTCTATTTGTATAGATGACATTTTATGCACTTTAACGAAAAGACTTTGCTTTTCTCCAAAACCATTTGTACTATGATTTTCTCAGTCCATTGCATACGAATTCTACACCACTTTGTCCGGATATGACTGGATGAAACCGGAAATATCTGGTTTTGTTTTGGCTAACTCAATCCTAGATATTGCTACAGCCTCTGTGATTTTGCATTCCTGATATTATCCACAGACTTTATTGTTTTGAATGTTTTTTTATCAGGGAACATTTAATTTTGTGCTGTGAAACACTAAGTGGTTCCAAATGGAGACACCAGCTCTACACATTCGCATTTTCTACGGAGAAAGCTAGAGGAACTAGGCAAACAAACATGATATTTCTTTTTGTATAGATGACATTTCATGCTCGTGCCTAACGAAAAGACGTTGCTTTTCTCAAAACCATTTTTACTCTGATTATCTCGTTCCATACGTACGAATTCCAGACCACTTTGTCCAGATGTGACTGGATGAAACCAGAAATATCCGGTTCTGTTTTGGCTAACTCAATCAGAAATATTGTGAAAGCCTCTGTGTTTGTGTTTCTGGATATTATCAATGGACTTTATTGTTTTGAATATTTTTATCAGGGAACATTTAATTTTATACCGTAGAAACACTAATTGGTTCATCATGGGGACACAAGCTCCACACATTCATATATTCTAGGGAGATAGCTAGAGGAACTGCGGCAAACAAACATGATATTTCTGTTTTTTATCGATGACATTTTATGCACTTGCCTCATGAAAAGACTTTGCTTTTCTCCAAAACAATTTGTACTGTGATTTTCTTGGTCCATTGCATACGAATTCCACCCACTGTGTCCAGATATGACTGGATGAAACCAGAGATATCTGCTTGTGTTTTGACTAACTCCATCTGAAATATTGCTACAGCCTCTGTGTTTGTGTATTCCTGATATTATCCACAGACTTTATTGTTTGAATGTTTTTTATCAGGGAACATTTAATTTTGTACCGTTGAAACACTAATTGTTTCCACGTGGAGACACCAGCTCTACACATTCGTAATTTCTTTTTTTTTATTAAACTTTTATTTAATGAATATAAATTTCCAAAGTACAGCTCATGGGTTACAATGGGTTCCCTCTCCCAAAACTTCCCTCCCACCCACAACCCTCCCCTTTCCCGCTCCCTCTCCCCTTCCAATCACATCATGATATATTTTCAATTCTCTTGATATACAAAAGATCAGTTTAGTATAAATTAGGTAACGATTTCAACAGTTTGCCCCATATAGCAACACAAAGTGAAAAAAAAATACTGTTGGAGTACTAGTTATAGCATTAAATAAGAATGTATAGCACATTAAAGGCAGAGATCCTACATAATATTTTTTTAAATTAATTAATTTTCTATGCCATTTCCAATTTAACACCAGTTTTTTTTTCATTTCCAATTATCTTTATATACAGAAGATCGATTCAGTATATAATTAGTAAAGATCTCATCAGTTTGTACCCATGCAGAAACACAAAGTGTAAAAATACTGTTTCAGTACTAATTAAAGCATCACTGCACATTAGACGACACATTAAGGACAGATCCCACATGGGATGTAAGTACACAGTGACTCCTGTTGCTGACTTAACAATTTGACACTCTTGTTCATGGCGTCAGTAATTACATTCATAATTTCTACGGAGAAACCTATAGGAATTGCGGCACACAAACATGATATTTCTGTTTCTATAGCTGACATTTTATGCACTTGCCTAACGAAAAGACTTTGCTTTTCTCCAAAACATTTGTACTGTGATTTTCTCGGTCCATTACATACGAATTCCACACCACTTTGTCCGGATATGACTGGATGAAACCAGAAATATCTGGTTGTCTTTTTCCTAACTCAATCGAGGATATAGCTAGAGCCACTGTGTTTGTGTATTCCTGATATTATCCACGGACTTTATTTTTTTGAATGTTTTTTTCAGGGAACATTTAATTTTAAACTGCAAAACACTAATTGTTTCCACATGGAGACACCAGCTCTACATATTCTTATTTTCTAGGGAGAAAACTAGAGGAACTGCGGCAAAAAAACATGATATTTCTGTTTGTATAGATGACATTTTATGCTCTTGCCTAACGCAAATACTTTGCTTTTCTCCAAAACCAATTGTACTGTGGTTTTCTCATACCATTGCATATGAATTCCAGAGGAGTTTTCCGGATATGATGGAAAGAAACAGGAAAAATCCGGTTTTGTTTTGGCTAACTCAATCCCAGATATTACTTCAGCCTCTGTGATTGTTTTTTCTGGATACTATCAATGGACTTTATTGTTTTGAATGCTTTTTATCGGGGAACATTTTATTTTGAGCTTGGATACAGTAATTGGTTCCACATGGAGACACCAGATCTATACATTCGTATTTTCTAGGGAGAAAGCTAGAGGAACTGCGGCAAACAAACATGATATTTCTGTTTGTATCGATGACATTTTATGCACTTGCCTAAAAAAAAGACTTTGCTTTTCTCCAAAACCATTTGTACTGTGATTTTCTCGGTCCCTTGCATACGAATTCCACACCAGTTTGTCCGGATATGACTGGATGAAACCAGAAATGTCCGGTTGTGTTTTGGCTAACTCTAACCGAATTATTGAGGAAGACTCTGTGTTTGTTTTTTCTGGATATTATTGATGGACTTTATTGTTTTGAATGTTTTTATCAGGCAACATTTAATTTTGTATCCTGGAATCACTAATTGGTTCATCATGGCGAAACCAGCTCTACACTTTTGTATTTTCTAGGGAGAAAGCTAGTAGAAGTGCGGCAAACAAACATGATATTTCTGTTTGTATCGATGACATTTTATGCACTTGCCTAACGAAAAGACTTTGCTTTTCTCCAAAACCATTTTTACTGTGATTTTCTTGGTCCATTGCATACAAATTCCACACCAGTTTGTCCGGATATGACTGAATGAAACCTGAAATATCCGGTTGTGTTTTGGCTAACTCAATACGAAATATTGCTACAGCCTCTGTGTTTGTGTTTTCTAAATATTATCGATGGGCTTTATTGTTTTGAATTCTCTTTATTGGGGATCATTTCATTTTGTACCGTTGAAACACTAACTGGTTCATCATGGGAACACCAGCTCTACACATTCGTATTTTCTAGGGAGAAAGCTAGAGGAACTGCTGCAAACAAACATGATACTTCTGTTTGTATAGATGACATTTTATGCACTTGCCTAACGAAAAGACTTTGCTTTTCTCCAGAACCATTTTTACTCTGATTTTTTTGGTCCCTTGCATACGAATTCCAAACCACTTTGTCCGGATATGACTGGATGAAACCAGAAATATATGGTTGTGTTTTGGCTAACACAAACTGAAATATTGTGAAAGACTCTGTGTTTGTGTTTTCTGGATATTTTTGATGGACTTTATTGTTTTGAATGTTTTTTATCAGGGAACATTTAATTTTAAACTGCAAAACACTAATTGTTTCCACATGGAGATACCAGCTCTACACATTCCTATTTTCTAGGGAGAAAGCTAGAGGAACTGCGGCAATGAACCATGATATTTCTGTTTGTCTAGATGACATTTTATGCACTTGCCTAAAAAAAAGACTTTGCTTTTCTCCAAAACCATTTGTACTGTGATTTTCTCGGTACCTTGCATACGAATTCCACATTCCTTTTTCCGGATATGACTGGATGAAACCAGAAATATCCGATTGTGTTTTGGCTAACTCAAACCGAAATATTGTGAAAGCCTCTGTGTTTGTGTTTTCTTGATATTATCGATGGACTTTATTGTTTTGAATGACTTTAACAGGCAACATTTAATTTTGTACCGTTGAATCACTAATTGGTTCATCATGGCAACTCCACCTCTACAATTTCGTATTTTCTAGGGAGAAACCTAGAGGAACTGCGGCAAAGAAACATGATATTTCTGTTTGTATAGATGACATTTTATGCACTTTCCTAACGAAAAGACTTTGCTTTTCTAGAAAACCATTTGTACTGTGATTTTCTTGGTCCGTTGCATACGAATTCCACACAAATTTGTCAGGATATGACTGGATGAAAACAGAAATATCCGGTTGTGTTTTGGCTAACTCAATATGAAATATTGCTAAAGCCTCTGTGTTTTTGTTTTCTAAATATTATCGATGGACTTTATTGTTTTGAATGCTGTTTATCAGGGATCATTTAATTTTGGACCGTTGAAACACTAATTGGTTCATCACGGGAACACCAGCTCCACACATTCGTATTTTCTAGGGAGAAAGCTAGAGGAACTGCGGCAAACAAACATGATATTTCTGTTTGTATAGATGACATTTTATGCACTTGCCTATGGAAAAGACTTTGCTTTGCTCCAAAACCATTACTACTGTGATTTTCTCGGTCCATTGCATACGAATTCCACAGCATGTTGTCCTGATATGACTGGATGTACCCGGAAATATCCGGTTTTGTTTGGCTAACTCAATCCCAGATATTGCTACAGACTCTGTGTTTGTTTTTTCTGGATACTATCAATGGACTTTATGGTTTTGAATGCTTTTTATCGGGGAACATTTTATTATTGAGCTTGGATACAGTAATTGGTTCCACATGGAGACACCAGCTCTACATATTCATATTTTCTACGGAGAAAGCTAGAAGAAATGCGGCAAACAAACATGATATTACTGTTTCTATAGATGACATTTTATGCACTTGCCTAACAAAAAGACTTGCTTTTCTCCAAAAGCATTTGTACTGTGATTTTCTCGGTCCATTGCATACGAATTCCAAACCACTTTGTCCGGATATCACTGGATGAAACAAGAAATATCCGGTTGTGTTTTGGCTAACTCAAACCGAAATATTGTGAAAGCCTCTGTGTTTGTGTTTTCTGGATAATAGCGATGGACTTTAATGTTTTGAATGTTTTTATCAGGGAACATTTAATTTTGTACCGTTGAAACTCTAATTGGTTTATCATGGGAACACCAGCTCTACACATTCGTATTCTCTAGGGAGAAAGCTAGAGGAACTGTGGCAAACAAACATGATATTTCTGTTTGTATCGATGACATTTTATGCACTTGCCTAACAAAAAGACTTTGCTTTTCTCCAAAGCCATTTGTACTGTGATTTTCTCAGTCCCTTGCATATGAATTCCACACCAGTTTGTGCGGATATGACTGGATGAAACCAGAAATGTCCGGTTGTGTTTTGGCTAACTCAAACCGAAATATTGTGAAAGCCTCTGTGTTTGTGTTTTCTGGATATAATTGATGGACTTTATTGTTTTGAATGTTTTTATCAGGCAACATATAATTTTGTACCATTGAATCACTAATTGGTTCATCATGGCGACACCAGCTCTACACTTTCGTATTTTCTAGGGAGAAAGCTAGTAGAACTGCGGCAAACAAACATGATATTTCTGTTTGTATCGATGACATTTTATGCACTTGCCTAACTAAAAGACTTTGCTTTTCTCGAAAACCATTTGTACTGTGATTTTCTCAGTCCATTGCATACGAATTCCACACCAGTTTGTCTGGATATGACTGGATGAAACCAGAAATATCCGGTTGTGTTTTGGCTAACTCAATCTGAAATATTGCTACAGCCTCTGTGTTTGTGTATTCCTGATATTATCCACAGACTTTATTGTTTTGAATGTTTTTTTGTCAGGGAACATTTAATTTTAAACTGCAAAACACTAATTGTTTCCACATGGAGACACCAGCTCTACACATTCGTATTTTCTAGGGAGAAAGCTAGAGGAACTGCGGCAAACAAACATGATATTTCTGTTTGTATCGATGACATTTTATGCACTTGACTAACAAAAAGACTTTGCTTTTCTCCAAAAATAATTGTACTGTCATTTTCTCGGTCTATTGCATCTGAATTCAACAGGAGTTTGTCCAGATATAAATGGATGAAACCGTAAATATCCGGTTTTGTTTTGGCTAACTCAATTCCAGATATTGCTACAGCCTCTATGTTTGTTTTTTTTTGGATACTATCAATGGACTTTATTGTTTTGAATGTTTTTTATCAGGGAACATTTAATTTTAAACTGCAAAACACTAATTGTTTCCACATGGAGACACCAGCTCTACACATTCCTATTTTCTAGGGAGCAAGCTAGAGGAACTGCGGCAAACAAACATGATATTTCTGTTTGTATAGATGACATTTTATGCACTTGCCTAACGAAAAGACTTTGCTTTTCTCCAAAACCATTTGTACTGTGATTTTCTTGGTCAATTGCATACGAATTCCACACCAGTTTGTCTGGATATGACTGGATAAAGCCAGAAATATCCGGTTTCGTTTTGGCTAACTCAATCCCAGATATTGCTTCAGCCTCTGTGTTTGTTTTTTCTGTATACTGTCAATGGACTTTATTGTTTTGAATGTTTTTAGCGGGGAACATTTTATTTTGAGCTTGGATACAGTAATTGGTTCCACATGGAGACACCAGCGCTACATATTCGTATTTTCTAGGGAAAAAGCTAGAGGAACTGCGGCACACAAACATGATATTACTGTTTCTATAGATGACATTTTATGCACTTGCCTAACAAAAAGACTTGCTTTTCTCCAAAAGCATTTGTACTGTGATTTTCTCGGTCCATTGCATACGAATTCCAAACCACTTTGTCCGGATATCACTGGATGAAACCAGAAATATCCGGTTGTGTTTTGGCTAACTCAAACCGAAATATTGTGAAAGCCTCTGTGTTTGTGTTTTCTGGATATTAGCGATGGACTTTAATGTTTTGAATGTTTTTATCAGGGAACATTTAATTTTGTACCGTTGAAACACTAATTGGTTCATCATGGGAACACCAGCTCTACACATTCGTATTTTCTAGGGAGAAAGCTAGAGGAACTGCTGCAAACAAACATGATATTTCTGTTTGTATCGTTGACATTTTATGCACTTGCCTAAAGAAAAGACTTTGCTTTTCTCCAGAACCATTATTACTCTGATTTTTTTGGTCCCTTGCATACGAATTCCAAACCAGTATGTCCGGATATGACTGGATGAATCCAGAAATATCCGGTTTTGTTTTGGCTAACTCAATCCCAGATATTGCTACAGCCTCTGTGTTTGTTTTTTCTGCATACTATCAATGGACTTTATTGTTTTGAATGATTTTTAACGGGGAACATTTTATTTTGATCTAGGATACAGTAATTGGTTCCACATGGAGACACCAGATCTACATATTCATATTTTCAAGGGAGAAAGGTAGAGGAACTGCAGGAAACAAACCTGATATTTCTGTTGTACAGATGACATTTTATGCACTTCCTAACGAAAAGACTTTGCTTTTCTCCAAAACCATTTGTACTGTGATTTTCTCAGTCCCTTGCATACGAATTCCACACCAGTTTGTGCGGATATGACTGGATGAAACCAGAATGTCCGGATGTGTTTTGGCTAACTCAAACGGAAATATTGTGAAAGCCTCTGTATTTGTGTTTTCTGGATATTATCGATGGACTTTATTGTTTTGAATGTGTTTATCAGGCAACATATAATTTTGTACCATTGAATCACTAATTGGTTCATCATGGGGACACCAGCTCTACACATTCGTATTTTCTAGGGAGAAACCCAGAGTAGCTGCGGGAAAGAAACATGATATTTCTGTTTGTATCGATGACATCTTATGCACTTGCCTAACGAAAAGACTTTGCTCTTCTCCAAAAGCATTTTTACTGTGATTTTCTCGATTCATTGCATACAAATTCCACACCAGTTTGTCCCGATATGACTGGATGAAAACAGAAATATCCGGTTGTGTTTTGGCTAACAAAAACCGAAATATTGTGAAAGCCTCTGTGTTTGTGTTTTCTGGATATAATTGATGGACTTTATTGTTTTGAATGCTGTTCATCAGGGATAATTTAATTTTGTACCTTTGAAACACTAATTGGTTCATCATGGGAACACCAGCTCTACACATTCATATTTTCTAGGGAGAAAGCTAGAGGAACTGTGGCAAACAAACATGATATTTCTGTTTGTCTAGATGACATTTTATGCACTTGCCTATCGAAATGACTTTGCTTTTCTCCAAAACCATTTGTACTGTGATTTTCTCGGTCCATTGCATACGAATTCCACAGCACGTTGTCCTGATATGACTGGATGAACCCGGAAATATCCGGTTTTGTTAGGCTAACTCAATCCCAGATATTGCTACAGACTCTGTGTTTGTTTTTTCTGCATATTATCAATGGACTTTATGGTTTTGAATGCTTTTTATCGGGGAACATTTTATTTTGAGCTTGGAAACAGTAATTGGTTCCACATGGAGACACCAGCTCTACATATTCATATTTTCAAGTGAGAAAGGTAGAGGAACTGCAGCAAACAAACATGATGTTTCTGTTTCTATAGATGGCATTTTATGCACTTGCCTAAGGAAAAGACTTTGCTTTTCTCCAAAACCATTTTTACGGTGATTTTCTCGGTCCATTGCATACGAATTCCACACCAGTTTGTCCGGATATGACTGGATGAAACCGGAAATATCCGGTTTTGTTTGGATAACTCAATCCCAGATAGTGCTACAGCCTTTGTGTTTGTGTATTCCTGATATTATCCACAGACTTTATTGTTTTGAATGTTTTTTATCAGGGAACATTTAATTTTAAACTGCAAAACACTAATTGTTTCCACATGGAGACACCAGCTCTACACATTCGTATTTTCTAGGGAGAAAGCTAGAGGAACTGCGGCAAACAAACATGATATTTCTGTTTGTATCGATGACATTTTATGCACTTGACTAACAAAAAGACTTTGCTTTTCACCAAAAATAATTGTACTGTCATTTTCTCGGTCTATTGCATCTGAATTCAACAGGAGTTTGTCCGGATATAAATGGATGAAACCGTAAATATCTGGTTTTGTTTTGGCTAACTCAATTCCAGATATTGCTAGAGCCTCTATGTTTGTTTTTTTGGATACTATCAATACACTTTATTGTTTTGAATGTTTTTTATCAGGGAACATTTAATTTTAAACTGCAAAACACTAATTGTTTCCACATGGAGATACCAGCTCTACACATTCCTATTTTCTAGGGAGAAAGCTAGAGGAACTGCGGCAATGAACCATGATATTTCTGTTTGTCTAGATGACATTTTATGCACTTGCCTAAAAAAAAGACTTTGCTTTTCTCCAAAACCATTTGTACTGTGATTTTCTCGGTACCTTGCATACGAATTCCACACCAGTTTGTCTGGATATGACTGGATGAAACCAGAAATATCCGATTGTGTTTTGGCTAACTCAAACCGAAATATTGTGAAAGCCTCTGTGTTTGTGTTTTCTTGATATTATCGATGGACTTTATTGTTTTGAATGACTTTAACAGGCAACATTTAATTTTGTACCGTTGAATCACTAATTGGTTCATCATGGCAACTCCACCTCTACAATTTCGTATTTTCTAGGGAGAAACCTAGAGGAACTGCGGCAAAGAAACATGATATTTCTGTTTGTATAGATGACATTTAATGCACTTTCCTAACGAAAAGACTTTGCTTTTCTCGAAAACCATTTGTACTGTGATTTTCTTGGTCCGTTGCATACGAATTCCACACAAGTTTGTCAGGATATGACTGGATGAAAACAGAAATATCCGGTTGTGTTTTGGCTAACTCAATATGAAATATTGCTAAAGCCTCTGTGTTTTTGTTTTCTAAATATTATCGATGGACTTTATTGTTTTGAATGCTGTTTATCAGGGATCATTTAATTTTGGACCGTTGAAACACTAATTGGTTCATCACGGGAACACCAGCTCCACACATTCGTATTTTCTAGGGAGAAAGCTAGAGGAACTGCGGCAAACAAACATGATATTTCTGTTTGTATAGATGACATTTTATGCACTTGCCTATGGAAAAGACTTTGCTTTGCTCCAAAACCATTACTACTGTGATTTTCTCGGTCCATTGCATACGAATTCCACAGCATGTTGTCCTGATATGACTGGATGAACCCGGAAATATCCGGTTTTGTTTGGCTAACTCAATCCCAGATATTGCTACAGACTCTGTGTTTGTTTTTTCTGGATACTATCAATGGACTTTATGGTTTTGAATGCTTTTTATCGGGGAACATTTTATTATTGAGCTTGGATACAGTAATTGGTTCCACATGGAGACACCAGCTCTACATATTCATATTTTCTACGGAGAAAGCTAGAGGAACTGCGGCAAACAAACATGATATTACTGTTTCTATAGATGACATTTTATGCACTTGCCTAACAAAAAGACTTGCTTTTCTCCAAAAGCATTTGTACTGTGATTTTCTCGGTCCATTGCATACGAATTCCAAACCACTTTGTCCGGATATCACTGGATGAAACAAGAAATATCCGGTTGTGTTTTGGCTAACTCAAACCGAAATATTGTGAAAGCCTCTGTGTTTGTGTTTTCTGGATATTAGCGATGGACTTTAATGTTTTGAATGTTTTTATCAGGGAACATTTAATTTTGTACCGTTGAAACTCTAATTGGTTTATCATGGGAACACCAGCTCTACACATTTGTATTCTCTAGGGAGAAAGCTAGAGGAACTGTGGCAAACAAACATGATATTTCTGTTTGTATCGATGACATTTTATGCACTTGCCTAACAAAAAGACTTTGCTTTTCTCCAAAGCCATTTGTACTGTGATTTTCTCGGTTTGTGTATTCCTGATATTATCCACAGACTTTATTGTTTTGAGTGTTTTTTTATCAGGGAACATTTAATTTTAAACTGCAAAACATTAATTGTTTCCACATGGAGACACCAGCTGAACGTATTCGTATGTTCTAGGGAGAAAGCTAGAGGAACTGCGGCAAACAAACATGATATTTGCATTTGTATCGATGACATTTTATGCACTTACCTAAAGAAAAGACTTTGCTTCTCTCCAAACTATTTTTACTGTGATTTTCTCGGTCCATTGCATATGAATTCCACACCACTTTGTCCGGATATGACTGGATGAAACCAGAAATATCCGGTTTTGTTTTGGCTAACTCAATCCCAGATATTGCTTCAGCCTCTGTGTTTGTTTTTTCTGTATACTGTCAATGGACTTTATTGTTTTGAATGCTTTTTAGCGGGGAACATTTTATTTTGAGCTTGGATACAGTAATTAGTTCCACATGGAGACACCAGCACTACATATTCGTATTTTCTAGGGAGAAAGCTAGAGGAACTGCGGCAAACAAACATGATATTACTGTTTCTATAGCTGACATTTTATGCACTTGCCTAACGAAAAGACTTTGCTTTTCTCCAAAACCATTTGTCCTGTGATTTTCTCGGTCCATTGCATACGAATTCAAAAAGACTTTGTCAGGATATGAATGGATGATTCCAGAAATATCCGATTGTGTTTTGGCTAACTCAATCAAAATACTGAGAAAGACTCTGTGTTTGTGTTTTCTGGATATTATCGATGGACTTTATTGTTTTGAATGTTTTTTTCAGGGAACATTTAATTTTGTACCGTTGAATCACTAATTGGTTCATCATGGGGACACCACCTCTACACTTTCGGATTTTCTAGGGAGAAACCTAGAGGAACTGCTGCAAACAAACAGGATATTTCTGTTTGTATCGATGACAATTTATTCACTTGCCTAACAAAAAGACTTTGCTTTCCTCCAAAACCATTTTTACTGTGATTTTCTCGGTCCATTGCATACGAATTCTACAGGAGTTTGTCCTGATATGACTTTAAGAAACCAGAAATATCTGGTTGTGTTTTGGCTAACTCATTCCCAGATATTGCTAGATCCTCTGTGTTTGTGTTTTCCGGATATTATCCACGGACTTTATTGTTTTGAATGTTTTTTATCAGGGAACATTTAATTTTGTGCTTGGAAACACTAATTGGTTCCACATGGAGCCACCAGCTCTACACATTCGTATTTTCTAGGGAGAAAGCTAGAGGAACTGCGGCAAACCATGATGATATTTCTGTTTGTATAGATGACATTTTATGCACTTGCCTAAAGAAAAGACTTTGCTTTTCTCCAAAACCATGTTTACTGTGATTTTCTCGGTCCGTTGCATACGAATTCCACACCAGTTTGTCCTGATGTGAATGGATGAAACTGGAAATATCCGCTTTTGTTTTGGCTAACTCAATCCCAAATATTGCTACAGCCTCTGTGTTTGTGTATTCCTGATATTATCCACGGACTTATTGTTTTGAATGTTTTTTATCAGGGAACATTTAATTTATTGCTTCAAATCACTAATTGTTTGCACTTGGAGACACCAGCTCTACATATTTGTATTTTCTATTAAGAAAGCTGAAGGAACTGCCACAAACAAACATGATATTTCTCTTTGGATCCTTGATATTTTATCTACTTACCTAATGAAAAGACTTTGCTGTTCTCCAAAACCATCTTCACTGTGATTTTCTCGGTCCATTGTATACGAATTCCACACAACTTTTTCTGGATATGAGTGGATGAGACCAGAAATATCCGGTTGTGTTTTTGCTAACTTAATACGAAATATTGCTACAGCCTCTGTGTTTGTGTTTTCTGATTATTATCGATGTACTTATTGTTTTGAATATTTTTATCAGGGAACATTTAATTTTGTACATTTGAAACATTAATTGGTTCATCATGGGAGCACCAGCTCTACACATTCTTATTTTGTAGGGAGAAAGCTAGAGGAACTGCGAGAAACATGATATTTTTGTTTCTCTAGATGACATTTTATGCACTTGCCTAACGAAATGACTTTGTTTTTCTCCAAAACCATCTGTTCTGTGATTTTCTTGGTCTATTGCATACGAATTCCACACCAGTTTGTCCTGATATGACTGGATCAAACCGGAAATATCCAGTTTTGTTTTGGCTAATTAAATACGAAATATTGCTACAACCTCTGTGCTTGTGTATTCCTGATATTATCCACGGACTTTATTGTTTTGAATGTTTTTTTTTTTCAGGGAACATTTAATTTTGTGCTTGAAAGCACTAACTGTTTCCACCTGGAGACACCAGCTCTATATATTTGTATTTTCTTGGGAGAAAGCTAGAGGAACTGCGAGAAACATGATATTTCTGTTTCTCTAGATCACATTTTATGCACTTGCCTAATGAAAAGACTTTGTTTTTCTCCAAAATCATTTGTACTGTGATTTTCTCGGTCTGTTGCATACGAATTCCACACCAGTTTGTCCTGATGTGACTGGATGAAACTGGAAATATCCGGTTTTGTTTTGGCTAACTCAATCCGAAATATTGCTACAGCCTCTGTGCTTGTGTATTCATGATATTATCCACGGACTTTATTTTTTTGAATGTTTTTTTTCAGGGAACATTTAATTTTGTGCTTGGAAACACTAATTGGTTCCACATGGAGACACCAGCTCTGCGCATTCGTATTTTCTAGGGAGAAAGCTAGAGGAACTGCAAGAAACAAACATGATATTTCTGTTTGTATAGACGCCATGTTATGCACTTGCCTAATGAAAAGACTTTGCTTTTCTCGAAAACCATTTGTTCTGTGATTTTCTCGGTCCATTCCATATGATTCCACAAAAGTTTGTCCCGATATGACTGGATGAAACCGGAAATGTCCGGTTTTCTTTTGGCTAACTTAATCCCAGATATTGCTATAGACTATGAGTTTGTGCATTCCTGATATTATCAACGGACTTTGTTGTTTTGAATGTTTTTTATTAGGGAACATTTAATTTTGTACTGTTGAAACAATAATTGTTTCCATATGGAGACACCAGCTTTACACTCGTATTTTCTTGGGAGAAAGCTAGAGGTACTGCGGCAAACAAACATGATATTTCTGTTTGTATAGATGACATTTTATGCACTTGCCTAACGAAACGACTTTGCTTTTCTTCAAAGCCATTTTTGCTGTGATTTTCTCGGTCCATTGCATACGAATTCCACACCACTTTGTCCCCATATGACTGGATGAAACCAGAAATATCCAGTTGTGTTTTGGCTAACTCAATCCGAAATATTGTGAAAGCCTCTGTGTTTGTGTGTTCCGGATATTATCGCCGGACTTTATTGTTTTGAATGTTTTTTATCAGGGAACATTTAATTTTGTACCGTAGAAACAGTAATTGGTTCCACACGGAGACACCAGCTCTACACATTCGTATTTTCTAGGGAGAAACCTACAGGAACTGCAGCAAATAAAGATGATATTTCTGTTTGTATAGATGGCATTTTATGCACTTGCCTAAAGAAAAACTTTGCTTTTCTCCAAAACCATTTGTACTCTGATTTTCTCGGTCCATTGCATACGAATTCCACAGCAGTTTGTCCGATTTGACTAGATGAAACCGGAAATATCCTGGGTGTTTTTGGCCAACTCAATCCCAGATATTGTTACCTCCTCTGTGTTTATGTATTCCTGATATTATCCACAGACTTTATTGTTTTGAATGTTCTTCATCAGGGAACATTTAATTTTGTGCTTGGAAACTCTATTTGTTTCCACATGGAGACACCAGCTCTACACATTCGTATTTTCTAGGGAGAATGCTAGAGGAACTGCAGCAAACAAACATGATATTTCTGTTTATATAGATGACATTTTGTGCACTTGCCTGACCAAAAAACTTTGCTTTTCTCCAAAGCCATTTTTACTGTGATTTTCTTGGTCAATTGCATACAAATTCCACTCCAGTTTGTCCGGATATTTCTGGATGAAACCAGAAATATCCGGTTGTGTTTTGGCTAACTCAATCCGAAATATTGTGAAAGCCTCTGTGTTTGTGGTTTCTGGATATTATTGATGGACTTTAGTGTTTTGAATGTTTTTTATCAGGGAACATTTAATTTTTTATCGCAGAGACACTAATTGGTTCATCATGGGGAGACCAGCTCTAAACATTCGTATTTTCTAGGGAGAAATCTAGAGGAACTGTGGCAAACAAACATGATATTTCTGTTTGTATAAATGACATTTTATGCACTTGCCTAACGAAAAGACTTTGCTTTTCTCCAAAACCGATTTTACAGTGATTTTCTTGGTGCATTGCATATGAATTCCACACCAGTTTGTCCGGATATGACTGGATGAAACCGGAAATATCCAGTTTTGTTTTGCCTAACCCAATCGCCGATATTGCTACAGCCTCTATGTTTTTTTCTGGATATTATCCACAGACTTTATTGTTTTGAATGTTTTTTATCGGGGAACATTTTATTTTGAGCTTGGATATAGTATTGGTTCCACATGGAGACACCAGCTCTACACATTCGTATTTTCTTGGGAGAAAGCTAGAGGAACTGCGGCAAACAAACATGATATTTCTGTTTGTATAGATGACATTTTATGCACTTGCCTAACGAATAGACCTCGCTTTTCTCCAAAACTATTTTTCTGTGATTTTCTCGATTCCCTGCATACGAATTCCACACCAGTTTGTCCGGATATGCCTGGATGAAACCGGAAATATTCGGGTTTTTTTTGGCTAACTCAATCCCAGATATTGTTTCCGCCTCTGTGTTTGTATATTCCTGATAATATCCACAGACTTCATTGTTATGAATGTTTTTTATCAGGGAACATTTAATTTTTTGATGTGAAACACTAATTGTTTCCACATGGAGACACCACCTCTACACATTCATATTTTCTAGGGTGAAAGGTATAGGAACTGCAGCAAACAAACATGATATTTCTATTTCTATCGATGACATTTTATGCACTTGCCTCACGAAAAGACTTTGGTTTTCTCCAAAACCAGTTTTACTGTGATTTTCTCCATCCACTGCATAGGAATTCCACACCAATTTGTCTGGATATGACTGGATGAAATGAGAAATATGCGGTTTTGTTTTGGCTAACTCAATCCGAATATTGTGAAAGGTTCTGTTTTTGTGATTTCTGGTTCTTATCGATGGGCTTTATTGTTTTGAATGTTTTTATCATGGAACATATATTTTTGTAGCGTAGAACAGTAATTTGTTCATCATGGGGAGACCAGCTCTACACATTCGTATTTTCTAGGGAGATAGCTAGAGTAACTGCGGCAAAGAAACATGATATTTCTGTTTGTATAGATGACATTTTGTGCACTTGCCTGACGAAAAGACTTTGCTTTTCTCCAAAGCCATTTTTACTGTGATTTTCTTGGTCAATTGCATACAAATTCCACTCCAGTTTGTCTGCATATAACTGGATGAAACCAGAAATATCCGGTTGTGTTTTGGCTAACTCAAACCGAAATTTTGTGAAAGCCTCTGTGTTTGTGGTTTCTGGATATTATCGATGAACTTTAGTGTTTTGAATGTTTTTTATCAGGGAACATTTAATTTTTTATCGTAGAGACACTATTTGGTTCATCATGGGGAGACCAGCTCTACACATTCGTATTTTCTAGGGAGAAAGCTAGAGGAACTCTGGCAAACAAACATGATATTTCTGTTTGTATATATGACATTTTATGCACTTGCCTAACGAAAAGACTTTCCTTTCTCCAAAACCATTTTTACAGTGATTTTCTTGGTGCATTGCATATGAATTCCACACCAGTTTGTCCGGATATGACTGGATGAAACCGGAAATATCCAGTTTTGTTTTGCCTAACTTAATCGCAGTTATTGCTACAGCCTCTATGTTTTTTTCTGGATATTATCCACAGACTTTATTGTTTTGAATGTTTTTTATCGGGGAACAGTTTATTTTGAGCTTGGATATAGTATTGGTTCCACATGGAGACACCAGCTCTACACATTTTTTTTTTTTTGGGAGAAAGCTAGAGGAACTGCGGCAAACAAACATGATATTTCTGTTTGTATAGATGACATTTTATGCACTTGCCTAACGAACAGACTTCGCTTTTCTCCAAAACTATTTTTCTGTGATTTTCTCGATACACTGCATACGAATTCCACACCAGTTTGTCCGGATATGCCTGGATGAAACCGGAAATATTCGGGTTTTTTTTGGCTAACTCAATCCCAGATATTGTTTCCACCTCTGTGTTTGTATATTCCTGATAATATCCACAGACTTCATTGTTATGAATGTTTTTTATCAGGGAACATTTAATTTTTTGATGTGAAACACTAATTGTTTCCACATGGAGACACCACCTCTACACATTCATATTTTCTAGGGTGAAAGTATAGGAACTGCAGCAAACAAACATGATATTTTATTTGTATCGATGACATTTTATGCACTTGCCTCACGAAAAGACTTTGGTTTTCTCCAAAACCAGTTTTACTGTGATTTTCTCCATCCACTGCATAGGAATTCCACACCAGTTTGTCCGGATATAACTGGATGAAATGAGCAATATGCGTTTTTGTTTTGGCTAACTCAATCCGAATATTCTGAAAGGTTCTGTGTTTGTGTTTTCTGGATAATATCGATGGGCTTTATTGTTTTGAATGTTTTTATCATGGAACATTTATTTTTGTAGCGTAGAAACACTAATTGGTTCATCATGGGGAGACCAGCTCTACACATTCGTATTTTCTAGGGAGAAAGCTAGAGGAACTGCGGCAAACAAACATGACATTTCTGTTTGTATCAATGACATTTTATGCACTTGCCTAATGAAAAGACTTTGCTTTTCTCCAAAACCATGTGTACTGTGATTTTCTCGTTCCATTCTATATGAATTCCAAACCAGTATGTCCGGATATGACTGGATGAAACCGGAAATATCCGGTTTTGTTTTGGCTTACTCAATCCCAGATATTGCTACAGCCTCTATGTTTGTTTTTTCTGGATATTATCATCTGACTTTATTGTTTTGAATGTTTTTTATCGGGTAACATTTTATTTTGAGCTTGGATACAGTTATTGGTACCACATGGGGACACCAGCTCTACACATTCGTATTTTCCAGGGAGAAAGATAGAGGAACTGCGCCAAACAAACATGATATTTCTGTTCGTATAGATGACCTTTTATCTACTTGCCTAATGAAAAGACTTTGCTTTTCTCCAAAACCATTTTTACTCTGATTTTCTCGGTCCATTGCATACGAATTCCACACCAGTTTGTGCGGATATGACTGCATGAAACCGGAAATATCCGGTTTTGTTTTAGCTAACTCAATCCCAGATATTGCTACAGCCTCTGTGTTTGTGTATTCCTGATATTATCCACAGACTTTATTGTTTTGAATGTTTTTTATCGGGGAACATTTAATTTTGGACCGTTGAAACACTAATTGCTTCATCATGGGGAAACCAGCTCTGCGCATTCGTATTTTCTAGGGAGAAAGCTAGAGGAAATGCTGCAGACAAACATGAGATTTCTGTTTGTATAGATGACATTTTATGCACTTGCCTAATGAAATGACTTTGCTTTTCTCCAAAACCATTTTTTACTGTGAACTTTTTGGTTAATTACATGCTAATTTCACACCACTTTGTCTGGATATGACTGGATGAAAACAGAAATATCTGGTTGTGTTTTGGCTAACTCAGTTCGAAATATTGTGAAAGCCTCTGTGTTTTTGTTTTCTGGATATTATCAAACGACTTTATTTTTTATGTCTTTTATCAGGGAACATTTCATTTTGAGCTTGGATACAGTAATTCGTTCCACATTGCGACACCAGCTCTACGTATTCGTATTTTCTAGGGAGAAAGCTAGAGGAACTACGGCAAAGAAACATGATATTTCTGTTTGTATAGATGACATTTTATGCAGTTGCCTAACGAAAAGACATTGGTTTTCTCCAAAGCCATTTTACTGTGATTTTCTCAGTACATTGCATACGAATTCCAAAGCAATTTACCGGATATGACCGGATGAAACCAGAAATATCTGGTTTTATGTTGGCTAACTCAATCCCAGATATTGCTACAGCCTCTGTGTTTGTGTATTCCTGATATTATCCATGGACTTTAATGTTTTCTATGTTTTTTTTTCGGGGAACATTTAAATTTCATCTTGGAAACACTAATTGGTTCCACATGGAGACACCAGCTGAACACATTTGTATTTTCTAGGGAGAAAGCTAGAGGGACTGTGGCCAACAAACATGATATTTTGGTTTGTATAGATGACATTTTATGCACTAGTAGAAGGAAAAGACTTTGCTATTCTCCAAAACCATTTTTACTGTGATTTTCTCAGTCCATTCCATACGAATTCCATACCAGTTTTTCCAGATAGTACTGGATTGAACCAGAAATATCTAGTTGTTTTTTGTCTAACTCAATCTCAGATATTGCTACAGCCTCTGTGTTTGTGTTTTCCGGATATTATCAACAGACTTCATTGTTTTGAATGTTCTTTTGTCAGGAAACATGTAATTTTGTGCTGCGAAACACTAGTTGACTGCACCTGGAGACTCCAGCTCTGTACATTCATATAATCTAGGGAGAGTGCTAGAGGAACTGCGGCAAACAAAATGATATTGCTGTTAGTATAGATGACATTTTATGCACTTGCCTAATGAAAAGTCTTTGCTTTTCTGCAAAACCATTTTTACTGTGATTTTCTCGTTCCAAAGCATAGGAATTCCACATCAGTTTTTCCGGATTTCACTGATTGAAGCCACAAATATCCAGTTGTATTTTGGCTAACTCAATCCCAGATATCGCTAGAGCCTCTGTTTTTTTGTTTTGTTTTGTTTTGTTTTGTTTTTGTTTTCCAGATATTATCAAGGACTTTATTGTTCTGAATGCTTTTATCAAGGAACATTTAATTTTGCACTCTAGAAATACTAATTCGTTCAACATGGAGACACCAGCTCTACACATTCCTGTTTTCTACGGAGAAAGCTAGAGGAACTGCAGCAAACAACCATGATATTTCTGTTTGTATAGATGACATTTTATTCAGTTGCCTAACGAAAAGACTTTGCTTTTCTCCTAAACCATTTTTACTGTGATTTTCTCGGTCCATTGCATACGAATTCCACAATACTTTGTCCAGATATGACTGCATGAAACCAGAAATATCCGGTTGTTTTTTGGCTAACTCAATCCGAAATATTTTGAAAGCCTCTGTGTTTGTGTTTTCTGGATATTATCCATGGACTTTATTGTTTGCAATGTTTTTATCAGGGAACATTTAATTTTGTGCAGTAGAAACAATAATAGGTTCCACATGGAGACACCAGCTCTAGATATTCGTATTTTCTAGGCAGAAAGTTAGAGGAACTGCGGCACACAAACATGAAATATCTCTTTGTACAGATGACATTTTATGCATTGCCTAACGGAAAGACTTTGCTTTTCTCCAAAACCATTTTTACTGCGATTTTCTCTGTCCATTGCATACGAATGCCACACCACTTGTCCGGAGATGACTGGATGAACCAGAAATACCCGGTTTTGTTTTTGCTAACTCAATCCGAAATATTGTGAAAGCCTCTGTGTTTGTGTTTTCTGGATATTATCGATGCACTTCATGGTTTACAATGTTTTTGTCAGGGAACATTTAATTTGGTACCGTAGAAGCACTAATTGGTTCCACATGGAGACACCAGCTCTACACATTCGTGTTTTCAAGGGAGAAAGCTAGAGGAACTTCAGCAAACAAACATGATAATTCCGTTTGTTGAGATGACATTTAATGCACGTTCCTAATGAAAACACTTTGCTTTTCTCCAAAACCATATTTGCTGTGATTTTCTCAGTCCATTGCAAATGAATTCCACACCACTATGTCCGGATATGACTGGATGAAATCAGAAATATCTGGCTGTGTTTTGGCTAACTCAATCGAAATACTGAGAAAGACTCTGTGTTTGTGTTTTCTGGATATTATCAACTGACTTTATTGTTTTGAATGTTTTTTATCAGAGAGCATTTAATTTTTTCCTGGGAAACACTAATTGGTTCCACATGGAGACACCAGCTCTACACATTCGTATTTTCTAGGGAGAAAACTAGAGGAACTGTGGCAAACAAACATGATATTTCTGTTTGTATAGATGACATTTTATGCACTTGCCTAACGAAAAGACTTTGCGTTTCTCCAAAACCATTTTTACTGTGATTTTCTCGGTCCATTGCATACAAATTCCACACCACTTTGTCTGGATATGTCTGGATGAAACCAGACATATCCTGTTGTGTTTTGGTTAACTCAATAAGAAATATTGAGAAAGCCTCTGTGTTTGCATTTTCTGGATATTATCCATGGACTTTATTGTTTTCAATATTTTTATCATGGAACATTTAATTTTGTGCAGTAGAAACCCTAATTGGTTCCAAATGGAGACACCAGATCTACACATTCTTATTTTCTAGGGAGAAATCTGGAGGAACTGCGGCAAACAAACATGATATTTCTATTTCTATATGACATTTTATGCAATTGCCTAACGAAAAGTCTATGCTTTTCTCCAAAACCATTTGTACTGTGATTTTCTCGGTTCATGACATTCCAATTCCACACCAATTTTTCCAGATATTCCTGAATGAAAACAGAAATATCCGGTTGTGTTTTGGCTAACTCAATCCGAAATATTGTGAAAGCATTTGTGTTTGTATTTTCTGGATATTATTGATGAACACTGTTGTTTTGAATGTTTTTATCAGGGAACATTTAATTTTGTGCTTGGGTACACGAATTGGTTCAAAATGGAGACACCAGCTCTACACATTCGAATTCTCAAGGGAGAAAGCTAGAGGAACTGCGGCAAACAAACATGAGATTTCTGTTTGTATAGATGGCATTTTATGCACTTGTCTAATGATAAGACATTGCTTTTAACGAAAACCATTTTTACTGTGATTTTCTTGGTCCATTGCATTTGAATTCCACACCACTTTGTCAGGATAAGACTTAATGAAACCAGAAATATCCGGTTGTGTTTTGGCTAACTATATCCCAGATATGGCCACAGCCTCAGTGTTTGTGTTCTCTGGATTTTATCAACGGACTAAATGGTTTTGAATGTTTTTATCAGGGAACATTTCATTTTGTGCTGGGAAACACTAATTGGTTCCACATGGAGACACCAGCTCTACACATTCGTATTTTCTAAGGTGAAAGCTAGAAGTACATCGGCAAATAAACATGATATTTCTGATTGCATAGATGACATTTAATGCATTTGCCTAACAAAAAGACTTTGCTTTCCTCCGAAACCATTTTTAGTGTGATTTTCTCTGTCCATTGAATATGAATTCCACAGCAATTTGTCCGGATATGACTGGATGAAACCAGAAATATCCGGTTGTGTTTTGGCTAACTCAATCCCACATATTGCTACAGCATCTGTGTTTGTGTTTTCTGGATATTATTAACGGATTTTACTGTTTTGAATGTTTTTTTATCAGGGAATATTTAATTATGTACCGTAGAAACACTAATTGGTTCCACATGGAGACATAAGCTCTAAACATTCATACTTTCTAGGGAGAAAGCCAGAGGAACTGTGGCAAACAAACATGATATTTCTGTTTGAATAGATGACATTTTAAGCCCTGTCAAAGGAAAAGACTTTGCTTTTCTCCAAAACCATTCTCACTGTGATTTTCTCTGTCCATTGCATACGAATTTGACACCAGGATATCCGGAATGCCTGGATGAAACCAGCAATATCCAGTTGTGTTTTGGCTAACTCAATCCCAGATATTGCTGCAGCCACTCTGTTTGTGTATTCCTGATATTATCGATGGACTTTATGGTTTTGAATGTTTTTATCAGGTAGCATTTAATTTTGTGCAGTAGAAACACTAATTGGTTCCACTTGGAAACACCAGCTCTACACATTCGTATTTTCTAGACAGAAAGCTACAGGAACTGCGGCCAACAAACATGATAGTTCTGTTTGAATAGATGACATTTTATGCACTGGCAGAAGGAAAAGACTTTGCTTTTCTGCAAAACCATTTTTACTGTGATTTTCTGGGTCCATTGCATATGAATTCCACACCACTTTGTCCAGATATGACTCAATGAAAACTGAAATATCCATTGTGTTTTAGCTAACTCATTCAAGATATTCCTACAGCATCTGTGTTTGTGTTTATAGATATTATTAATGGACTCCAGTGTTTTGAATGTGTTTTGTCAGGGAACATTTAATTTTGTGCTGGGAAACACTTACTGGTTCCACATGGAGACCCCAGCTCTATACATTCATATTTTCTAGGAGAAAGCTAGAGGAACTGTGGCAAACAAACATGATATTTCTGTTTTTATAGATGACATTTTATGCCCTATCGAAGGAAAAGACTTTGCTTTCTCCAAAACGATTTTTACTGTGATATTCTCGGTGCAATGCATACGAATTCCACAGCAATTTGTCCAGATATCGCTGGATGAAACCAGCAATATCCGGTTGTGTTTTGGCTAACTCATTCCAGATATTGCTGCAGCCACTCTGTTTGTGTATTCCTGATATTATCGATGGACTTTATGGTTTTGAATGTTTTTATCAGGTAGCATTTAATTTTGTGCAGTAGAAACACTAATTGGTTCCACTTGGAAACACCAGCTCTACACATTCGTATTTTCTAGACAGAAAGCTACAGGAACTGCGGCCAACAAACATGATAGTTCTGTTTGAATAGATGACATTTTATGCACTGGCCGAAGGAAAAGACTTTGCTTTTCTGCAAAACCATTTTTACTGTGATTTTCTGGGTCCATTGCATATGAATTCCACACCACTTTGTCCAGATATCACTCGATGAAAACTGAAATATCCGTTGTGTTTTAGCTAACTCATTCGAGATATTCCTACAGCATCTGTGTTTGTGTTTATGGATATTATTAATGGACTCCAGTGTTTTGAATGTGTTTTGTCAAGAAACATTTAATTATGTGCTGGGAAACACTAATTGGTTCCTCATGGAGACACCAGCTCTACTCATTCATATTTTCTAGGGAGAAAGCTAGAGGAACTGTGGCAAACAACCATGATATTTCTGTTTGTATAGAGGACATTTTATGCAGTTGCTTAACGAAAAGACTTTGCTTTTCTCAAAAAACCATTTTTACTGTGATTTTCTCGGTCAATTGCATATGAACTCCAGACCACGTTGTCAGGATATGACTGGATGAAACCAGAAATATCCAGCTGTGTTTTGGCTAACTCAATCCCACATAATGTGAAAGCCTCTGTGTTTGTGTTTTACAGATATTTTCAACGCAATTTATGTTTTTGCATGTTTTTTATCAGGGAACATTTAATTTTGTGCTTGGAAACACTAACTGGTTGCAAAAGGAGACACCAGCTCTACATATTTGTATTTTCTAGGTAGAAAGCTAGAGGAACTGCGGCAAACAAACATGATAATTCTGTTTCTATAGATGACATTTTATGCACTTGCCTAACGAAAAGACTTTGCTATTCTCCAAAACCATTTTTACTGTGATTTTCTCGGTCCATTGCATACCAATTCCAAACCAGTTTGTCAGGATATCACTCGATGAACACAGAAATATACGGTTTTGTTTTTTCTAACTCAATCCGAAATATTGTGAAAGCCTCTGTGTTTTTGGTTTCTGGATATTATCGATGGACTTTATTGTTTTGAATGTTTTTTTTCAGGGAACATTTAATTTTGTACCGTTGAAACACTAATTGGTTCATCATGGGGACACCAGCTCCACATATTTGCATTTTCTAGGGAGAAAGCTAGAGGAACTGCAGCAAACAAACATGGTATTTCTGTTTCAATAGATGACATTTTGTGCACTTGCCTAATGAAAAGACTGCTTTTCTCCATAACCGTTTGTACTGTGATTTTCTCCAAAACCATTTTTATTGTGATTTTCTCGGTCCATTGCATAGGAGTTCCACACCACGTTGTCTGGATATGACAGGATGAAATCGGAAATATCCAGTTTTTTTTTCTTGCCTAACTCAATCACAAATATTGCTGCAGCCTCTGTGTTTGTGTATTCCTGATATTATCCACAGACTTTGTTGTTTTGAATGTCTTTTTTTTATCAGGGAACATTTAATTTTGTACCGTTGAAACACTAATTGTTTCCACATGGAGACACCAGCTCTACACATTCATATGTTCTACGGAGAAAGCTAGAGGAACTGCGACTAACAAACATGATATTTCTGTTTGCATAGATGACATTTTGTGCACTTGCCTAACGAAAAGAATGCATTTCTCCAAAACAATTTTTACTGTAATTTTCTCGGTCCATTGCATACGCATTCCACACCACTTTGTCTGGATATGACTGGATGAAACCAGAAATATCCGGTTGTGTTTGGCTAACTCAATCCGAAATATTGTTACAGACTATGTGTTTGAGTTTTCTGGATATTATCGATGGACTTATTGTTTTGAATGTTTTTATCAGGGAACATTTAATTTTGAACCGTCGAAACACTAACTGGTTCATCATGGGGACACCAGCTCTACACATTCGTATTTTCTATGGAGACTGCTAGAGGAAATGCGGCAAACAAACATGATATTTCTGTTTGCATAGATGACATTTTATGCACTTGCCTAACGAAAAGACTTTGCTTTTCTCAAAAACCATTTCTCTGTGATTTTCTCGGTACACTTCATATGAATTCCACACAAGATTGTATGGATATGACTGGATGAAACCGGAAATATCCGGTTGTGTTTTGGCTAACTCATTCCAGATATTGCTGCAGCCACTCTGTTTGTGTATTCCTGATATTATCGATGGACTTTATGGTTTTGAATGTTTTTATCAGGTAGCATTTAATTTTGTGCAGTAGAAACACTAATTGGTTCCACTTGGAAACACCAGCTCTACACATTCGTATTTTCTAGACAGAAAGCTACAGGAACTGCGGCCAACAAACATGATAGTTCTGTTTGAATAGATGACATTTTATGCACTGGCCGAAGGAAAAGACTTTGCTTTTCTGCAAAACCATTTTTACTGTGATTTTCTGGGTCCATTGCATATGAATTCCACACCACTTTGTCCAGATATCACTCGATGAAAACTGAAATATCCGTTGTGTTTTAGCTAACTCATTCGAGATATTCCTACAGCATCTGTGTTTGTGTTTATGGATATTATTAATGGACTCCAGTGTTTTGAATGTGTTTTGTCAAGAAACATTTAATTATGTGCTGGGAAACACTAATTGGTTCCTCATGGAGACACCAGCTCTACTCATTCATATTTTCTAGGGAGAAAGCTAGAGGAACTGCGGCAAACAACCATGATATTTCTGTTTGTATAGAGGACATTTTATGCAGTTGCTTAACGAAAAGACTTTGCTTTTCTCAAAAAACCATTTTTACTGTGATTTTCTCGGTCAATTGCATATGAACTCCAGACCACGTTGTCAGGATATGACTGGATGAAACCAGAAATATCCAGCTGTGTTTTGGCTAACTCAATCCCACATAATGTGAAAGCCTCTGTGTTTGTGTTTTACAGATATTTTCAACGCAATTTATGTTTTTGCATGTTTTTTATCAGGGAACATTTAATTTTGTGCTTGGAAACACTAACTGGTTGCAAAAGGAGACACCAGCTCTACATATTTGTATTTTCTAGGTAGAAAGCTAGAGGAACTGCGGCAAACAAACATGATAATTCTGTTTCTATAGATGACATTTTATGCACTTGCCTAACGAAAAGACTTTGCTATTCTCCAAAACCATTTTTACTGTGATTTTCTCGGTCCATTGCATACCAATTCCAAACCAGTTTGTCAGGATATCACTCGATGAACACAGAAATATACGGTTTTGTTTTTTCTAACTCAATCCGAAATATTGTGAAAGCCTCTGTGTTTTTGGTTTCTGGATATTATCGATGGACTTTATTGTTTTGAATGTTTTTTTTCAGGGAACATTTAATTTTGTACCGTTGAAACACTAATTGGTTCATCATGGGGACACCAGCTCCACATATTTGCATTTTCTAGGGAGAAAGCTAGAGGAACTGCAGCAAACAAACATGGTATTTCTGTTTCAATAGATGACATTTTGTGCACTTGCCTAATGAAAAGACTGCTTTTCTCCATAACCGTTTGTACTGTGATTTTCTCCAAAACCATTTTTATTGTGATTTTCTCGGTCCATTGCATAGGAGTTCCACACCACGTTGTCTGGATATGACAGGATGAAATCGGAAATATCCAGTTTTTTTTTCTTGCCTAACTCAATCACAAATATTGCTGCAGCCTCTGTGTTTGTGTATTCCTGATATTATCCACAGACTTTGTTGTTTTGAATGTCTTTTTTTTATCAGGGAACATTTAATTTTGTACCGTTGAAACACTAATTGTTTCCACATGGAGACACCAGCTCTACACATTCATATGTTCTACGGAGAAAGCTAGAGGAACTGCGACTAACAAACATGATATTTCTGTTTGCATAGATGACATTTTGTGCACTTGCCTAACGAAAAGAATGCATTTCTCCAAAACAATTTTTACTGTAATTTTCTCGGTCCATTGCATACGCATTCCACACCACTTTGTCTGGATATGACTGGATGAAACCAGAAATATCCGGTTGTGTTTGGCTAACTCAATCCGAAATATTGTTACAGACTATGTGTTTGAGTTTTCTGGATATTATCGATGGACTTATTGTTTTGAATGTTTTTATCAGGGAACATTTAATTTTGAACCGTCGAAACACTAACTGGTTCATCATGGGGACACCAGCTCTACACATTCGTATTTTCTATGGAGACTGCTAGAGGAAATGCGGCAAACAAACATGATATTTCTGTTTGCATAGATGACATTTTATGCACTTGCCTAACGAAAAGACTTTGCTTTTCTCAAAAACCATTTCTCTGTGATTTTCTCGGTACACTTCATATGAATTCCACACAAGATTGTATGGATATGACTGGATGAAACCGGAAATATCCGGTTTTGTTTTGGCTAACTCAATCCAAAATATTCTGAATCCTCTGTGCTTGTGTATTCCTGATATTATCCACGGACTTTATTGTTTTGAATGCTTTTTATCAGGAAACATTTAATTTTGTACCATTGAAACACTAACTGTTTCCACATGGAGACACCAGTTCTATATAATTGTATTTTCTAGGGAGAAAACTACAGGAACTACGACAATCAAACAAGATATTTCTATTTGTATAGATGACATTTTATGCACTTGCTTAAAGAAAAAGCTTTGCTATTCTCCAAAATCATTTTTACTGTGATTTTCTCGATTCATTGCATACCAATTCCACACCACGTTGTATGGATATGACAGGATGAAACCGGAAATATCTGTTCTTGTTTTGGCTAACTCAATCCCAGATATTGCTACAGGCTCTGTGTTTGTGTATCCCTGATATTATCAGTGGGTTTTTTGTTTTGAATGTTTTTTTATCAGGGAACATTTATTTTTGATCTTGGAAACAGTAATTGCTTCCACAAGGAGACACCAGCTCTACAAATTCCTATTTTCTAGGGAGAAAGCTAGAGGAATTACGACAATCAAACGAGATATTTCTATTTGTATAGATGACATTTTATGCACTTCCCTAAAGAAAAAGCTTTGCTATTCTCCAAAACCATTTTTACTGTGATTTTCTCGAATCATTGCATACAAATTGCACACCAGTTTGTCCGGATATGACTGCATGAAACCGGAAATATCTGGTTTTGTTTTGGATAACTCAATCCCAAATATTGCTCCAGCCTCTGTGTTGGTGTTTTCTGGATATTATCAACGGACTTTATCATTTTGAATGTTTTTTATCGGGGAACATTTTATTTTGAGCGTGGATACAGTAATTGGTTCCACATGGAGACACCAGGTGAACATATTCGTATTTTCTAGGGAGAAAGCTAGAGGAACTGTGGCAAACAAACATGATATTTCTGTTTGTATTGATGATATTTTATGCACGTGCCTAACGAAAGACTTTGCTTTTCTCCAAAACAATTTTTACTGTGATTTTCTCGGTCCATTGCATACGAATTTCACACCAGTTTGTCCGTATATGACTGTATGAAAACAGAAATATCTGGTTGTGTTTTGGCTAACTCAATCCGAAATATTGGGAAAGCCTCTGTGTTTGTGTTTTCTGGATATTATCAATGGACTTACTTGTTTTGAATGTTTTTATCAAGGAACATTTATTTTTGCTGTTGGATACAGTAATTGGTTCCACATGGAGACACCAGCTGAACATATTCGTATTTTCTAGGTAGAAAGCTAAGAGGAACTGCGGCAAACAAACATGATATTTCTGTTTCTATAGCTGACATTTTATGCACTTGCCTAACGAAAAGACTTTGCTTTTCTCCAAAACCATTTTTACGGTGATTTTCTCGGTCCATTGCATACGAATTCAAAAAGACTTTTATTGGGGAACATGTAATTTTGTGCTTGGAAACACTAATTGGTCCCGCATGGAAACACCAGCTCTACACATCCTTATTTTCTAGGGAAAAAGCTAGAAGAACTGCGGCAAACAAACATGATATTTCCTTTTGTATAGATGACATTTTATGCACTTGCCTAAGGAAAATACTTTGCTTTTCTCCAAAATCATTTGTACTGTGGTTTTCTCGGTCCATTGCATCTGAATTCCAAACGAATTTTTCCGGATATGACCTGATGAAACTGGAAATATCCAGTATTTTTTTTGGCTAACTCAATCCCAGATATTGAAGCAGCCTCTGTGTTAGTTTTTTTTTTTTTTTTTTATACTGTCAATGGACTTTATTATTTTGAATGCTTTTTCTCACGGAACATTTTATTTTGAGCTTGGATATAGTAATTGGTTCCACATGGAGTCACCAGCTCTACATAATCGTATTTTATAGGGAGAAAGCTAGAGGAACTGTGGTAAACAAACATTTCTGTTTGTATCGATGACATTTGACGCACTTGCCTAACAAAAAGACTTTGCTTTTCTCCAAAACCATTTTTACTGTGGTTTTCTCGGTCCAATGCATACGAATTCCACACCAGTTTGTCCGGATATGACTGGATGAAAACAGAAACATCCGGTTGTGTTTTGGTTAACTTAATCCAAAATATTGTGAAAGCCTCTGTGTTTGTGTTTTCTGGATATTCTCGATGGACTTTATGGTTTTGAATGTTTTTATCAGGAGACATTTAATTTTTTACCGTAGAAACTCTAATAGGTTCATCATGGGGACACCAGCTCTACACATTCGTATAATCTAGGGAGAAAGCTAGAGGAACTGCAGCAAACAAACATGATATTTCTATTTGTTTGGATGACTTTTTATGCACTTGCCTAATGAAAAGACTTTGCTTTGCTCCAAAACCATTTTTTCTGTGATTTTCTGGGTCCATTGCATATGAATTCCACACCAGTTTCTCCGGATATGACTGGATGAAACCGGAAATATCCGTTTATTTATTTATTTTTTTTGGTAACTCTATCCCAGATATTGCTACAGGCTCTGTGTTTGTGATTTCTGGATTTTATCAAAGGACTTTATTTTTTTGAATGTTTTTTGTCGGGGAACATTTTATTTTGAGCTTGGATACACTAATTGGGTCCACATGGAGACACCAGCTGAACATATTCGTATTTTCTAGTGAAAAATCTAGAGGAACTGCCGAAAAACAAACATGACATTTCTGCTTCTATAGATGACATTTTATGCACTTGCCTAATGAAAAGACTTTGCTTTTCTCCAAAACCATTTTTATTGTGATTTTCTCGGTCCATTGCATACGCATTCCACACCAGTTTGTCCGGATATGACTGGATGAAACCGAAATATCCGGGTCTGTTTTGATAACTCAATCTCAGATATTGGTACAGCTTCTGGGTGTGTGTATTCCTGATGTTATCCACGGATTATATTGTTTTGAATGTTTTTTATCAAGGAACATTCAATTTTGTGCTTGGAAACACTAATTGGTTCCACATGGAGACACCAGCTCAACACATTTGTATTTTCTAGGGAGAAAGCTAGAGGAACTGCGGCAAACAAACATGATATTTCTGTCTGTATCGATGACATTTTATGCACTTGCCTAACGAAAAGACTTTGCTTTTCTCCAAAAGCATTTTTACTGTGTTGTTCTCGGTACACTGCATACGAATTCCACACCAGTTTGTCCGGATATGACTGGATGAAACCAGAAATATCCGTTTTTGTTTTTTTTTTTTTTTTGGCTAACTCAATCCCAGATATTGCTACAGCCTCTGTGTTTTTGCTTTTCAGATATTATCAAAGCACTTTACTTTTTTGAATGTTTTTTATCGGGGAACAATGTATTTTGAGCATGGATACAGTAATTGGTTCCACATGGACACACCAGCTGAACATATTCGTATTTCCAAGGGAGAAAGCTAGAGGAACTGCGCGGCAAACAAACACAATATTTCGGTTTGTATAGATGACATTTTATGCACTTGCCTAACGAAAAGTCTTTGCCTCTTTCCAAAAGCATTTTTACTGTGATTTTCTTAGTCCATTGCATACAAATTCCAAATGAATTTTTCCGGATATGACTGGATGAAACGTAAATATCCGGTTCTGTTTTGGCTAACTCAATCCTAGATACTGCCACAGCCTCGGTCTTTGTGTTTTTTGGATACTATCGAAGGACTTTATTGTTTTGATTTTTTTTTTCTTGGTGAATATTTAATTTTGTGCTTGGAAACACTAATAGGTTCCACATGGAGACACCAGCTCTACACATTCGTATTTTACAGGCAGAAATCTAGAGGAACTGCAGCAAACAAACATGATATTTCTGTTTGTATACATGACATTTTATGCAATTGCCTAACGAAAAGACTTTGCTATACTCAATAACCATTTGTACTCTGATTTTCTCGGTCCATTGTATACGAATTCCAAACGACTTTTTCTGGATATGACTGGATAAAACCGGAAATATGCGATTATTTTTTGGCTAACTCAATGCGAAATATTGTGAAAGTTTCCGTGTTTGTGTTTTCTGGATATTATCGATGGACTTTATTGTTTTGAATGTTTTTCTTAGGGAGCATTTAATTTTATACCGTAGAAACTCTAATTAGTTCATAATTGGGACACCAGCTCTACACTTTCATATTTTCTAGGGAGAAAGCTAGAGGAACTGCGGAAAACAAACATGATATTTCTGTTTGTATCGACGACATTTATACACTTGCCTAACGAAAAGATTTTGGTTTCCTCCAAACCATTTTTACTGTGATTTTCTCGGTCTATTGCATACGAATTCCACACCAGATGATCCGAATCTGACTGCATGAAGCCGGAAATATCTGGGTTGTTCTGGCTAACTCAATCCCTGATATTGCTATAGCCTCTGTGTTTGTGTTTTTCAGATATTTTCGAAAGTCTTTGTTGTTTTGAATTCTTTTTTTCTATTGGGGAACATGTAATTTTGTGCTTGGAAACACTAATTGGTCCCGCATGGAAACACCAGCTCTACACATCCTTATTTTCTAGGGAAAAAGCTAGAGGAACTGCGGCAAACAAACATGATATTTCCTTTTGTATAGATGACATTTTATGCACTTGCCTAAGGAAAATACTTTGCTTTTCTCCAAAATCATTTGTACTGTGATTTTCTCGGTCCATTGCATCTGAAATCCAAACGAATTTTTCCGGATATGACCTGATGAAACTGGAAATATCCAGTATTTTTTTTGGCTAACTCAATCCCAGATATTGAAGCAGCCTCTGTGTTAGTTTTTTTTTTTTTTTTTTTTTTTTTTTTTTTTTTTTTATACTGTCAATGGACTTTATTATTTTGAATGCTTTTTCTCACGGAACATTTTATTTTGAGCTTGGATATAGTAATTGGTTCCACATGGAGTCACCAGCTCTACATAATCGTATTTTATAGGGAGAAAGCTAGAGGAACTGTGGTAAACAAACATTTCTGTTTGTATCGATGACATTTGACGCACTTGCCTAACAAAAAGACTTTGCTTTTCTCCAAAACCATTTTTACTGTGGTTTTCTCGGTCCAATGCATACGAATTCCACACCAGTTTGTCCGGATATGACTGGATGAAAACAGAAACATCCGGTTGTGTTTTGGTTAACTTAATCCAAAATATTGTGAAAGCCTCTGTGTTTGTGTTTTCTGGATATTCTCGATGGACTTTATGGTTTTGAATGTTTTTATCAGGAGACATTTAATTTTTTACCGTAGAAACTCTAATAGGTTCATCATGGGGACACCAGCTCTACACATTCGTATTTTCTAGGGAGAAAGCTAGAGGAACTGCAGCAAACAAACATGATATTTCTATTTGTTTGGATGACTTTTTATGCACTTGCCTAATGAAAAGACTTTGCTTTGCTCCAAAACCATTTTTTCTGTGATTTTCTGGGTCCATTGCATATGAATTCCACACCAGTTTCTCCGGATATGACTGGATGAAACCGAAAATATCCGTTTATTTTTTTTTTGCTAACTCAATCCCAGATATTGCTACAGCCTCTGTGTTTGTGATTTCTGGATTTTATCAAAGGACTTTATTTCCACATGGAGACACCAGCTCTACATATTTGTATTTTTTTAGGGAGAAAGTTAAAGGTACTGTGGCAAACAAACATGATATTTCTCTTTGTATCGCTGATATTTTATCTACTTACCTAATGAAAAGAGTTTCCTTTTTCCAAAACCATTTTTACTGTAATTTTCTCGTTCCATTGCATACAAATTCCACACCACTTTGTCCGGATATGACTGGATGAAACCAGTAATATCTGGTTTTTTTTTGGCTAACTCAATCCAAGATATTGCTACAGCCTCTGTGTTTGTGAATTCCTGATATTAACCACAGACTTTATTGTTTTGAATGTTTTTATCAGGAAACATTTAGTTTTGTACTGTTGAATCACTAATTGTTTTATCATGGGGAAACCAGCTCTACACATTCGTATTTTATAGGGAGAAAGCTAGTAGAACTGCGGTAAACATAGATGATATTTCTGTTTGTATTGATGATATTTTATCTTCTTGCCTAACGAAAACACTTTGCTCTTCTCCAAAACCATTTTTACTGTGATTTTCTCGGTCTATTGCATACGAATTCCACACCAGTTTGTCCGGATATGACTGGATGAAACCAGAAATATCCAGTTTTGGTTTGGCTAACTCAATACGAAATATTGCTACAACCTCTGTGCTTGTGTATTCCTGATATTATCCACAGACTTTATTGTTTTGAATGATTTTTTTTCAGGGAACATTTAATTTTGTGCTTGGAAACACTAATTGTTTCCACATGGAGACACCAGCTCTACACATTCTTATTTTCTAGGGAGAAAGCTAGCGAAACTGCAGGAAACAAACATGATATTTCTGTTTGTATAGATGACATTTTATGCACTTGCCTAACGAAAAGACTTTGTTTTTCTTCAAAACCATTTGTACTGTGATTTTTCTCCATCCATTTCATATGAATTCCACAACAGTTTGTCGGAAAAAACTGGATGAAACCAGAAGTATCCAGTTTTGTTTTGGCTAACTCAATCCGAAATACTGCTACAGCCTCTGTGTTTGAGTATTCGTGATATTATCCACGGACTTTATTGTTTTGAATGCTTCTCATCAAGGAACATTTAATTTTGTGCTTGAAAACACAATCTGTATGCACATGGAGACACCAGCTCCATATATTTGTATTTTCTAGTGAAAAAGTTAGAGGAACTGCTGCAAACAAACATGATATTTCTGTTTATATTGATGATATTTTATCTACTTGCCTAATTAAAAGACTTTGCTCTTCTCCAAAACCATTTTTACTGTGATTTTCTTGGTCCATTGCATATGAATTCCACACCAGTTTGTCCAGATATGACTGGATGAAAGAGGAAATATCCAATTTAATTTTGTCTAACTCAATCCGAAATATTGCCACAGCCTCTGTGTTTGTGTATTCCTGATATTATCCACGGACTTTATTTTTTTGAATGTTTTTTTTTTCAGGGAACATTTAATTTTCTGCTTGGAAACACTAATCGGTTCCACATGGAGACATCAGCTCTGCGCATTCGTATTTTCTTGGGAGAAAGCTAGAGGAACTGCAGGAAACCAACATGATATTTCTGTTTGTATAGATGTCCGGTTTTGTTTTGGCTAACTTAATCCCAGATATTGCTATAGCCTCTGAGTTTGTGCATTCCTGATATTATCAATGGACTTTATTGTTTTGAATGTTTTTTATCAGGGAACATTTAATTTTGTATCTTTGAAACAATAATTGTTTCCACATGGAGACACAAGCTTTACACATTCGTATTTTCTTGGGAGAAAGCTAGTAGAACTGCGGCAAACAAACATGATATTTCTGTTTGTATAGATGACATTTTATGCACTTGCCTAAAGAAAGACTATGCTTTTCTCCAAAACCATTTGTACTCTGATTTTCTCCGTCCATTGCATACGAATTCCACACCAGTTTGTCCTATATGACTGGATGAAACCGGAAATATCCAGGTTTTTTTTTTGCCAACTCCATCACAGATATTGTTCCCGCCTCTGTGTTTATGTATTCCTGATATTATCCACAGACTTTATTGTTTTGAATGTTCTTCATCAGGGAACATTTAATTTTTTGCTTGGAAACACTATTTGTTTCCACATGGAGACACCAGCTCTACACATTCATATTTTCTATGGAGAAAGCTAGAGGAACTGCGGCAAACAAACATGACATTTCTGTTAGTATCGGTGACATTTTATGCACTTGCCTAATGAAAAGACTTTACTTTTCTCCAAAACCATTTTTACTGTGATTTTCTCGGTCCATTCCATACGAATTGCACAGGAGTTTGTCCGGATACGACTGGATGAAACCGGAAATATCCGGTTTTGTTTTGGCTAACTCAATCCCAGATATTGCTACAGCCTCTATGTTTGTTTTTTCTGGATATTATCAACTGACTTTATTGTTTTGAATGTTTTTTTATCGGGGAACATTTTGAGCTTGGATACAGTAATTGGTTCTACATGGGGACACCAGCTCTACACATTCTTATTTTCTAGGGAGAAAACTAGAGGAACTACGGCAAAGAAACATGATATTTCTGTTTGTATAGATGACATTTTATGCAGTTGCCTAACGAAAAGACATTGGTTTTCTCCAAAGCCATTTTACTGTGATTTTCTCAGTCCATTGCATACAAATTCCAAACCAGTTTACCGGATATGACTGGATGAAACCAGAAATATCCTGTTTTATGTTGGCTAACTCAATCCCAGATATTGCTACAGCCTCTGTGTTTGTGTATTCCTGATATTATCCATGGACTTTATTGTTTTGTATGTTTTTTTATCGGGGAACATTTAATTTTCATCATGGAAACACTAATTGGTTCCACATGGAGACACCAGCTCCACATATTCGTATTTTCTAGGGAGAAAGCTAGAGGGACTGCGGCCAACAAACATGATATTTTGGTTTGTATAGATGACATTTTATGCACTAGTAGAAGGAAAAGACTTTGCTATTCTCCAAAACCATTTTTACTGTGATTTTCTCAGTCCATTCCATACGAATTCCATACCAGTTTTTCCAGATAGTACTGGATTGAAGCAGAAATATCCAGTTGTTTTTTGTCTAACTCAATCTCAGATATTGCTACAGCCTCTGTGTTTGTGTTTTCAGGATATTATCAACAGACTTCATTGTTTTGAATGTTTTTTTGTCAGGAAACATGTAATTTTGTGCTGCGAAGCACTAGTTGACTCCACCTGGAGACTCCAGCTCTGTATATTCATATAATCTAGGGAGAGTGCTAGAGGAACTGCAGCAAACAAAATGATATTGCTGTTAGTATAGATGACATTTTATGCACTTGCCTAGTGAAAAGTCTTTGTTTTTCCCCACAACCATTTTTACTGTGATTTTCTCGGTCCATTGCATACGAATTCCACATCAGTTTGTCCGGATTTCACTGATTGAAACCAGAAATATCCAGTTGTGTTTTGGCTAACTCAATCCCAGATATCACTAGAGCCTCTGTTTTTTTTTTTTGTTTGTTTGTTTTGTTTTGTTTTGTTTTTGTTTTCTGCATATTATGAACGGACTTTATTGTTCTGAATGCTTTTATCAAGGAACATTTAATTTTGCACTATAGAAATACTAATTCGTTCAACATGGAGACACCAGCTCTACACATTCCTATTTTCTAGGGAGAAAGCTAGAGGAACTGTGGCAAACAACCATGAGATTTCTGTTTGTATAGATGACATTTTATTCACTTGCCTAATGAAAAGACTTTGCTTTTCTCCAAAACCATTTTTACTGTGATTTTCTCAGTCCATTTTATACGAATTCCACACCAATTTGTCCGGGTATGCCTGGATGAAAACAGAAATATCTGGTAGTGTTTTGGCTAACTCAATCCTAATATTCTGAAAGCCTCTATGTTTGTGTTTCTTGGATATTATCAATGCACTTTATTGTTTTGTAAGTGTTTTATCAGGGAACATTTAATTTTGTGCTGGGAAATACTAATTGGTTCCACATGGAGACACCAGCTCTACACATTCATATTTTCTAGGGAGAAAGCTAGCGGAACTGTGGTAAACCAACATGATATTTCTGTTTGTATAGATGACATTTTATGCACTTGCCTAATGAAAAGACTATGCTTTTCTCCATAACCATTTTTACCTGATGTTCTCGGTCTAATGCATACGAATTCCACAGCAGTTTCTCGGGATATGACTGGATGAAACCAGAAATATCCGGTTGTGTTTTGGCTAACTCAGTCACAGAATTTGCTACAGCTTCTATCTTTGTGTTTTCCAGATATTATCAACGGAATTTATGGTTTTGAATATTTTTTATCAGGGAACATTTAATTTTCTACTGAAGAAACATTAATTGGTTCCACATGGAGACAGCAGTTCTACACATTCTTATTTTCTAGGGAGAAAGGTAGAGGAACTGCAGCAAACAACCATGATATTTTGTTTGTATAGATGACACTTTATGCACTTGCCTAACGAAAAGACTTGGCTTTTCTCGAAAACTATTTTTACTGTGATTCTCTTGGTCCATTGCATATAAATTCGACTTTGTCCGGATATTCCTGGATGAAACCAGAAATATCCATTTTGTTTTGGCTAACTCAATCCAAAATATTGCGAAAGCTTCTGTGTTTCTGTTTTCCGGATATTATCGACAGACTTTATTTTTTGGAATATATCTTTATCAGGGAACATTTAATTTTGTGCTGGGAAACACTAATTGGTTCCACATGGAGACACCAGCTCTACACATTTGTATTTTCTATGCAGAAAGCTAGATGAACTGTTGCAAACCAAGATGAAATATCTCTTTCTACAGATGACATTTTATGCACTTGCCTAACGAAAAGACTTTGCTTTTCTCCAAAACCATTTTACTGTGATTTTCTCGGTCCATTGCATAATTCCACACCACTTTGTCCAGATATGACTGGATGAAACCAGAAATATCCGGTTGTGTTTTGGCTAACTCAATCCGAAATATTTTGAAAGCCTCTGTGTTTGTGTTTTCTGGATATTATCCATGGACTTTATTGTTTGCAATGTTTTTATCAGGGAACATTTAATTTTGAGCAGTAGAAACAATAATAGGTTCCACATGGAGACACCAGCTCTAGATATTCATATTTTCTAGGCAGAAAGATAGAGGAACTGCGGAAAACGAACATGAAATATCTCTTTGTACAGATGACATTTTATGCATTGCCTAACGGAAAGACTTTGCTTTTCTCCAAAACCATTTTTACTGCGATTTTCTCTGTCCATTGCATACGAATGCCACACCACTTGTCAGGATATGACTGGATGAAACCAGAAATACCCGGTTTTGTTTTTGCTAACTCAATCCGAAATATTGTGAAAGCCTCTGTGTTTGTGTTTTCTGGATATTATCGATGCACTTCATGGTTTACAATGTTTTTGTCAGGGAACATTTAATTTGGTACCGTAGAAGCACTAATTGGTTCCACATGGAGTCACCAGCTCTACACATTCGTGTTTTCAAGGGAGAAAGCTAGAGGAACTTCAACAAACAAACATGATAATTCTGTTTGTTGAGATGACATTTAATGCACGTCCCTAACGAAAACACTTTGCTTTTCTCCAAAACCATATTTGCTGTGATTTTCTCAGTCCATTGCAAATGAATTCCACACCACTATGTCCGGATATAACTGGATGAAATCAGAAATATCTGGCTGTGTTTTGGCTAACTCAATCAAAATACTGAGAAAGACTCTGTGTTTGTGTTTTCTGGATATTATCAACTGACTTTATTGTTTTGAATGTTTTTTATCAGAGAGCATTTAATATTTTCCTGGGAAACACTAATTGGTTCCACATGGAGACACTAGCTCTACACATTCGTATTTTCTAGGGAGAAAACTAGAGGAACTGTGGCAAACAAACATGGTATTTCTGTTTGTAGAGATGACATTTTATGCACTTGCCTAACGAAAAGACTTTGCGTTTCTCCAAGACCATTTTTACTGTGATTTTCTCGGTCCATTGCATACAAATTCCACACCACTTTGTCTGGATATGTCTGGATGAAACCAGACATATCCTGTTGTGTTTTTGTTAACTCAATAAGAAATATTGAGAAAGCCTCTGTGTTTGCGTTTTCTGGATATTATCCACGGACTTTATTGTTTTCAATATTTTTATCATGCAACATTTAATTTTGTGCAGTAGAAACCCTAATTGGTTCCACATGGAGACACCTGATCTACACATTCTTATTTTCTAGGGAGAAAGCTGGAGGAACTGTGCCAAACAAACATGATATTTCTATTTCTATATGACATTTTATGCAATTGCCTAACAAAAAGACTATGCTTTTCTCCAAAACCATTTGTACTGTGATTTTCTCGGTTCATGGCATTCCAATTCCACACCAATTTTTCCAGATATTCCTGAATGAAAACAGAAATATCCGGTTGTGTTTTGGCTAACTCAATCCGAAATATTGTGAAAGCCTTTGTGTTTGTATTTTCTGGATATTATCGATGAACATTGTTGTTTTGAATGTTTTTATCAGGGAACATTTAAATTTGTGCTTGGGTACAGGAATTGGTTCAAAATGGAGACACCAGCTCTACACATTCGTATTCTCGATGGGAGAAAGCTAGAGGAACTGCGGCAAACAAACATGAGATTTCTGTTTGTATAGATGACATTTTATGCACTTGTCTAATGTTAAGACATTGCTTTTAACGAAAACAATTTTCACTGTGATTTTCTTGGTCCATTGCATTTGATTTCCACACCACTTTGTCCGGATAAGACTGAATGAAACCAGAAATATCCGGTTATGTTTTGGCTAACTATATCCCAGATATGGCCACAGCCTCAGTGTTTGTGTTCTCTGGATATTATCAACGGACTTTATTGTTTTGAATGCTTTTATCAGGGAACATTTCATTTTGTGCAGGGAAACACTAATTGGTTCCACATGGAGACATCAGCTCTACACATTCGTATTTTCTAAGGTGAAAGCTAGAGGTACATCGGCAAACAAACATGATATTTCTGATTGCATAGATGACATTTAATGCATTTGCCTAACGAAAAGATTTTGCTTTCCTCCGAAACCATTTTTAGTGTTTTTTTCTCTGTCCATTGAATATGAATTCCACACCACTTTGTCCGGATATGACTGGATGAAACCAGAAATATCCGGTTGTGTTTTGGCTAACTCAATCCCACATATTGCTACAGCATCTGTGTTTGTGTTTTCTGGATATTATTAACGGACTTTACTGTTTTGAATGTTTTTTTTTATCAGGGAATATTTAATTTTGTACCGTAGAAACACTAATTGGTTCCACATGGAGACATAAGCTCTAAACATTTGTACTTTCTAGGGAGAAAGCCAGAGGAACTGTGTTAAACAAACATGATATTTCTGTTTGAATAGATGACATTTTATGCCCTGTCAAAGGAAAAGACTTTGCTTTTCTCCAAAACCATTCTCACTGTGATTTTCTCTGTCCATTGCATACGAATTCGACACCAGGATATCCGGAATGCCTGGATGAAACCAGAAATATCCGGTTGTGTTTTGGCTAACTCAATCCCAGATATTGCTGCAGCCACTGTGTATTTTCCCGATATTATCGATGGACTTTATGGTTTTGAATGTTTTTATCAGGTAGCATTTAATTTTGTGCAGTAGAAACACTAATTGGTTCCACTTGGAAACACCAGCTCTACATATTCGTATATTCTAGACAGAAAGCTACAGGAATTGCGACCAACAAACATGATAGTTCTGTTCGAATAGATGACATTTTATGCACTGGCCGAAGGAAAAGACTTTGCTTTTCTGCAAAACCATTTTTACTGTGATTTTCTGGGTCCATTGCATATGAATTCCACACCACTTTGTCCAGATATCACTCGATGAAAACTGAAATATCCGTTGTGTTTTAGCTAACTCATTCGAGATATTCCTACAGCATCTGTGTTTGTGTTTATGGATATTAATAATGGACTCCAGTGTTTTGAATGTGTTTTGTCAGGGAACATTTAATTTTGTGCTGGGAAACACTTACTGGTTCCACATGGAGACCCCAGCTCTATACATTCGTATTTTCTAGGGAGAAAGCTCGAGGAACTGCGGCAAACAAACATGATATTTCTGTTTTTATAGATGACATTTTATGCCCTATAGAAGGAAAAGACTTTGCTTTTTCCAAAACGATTTTTACTGTGATATTCTCGGTCCAATGCATACGAATTCCACAGCAATTTGTCCAGATATCGCTGGATGAAACCAGAAATATCCGGTTGTGTTTTTCTAACTCAATCCCACATATTGCTACTGCATCTGTGTTTGTGTTTTCCAGATATTATCGATGGACTTTATTGTTTTTAATGTTTTCATCAGGGACCATTTAATTTTGTACCGTTGAAACACTAATTGGTTCCATATGGAGATACCAGCTCTACACATTCGTATTTTCTAGGGAGAAAGCTAGATGAACAGCTGCAAACAAACATGATATTTCTGTTTGCATAGATGACATTTTATGCCTGTCGAAGGAAAACACTTTGCTATTCTCCAAAACCATTGTTACTCTGATTTTCTCGGTCCATTGCATATGAATTCCACACCAGTTTGTCCGGATATGAATGGATGAAACCAGTAATATCCGGTTGTGTTTTGGCTAACTCAATCCGAAATATTGTGAAATCCTCTGTGTTTGTGGTTTCTGGATATTATCGATGCACTTTTTGGTTTAGAATATTAATATCAAGGAACATTTAATTATGTGCTGGGAAACACAAATTGGTTCCTCATGGAGACACCAGCACTATGCATTCGTATTTTCTAGGGAGAAAGCTAGAGGAACTGCGGCAAACAACCATGATATTTCTGTTTGTATAGATGACATTTTATGCAGTTGCTTAACGAAAAGACTTTGCTTTTCTCAAAAAACCATTTTTACTGTGATTTTCTCGGTCAATTGCATATGAATTCCACACCAATTTGTCCAGATATGACTGGATGAAACCAGAATATCCGGTTTTTTTTTTGGTAACTCAATACTAGATATTACTACAGGCTCTGTGTTTCTGTTTCCCGGATATTATCAATGGACTGTATAGTTTTGAATGTTTTTTATCAGGGAACATTTAATTTTGTGCTGGGAAATACTAATTAGTTCCACATGGAGACACCAGCTCTAAAATTCTCTGTCCATTGCATACAAATTCCACACCACTTTGTCCGGATATGTCTGGATGAAACTAGACATACCCTGTTGTGTTTTGGTTAACTCAATAAGAAGTATTGAGAAAGCCTCTGTGTTTGCGTTTTCTGGATATTATCCATGGACTTTATTGTTGTCAATATTTTTATCAGGGAATATTTAATTTTGTGCTGGGAAACACTAATTGGTTTCACTTGCTGATGGAAAGGCTTTGCTTTTCTTCAAACCATTTTTACTCTGATTTCCTCGGCCCATTGCATACGAACTCCACACCACTTTGTCAGGATATGACTGGATGAAACCAGAAATATCCAGCTGTGTTTTGGCTAACTCAATCCCAAATATTGTGAAAGCCTCTGTGTTTCTGTTTACGGATAATTTCAATGCCATTTATGTTTTTGCATGTTTTTTATCTGGGAACATTTAATTTTGTGCTTGGAAAAACTACTTGGTTCCTTATGGAGACAACAGCTCTACACATTCATATTTTCTAGAGAGAAAGCTTGAGGAACTGCTGCAAACAAACATGATATTTCTGTTTGTATACATGACATTTTATGCAGTTGCCTAAAAAAAGACATTGCTTTTCTCCAAAACCATTTTTAATGTGATTTTCTCGGTCCATTACATACGAATTCCACAGCACGTTGTCCTGATATGACTGGATGAAACCATAAATATCCAGTTTTGTTTTGGCTAACTCAATCCCAGATATTGCTACAGCCTCTGTGTTTGTGTTTTCTGGATATTATCGATGGATTTTATTGTTTTGAATGTTTTTTATCAGGGAACATTTAATTTTGTGCTTGGAAACACTAACTGGTTGCAAAAGGAGACACCAGTTCTACATATTTGTATTTTCTAGGAAGAAAGCTAGAGGAACTGCGGCAAACAAACATGATATTTCTGTTTGTATAGATGACATTTTATGTACTTGCCTAACGAAAAGACTTTGCTTTTCTCCAAAACCATTTTTATTGTGATTTTCTCGGTCCATTGCATACCAATTCCACACCAGTTTGTCAGGATATGACTCGATGAAAAAAAATATACGGTTGTGTTTTGTCTAACTCAATCTGAAATATTGTGAAAGCCTCTGTGTTTGTGGTTTCTGGATATTATTGATGGACTTTATTGTTTTGAATGTTTTTTAGGGAACATTTAATTTTGTACTGTTGAAACACTAATTGGTTCATCATGGTGACACCAGCTCCACGCATTTGCATTTTCTATGGAGAAAGCTATAGGAACTGTAGCAAATAAACATGATATTTCTGTTTGAATACATGACATTTTGTGCACTTGCCTAATGAAAAGACTTTGCTTTTCTCCAAAACCATTTTTATTGTGATTTTCTTGGTCCATTGCATAGGAGTTCCACACCACTTTGTCCGAATAGAACTGCATGAAACCAGAAATACCCAGTTTTTTTTTTTTTTTGCCTAACTCAATCACAAATATTGCTACAGCGTCTGTGTTTGTGTATTCCTGATATTATCCACAGACTTTGTTGTTTTGAATGTTTTTTTGATCAGGGAACATTTAATTTTGTACCGTTGAAACACTAATTGTTTCCACATGGAGACACCAGCTATACACATTCATATGTTCTACGGAGAAAGCTAGAGGAACTGCGACAAACAAACATGATATTTCTGTTTGTATAGATGAAATTTTGTGCACTTGCCTAACGAAAAGAATGCATTTCTCCAAAACAATTTTTACTGTGATTTTCTCGGTCCATTGCATACGAATTCCAAACGACTGTGTCCGTATATGACTGGATGAAACCAGAAATATCCGGTTGTGTTTTGGCTAACTGAATCCGAAATATTTTGAAAGCCACTGTGTTTGTGTTTTCTGGATATTATCGATGGACTTTATTGTTTTGAATGTTTTTTATCAGGGAACATTTAATTTTCTGCTTGGATACAGTAATTGGTTCCACATGGAGACACCAGATCTATATATTCGTATTTTCTAAGGAGAAATCTAGAGGAACTGCGACAAACAAACATGATATTTCTGTTTGTAGAGATGACATTTTATGCACTTGCCTAATGAAAAGACTTTGCTTTTCCCCAAAATCATTTGTACTGTGAT